>NC_092761.1:51193566-51895272 GCF_047496795.1 Chiloscyllium punctatum | reverse complement strand
ATTTTGTGAGTGGGGTGGGGAGAGAGAGAGAGAGAGACGGGGGTATTTTGTGAGGTGGGGTGGGGAGAGAGAGTGAGACGGGATTGTGTGGGGTGGGGTGGGGAGAGAGAGAGAGAGACGGGGGTATTTTGTGAGGTGGGGTGGGGAGAGAGAGAGAGAGATACGGGGGTATTTTGTGAGGTGGGGTGGGGAGAGAGAGAGAGAGAGAGAGACGGGGGTATTTTGTGAGGTGGGGTAGGCGGGAGAGAGGGAGAGAGACGGGGGTATTTTGTGAGGTGGGGTGGGGAGAGAGAGTGAGACGGGATTGTGTGGGGTGGGGTGGGGAGAGAGAGAGAGAGACGGGGGTATTTTGTGAGGTGGGGTGGGGAGAGAGAGAGAGAGAGACGGGGGTATTTTGTGAGGTGGGGTAGGCGGGAGAGAGGGAGAGAGACGGGGGTATTTTGTGAGGTGGGGTGGGGAGAGAGAGAGAGAGAGACGGGGGTATTTTGTGAGGTGGGGTGGGGAGAGAGAGTGAGACGGGATTGTGTGGGGGTGGGGTGGGGAGAGAGAGAGAGAGACGGGGGTATTTTGTGAGGTGGGGTGGGGAGAGAGAGAGAGAGAGATACGAGGGTATTTTGTGAGGTGGGGTGGGGAGAGAGAGAGAGAGAGAGAGACGGGGGTATTTTGTGAGGTGGGGTAGGCGGGAGAGAGGGAGAGAGACGGGGGTATTTTGTGAGGTGGGGTGGGGAGAGAGAGTGAGACGGGATTGTGTGGGGTGGGGTGGGGAGAGAGAGAGAGAGACGGGGGTATTTTGTGAGGTGGGGTGGGGAGAGAGAGAGAGAGAGACGGGGGTATTTTGTGAGGTGGGGTAGGCGGGAGAGAGGGAGAGAGACGGGGGTATTTTGTGAGGTGGGGTGGGGAGAGAGAGAGAGAGATACGGGGGTATTTTGTGAGGTGGGGTGGGGAGAGAGAGAGAGAGAGAGAGACGGGGGTATTTTGTGAGGTGGGGTAGGCGGGAGAGAGGGAGAGAGACGGGGGGATGGTGTGGGGTGGGGTGGGGATAGAGAGAGAGACGGGATTGTGTGGGGTGGGGTGGGGAGAGAGAGAGAGAGACGGGGGTATTTTGTGAGGTGGGGTAGGCGGGAGAGAGGGAGAGAGACGGGGGTATTTTGTGAGGTGGGGTAGGCGGGAGAGAGGGAGAGAGACGGGGGTATTTTGTGAGGTGGGGTGGGGAGAGAGAGAGAGAGAGACGGGGGTATTTTGTGAGGTGGGGTGGGGAGAGAGAGTGAGACGGGATTGTGTGGGGTGGGGTGGGGGAGAGAGAGAGAGAGACGGGGGTATTTTGTGAGGTGGGGTGGGGAGAGAGAGAGAGAGATACGGGGGTATTTTGTGAGGTGGGGTGGGGAGAGAGAGAGAGAGAGAGAGACGGGGGTATTTTGTGAGGTGGGGTAGGCGGGAGAGAGGGAGAGAGACGGGGGTATTTTGTGAGGTGGGGTGGGGATAGAGAGAGAGACGGGATTGTGTGGGGTGGGGTGGGGAGAGAGAGAGAGAGACGGGGGTATTTTGTGAGGTGGGGTAGGCGGGAGAGAGGGAGAGAGACGGGGGTATTTTGTGAGGTGGGGTAGGCGGGAGAGAGGGAGAGAGACGGGGGTATTTTGTGAGGTGGGGTGGGGAGAGAGAGAGAGAGAGACGGGGGTATTTTGTGAGGTGGGGTGGGGAGAGAGAGTGAGACGGGATTGTGTGGGGTGGGGTGGGGAGAGAGAGAGAGAGACGGGGGTATTTTGTGAGGTGGGGTGGGGAGAGAGAGAGAGAGATACGGGGGTATTTTGTGAGGTGGGGTGGGGAGAGAGAGAGAGAGAGAGAGACGGGGGTATTTTGTGAGGTGGGGTAGGCGGGAGAGAGGGAGAGAGACGGGGGTATTTTGTGAGGTGGGGTGGGGAGAGAGAGTGAGACGGGATTGTGTGGGGTGGGGTGGGGAGAGAGAGAGAGAGACGGGGGTATTTTGTGAGGTGGGGTGGGGAGAGAGAGAGAGAGAGACGGGGGTATTTTGTGAGGTGGGGTAGGCGGGAGAGAGGGAGAGAGACGGGGGTATTTTGTGAGGTGGGGTGGGGAGAGAGAGAGAGAGAGACGGGGGTATTTTGTGAGGTGGGGTGGGGAGAGAGAGTGAGACGGGATTGTGTGGGGTGGGGTGGGGAGAGAGAGAGAGAGACGGGGGTATTTTGTGAGGTGGGGTGGGGAGAGAGAGAGAGAGATACGAGGGTATTTTGTGAGGTGGGGTGGGGAGAGAGAGAGAGAGAGAGAGACGGGGGTATTTTGTGAGGTGGGGTAGGCGGGAGAGAGGGAGAGAGACGGGGGTATTTTGTAAGGTGGGGTGGGGAGAGAGAGTGAGACGGGATTGTGTGGGGTGGGGTGGGGAGAGAGAGAGAGAGACGGGGGTATTTTGTGAGGTGGGGTGGGGAGAGAGAGAGAGAGAGACGGGGGTATTTTGTGAGGTGGGGTAGGCGGGAGAGAGGGAGAGAGACGGGGGTATTTTGTGAGGTGGGGTGGGGAGAGAGAGAGAGAGATACGGGGGTATTTTGTGAGGTGGGGTGGGGAGAGAGAGAGAGAGAGAGAGACGGGGGTATTTTGTGAGGTGGGGTAGGCGGGAGAGAGGGAGAGAGACGGGGGGATGGTGTGGGGTGGGGTGGGGATAGAGAGAGAGACGGGATTGTGTGGGGTGGGGTGGGGAGAGAGAGAGAGAGACGGGGGTATTTTGTGAGGTGGGGTAGGCGGGAGAGAGGGAGAGAGACGGGGGTATTTTGTGAGGTGGGGTAGGCGGGAGAGAGGGAGAGAGACGGGGGTATTTTGTGAGGTGGGGTGGGGAGAGAGAGAGAGAGAGACGGGGGTATTTTGTGAGGTGGGGTGGGGAGAGAGAGTGAGACGGGATTGTGTGGGGTGGGGTGGGGAGAGAGAGAGAGAGACGGGGGTATTTTGTGAGGTGGGGTGGGGAGAGAGAGAGAGAGATACGGGGGTATTTTGTGAGGTGGGGTGGGGAGAGAGAGAGAGAGAGAGAGACGGGGGTATTTTGTGAGGTGGGGTAGGCGGGAGAGAGGGAGAGAGACGGGGGTATTTTGTGAGGTGGGGTGGGGAGAGAGAGTGAGACGGGATTGTGTGGGGTGGGGTGGGGAGAGAGAGAGAGAGACGGGGGTATTTTGTGAGGTGGGGTGGGGAGAGAGAGAGAGAGAGACGGGGGTATTTTGTGAGGTGGGGTAGGCGGGAGAGAGGGAGAGAGACGGGGGTATTTTGTGAGGTGGGGTGGGGAGAGAGAGAGAGAGAGACGGGGGTATTTTGTGAGGTGGGGTGGGGAGAGAGAGTGAGACGGGATTGTGTGGGGTGGGGTGGGGAGAGAGAGAGAGAGACGGGGGTATTTTGTGAGGTGGGGTGGGGAGAGAGAGAGAGAGATACGAGGGTATTTTGTGAGGTGGGGTGGGGAGAGAGAGAGAGAGAGAGAGACGGGGGTATTTTGTGAGGTGGGGTAGGCGGGAGAGAGGGAGAGAGACGGGGGTATTTTGTGAGGTGGGGTGGGGAGAGAGAGTGAGACGGGATTGTGTGGGGTGGGGTGGGGAGAGAGAGAGAGAGACGGGGGTATTTTGTGAGGTGGGGTGGGGAGAGAGAGAGAGAGAGACGGGGGTATTTTGTGAGGTGGGGTAGGCGGGAGAGAGGGAGAGAGACGGGGGTATTTTGTGAGGTGGGGTGGGGAGAGAGAGAGAGAGAGACGGGGGTATTTTGTGAGGTGGGGTGGGGAGAGAGAGTGAGACGGGATTGTGTGGGGTGGGGTGGGGAGAGAGAGAGAGAGACGGGGGTATTTTGTGAGGTGGGGTGGGGAGAGAGAGAGAGAGATACGGGGGTATTTTGTGAGGTGGGGTGGGGAGAGAGAGAGAGAGAGACGGGGGTATTTTGTGAGGTGGGGTGGGGAGAGAGAGTGAGACGGGATTGTGTGGGGTGGGGTGGGGAGAGAGAGAGAGAGACGGGGGTATTTTGTGAGGTGGGGTGGGGAGAGAGAGAGAGAGAGACGGGGGTATTTTGTGAGGTGGGGTGGGGAGAGAGAGTGAGACGGGATTGTGTGGGGTGGGGTGGGGAGAGAGAGAGAGAGACGGGGGTATTTTGTGAGGTGGGGTGGGGAGAGAGAGAGAGAGAGAGACGGGGGTATTTTGTGAGGTGGGGTGGGGAGAGAGAGAGAGAGAGACGGGGGTATTTTGTGAGGTGGGGTGGGGAGAGAGAGTGAGAGGGGATTGTGTGGGGTGGGGTGGGGAGAGAGAGAGAGAGACGGGGTATTTTGTGAGGTGGGGTGGGGAGAGAGAGAGAGAGAGACGGGGGTATTTTGTGAGGTGGGGTGGGGAGAGAGAGAGAGAGACGGGGGTATTTTGTGAGGTGGGGTGGGGAGAGAGAGAGAGAGAGACGGGGGTATTTTGTGAGGTGGGGTGGGGAGAGAGAGAGAGAGACGGGGGTATTTTGTGAGGTGGGGTGGGGAGAGAGAGTGAGACGGGATTGTGTGGGGTGGGGTGGGGAGAGAGAGAGAGAGACGGGGGTATTTTGTGAGGTGGGGTGGGGAGAGAGAGAGAGAGAGACGGGGGTATTTTGTGAGGTGGGGTGGGGAGAGAGAGAGAGAGAGACGGGGGTATTTTGTGAGGTGGGGTGGGGAGAGAGAGAGAGAGAGACGGGGGTATTTTGTGAGGTGGGGTGGGGAGAGAGAGAGAGAGAGACGGGGGTATTTTGTGAGGTGGGGTGGGGAGAGAGAGAGAGAGAGACGGGGGTATTTTGTGAGGTGGGGTGGGGAGAGAGAGAGAGAGAGACGGGGGTATTTTGTGAGGTGGGGTGGGGAGAGAGAGTGAGACGGGATTGTGTAGGGTGGGGTGGGGAGAGAGAGAGAGAGACGGGGGTATTTTGTGAGGTGGGGTGGGGAGAGAGAGAGAGAGAGACGGGGGTATTTTGTGAGGTGGGGTGGGGAGAGAGAGTGAGACGGGATTGTGTGGGGTGGAGGGGGGGAGAGAGAGAGGGAGACGGGGGGATTGTGTGGGGTGGAGGGAGAGAGAGAGAGGGAGACGGGGGTTGGGGATTGTCCATATGTATGTCCAATGCCCTCATTTAAGAGCCCTTAACGTCGGCAAACCTACTACTGTTGCAGGCAGTAGTTAAGTAACTTGCCCTGATATCTGTCCTAAATCTATGTCCCCTCAATTTAAAGCTATGTCCCCTCATGTTAGCCTTCCCCATCCGAGGAAAAAGGCTCTCACTGTCCACACGATCGAACCCTCTGATTATCTTATACATCTCGATTAAGTCACCTCTCAACCTTCTTCTCTCTAACAAAAACAGCCTTAGTTCCCTCAGCCTCTCCTCATAAGACCTTCCTTCCATACCAGGCAACATCCTAGTAAATCTCTGAACCCTTTCCTAAGCTTCCACTTCCTTCCTATAATGCGATGAACAGAACTGTACATAATATTCCAGGTGCGGCATTACCAGTGTCCTGTACTGCTGAAGCAGGACCTCATGGCACCGAAACACACTCTACCAATAAACACCAGCACACCATATGCTTTCTTAACAGTCCTATCCAGCTGAGACGAAACTTTCAGGGATTTATGCATCTAGACATCGAGATCTCTCTGTTCATGTACACTACCAAAAGTTTTACCATTAGCCCAGTACTCTGTATTCCTGTTATTTCTTCTGAAGTGACGGGGGGTGAATGGGGGTTGGAGAGAGGGGGGGTGAATGGGGGTTGGAGAGAGGGGGGGTGAATGGGGGTTGGAGAGGGGGGGGGTGAATGGGGGTTGGAGAGGGGGGGGGTGAATGGGGGTTGGAGAGAGGGGGGGGGCGTGAATGAGGGTTGTAGAGAGGTGGGGGGGCGTGAATGAGGGTTGTAGAGAGGTGGGGTGATAGAGACAGTGGTCGATGGGAGTTGGTAAGATGGGGGTCAGAGATGATGGGTTGGGCAAACATAGGTTGGGGAGACACGGGAGAGAAACAGGGAGTAGGGAAGGCAGTGGTTGGGAGGATGGGGTAGGGCAATCGGGAAGCTGGGGAGAGGTATGAGGGACTGGGGTGGAAAGAGAAAGGGCATGGGAAGAGAGGTGAGGGACGGAAGATTAGTTTAGATTCTCTACAGAGTGGAAACAGGCCCTTTGACCCAACCAGTCCACACCGCCCCTTCGAAGAGAAACCCACCCAGACCCATTCCTCTACCCTATATTTATCCCTGACTAACGCACTGAACACTATGGACAATATAGCATGGCCAAATCACCTAACCTGCACATTTTTGGATTGAGGGAGGAAACCGGAGCACCCAGAGGAAACCCGCGCAGACACGGGGAGAATGTGCAAACTCTACAGACAGGCGGGAATCGAACCTAGGTTCCTGGTGCTGTAAGGCAACTGTGCTAACCACTGAGCCACCATGCTATGGGAAATGGGGGGAGAGAGTGAAGGACAGGGGGAGGGATGGAGGGTGAGAGGGTTGGGATTGAGGGCGAGTGTGTGAGGAGATGGTAGGGATAGAGATATAGATATATCGAAGGAGAAATATGAGTATGGAGTGGGATGGGGTAGAGAGAGACAAATGGGAGAGGGATGGAGATGGATGCCAAGTCTTTAGTCGCAAAATCTGTTTTGGAATTGTGATAGTACCACACCAAAACAATGGATGGTATTTTGAATTTTAAGATAGGACTTCAGGCAGAATAATGAGGATCAAGTATGTTTTTCCATCGCTACCCGTCACAGACCTAGCAGCTCTGTACTTTGGGACTTGAATAACTTGGTCAGTAATTGTGCTGTGGAGCCAATATTTATGCTAAACTCTGAAGTCCCCTTCCCAGGGTACTGCCTACACCCTCGACACCCTCAGTGTTTCCTCCAAATGTCGTTCAAGATTAGATTAGATTACTTACAGTGTGGAAACAGGCCCTTCGGCCCAACAAGCCCACACCGACCCTCCAAAGAGCAACCCACCCAGACCCTTACATTTACCCCTTCATCTAACACTGCAGATAATATAGCATGGCCAATTCACCTAACCTGCACAGCTTTGGACTGTGGGAGGAAACCGGAGCACCCGGAGGAAACCCATGCAGACAATGTGCAAACTCCACACAGACAGTGGCCCAAGGCAGGAATTGAACCCGTGTCTCTGGCGCTGAGAGGCAGCAGTGCTAACCACCGTGCCACCCATTCAACATGGAGAAATATTCATCAGCCAAGGATGGGTGGTACAAAGTAATCAACAGAAGTTCCTTTGTCCATGTTTGACCCGTTGCCGTCAGAATTCATGGGATCCAGAGTCAATTTTGAGGACTGCTTGGCAGCTCCCTCTTGACTATATCACTGTGTGGCCACTTCCACAGGGTCTGTCCTGTCAGTGGGACAGGACATATTCAGGGGATGGTGATGGTGTGTAAGATACAGGTAGTTCTCCTATAACGTTTGCTCATTAAACACAATTTGTCTGTAATGTAATTGCCAACCTTCCTTCTATAAAGCAAACTCCCATTTGCTGTTATGCAATTCTCAAGGTGTTGCCTGGCACAAGGTGTTGCGGTGCGTGGAAGACTGGACTCTGCGTCAGCATAACGTGATCAGTCGGCTCATGTGCTTTCTCATGAACAGCTTCATGTAGAGCTTGGTAACCAACTGCAACAAAATACCAGAACAGGGGCTTGGACATGGTCAGTCAGCTGCTAAGGGTAGTCAGAGTCAGAAAACCCAGTATTCGGGTGAGGGAGAGAAAGGTGGGTTGCACCCTGTTAGTTTTGGTGCATGTGTGGAGATGTCCTGAGGGGGTGAGAAGGCAGTCCAGAAGAGATTCAGGGTTAGTGAGAGCCAGATGTTAATGAAGATGAGAGTGATTGGGGAAGAGGTTGCAGGAAATGGTGGGTATAGTGCAGAGAGTGAGGGTGAGGTAATTTGAAAAGATGGTGGCACTTCCACTGGCAGAGTAGTTCCATTGTAATTCAAGCAGGAGTAGGCCATTTGGCTCACTGAGCCTGCTCTACCATTCATTAAGATTGTGGTTGATCTATCCATTGTCTCAGCTCCTCTCATCTGCATTATTCCTGTAATCCTTAATTGCCCTACCATGAAAATAAAATCCTACTGTGTCTTGAATATATTTAATTAAACTGCCTCTACTGCTTACTTGGGCAGAGAATTCCATAGATTCACTACTCTTTGGGAAAAGCAGTTCCTCCTCATCTCTGTTCTAAATCTACACCCCTTAACCTTGAGGCCATGTGCCCTAGTCCTAGTCTCACCCACCAGTGGAAACAACTTGCCTGCTTCTATCTTATACATCCCTTTCATAACTTTCAATGTTTCTATAAGATACCTTCATAATATTCTAAATTCTAGCTGGTACAGTCCCAGGCAGCTCTACCTCTCGTCATAGAGTAACCCCCTCATCTCTGGAATTTACCTGGTGAACTTGCTCTGCACCGCCTCCAAAGCCAGTGTATCCTTCCTCAGTAAGGAGACCAGAACTGCGCACAGTACTCCAGGTGCGGCTTCACCAACACTTTGTACAATTGCAGCAGAACCTCCTTGTTCTTAAATTTAATCCCTCTCGCAATGAAAGCCAATATTCCATTTGCCTTCCTGATTACCTGTTGCACCTACAAATTAACTTGCAGCAATTCATGTACAAGCACTTCTAAGTCCCTCTGCACAACAGAATGCTGCAATCTTTCACTATTTAAATAATACCAACCTCCTATTTTTACTTCCAAAGTGGATAACTTCATATTTACTAACGTTGTACTCTAGCTGCCAGACTCTTGCCCACTCATTTAACCTGTCTAAATCTCTCTGCAGATCCTCCAAATCCTCTGCACAATTTGTCTTTCCATTCAATTTAGTGTCATCAGCAAACTTGGATACATTACACTCAGTCTCCTCTTCCAAATCATTTATATCATGAACAATTTTGTAAACCTCTATAAGATCACCCCTCAGCCTCCAACGCTCCAGGGAAAACAGCCCCAGCCTGTTCAGCCTCTCCCTGTAGCTCAAATCCTCCAACCCTGGCAACATCCTTGTAAATCTTTTCTGAACCCTTTCAAGTTTCACAACATCTTTCCGATAGGAAGGAGACCAGAACTGCACGCAAAATTCCAACAGTGGCCTAACCACTGTCCTGTACAGCCGCAACATGACCTCCCAACTCCTCTACTCAATACTCTGACCAATAAAGGAAAGCATACCAAACGTCGTCTTCACTATCCTACCTACCTGCGACTCCACTTTCAAGGAGCTATGAACTTGTACTCCAAGGTCTCTTTGTTCAGCAACACTCCCTAGGACCTTACCATTCAGTGTATAAGTCCTGCTAAGATTTGCTTTCCCAAAATGCAGCACCTCACATTTATCTGCATTAAACTCCATCTACCACTTTACAAAATTATGAGGGGCATGGATAAGATAAATAGGCCAAGTCTTTTCCCTGGGGTCAGGGAGTCCAGAACTAGAGGGCATATGTTTAGGGTGAGAGGTGAAAGATATAAAAGAGACCTAAGGGGCAACTTTTTCACGCAGAGGGTGGTACATATATGGAATGAGTTGCCAGAGGATGTGGTGGAGGCTGGTACAATTGCAACATTTAAGAGGCATTTGGATGGTATTTGAAGAGGAAGGGTTTGGAGGGATATGGGCCGGGTGGTGGCAGGTGGGACTAGATTGGGTTGGGATATCTGGTTGGCATGGATGGGTTGGACCGAAGGGTCTGTTTGCATGCTGTACAGCTCTATGACTCTAATTGCAGGCCCTACACGAACTGCTGTGGCACCTCGCTCACCACTGATCTCCAACCAGAGAAACACCCATTTATCCCAACTCTGCTTACTATTGGTTAACCAGTCCTCTATCAATGCGAGTGCATTCCCCGCAACTCCAAGCATTCTTGTGCGGCATTTTATCGACTGCCTTCTGGAAATCCAGGTATATAACATCTACCCGTTCTTCTTCATCCACCATGTTTATTACATCCTCAAAGAACTCCAGTAAGTTTATCAAACATGACATTCCCTGCCTGAATCAATGCTGTCTCTGCTGCTGAGAAGATCATTGATCTTTAGATTAGATTAGATTTCATTTCCTACAGTGTGGAAACAGACACTTTGGCCCAACCAGTCCACACTGACCCACCGAAGAGTAACCCACCCAGACCCATTTCCCTCTGACTAATGCACCATAACAGTATAGGTAATTTAACATGGCCAATTCACCTGACCTGCACATCTTTGTACAGTGGGAGGAATCCCATGCAGACAGTCACCCGCGGTTGGAATCGAACCTGGGACCCTGGCGCTGTGAGGCAGCAGTGCTAGCCACTGTGCCACCATGCTGCCCTTCTTCCTACATTTTGTGCATTCCTTCACATAGTTGAGACTGCACTAACCTTGATCCAGGCTGGCATCCTGTGTTGGCCTGGGAGAAAAGAATGTCCTGCTTCTACATCACCCCATTCCCATGTCCAGAGCCAATGTCTAGAGCAATCCAGGGCAGCTCTGGATTGTCTGGATGCACAGTATCTTTTTAAAGATGGTGCCTCACCACAGATTCTGGTGAATTCTCGGATATCCAGCAAGTGCTGAGTTGTTTTGGAAATGGCACATGGTATGATGGTGCTCTAATATGTGAGAGGGACACCAAAGGGTATGGGGCAGTAATATATCATGCAGGTTTTGTAAAATAAGGTGATAGTCATCCTCAAGTATCATGATGTTAAACCCTCTGAAAAACTTGACAAAACTGACGCTTAGCGAAAGAATTTAAGGTTCGCCCCTTGATCCATCAAAGCAGCTTTCATTCTGGGATTTGACTTGTGCAGTGTTACCATTGGATGAGATCGGAAGACTGGTTAGAATGTAGTGCAGCCATCAGGTTTCGATGACAATCAAGAGTAATCAGTTGAAGATTCTAATGCGTTACAGTATACAGTACCATAAAACCGTTCAAAATTTACTTCGACTGTGCTATTGTTTGTATCAGGTTAATTAATATTTTCGTTTCGATGTTTGGTGGTGCTGCATGTTGTGGGTATGGGGTCTTTTGTCCTTGTGAGTAGTTCATAGAGTCATAGAGATGTACAGCATGGAACCAGACCTTTTGGTCCAACTCATCCATGCCAACCAGATATCCCAACCCAGTCTAGTCACACCTACCAGCATCCGGCCCATATCCCTACAAACCCTTCCTATTGATATACCCGTCTAGATGCCTTTTAAATGTTGCAATTGTACTAGCCTCCACCACCTCCTCTGGCAGCTCATTCCATACACGCACCATTCCCTGAGTGAAAACGTTGCCCCTTAGGTCTCTCTTATATCTTTCCCCTCTCACCCTAAACCTATGCCTTGTAGTTCTGGACATCCCCATCCCAGGGAAGAGACTTTGTCTATTTATCTTATCCATGCCCCTCATAATTTTGTAAACCAAGGTCACCCCTCAGCCTCTGATGCTCCAGGGAAAACAGCCCTGGCCTATTCAACCTCTCCCTATAGCTCAAATCCTCCAACCCTGGCAACATCCTTGTAAATCTTTTCTGAACCCTTTCAAGTTTCACAACATCTTTCCGATAGGAAGGAGACCAGGATTGCATGCAATATTCCAACAGTGGCCTAACCAATGTCCTCTACAGCTGCAATGTGACCTCCCAACTCCTGTACTCAATACTCTGACCAATAAAGGAAAGTCCAGTACCCCAGAACATGACCTGGGTCTCTGGATTAATAGCCTTGTGATAAATCCCATGAGGCCATCACCTGCCCCATTTCAGCATGGTGTAAGTAATGGTGTTTTTAATCCTTTCATTCAATGAAGGTGTTGCTGCCATGGCTGATATTTGTTGCCTATCCCTTAATCCCCAAGGCATTTCTCTGTTTAAATAATGTGTTAAAACATACAGAGAGATACACAACACTGTGACATGTGGTCATTAACATTGGGTTGACGTAGTGTGCTTGTGGGTTGGTGTGCCACTATGATTTCTAGTGGTCATGGGAGTCTGGTTGTCATTTCTGCTATTTTCATAATATAGGGCAGGGTGACCAAATTATTAGGATGTACACTGTCCTCTTGGCAGTGTCTATTTGGTAGGCATCGGCGGACGAAGCTGTTGGGGTATATCTTCTTTATGAAGACCTTGTAAGGTGTTCTTCCTCATTTTTGTGTACACAAGGTCTTCGTAAACAATGGATACCCCAACAGCTTTGTCCGAGAGAGCAAGACAGGAGTAGATACAAAGAGAAGGTTAGTTGTAGAGAAAGATGGAAATAGTGTGACAGAGAGATGTGGATAGAAAGAGGAGGAAATAGATAGAAATAAGCTGAGTAAAGAAAGAGGTTGGGAATAGACAGAGGGGAGGGCTTCATTGAGAGGTGGCAGACAAGGGAGAATGGGAGATAGGATCCTATCTATCTGGATTGATAGAGGTGGGTCCAGACAGGAAACAAGAGATAGAAACATAGAAAGTAAGAATATGCTAATCAGCCTTTGAGCCTGCCCCACCATTCAGTATGATCATGTTTGATCCTCCATTTGATGTCATATTCCTGCTTTCTTCCCATACCCTTTGATGCCTTTGAAACTTAAAATCAACCTATCTCCTTTTTGAATATGTTCAGTAATTTGGCCTTCACAGTCTGCTGAGGTAGAGAATTCTACAGGTTTGCTATCTGTTGAGTGAAGAAATTTATCCTCCTCTCAATCCTAAATGGTCAACCCTGCATCGTGAGACTCTGCCCCCTGGTTTTGAAATCCACAAACACAGTAAAGAATGTTTCGTGCATCCACTCTATCCAGCCACATTTGAATTTTATACAATTAAATCAGATCCCCTCTCATCCTTCTAAACTCTTGTATTCACTAATTTTTTTTCTGGGACAGTCCTGCTATCCCTGGTATCAGCCTAGGGAATCTTCGCTACACTCACTCTTTGGCAAGTCTGTCATTTCGTCAGTAGGGAGACTAAAATTCTATGCAGTACTCCATAAGTGTGCTCTCTCCAAGGCCCTGTACAACTACAGGAAGACATTTCTACTTCTGAACTCCATACTCTCAAAATGAAAATCAGTATTTAAAAGGTGTCTGGATGACTAAATGAATAGGAAGGGTTTAGAGGGATATGGGCTAAATGCTGACAAATGGGACTAGATCATATTGGGATGTCTGGTCAGTGTGGATGAGTTGGACCAAAAGATCTATTTTGATGCTGTATAAGGGAGAAGGAGCGAGGTTACAATTGCCACCCTCCAATCTGTCAGAAATGTGACACAGAGTCAATAGAATTTTGGAAGATGATTACCAGTGCATTCAATGTTTCCAAGGCCACTTTCTTTTGAACTCTGGAATGTAAATTATCAGACCCTGGTGATTTGTCACCATTCACACCATTAATACCCCCAGCACTATTTTCTTACAAATACTGATTTTCTTCAATTCAACTCCCTCTAGATCATTGGTTCCACAACATTTCTGGAAGGTTATTTGTGCCCTCTTTTATGAAGACAAAACCAAAGTATGTGTCCAGTTCTTCTGCTGTTTCTTTGTTCCCTGTTGTATTTTGCATAGCGTCTGACTGGAAGGAACCTATACTTGTCTTTACAAATCTTTTCGTCTTCATGTATTTTGAGAAATTTTATGGTCAGTATAATGTTCCATGCAATATTACTGTCAATGGAATAGAGAAAGAGAGAGAAAACGAGAGATGGGAGCAGAGAGATGTGGGTAGAGGAAACAAATTTTACGGACTATACCAGACCGCTGCCACCGAACACTTCCACCTTTCTTCATCAAAGTTGCGACAGTGCATTGGCAATTATATTCTTGTATCATGTCATGTTTATAATTCTCTAATTGAATGACTGCAATAATAAGCTCCATCTAAAGAGTATGGAAGTTTCTCCAGGAACTTTAATGTGTTATAATCAGTCCATAAATTGTCTCAGACATATCACTGGCAATATCAACATTGTAATGCCAACATCACGCTCAAGGTTTCCTTCTCATTCGTGGAATATTTCTGTTGATGATCATTCAGTTTTCTGGAAATATACCCAATAGGTCTATCCATCTTCTCGTCGTCTTGTAAGAATATAGCACTTACATGACTTTGTATAATTAGGTGTGGCTAACACTGGGGTAGTCAAATGCCTCCTGACAGTCTGCCATCCAATGAAATTTTCTGCACTTCTTCAATAAGTCAGTCAGTGGAGCTAAAATTTAGTATAGACTTTTGATAAAAGCTACTATTCCCAGGAATCATAGTACCTTCCCCTTCATCGATGATATGGGAACTTCCCTCATAATCTTTGATTCCACATCCCATGGGGCCATCTATCCATGTCCAATAACATGGATTTAGGTTTTTGTGAACTTACTTTTAACCAGGTTTATCACCAAGCTTTCCTACTGAAGTTGATCAAACAATTCCAATAGATGCTGCAAATGTTCTTTCACGTATGACTAAAAATCACAGGTAGTTAATGTACATCACACAATTGGGTAATCCAGAAATAACTTTTGGTTAGTTTTTGAAATGTAGCTGGCATGTTCTTTACACCAAAGGGCATGACTTTAAATTGATACAGTCCGGTGTCATGAAAGCCGAAATTGTTTTCACTCATTTAGAAAAAGGTACCTGCCAGTATCTTCTCAGTAAGTCCAACTTCCAACTTGTCCCACCTTCTCAATACAGTCTTCCAAATGTGAACCAGGATATGACTCAGACTTTGTCACTACATTGACTTTGGGATAGTCTGTGTATAACCATTGGGTACCATCTGGTTTTGGCATGGAAGTAGACCCTTCAGCCCAACTTGTTCTTGCTGACAAGATATCCTAGATAAACCTAGTCCCATTTGCTGGCATTTGACCCATATCCCTCTAAACCTTTCCTATTCATGTACCCATCCAGATGCATTTTAAATGTAATTGTACCAGCCTACTTACTTTGGAAGCTCATTCCATAACACACCACCCTCTGCATGAAAAGGTTGCCCCTTAGGTCCCTTTCAAATTTTTCCCCTCTCACCTTAAACCTATGCCCTCTATTTTTGTACTCGCCCACCCCAGGATAAAGATCATAACTATTTACCCTATCCATGCCCCTCTTGATTTTATAAACCCCGTTAAAGTCACCCCAAAGTTTCCAACGTTCCAGGGGAAATAGCCCCAGCCTATTCGGTCTCTCCCTATTGCTCAAACCCTCCAATCCTGGCAACATCCTTATAAATCTTTTCTAAAATCTTTCAGGTTTCACAACATCCTTCCAATAGCAGGGGGACGAGGATTGCACACAGTATTCCAAAAGTGGCCTAACCAATGTGTTGTAAAGCCGCAATATGACTTCCCAACCCCTGTGCTCAGTGCACGAACCAATAAAGACAAGCATACCAAATACCTTCTTCATTATCTCCCTGTGACTCCACTTTCAAGGAACTATGAACACTCCAAGGTCTCTTTGTTCAGCAACACTTCCCAGAATCTTAACATTAAGTGTATAAGTCCTGCCCTGAGTTGCCTTTCCAATTTGCAGCACCCTACATTTATCTAGATTAAACACCATCTGCCACTCCTTGGCCCATTTGATCAAGAAGACAGACATTGCACTCTGAAGTAGCCTTCGCTGTCCAATACACCTCCAATTTTGGTGTCATCTGCAAACTTACTAACTATACCTCCTAGGTTCACATCCAAATCATTTTATATAAATGACAAAAAAAGTACTAAATCTACAAGGATGTTGCTTCATTGGAACTGTATTTCAGATATCTACCTTGTGCATAATTTGTACTTCCCAGCATTTTTCCCCACATGTCCCCCTTATGAGATTGTAGTAGCTCTTTCATGTCACTTTGATTTTCCTCTGGAAGATAACTTAGTAATTTGTCCCAATTTTTGAGCACTTAATTGTCCAATTTAATTTAATGAATGTCTAATTTAGAGTCATCTGAGCTTGGTTCTTCATTCTGTGTTGTAAGTAGTAACACATTTTCCTTGTGTTTTCCTTCCCTATCAAAATACCTTTTGAGCATATTCATTGTGGTCTTTAAACTCTGGCTCACCAATTGTCTCATGCCCAGAAACTAATTCAAATGGGCTGTGTTATGTTGAATCATTAGGTGCATCACTAATTACAAAAAGTAAAAATGGAATTCCTTTATCCTGATCCTCTGGATAGGCTTAATTTTAAGCCCTCAATGCGGTCTTAGAAGTTTGATGCCACCATTTCAATGCTTCCTTTGATTCTGGATAGCGTGCAGTGTCATAGAGTCATAGAGATGCACGGCATGGAAACAGACCCTTTGGTCCATGCCGACCAGATATCCCAACTCAATCTGGTCGCATCTGTCAGTACCCGGCCCATATCCCTCCAAACCCTTCCGATTCATATACCCATCCAAATGTCTTTTAAATGTTACAATTGTACCAGCCTCCACCACTTTCTCTGGCAGCTCATTCCATATACGGACCACCCTCTGCGTGAAAAAGTTACCCCTTTAGGTCTCTTTTATATCTTTCTCCTCTCATCCTAAACCCTCTAGTTCTGGATTCCCCCATCCCAGGGAAAAGACTTTGTCTATTTATCCTATGCATGCCCCTCATAATTTTGTAAACCTCTATAAGGTCACCCCTCAGCCTCCGACGCTCCAGGGAAAACAGCCCCAGCCTGTTCAGCCTCTCCCTATAGCTCAAATCCTCTAACCCTGGCAACATCCTTGTAAATCTTTTCTGAACCCTTTCAAGTTTCACAACATCTTTCCAATAGGAAGGAGACCAGAATTGCATGCAATATTCCAGCAGTAGCCTAACCAATGTCCTGTACAGCCGCAGCATGACCTCCCAACTCCTGTACTCGATACTCTGACCAATAAAGGAAAGCATACCAAATGCCGCCTTCACTATCCTATCTACCTGCGACTCCACTTTCAAGCAGCTATGAATCTGCATTCCAAGGTCTCTTTGTTCAGCAACACTCCCCAGGACCTTACCATTAAGTGTCTAAGTCCTGCTAAGATTTGCTTTCCGAAAATGCAGCACCTCGCATTTATATGAATTAAACTCCATCTGACCTAGATCCTGTTGTAATCTGAGGTAACCTTCTTCGTTTTCCACTACACCTCCAATTTTTGTGTCATGTGCAAACTTACCAACTATACCTCTTTTTCTCACATTCAAATCGTGTGTATAAATGACGAAAAGTAGAGAACCCAGCACCGATCCTTGTGTCACACCACTGGTCACAGGCCTCCAGTCTGAAAAACAACCCTCCACCACCACCTTCTATCTTTGAGCCAGTTCTGTATCCAAATAGCTAGTTCTCCCTGTATTTCGTGAGATCTAACATTGCTAACCAGTCTCCCATGGGGAACCATGTCGAATGCCTTACTGAAGTCCATATAGATCACATCTACAGCTCTGCCCTCATCAATCCTCTTTGTTACTTCTTCAAAAAACTCAATCAAGTTTGTGAGACATGATTTCCCAAGCACAGAGCCATGTTGACTATCTCTCGTCAGTTCTTGCCTTTCCAAATACATGTACATCCCGTCCCTCAGGATTCTCTCCAACAACTTGCCCACCACTGACGTCAGGCTCACTGGTCTATAGTTCCCTGGCTTGTCCTTACCACGCTTCTGAAACAATGGTACCACGTTAACTAACCTCCTGTCTTCCAGCACCTCACCTGTGACTATCGGTGATAAAATATCTCAGCAAGAGGCCCACCAATCACTTCCCTAGTTTCCCACAGAGTTCTAGGTCCACCTGATCAGGTTCTGGGGATCTATCCATTTTTATGTGTTTTAAGACATCCAGCACTTCCTCTTCTGTAATATGAACACTTTTTGAGATGTCACCATCTATTTCCCTACATTCTATATCTTCCCTGTCTTTTTCCACAGTAAATACTGATGCAAAATACTTGTTTAGTATCTCTCCCATTTTCTGCGGCTCCACACAAAGGCTGCCTTGCTTATTTTTCTTAACCAAAACTTCAATTTCTTTAGTCATTCAGCATTTTCTATACCTACCAGCCTTTCCTTTCACCCTAACAGGAATATACTTTCTCTGGATTCTCGTTATCTCATTTCTGAAGGCTTCCTATTTTCTAGCTGTATGGATTTTAATTGTTTTATTCTAAACTATCCATAACTTCCTTGACTAATTTTGTTAACTCTGACCCCTGATCTGATGGTATCTCTATGAGCAGTCTGTATCTAGTGGAAAAAAAAGTAACTCTTCTACAATCCTTTTTAGCTGCGATACTGCCTGATGGAATGACCTCTAGAAATCTATTCAACATGAAAGTCATCAAATACTGATTACCACTTTTTGTTTTAGGTAGGGATTCTACACAATCAACTAAGACCCTTGTAAAAGGTTCCTTAATTGCAGGAGTAGGTATTAAAAGTGCTGGTTTTATCACTGCCTGAGAATTTCCAATTACTTGATATGTATGACATCTCTGACAAATTCAACCACATTTTATGCAATCCAAGCCAATAAAAATATTTTTTTGTTGTATTGGCTTGAGTTTTCTTCCAACTAACTTCCTACTGATAATTCATATGCTATCTGCAACACCTCCTTTGTATAATCCACTGATAATACAATTTGATGAACTTCTGCCCATTTCTCATCCACCTGAATATGTGATGGTTTCCATTTTTTCATCAAGCTGTCATTTTTAAGATAGCAACATGCTGGGATACACTCAGGTCCTTCTGTGTATGTTTTTTTTTGATACACTTACTTTAATTTTTAATCTTTCTGTTGTCAGACAATTCCTTTCTCTGAACTAAAAGTATCCAATTTGTCCTCCATGTGTTCTTGTTTTTTTATCTCAATCATTTGCTCAAACATAGCGTCTGACAACTGAACTTCAATTTCCTTAACTTTACTCTTTGATTTCTCCTCCTGCTTCAACCTGTAAGTTTGTGACCTTGTTACCACAGTCAAGAAAAATTACAGGATATACTTCCTGTACTACCTGAGTTGCCTGATGTTCCACTGGCTTTTCAACCACAGTAGGCATCACTTCCCAACCCCCCACCCCGTGATCCAGCTACATTATTAATAAGGCCAAATTGTATTCCTGGAGCTGAGAGTTTCACTAGTACTCCTCCCATCGCTTCTCCACTTTTCACAAGACTCTCTAACCTCACTTTATATAATGGAACACCTTTCATCTTACTACAAATTCCACGTATGACCACTTCTTCTGGCAATACTCCTTCTGAATTACATGTCTCTTCATCTCTCAACATCAAAGATTGACATCCTCCCATATCTTTTCTAATGGCTTATACAAGTAAACCTTACGAATAGAGAGCGCGAGAGATGGGGATTGAGAAAGAGAATAAGAAAGAAAATAAGGTTTAGAATACAGAATGAGAAATGGATGGGGGATGGAATTGAAAGATGGCAATAGAAGGAGAGCATGAGAGGTGGGGATAGGGAGAAAAATAATCTGATGTGGGGATATAGAGAGAAAAATGAGAGGTAGGCATCGAGGGAGAACAAGAGATGGGGATAGAGATAGAAAATAGATGGGAATATCGAGACAGAACATGAGAACTGGGAATAGAAGGAGAGCACAAGAGATGGGGATAAAGAGAGAACGAGACAATGGAGGTAGAAAAAAAACAAGAAGTGGGAACACAAAGAGTAAATGAGAGATGGGAATAGAGAGTGAAAGATAGGAATAGGGAAAGAGAACTGGGAATAGAAGGATAGAGTGAGAGAGATGAAGATAGAGAGAGCGAGAGATGGGAATGAAGAGAAAGTTAGAGGTGGGAAAGAGAAAAAGAGGCATAGGGATAGAGAGGGGGGAAAAGTGAGAGAAACAGAAAAAGAGAGACTGGGGCACACACGAGAGAGTTATCCAATATGGACTTAGAGTGGGGCAGGGATCAAATGGAGAGACACAGATATCCAACATAGAGGAGGAGAGAGAGGTGGAGACAGACACAGAAGCTCTATCCAGAATGATATCATCAAATTCATATAGTGTGGAAACAGGCCATTTGGCCCAACAAGTTCACACCAACCCATTCCCCTACATTGCATGTGTCAAATGCACCTAACCTACACTTCCGTGGACACTTATGGGCAATTTAGTTTGGCCAATTCACCTAACCTGCACATCTTTGGACTGTGGGAAGAAAGCAGAACACCCAGAGGAAACCCATGCAGACACAGGGAGAACATGCATACTCCACATAGACAGTCACCCAAGGCTAGAATCAAACCCAGGTCCCTGGCGCTTGTGAGGCAACAGTGCTAACCACTGAGCCACCATGCCACCTGTGCCATATGAGAGAAGGAAACAGAAGAAAGGAGAAGAATAGAGGGAGGGCCACCTGAGAAAAAAAGAAAGACCATATAGAGAGGAGACACACAACATAGAAGAAAATCCAGAGAGAGAGAGACAACCATATAGCAAGAAAAAATAAGACAGACCCAGGAGAGGGGAGTGAAAGAGAGATACCTAATGTAGATATAGAGAGAGAACGTTCCCTTGTCTATCTCTACTACCCTTCTTTTAAAGTGGAATGCAATTGCTGTCCTCCAGCGCTCTGGTGCCTAACCTTTTGCCAGAGAAGATTAGAAAGTTTGTGTCAGATTCCTGTAATGTTTTCCCTTGTCTCCCACAGTAACCTAGGAGAGGTGGAGCCTGGAGCCTGGGCCTTTTTTGGGAAAGTGGAACTTGTGTACACAATAGTATATTTTTGGCAGCACAGTCTCAATGATCCAAAAGTTCTCTTCTGTAGTCTGTGGTTCTATGGTTTATGCCCCTCATAATCTTATACATTTTCAATCACCCTTCTCAATCTCCTCGAGGGAAAACAACCCTAATCTCACTTCATAATCAAACTCTCCAGCCCAGGTAACATCCTCAAAAATCTCCTCTGCATTCACCTATAAAGTAGATTCCAGAATGCACACAATACTTTAGCTTTGGCCTAAGTAAAGTTTCATAGAGTTCCAGCATAACCTTCCTGCTCTTAAATTCTTTGCCTCAACAAATAAAGACAAGTATACCATATGCCTTGTTAGCCACTAACCAGTGCACCTGACAAGCTCTCGATACCTCTTGCAATC
Source organism: Chiloscyllium punctatum (assembly GCF_047496795.1). Lineage (NCBI taxonomy): Eukaryota > Metazoa > Chordata > Chondrichthyes > Orectolobiformes > Hemiscylliidae > Chiloscyllium > Chiloscyllium punctatum. Next base: position 51,874,152 of record NC_092761.1, on the reverse strand, counting down.
TGAAGATATCCTCACTAATTACCATACCACCAATTTTTGTATTGTCTGATCAACCTTCCCACAATCAAGTCAAAATCACTTACATAAACCCCAAACAACAAGAGCCTTAACACTGACCCCTGTGGGACCTCACTGGACATAGACCTCCAGTCAGAAAAACACCCTTCAACCATCACTCCCTACTTCCTGCCACTCAGCCAATTGTGGATCCAATTTGCCAAATTTCCTTGGATCCCATGGGCTCTTATCTTTGCTTGAGTGTCTCATGTGGGACCTTTTCAAAAGCCTTGCTGAAATCCAAGTAAAGTGGATTCAGAGCATTATCTTCCCCAACACACCTGGTCATTTCTTCAAAAAAAAATTTAATCATGTTTGTCAGACATGACCTTAAGTAAACCATGCTGACTGTTCTTGATTAATTCCTGCTTCTCCAAATGCAGATTAATTCTGTCCCTCAGAATTGCTTCCAATAGTTGCCCCACACCAAGGTTGGACTAAACGTCCTGTAGTTTCACAATTTATCCCTTGCTCCATTCTTATTATTCTTGTCACTCCGAGATAAAATCCTGTGGAACCAAAATCTGTGAGATCTTGCCTACCACCATAGGCAGCACTCCTACTGGTGTATCAGCTGGTGTATTAGCATGGACAAATTGTATTCTTGGAGCTGAGAGTTTGTCCAGTACCCCTAAATTCTCCACTCTTCAATGGTCACTCTAACATCACTTTACATATTTGAGTGCTTCTTGTCTCACCATGAATTCCCATTACTAACACCTTTTCTGGCAATAGTCCTTCAGAGTTACACATCTTTCAACATCACAGATTGAGAGTATCCTGTATAATCTCGATATTGTAACCTGTTTACCTGCTGCTGCTGGCCTATGTGAGTAAATTCTACCTTCGTAGGCAGGAAGATCTGGCACTTCCTCCTTAACCAACATCTGACCAAGTTGTACATTGTCTGAGCCAGTTATTAAGAGGACAGCTGTCCCACACAAGGCCAGGCATTCAAGGGAATAGAAAGGTCTATATTGAACTGTTCTTTAAATGCTAAAATCAATAGGTGTTTACTCCTGATCAAGCAAACAACTGTTTCGTGTGTGTATGTGTGTGAGAGAGAGAAGAGAAAGACAGTGAAATCCTTAGTGGGGTAGGAAAGAAAAACATTGAAAAGTTAGGACTAGAACATAGGAAAAATCATACGCTCAGCTGGAAAGTTAGCAGAGACCCAGTGGGCTTAGGTCCAGAACATAGCAAAAGCCGTACCTTGAGTTGACACCATCCCCCCAATACCTCTTAGTTTAATTGAGAATGGCAGAGAAAGGCACCAGAGTAGGAGGTTGTCCCATATGGAAATAAAGCTAAGGCAATACATTAGTAAGAAAAAGTGGCCCATATGGGCAGAATTTTGCTGTAATGATGAAACAGGACCAGGCTACTGAGAATTAAGTGAATCAGTTAAGAAGTAAATGTGCAGATGTACAAGCAGCAGTAAAGGTAATGCATCAGACACATAAGGAGAAGAAATTGGCAGCTGCAGACCACGTGAAGTGTCTGTGGGAGATTGGACAGTTAGAAGCCCAAGTCTCAATCTGCAATGGAATAATGTGCACATAGTTAAAGAGGAAGGAGAAAGGACAGGAGGTAGACTGGGCTGAGCTTAGGGAAGGTGCACAGCAGTACGCCATGTGCATGGAAGATTAGGGTCCATCCCCACCCTTCGCAGAGGAGTCAACTCCTTCAACACCCCTGGAGATACCCTTTGTTGCAATGAACCCAATTACAACTGAAAGATGGATCCAGAACACCAAAACCCCAGCAATAACATACACCACTCTATTTATGGTGAAACAATTAGCGGAAATCACTAAAAAGATTCCAATAAAAAGGGAGGCATGGTGGTTCAGTGGTTAGCACTGTTGCCTCACAGCTCCAGGGATCTGGGTTTGATTCCAGCCTCGGGTGACTGTCTGTGTGGAGTTTGCACATTCTCCCCATATCTGTGTGGGTTTCATCTGGTGCTCTGGTTTCCTCCCATAGTTCAAAGATTTGCAGGTTAGGTGAATTGGCCTTGTTAAATTGCTCATAGTGTTCATGGAAGTGTAGGTCAGATGCATTAGATCAGGAGTAATTATAGGGGAATGGGTCTGGGTGGGTTACTCTTCAAAGGGTCAGTGTGGACTTGTTGGGCCAAAAGGCCTGTTTCCAAACTGTAGGGTTTCTGCGATTCTATGATTTTGAGCCATTGGCTGATTCATTTGTACTTTCCAAAAGCGTCAGATAACAAAGGTTTTACATGAGTTAGATGAGAGAGAAGGTAAAACTAATAGTAATGTGTCTGAGCCAGTCAGTATAGTCTGCTATCCCAGCCCTGCTAAATGTAAGGGAATGTCCCTTAGGTGATATAAAAAAGATGATCCTAATGGCTGATGGGTACAATAAAGGAGGTCCCATAGATGGGTTAATAAGTATAGGCAAAAGAAGGGAGAACACCTGACTATCAGGGGTCAGTTATCCGAGGCCAATCCAGCTAAGTCGGCTCGGATTTAGGTTCCCATGCCACTGAAGAGAGCAGGAAGGCATGTGTGAACTTCGATTTGCAGAGCCAACCCACAAGGAGGCTTGGATTCTGAGGAAAATGTCTTAGGTGTGAGAGAAAGAATCCCATGAACTAAACAAGAGTAAAACAGAGAAAGGAGAGAAAATGCTTTCTTTCTGAACCTCTAACCAGAGTCTGGTGTGGAGGAATGAAGGAAGAGGGGGATAGGAACCCAGTTCTACCTTACACAGCCACAGGAAGAGACAGAGGGGCACAGCAAGGGAGAGCCAACCACAAGGAGGCTTGGATTCTGAGGAAAATGTCTTAGGTGTGAGAGAAAGAATCCCATGAACTAAACAAGAGTAAAACAGAGAAAGGAGAGAAAATGCTTTCTTTCTGAACCTCTAACCAGAGTCTGGTGTGGAGGAATGAAGGAAGAGGGGGATAGGAACCCAGTTCTACCTTACACAGCCACAGGAAGAGACAGAGGGGCACAGCAAGGGAACACAAGGCAACCAGCACAGTGCGACCATTGCGGGCACAGTGTAAGAACGTAGAACCCATGCAGGGTCGTACTCACGGCCACAGGGACCACCAACTGCAGCTTCAGTTCCTAAGGGACCCCCAGACCCCCAGACTGTCAGATGGAAACGTCCAATACTCTGCATCACCACTAGAGGGAATAATGGGACACAGAAACAGGAACTGTCAACAATATTGTCAAGCAGCCAGAGACAAAGAATTCATGACAAACTGTTGGGTGCCTATTTAACGAATGCAGTAATTCGTTAATCCAGGTGATGAAACAGCTCTTGACAGCCATCCAAGGCAAGATGAACTGTTTCTGATGGTCCAAACTCACACATTTCACACATCTCCATGGTCCGAATGGGACCAACTCTTATTCCTGTAAGCACTGATCGGATTACAATTCTTCAGTTTTCCTTTCGTCATTCATTGTATATAATCTCCATATTCTGCTCATGGTCACAATGACTGTCTCATCTTCATCTTCACATATCACAATAACCGCTCTGTCTTCACATTTGACCACTTCATTTCAATCTTTTCTGACCACTCCATGGTCAAGCCATTTTAAAACTACAATCTCCTACCACTAGAAACCAAGGTTGAAACCTTACCAGACTACGAAACCTGAATTAATATCCCATATGGAGTTCCCATTTCTTAACAAAAAAAAGTGGGGGAGAGTTAGGGCATGTGCATTACAACTGTCCGAAACTATTCAGATATTAGACAAGAACCAACAGAACCAACCTTGATTTTCTCCCCAAAATAACTATGACCAGAGGGAACATAATCAAGGACTACTTCATCAGGATCATCATCACTGGAAGCAACGCACAAGAAACACAAAACAGATAAGGATATATATATATTGCTGCAACACGGCGATGAACCCTTCTGTTAATTAAACCAAACACTCAGAAAAGCTCACCTCGCCTCGTAATCTGTTAAAGTATGAGTGACAGAGAACTCCCAAATTCTACTATTAAAGAAAACTAATATCAATTTATTCCTTAACTCTAAAAGTGAACATTAAACAACAACTATTCACAACTCTAAGCCACCCCTTTCTCCTAACTGCTTGTTATCTGCCTCCAACTCTATAACAATATACTGTTCCAATAAAAACTCATATTAAAAATTACATTAACTTAATTTCAAAGGCATACAGCAGCTATTGTCTCTGGTATCCTTTTTCTTTTGGCAGAAGATCTCCGTGGATCATCTTTTGTCTTTTATTGCAAAGATGTTTCATCTGCTATCACATTTTTATGACCTGCAACATGTACAATTTGTAAATTAAAAGTCTGTAACATAAGACTCCAATGAAATAGTCTCATATTCTTGTATTTAAATTGTTCCAAGAATGTAAGAGAATTGTGATCTGTGTTCATCATTGTTCATGACATAAACATTAAAATGTTATAAGGCCAATATCAAACTCAATAATTCCTATTCAATGGTAGAGTATTTTCTCTAGTGGATGTTGAGTTTCTTGGAAAAGTAGTCAATTGGCCGTTCAATTCCATCATCATCTTCATGTAGCAGTAACAGCTCCAACTCCTATATCACTAACATTGATTGCAACCTTGAAGGGTTTCAAAAACTTTGGTGTAGCTAAAACTAGTGCGGTGTTTAAACTACTTTTAAATTGTCAAATGCCTCCTGGCATTGTTCTATCCACAAAAATTTTGTGTTCTTCAGTAAATCTGTTGCAGTGCCACTACACTAGTGAAGTTTGGAACAAACTTCCAGTAGAATCTGTTTAGTCCCAAAAATCAAAGCAACTCTTTCTTTGAGGTTGTTTGTGGAAATTCCTCCGTGACATCCTGGTCAGGTCCACGCCCCCCAAACACCCACCATCCCCTCCTGGCATCTTCCCCTGACACCACAGGAATTGCAAAACCTGCGCCCACACCTCCCCACCTCACCTCACTTCACCTCCATCCAAGGCCCCAAAGGAGCCTTCCACATCCATCAAAGTTTCACCTGCACTTCCATAAATGTCATTTATTGCATCCGTTGCTCCCGATGTGGACTCCTTTACATTGGGGAGACTGGACGCTTTCTCATAGGGCACTTTAGGGAACATCTCTGGGACACCCACACCAATCAACCCCACCGCCCCGTGGCCAAACATTTCAACTCCCCCTCTCACTCTGCCGAAGACGGACAGGTCCTGGGCATCCTCCACCGCCATTCTCCCACCACCCACCGACTGGAGGAAGAAGGCCTCATCTTCCACCTCGGAACACTTCAACTCTAGGGCATCAATGTGGACTTCACCAGTTTCATCATTTCCCCTCCCCCACCTCACCCCAGTTCCAACCTGCCAAATCAGCATCATCCTCATGACCTATCCTACCAGCCAATCTTCCTTCCCACCTATCCGTTCCACCCTCCTCTCCAACCTATTACCCTCATCCTCACCTCCATCCACCTATTGCACTCTAGCTACCATTTCCCCAGCCCTGCCTTCACCCCCCTCCCATTTATCTCTCCACACCGGATGTTGTCTGCCTCATTCCTGATGAAGGGCTTTTGCCCAAAACATCAATTTTCCTGCTCCGTGGAATATGGCCTGACCTGCTGTGTGTTTCCAGTACCACTCTAATCTATTACTTGGAGTCAATCTTCCATGATCAACATCATGTCCCAAGAATGTCACCTCTGTCTTCGGAAATTCTGTTTTCTTTTAGTTTATTCCCAGTTTTGCTTCTCTTAATTGTTTGAGTCCAACTTGGTGATGTAACTAGCTTGTCCAACTTTCTCTATAGAGTCCTCCACTCTTGGTATTGGGTGTGAGTCCGATTTTGTTATGGTATTGACCTTCTGATAGTCCACACAAAATCATTGAGTCCCATCAGGTTTGGGAGCTAACACAATTGGCGAATTCCACTCACTTTGACTTGGTTCGCTAATATCTTTGTTGAGCATTGCAACCACTTCCTTCTGGACCCGTGTGGCTTTGAAAGGATTAAACCTGTAGGGGTGTTGTTTTATTGGAACAGCATTCTTGTTTCTACCTCATGCAGAATAGCATTAGTCCTCCCCATCTTAATCCTTCATATGTTCTCATACTGCTGTAACAAACTTTTCAACTGGGTCCTTTGCTCCTGAGACAGATAGTTCACTAATGCATTCCACCCCTCAAGGATATCCTCATTGTTCAATGTATTTTGAGACATATCAAACTCCACGACATCTGGATTTGATACCTCACTCTGTGGGGCAGTAACTAACATCTGTTTCTCCTGTTCCCTTTCTGCATTACAATAAGGTTTCAATATATTCACATGACAAACCCAATACAGTTTTTTCCTAAATGGCATCTTTACCAGATAGCTTACCTGACTCAACTTTTTCTGAATTTGATAGAGACCACAAAACCTGGCTTTGAAGGGATCTCCTACTATTGGTAACAACATTAATATGTCATCCCAACAGGAAAATGTCCGAACGTTCGAGATTTTATCTGCCACTTGCTTCATTCTATGTTGTGCCCTCTTCAGGTGCTGTTTAGCTAACTCACCTACCCAATTTAATCTCTCCCTCACCTCAGATACATAATCCAAGTGTGAGATCTCTGACTTTGGTCCTGTTAATTTCTCTTTAAGTAATTTCAAAGGCCCCCTTACTTCATGTTTGAATATGAATTCCAAGAGAGTAAATTGAGTAGATTCATTTGATGCATCTCTGATGACAAACAATATGAATGGGATTATCCCAATCATTCATGTAATCCTGAAAGTACGCTCTTAAAATGGACTTCAGGGTCTAATGCCACCTTTCCAAAGCTCCCTTGGATTCAGGATGGTATATACTTGACTTAAAGTGCTGTTTCCTTAAGCTATCCATGACTTCCTTAAACAACCTAGCAATAAAATTAGACCCTTGGTTTGACTGACTCGCTCTGGGTAGCTCATAACATGTGAAAAAAGCTACTAATTCCTCAACCACCTTTTTGCCTTAATACTCTGTAATGGAATTACTTCCAGCAATCTGGTAGACATCCATTATAGTCAGCAAGTACTGGCTCACACTTTTAGTTTTAGGAAGGGGACCTATGCAGTCAATCATAACCCACGTGAAAGGTTCTTCGAATGTGGGAATTGGCAATGAAGGTGCTAGTTTTACTAACCAACCATTTGGCATGTATGACACATTCGCCAAAAGTTAACCACGTCCTTGTGCATTCCAGTAGAAATGCTTGTATATCTTTATCTGAGTCTTCCTTACACCTAGGTGACCTCCTACTTCATGTGCTGCCCGTAACACTTCTGTCTGTATGCTACAAAGTAATGCAATCTGGTGCAGTTCTGCACTAACCTGCCTTGATCTCCATTGTTGTTTTAGGATTCTATCTTTAAGATAGAATCTGTTTAAGAAAGATGGTAAGGACAAGCCAGGGAACTATAGACCAGTGAGCCTGATGGCAGTGGTGGACAAGTTGTTGGAGGGAATCCTGAGGGACAGGATGTACATGTATTTGAAAAGGCAAGGACTGATTAGGGATAGTCAACATGGCTTTATGCGTGGGAAATCATGTCTCACAAACTTAATTGAGTTTTTTGAAGAAGTAACTAAGCAGATTGATGAGGGCAGAGCGGTAGATGTGATCTATATGGACTTCAGCAAAGCGTTCGACAAGGTTCCCCATGGGAGACTGGTTAGCAATCTTAGATCTCATTTGGATACAGAACTGGCTCAAAGGTAGAAGACAGAGGGTGGTGGTGGAGGGTTATTTTTCAGACTGGAGGCCTGTGACCAGTGATGTGCCACAAGGATCGGTGTTGGGTCCACCACTTTTCATCATTTATATTAATGATTTGGAAGTGAGCATAAGAGGTATAGTTAGTAAGTTTGTAGATGACCCCAAAATTGGAGGTGTAGTGGACAGTGAAGAAGGTTACTTCAGATTACAACGGGATCTTGATCAGATGGGCCAATGGGCTGAGAAGTGGCAGATGGAGTTTAATTCAGATAAATGTGAGGTGCTGCATTTTGGGAAAGCAAAACATAGTAGGACTTATACACTTAATGGTAAGGTCCTAGAGAGTGTTGCTGAACAAAGAGACCTTGGAGTGCAGATTCATAGCTCCTTGAAAGTAGAGTCACAGGATGGTGAAGGAGGCATTTGGTATGCTTTCTTTTATTGGTCAGAGTATTGAGTACAGGAGTTGGGAGGTCATGTTGAGGCTGTAGAGGACATTGGTTAGGCCACTGTTGGAATATTGCATGCAATTATGGTCTCCTTCCAATTGAAAGACATTGTGAAACTTGAAAGGGTTCAGAAAAGGTTTACAAGGATGTTGCAAGGGTTGGAGGATTTGAGCTATAGGGAGAGGTTGAATAGGCCAGGGCTGTTTTCCCTGGAGTGTCGGAGGCTGAGGGGTGACCTGATAGAGGTTTACAAAATTATGAGGGGCAAGGATAAGATAAGTAGACAAAGTCTTTTCCCTGGGGTCAGGGAGTCCAGAACGAGAGGGCATAGGTTTAGGGTGAGGGGGAAAGGTATAAAAGAGACCTAAAGGGCAACCTTTTCACACAGAGGGTGGTACATGTATGGAATGAGCTGCCCAGAGGAAATGGTGGAGGCTAGTACAATTACAACATTTAAAAGGCATCTAGATGGCTATATGAATAGGAAGGGTTTGGAGGGATATGGGCTGGGTGCTGGCAGGTGGGACTAGATTGGGTTGGGATATCTGGTTGGCATGGACAAGTTGGACCGAAGGGTCTGTTTCCATGCTGTACGTCTCTATGACTCTTTAATAACCCTCAGGAACACATTCTGACTCCTTTTTTGATTATGCATCAATATATATATCTTTTATTGTCTGGTCTTTCTTTTGTAAATCCCTTAGCCTTTCAGGACTAAACACTTTTGCCTTACCCCTGCCTGTTCAGGTTTCTCCTGCACCATTACAGGGTGTCTGCTAACTGAACCTCAACTCCTTTGTAATCCTTTTTAGTTTTTGCTTCTTGCTGTGACTTATGATAGCGGAATCTTGTTACAACAGTCTAGAAAAATTCCAGGGGACTTTTCTTTTTCTTTTAACTCCTCAGTTCCTTGGTCTTCCTTTGACTTCTCCACAACAAGGGGTGTCGCTCCCACCTTGGATCCCTGCTAAATTGTTCCCAAGAACAAACTGTATTCCTGGAACTGACACTCTGTCAATCACTCCCACTGTTACTTCCCCAGTGTTGAGTTGGCACTCCAACCTGATTTTCTATAGGGGAACGCTAAATCTCTGTACATCTATCCCACAAATTACCACACTCTCCGGTAACAGATCAGAAAAAGTGCATATTCGCTCATCCTTTACTATCAGCAACTGGTTAGATCCTGTATCTTTCAAAATTATAACTTCTTGTCGTTCTCCCCCTGTTCTTTCTGAGTAAACTTTACCCACAGAGTCGAATTCTTTGTAGAAATCAGGTATTAACTCCATACCCAGCCCATGCCTAGGTTGTACACTCTCCTGCAGCTCCTCAGCTCTTCCTGGGGTCTCCTTTACTACCTTCACTAATGCCACTGGCTTAGCTTCCTTTACCACATCTTTTCCCACAGTGCCTTTCTATAAACACTGTAACTTCGCATGTCCCACTTTATCACAGTGGAAACACCTGAGGCCTTTCACCTCCTTTCCTCTTTGGGCTTCGTTTTTATCCTGTGATAAATACTTACTAGTGTTCTATATTCTTGGTTTCATAGTATAGGATCTCCCCTTCTCCCAACTTTTAGAAATACAATTGAGGAAAATGGAGTTAGAAGATAAACAAAGGGAGAGAGAAAGAGAAAGACAGAGAGAAGAGAGGGAGTTAGAGAGAGAAGAGAGGGAGAGAGAAAGAGAGAAGAGAGATTCTGGCAAGAATTCTGGCTAGAATCTTGTCTTATGCATCTGCTAATTCTGCTGCCTTTCTCACTTCCTGAACTTTATGTTCCTCCATGTCTCTGGAAGTGAGTTTTTAAACACCTCCAGCAGAATAATCTCAGAATCTACTATCTATTTTTATAGCACGCACACATTTATCAAAATGACTATTTTTAATTTTTTTGAACTCAACATAAGTCTGACCTGGTTCCTTCTTTGTGTTTCTACATGCTTCTGGTACCAATTCATAAGCACTTAAAATAGTCTGTTTAATTTCTTCATAATCTCTTGACCCCTCATCAGACAGTGTGGCAAATGCCTCACTAGCTCTGCCTACCAGTTTAGTCTGAACTAGCATTACCCATAAAGTCTTGGACCATGCCACTTGCCTAGCCAATTTTTCAAATTAAATAAAGAAGGTTTCAACATCTTTTTCATCAGAATGTGGCAGAGTTTTGACATATTTGTATATATCACTATCTTCTCTTTGAATCTCTATCCTGTTAACTTGACTTTGCTGACTAAGTCACAACTTCTCAAGTTCAAATTCTCTTTGCCTCTCCCTTTCTTCTCTCTCTTTCTTTGCTCAGCCAAGAACATTTTTTTCTTTTTCCTTTCTTTCTCTCTCTTTTCTCTTTCTCTTTCTCTCTCCATCTCACTCCCTCTCTTCTCTCTCTTTCTCTTTCTCTCTCCCTTTGTTTATCTTCTAACTCCATCTTCCTCAATTGTAATTTAAGCTTTTCTACTTCTACTGCAGTTGTCTGTTTCTGTGATACACTTAAGTGTTTGAATAATTCCCTTACAATTTCAGCTTTACTTTTGTTCTTGGTTAAACCCAAATCTAACTTATTTGCTAATTCTAAAAGTATGGACTTTTTCTTCTAAACTTTCTTGGCAAATTTGAGAATCATCTTCAAATCCCAGAACCTTTTTAGCAATTTTAAGAGCCATTTTTCTCACTTTTAATTTAATCAACCACAAGTCACCGAAATTAAACAAATTGTCTCACCTATATTTTATTTAAGGATCTAGGACACTAACCTGCAAGTGTTTAAATCTGCTGGGATTTTTTGTACACCCAAATCTATTCAAATCTATCTAAACTAGTTCAAACCCCGATGATGAGCCTCCAAATCTGGTATGACACAGGGTAAACCCCCCTCTGCTAATTTAAACCTGATACACGGAAAAGATTCACCCTGTGCTGTAATCTGTGAAAATTTGAGAGGCAAAGAACTATCCCAAAAGTCACTATTTAAAGTAAAAATTAACAACTTTAATTTTTTGAAGTCTAACAGAGAATAATTAACAAATAACTATTTACAACATATTTATCTAAACCTATCTTTTATCTTCCCATCTATAGTACTAGTCCGATAAAAACCCCAATTAAGATTTATGGAAAAATTCAAATTTTAAAATCAGCCAAGTGTTGGTATCTTCCTCTGTAGATTTGCTCTCCAGTTCGGTGTCAATCTTTTTCCCTGTGCAAACTCTTTCTCTGAACAGGTACTTCTCAATTTGAATTTGTTTTTGTCTCATAGCAACCCAGGTACTTCTAGCTGCTAGACCAAATGTTACATTGTAAATTCTCCAACACTCTGTGTGCTTGCTAAGTCATTCAATTCTCTTATAGGTACAGTACACCTCTACACCTTCATCATAACATGAACAAGAAATGTTTGGAGGCATTTGGGCCAGGAGCAGACTGTTGGGTCTTAGTTTTGGATTATGCTTGACAAGGACAGGCTGGACTGGAGGGAGTATGTCTGTGCTGTATAATTCTATGACAGGGTGTGCATGTGTGTGAGCTGGATGGTGTACAGGACAAGTTGTATGTGTGTAAGCAGGATTGTGTGCAGCATAGTGTGTGTGTACATGTGCAGGATAGTGTGTGTATGGGTGTGCACGTGTGCGTGTGTGTGTTGCATGTGTGAGCAGCATTGTTTGCAGGATAGGGTGTGTGTGGTGCATGTGTGTGCGCGTGTGCGTGTGTGTGTGTGAGAGCAGGAATTGTGTGCAGCACAGTGTGTGTGCGTGTGTGAGCAGCACTGTTTGCAGGACAACGTGCGTGCTCAGTGATCAAGTTTGTGTGCAGGACAGGATGTGTGTGTGAACAGGATTGTGTGCAGGACAAGTTGTGTGTAAGCATGATTGTGTGAAGATTAGAGTGGTGCTGGAAAAGCACAGCAGGTCAGGCAGCATCTGAGGAGCAGGAAAATCGACATTTCAGGCAAAAGCCCTTCATCAGGAATGAAAGGGTGCAGGACAGGGCATGTGTGTGTGGGTGAGCAGGAATTGTGTGCAGGACAGGATGTGTTTATGTGGAGAATTATGTGCAGGATAGGGCATGTGTGTGAGCAAGACTGTGTGTAGAACAGGGTGTGTGTGTGTGTATATTGAGAACAATTTGTGCAGGACAAGTGTGTGTGTAGGCAGGATTATGTGCAGCACAGTGTGTGTGTGTGTGTGTAAGCAGCATTGTTTGCAGGATAGCGTGTATATGTGTGTGTGTGTGAGACAGAGCAGGTTTATCTGCAGAACAGGATGTGTGTGAGAAAGTCAGATTGTGTACAGGACTGTATGTGCATATGTGCTGGATTGTGTGCATGACAGGGTGTGCTGTGTGTGTGAGCAGGATTGTGTACAAGACAGGGTGTATACGTTTGAGAGCAGGACTGTTTGCAGGACAGAATGTGTGGGCATGTGACCAGATTTGTGTGCACGATTGTTGTGTGCATGTGTAAGCAGGATTGTTTGCAGAAGACAGTGTGTATGTGAGTGAGCAGGATTGTTTGCAGGACAGGCTGTCTGTACGTGGCAGGTATATATGCAGGACAGGCTGTGTATGTAAAAGCAGTGTTGTGTGCAGGACAGAGTGTGTGCATTCATGTCAGCAGGATTGAGTACAGGATGGGATCTGTGTAAAGAGCAGGACTGTGTGCAGAATGTGATTTGTGTGTGAGAGAGCAGGACTGTGTGCAGGACAGGTTGTTAGATTAGATTACCTGCAGTATGGAAACAGGCCCTTCGGCCCAACAAGTCCACACCAACCCTCCAAAGAGTAATCCGCCCAAACCCATTTCCCTCTGACGAATGCACCTAACACTACGGGCAATTTAGCATGGCCAATTCACCTGACCTGCACATCTTTGGACTGTGGGAGGAAACTGGAGCACCCGGAGGAAACCCACACAAACACAGGGAGAATATGTAAACTCCACATAGACAATCGCCTGAGGCTGGAATTGAACCTGGGTCCCTGGCGCTGTGAGACAGCAGTGTTAACCACTGAACCACTGTGGTTGTGTGTGTGTATAAGCAGGATTGTGTGCAGGACAGTGTGTATGTCTGTGAGCAGGATTGTGTACAGGACAGGGTGTGAGTTTGGGGAGGAATGTGTGCAGGATGGGGTGTGTGTTGGCAGGATTGTATGCAGGACAGGGTGTGTGTGTGTGTGTGTGTGTGTGTGTGTGTGCACACCAAATTGTGTGAAGGACAGAGTATATGCATGTGAGCAGGACAGTGTACAAAACAGTGTGTGTGAGCAGGATGCATGTGAGCAGGACAGTGTACAAAACAGTGTGTGTGAGCAGGATTGTGTGCATGATAGGGTGTGAGAGTAGTTTTGTGTGCAGGACAGGGTGTGTGTGTGTGTGTATATGAGCAGGATTGTGTGAAGGGCAGGGTCTGTGCATGTGAGCAGGATAGTGTGCAAAACAGTGTGTGTGTATGAGCAAGATTTTATGGAGGACAGTGTTGTGTGTGTATGAACAGGATTGTGTGTAAGACAGGGTGGATGTGCATGGGTAGGTTTGTGTCTAGGATAGAATGTGTGTGTGTGTGAGTGAGTGAGAGAGAGAGAGAGGGAGAGAGAATGACCAGGATTGTGTGCAGGCCGGTTGCGTGTGTGTGAGCAGGATTGTGTATAGCAGATGGTAAGTATGTGAGTGAGCAGGATTGTTTGAAGGACAGGGTGGTGTGTTTCAGAGAAGGATTGCATGCTGGATTGAGTCCAGGACAGGTTGTGTGTGTGTGTGTAAGCAGGGTTGTGTGCAGGACGTGTGTATGTGTGCATGTGTGTGTGCAGGATTGTGTGCAGGACAGGATGTGTGTGTGGGCAGGATTGTGTGCAGGACAGGGTATGTATATATGAACAGCATCATGTGCAGGACAGGCTGTGTATGGGTATTTGTGTGGGGGCAGGATTGTGTGCAGGACAGGATGTGCATGTGTGTGAGCAGGAGTATGTGCAGGACAGGGTGTGTTTATGTGTGTACAGGATTAGGTGCAGGACAGAGTGTGTGTGTGGGGGGGGTCTAGGATTGTGTGCAGGACAGGATGTTTTGTGTGTGTAAGCAGGATTTTGTGCAGGACAGGATGTGTGTGTGTGACCAGTATAGGGTGTGTTTGTCTGTGTTTAGGATTGAGTGCAGGACAGGGTGTATGTGTAAGGATAGCAGTGGGAAGTTGTGCGTGGAGTCTAAGGAGATCAGGGAAGCGCTAAATGAAGATTTTTCATCAGTATTCACACTGGAAAAAGACAATGTTGTCGAGGACAATACTGAGATATGGGCTACTAGACTAGACGGGATTGAGGTTCACAAGGAGGAGGTGCTAACAATTCTGGAAAATGTGAAAATAGATAAGTCGCATGGGTCGGATGGGATTTATCCTCGGATTCTCTGGGAAGCCAGGGAAGAGATTGCAGAGCCTTTGGCTTTGATCTTTGATCTTTATGTCATCATTGTCTACAGGAATAGTGCCAGAACACTTTGTTCAAGAAGGGGAGTAGAGACAATGCTGGAACTCATAGATCAGTTGTGGGTAAAGCATTGGAAAATGTTATAAGAGATAGGATTTATAATCATCTAGAGAGGAATAAGTTGATTAGGGATAGTCAACATGGTTTTGTGAAGGGTAGGTCATGCCTCACAAACCTTATTGAGTTCTTTGAGCTGGTGACTAAACAGGTGAATGAGGGTAAAGTGGTTGATGTGGTGTATATAGAGCCGAAAATGTGTTGCTGAAAAAGCGCAGCAGGTCAGGCAGCATCCAAGGAACAGGAGAATCGATGTTTTGGGCATGAGCCCTTCTTCAGGCTCATGCCCGAAACGTTGATTCTCCTGCTCCTTGGATGCTGCCTGACCTGCTGTGCTTTTCCAGCAACACATTTTTGGTTCTGATCTCCAGCATCTGCAGTCCTCACTTTCTCCTCTGTGGTGTATATGGATTTCAGTAAGGCATTTGATAAGGTTCCCCGTGGTAGGCTGTTGCACAAAATACGGAGGCATGCGATTGAGGTTGATTTAGTAGTTTGGATCAGAGGGTACTGTTTGATGGGAAATGTTCATCCTTGATTCAGTTACTAGTGGAATACTGCAAGGATCTGTTTTGAGGCCACTGCTGCTTGCCATTTTTATAAATGATCTAGATAAGGGTGTAGAAGGATGGATTAGTAAATTTGCAGATGACACTAAGGTCTGTGGAGTTGTGGATAGTGCTGAAGTATATTGTATGTTACAGAGGGACATAGGTAAGCTGCAGAGCTGGGCTGAGAGGTGGCAAATGGAGTTTAATGCAGAGAAGTGTGAGGTGATTCACTTTGGAAGCAGCAACAGGAATAAAGAGTACTGGGCTAATAGTAAGATTCTTGGCAGTGTAGATGAGCAGAGATATCTCTGTCTATGTACATAGTTCCCTGAAAGTTGCCACCCAGGCTGTTAAAAAGGCATACAATGTGTTAGCTTTTATTGGTAGAGAGACTGAGTTTCAGAGCCACAAGGTCATGCTGCAGCTTTACAAAACTCTGATGCGACCGCATTTGGAGTATTGAGTAGGTTCTGGTCACCACATTATAGGAAGGATGTGGAAGCTTTAGAAAGGGTTCAGAGGAGATTTACTGGGATGTTGCCTGGTATGGAGGGACGGTCTTATGAGGAAAGACTGAGGAACTTGAGGCTGCTTTCGTTAGAAAGAAAAATGTTGAGAGGTGACTTGATTGAGAAGTATAAGATAATCAGACGGTTAGATCAGGTGGACAGTGAGAGCCTTTTTCCTCAGATGGTGATGGCTGGCATGAGGGGACATAGCTTTAAATTGAGGAGTAATAGATATAGGGCAGATGTCAGAGATAGTTTCTTTACTCAGATAGTAGTAGGGCGTGCACTGCATTGACTGCAACAGATTCGCCAACTGTAAGAGCATTTAAATGGTCATTGGATAGACATATGAATGAAAATGGAATAGTGTAGGATAGGTAGACTTCAGATTGGTTCCACAGGTCAGCGCAACATCGAGGGCCAAAGGACCTGTACTGAGTTGTAATGTTCTATGATACATGAACAGGAAATCTTTGGAGGGATATTGGCCAGGATGAGGCTGGTGGGACTAGTTTAGTTTGGGATTATGTTCGGGAGTACTGGTTGGATTGAAGGTCTTGTTTCCGTGCTGTATGACTCTATGAGAAGGTGTGTGTGCGCGAGAGAGCTGGATTGTGTGCAGGACAGGGTGTGTATGTGAGTGAGCAGCATTGTTTGTTGGACAGGGAGTGTATGTGTGTGCAGAACAATTTGTGAGCAAGATTGTGTCTGTGTGAGCAGGATTGTGTGAAGGGTAGTGTGTGTGTTTGTGTGTGTGTATGTGAGTAGGATTGTTCATAGGATGTGGGTGTGTATAAGTGAATAGGATTGTGTGCAGGATAGTGTGTGCACGTGTACGTGTGTCAGTAGGATTGTATGCAGGATGGTGTGTGTGTGAACAAGATTGTGTGCAGGGCTGGTTGTGTTGTGTGTGAGAGCAAAATTGTGTGCAGGATTGGGATTGTGTGTGAAAGCATGATTGTGTCCACTATAGGATGTGTGTATATGAGCAGGATTTTGTGCAGGACAGGGTGTGTTGTGTGTGCGCATGATTGTGTGCAGGACAGGGTGTGTGTGTGGGAGAGCAGGATTGTGTCCAGAGCAAGATGTGTGTTTGTGGGAGAAGGAATGTGGTTGCATACATGAACAGGAAACCTTTGAAGGGATATAGGCCAGGAGCAGGTTGGTGGGACGAGTTCAGTTGGGGATTATATTCAGTGAGGGCTGGTCAGATTGAAGGGTTTTTTCTGTGCTGTATGACTCTATAACAGGGTCTGTGTGTATGTGTGAGGAGGATTGCACGCAGGACTGGGTGTGTATGTGTGTGAGCAGGATTGTGTGCAGGACAGGGTGTGTATGCAAGTTAGGAGGTTTGTGTCCAGGACAGAATGTGTTTGCATGAGCAGGATTGTGTGCAGGACAGATGTGTGTGTAAGCAGGATTGTGTGCAGGACAAGGTATGTATGCGAGTTAGGAAGATTTTGTGCAGGACAGATGTGTGTGTGGGCAGGATTGCGTGCAGGTCAGGGTTGTGCTGGCTGGTCGGGAGCGCGCAGTGGGAGGTGTTGCGCTGGCTGGTTGGGAGCACGCAGTGGGCGGTGTTGCGCTGGCGGGTCGGGAGCGTGCAGTGGGCGGTGTTGCGCTGGCTGGTTGGGAGCGCGCAGTGGGCGGTGTTGCGCTGGCTGGTTTGGAGCGCGCAGTGGGCGGTGTTGCGCTGGCTGGTTTGGAGCGCGCAGTGGGCGGTGTTGCGCTGGCGGGTCGGGAGCGCGCAGTGGGCGGTGTTGCGCTGGCGGGTCGGGAGCGCGCAGTGGGTGGTGTTGCGCTGGCGGGTCGGGAGCGCGCAGTGGGCGGTGTTGCGCTGGCGTGTCGGGAGCGCGCAGTGGGAGGTGTTGCGCTGGTTGGTCGGCGGCGCGCAGTGGGTGGTGTTGCGCTGGCGGGTCGGGGGCGTGCGGCGGGCGGTGTTGCGCTGGCGGGTCGGCGGTGTTGCGCTGGCGGGTCGGGAGCGCGCGGTGGGCGGTGTTGCGCTGGTGGGTCAGGAGCGCGTGGTGGGCGGTGTTGCGGTGGCGGGTCGGGAGCGCGGGGTGGGCGGTGTTGCGCTGGCGGGTCGGGAGCGCGCGGTGGGCGGTGTTGCGCTGGAGGGTCGGGAGCATGCAGTGGGTGGTGTTGCGCTGGTGGGTCGGGAGCGCGCGGTGGGCGGTGTTGCGCTGGTGGGTCGGGAGCGCGCGGTGGGCGGTGTTGCGCTGGTGGGACGGGAGCGCGCGGTGGGCGGTGTTGCGCTGGTGGGTCGGGAGCGCGCGGTGGGCGGTGTTGCGCTGGTTGGTTGGGAGCGCGCGGTGGGTCGGGAGCGCGCGGTGGGCGGTGTTGCGCTGGTGGGTCGGGGAGCGCGCGGTGGGCGGTGTTGCGCTGGTGGGTCGGGAGCGCGCGGTGGGAGGTGTTGCGCTGGTGGGTCGGGAGCGCGCGGTGGGCGGTGTTGCGCTGGTGGGTCGGGAGCGCGCGGTGGGAGGTGTTGCGCTGGTGGGTCGGGAGCGCGCGGTGGGCGGTGTTGCGCTGGCGGGTCGGGAGCGCGCGGTGGGCGGTGTTGCGCTGGCGGGTCGGGAGCGCGCGGTGGGCGGTGTTGTGCTGGTTGGTCGGGAGCGCGCGGTGGGCGGTGTTGCGCTGGCGGGTCGGGAGCGCGCGGTGGGCGGTGTTGCGCTGGTTGGTTGGGAGCGCGCGGTGGGCGGTGTTGCGCTGGCGGGCCGGGAGCGCGCGGTGGGCGGTGTTGCGCTGGTGGGTCGGGAGCGCGCGGTGGGCGGTGTTGCGCTGGTGGGTCGGGAGCGCGCGGTGGGCGGTGTTGCGCTGGTTGGTCGGGAGCGCGCGGTGGGTCGGGAGCGCGCGCTGTAGTCAGACGGGCAGAGTGCGGTCAGGACAGGGACGGTGATGGGTGTTTTCGCGGTGATCTCCTTGTTGTTGCTGGCGGCGGTGTCCGCCCACGGCGCCTATGTTGAGGTAAGGAGTGTCCCGGCAGACAGCGGTGATGAAGGTCGGCTCCCATCGCCGGGAATTCCCCCAAAAAACCCCTTCCCCAGGCCAGGGCTGCGCTAGGCCTCAAACCCTCTGCCCCCCCCCCCCCCGAAGGGCGGTACCTTGGCCCGGGCCCTGAATGAGGGGGGAGGGTGTCCCGGTTATCGGGAATGATGGGGGGGGGAGGGTGTCCCGGTTATCGGGAATGATGGGGGGGGGAGGGTGTCCCGGTTATCGGGAATGATGGGGGGGGGAGGGTGTCCCGGTTATCGGGAATGATGGGGGGGGGAAGGGTGTCCCGGTTATCGGGAATGATGGGGGGGGGAGCGTGTCCCGGTTATCGGGAATGATGGGGGGGGAGGGTGTCCCGGTTATCGGGAATGATGGGGGGGGGAGGGTGTCCCGGTTATCGGGAATGATGGGGGGGGGGAGGGTGTCCCGGTTATCGGGAATGATGGGGGGGGGAAGGGTGTCCCGGTTATCGGGAATGATGGGGGGGGGAGGGTGTCCCGGTTATCGGGAATGAGGGGGGAGGGAGAGGGTCCCGGTTATCGGGAATGGGGGGGGGGGAGGGTGTCCCGGTTATCGGGAATGGGGGGGGGGGAGGGTGTCCCGGTTATCGGGAATGGGGGGGGGTGTCCCGGTTATCGGGAATGGGGGGGGGGTGTCCCGGTTATCGGGAATGGGGGGGGGGGAGGGTGTCCCGGTTATCGGGAATGATGGGGGGGGGAGGGTGTCCCGGTTATCGGGAATGATGGGGGGGGGAGGGTGTCCCGGTTATCGGGAATGGGGGGGGGGAGGGTGTCCCGGTTATCGGGAATGAGGGGGGAGGGAGGGTGTCCCGGTTATCGGGAATGAGGGGGGAGGGAGGGTGTCCCGGTTATCGGGAATGAGGGGGGAGGGAGGGTGTCCCGGTTATCGGGAATGGGGGGGTGTCCCGGTTATCGGGAATGGGGGGGGGGAGGGTGTCCCGGTTATCGGGAATGGGGGGGTGTCCCGGTTATCGGGAATGGGGGGGGGGGAGGGTGTCCCGGTTATCGGGAATGGGGGGGGTGTCCCGGTTATCGGGAATGGGGGGGGGGGGGGGAGGGTGTCCCGGTTATCGGGAATGAGGGGGGGGGGTGTCCCGGTTATCGGGAATGGGGGGGGAGGGTGTCCCGGTTATCGGGAATGATGGGGGGGGAGGGTGTCCCGGTTATCGGGAATGATGGGGGGGGGGAGGGTGTCCCGGTTATCGGGAATGAGGGGGGGTGTCCCGGTATACAGAGCTAGCCCCGGTTATTGGGACTGGAGTGGGTGAGGGTCGGGTCGGGGCGGGGGTCTCCCGGTTCGGTCTCTCCCGGTTCGGTCTCTCCCGGTTCGGTCTCTCCGGTTGGACGGTAATGCGGTCCCGGAGCCCCCGGGCTGGGTGTGTAGGCTCTATCCCAGCCCCGGGTCTCGCTGCGGTCGGAAATGTCTTTTTCCGATTTGTGTCCAGTAAATTGCCGCTGAGCCTGTACTGCAGCTCATACTGATCCCTGGACAGTCTCCGGGCTTGTTTCTGTTGGAACATTGCTCGTGTTTTGTTTTGCCTTATTCTGCGCAGTTTAATGTTTAAGCAGTGATTCATTTCGTATGTTGCTTATACACTGTTTTGGCAACGAAGTCCTGGGCTGTTGAACGTTTGCAAATGGTCGCGCTCCTTCCTTTTCTCGCACGATGTCGTTGGAGAGCATTTCCTTTATTTTCATTGACCTGAGTCGCATCTTTGTGTCTGCAGAGGAGCCTCAAATAAGATTGCCTCTGGGGAAAAAGGATAGTCATTTCCAAGTGATGATCTTGCACTATGACTCGTTGCGAGCATTCGTTTTTCCAGGCATCACCGTTAATGCAGACTATTAATCAAACACATTACCAAATATCTGAAACTGTTTCTGAAAAAATGACTTGTAAGCGTGTACTTTGCATGATGTATAAATACAGGTGTGCCAGCTGGCAATGATGCAGCGGTGCGGCTGTTACTTGGTGCACTTGGCACACTGCTGTTTCACTGTTTGCTCTCCTTTCACCTTCGCAACATTGCGTGCATATGTTAACAGGTGAGTTGTACTTCCGGACAATCACTCATACAGCATCAAACGCTTCAGGCTCTTCTAATTTGCTGGCTCTCTAAAGGAACAATTCACCTCATTCAACTGGATTGCACTTTCCTCCAAACTGTGCATTATGTCTTTTCAGGTAATTTAGTTTCATTTCAGTTCCTCAATTGACCCTGTCTCCACATTCTCAGACAGTGCGTTTGAGATCCTAAGCACTGAAAGCATAAAAATATTTTTTCTCATGTTGCTTCATTTGTAAAGTACCTTAAAACTGTTCTTGCTGGTTCTTGATCTTTCTACCATTGGGAGCAATTTTCTGTTTCCACTCTGCCCAGGCTACTCACTATTTTGAATACCTTACCAAATTTCTCCTCAGCCATCTCTCTCCATGCAAAACTCCAATTAATATGACTGAGGTTCTTCAACCCTAAAGTTATTTTTCTGAGTCTTTTCTGGATGCTCACATCTTTCTTCATGGATGCCCAGAATGGAGTACAATGCTCCAGTGTTTCATACAGGCTTAAACCTTACTTCCCTTTTTAAAAAACTATCTTTATTGATAAAGCCCAAGATACTATAAGCATTATTAACCCACTCAACCTACCTTCACAACTTCAGTAATTTATTTACATCTACACCCAGGTGCCCCTTCTCCACTCCCTTTAGTATTATTCTCCGTGTTCATCTGACCAAAAGAATAATTTCATGTTTATCTGCATCAAATTTCACCTGCCTTGTGCTCTCCTGTTCCACTGGTTTTCAAATGTGTCCCTTTGAAGACCCCATCTACCACCCTCTAGAAAAAGAACAGGAAATGACATCACCAACCCAAAGAACCCCAAACATATAAATAGAAAACAGGAATTATCAGCAGTGCTTTGCCTGAGGCCCACTGAAGATGTTACCTAGGAGGGTGGCAAAATGTCTGGAAAGAACCTTCCAGCTCAGCGAGCAAACTTACACCAATACTTAAGTTTTGATGACCCACAAAATTTGAAATTGTGCCCTGTACAACAAGGTCTATTTTGTTACATGAAGACATATGTGGAAGAGCAAGGATCCTAACACTGTCCCAAGGCGAACTGTACTGAAAATCTTACTTGTGTTTGAGAAACAAACATTAGCTGCTACTATGTTTCTTCACTCAGTGAATACTGTATCCATGTTGTGAATGTCTCTATCATTTCCTTGAAGTAAACTTTGCTCGCATGTCTGTTGACAGTACAGTATTAAATCTATTTAACTCTGTCTTATTTCTGGAAATGGTTCTATTGAATTGTGTGTTGTGCAGGTCATGTCCTGATGGCGAATACTGCTACCTCTTGTATTTTAGGAATGTGAAATATTAATTGTGTTGCAGTGTGCATTGTGGCCATGTTTCACTGGGTGTGGCAGGTTTTTTAAAAAAATTAATTTTATGAAATATAATAAAGTGGCTTTTAACTTGGAAATTTGGAATTGACAAGTGTCGTAACTTGATGACCTGTATTGGTAACAGTGGCTTACAGTTGTGCGACGTCCTTTCCCTTTCATTAACCATATCTTTTTGGAAAAACATTAGTTTACAGCGTTTTGCAAGCCAGCATTTTGGAGCATTTGAGATGAAGTCTATTAGTCGCAGTCGAGCCTTTAATCCATAGAGTAACTTAGTACAAATGGCCACTGATGGAAACCTTGAATCTGGATCACATCACACATCTATTTGTTATTAGTTGGATTTATAGCATTCACGGCAGTGTATTTAGTTTTTGATTTTAGATTAAAACTGTTCAGACTTAAAGGTTCGTGTAAAAACAAAATACATTGATGGCATGTCTTCAGAATTATTCTGATGAAAAGTATCTGCCTAAAACATGAACCTGCTGAATATTTCCAGCATTTTCTGTTTTACTTTCAGATTTCCAGCATCTGTAGGATCAATCCTTTTGACTTAAAAAGTTAGCAGAGTGGATGCCTGTTTGGCAGATGTGGTGCTTTCTGCTGGCTACATTTTAATGTTGAGGCTGCTGTGGAATTCATTTTGAGTGTTTGCTGATGAGACAAGTTTTAATATTCAGATAGACGAAGGCAGATTTTTGGACGAGGATGGGGTAAATGTAACTTGGGGCATTTGCAACTTTGAAGTGAAATGCTGATGAGTTGGCATAGTATTGTTTTCAAGTTGTTGCTTGCACTTATTTCTATGTTCTGCATTTGCTATTGGGCAACACAGTGAAGGACAAACTTTAATTTCTTCAATACCAAAATAGTCAGTCAGAATAGTGTAAGAATGTCTACGCAGGTTAAACGTTGATATGTGACCCTGACTAGTATGAATGTATGTTGCAAACAGCATTGGTCTTTAACAATCAGATCAAACATCTTGGCTGAGGGGCAGGTTTACAAAGGAGAAATACACCAAATGTACCCATCGCATGTTCTAAAAGTGTTAAAGTTTGGATTTTGTAATAGATTGAATTGCTGTGCTGTTGTTTAATGACGCAGTATTGGGTGATGCATTTCAAAAAGATCAAAAGGCAGCCTACGAGGTAATGTGCCAAGTTTTCCAATCTAGTTTGTTTTGTCTGCATGTGATAGTAGCTGCAAGGTTGTTGTGAGCAGTTTTGGAGATTTGCTACTTTTTAAAAGCTTTCTAATGTTGTGAAGTTCTCTTGTTGGTTTCCTTTATAGAACATACCCAACAACTTTCAGGTTTAGATGTTTGTGAAGCTGGAGACGTACTTGAAATTTGTTTGATTGTTTCACAGTGTATGGTATTAATGTTAAACCTTGACTCAAAGGAATACTCTTTATAACTTTTGACGGTAGTAAATGGGACACTCGTCCACTCTCTTAAGAAAATGTGAAACCTGTCACCCAGAGTCTCCTCCACTGATTCATTGGTCCATTCAGGGCACTATGCAATTTTGAGTGAGAGGAGACAGAATAGGATTTAGCATGATGCCTCCAGTTGTTGAAAATTAACTCAGCAATGGCTCATAAAATCAAATGACCAAATGAAAAACAATATTGGGGAGTGTCATACTATTTAGGAAACAAGGACAAGAAGACTGATTTGTACCCTGACTTGATAAGCATTGTACAGTACTAGATATTGGACTGTGCCATTCTGTGTTTTTACACAGCGTGGTACCATGTACTTAGTAACAATAATGCACCACTAGCAGTGGCCTCCAAAGCATATTCATAGCTACAGTATGCTTTATATTCTTGAAAGATCTGTACACTTAAATATTATAACACAAGCTCGGTTCAATTGCTGAACAAAGCCCTGAGCTTCAAGCTATAAGGAGTACAATAAGGCTTTCAAGCACATTTTTCATTTACTTGGCTTGAGCAAATATGAAGACTAGGAAAAATTGGTCTTAATTAATTTGAACAAATTACAGGGTGAGACTGTAGTATTGAAAATTGTGGAAGCTTTTTGAGGGCTCTAGACTACAGGGCTAATTTGTGATAGCTTTAAAGTAGGGATGGTAGAATGGGGAGGATAAATTCTTTTGAGACTGTGGAATTTGTTTGTTAGGTTCATGGTGAAGGCAGAATCAATATCACCATTCAATATTTGATTAAAGAAGTTTGGAAGGATATGCAATTGAGCTGGATCAATGTGTTGGAACTATTAACTCATGAATGGTAAACACCAACTCTGGTAGGAGTTAAGTTTTTATTACAGCTTATACATATTTCCATATTATAAAATAGTAAATAGTAGACATGTTGACACTCGTGAGAGTTAGCTGATCGTAATTCAAAATTTCATACATTTTAAAGAACTCCATGCCAATTCACAGCACGTTAAAGTGTGAAAGGACAGTTATTCTGATCAGATTGGAAAATTCAAGCATAGATAATTCGAATAAACTTGTTTTTACAAATACAGATGATTTCATGTGCATTGTCATATAACATTGCAAACCTGGATTCAGCTTACTCATCATGTCATATACCCCTCCTTAGCACAAGCTAGGGTTAGGAAGAGGTGGCAGAACATAAATCCCATGAGTGTTGAATTGGCAAACAAGTATTCGGTACTGAATTTCTGCAACAATGACCCATAGAGGGGAGCAACCAAATGCAAAACTATAGAATAAGTAGTTGCAAAAAAAGGAGTGAAGAAGTGCAAGTTTGTGTATGAAATAGATAGGAATTTTTGACATGACTGGTGTAATTCACCTCAGGTCCCAGGATAAGTGATACGAAGTAGTAGTGTAAAATATTTTGAGAGGTGAACTGAGAGGTCACAAGTGATCATTTAATTTTTACTATGTGTGTAGTAAGTCATTCCAACGTTTCTCAATTCCAATTCCTTTGAAACCTCTTTCATCTAATCCAGAATGGTGACTTTTTCTGCCTTAAGCACTAACTCAAAATAATTCCACAGCTCCTCAATGCTGAAATAAACCAAAGACATGGGATGAAATAGAATTAATTTCCTGTAAAGGAAACTTTAGAAGCAGAATCTCTGGAATGATGATTTTGGGTATACACATTCATCAATACACAAATAGTGAAATGGGGAAGGAAATCTGCCTTCTGAAAAATGGCGTACCAAGGGCGATGTGTGATAATTGAAAAAGGGCTGAGAGCATTGTCTTTCAGATAGGGTTGACATTAATGTAGTATCAGAGAGCAGAAACAAAATTAATGGAACAAGAGATTACAGATTTGAGGGAAGGAGAATTTAAAAGAATTAAGTTGGCCAAAAAATGGTTGTGGCAATTGAGGTTAAGGCAGAGACAGCGGCCATTCGGTCATGCCTGTACCTGTTTTTCTTAGGAGCAATTTACCTCATGCCCCTGGTCTGCTTTCTCATTAAAGCCCTACACGTTTTTCCTTTCAAGATTATGATCCAATTTTATCTTGCATGCCACATTGAATCTGTTTCCACCACACGCGCACAGGGCATCCTATATTCGAACCACTCATTGTATGAAAAAGGTTTTTCTAATATTACCATTGATTTATTTATCACCCACTTTACATCTGTGCCTTCATGTTCTTAATTTTTGCATCAATGGGAATTTTTTCTGATGCACTCTGTTCAGAACCCTCATTTTGAATATGTCTATTAAATCTCCTCTCAATCTTCTCAATGAAAAAGAATTTCAACTTGTCCAATCTGTTGACATAATTGAAGATTCTTACTCTTGCAACCATTCTGGTGCTTTTTTTAAAACACCCTTCTAATTCTTCATTATCTTTCCAGAATTGGGCACTACATTCTAGTTGCGAAGGAATCAGTGTTCACACAAGTTTAACACTGCTTGGACATCTGTGCTGTTGTGTTGAAAAAAGTAGAATTGGAAGCATGAATTTTTATATCCCTGCTAGCCACTGGAGAGGTCCTGGAGGATTGTTGAGAAGCCAATGTTGTTCCTTTGTTCAAGGAAATTAGGGATAATTCAGGAAACTATAGACCAGTGGGTCTCACATCGGTGGTTGGGAAGCTGTTGGAGAGAGTTCTTAGATTAGATTAGATTAGATTAGATTACTTACAGTGTGGAAACAGGCCCTTCGGCCCAACAAGTCCACACCGCCCCGCCGAAGCGCAACCCACCCATACCCCTACATATACCCCTTACCTAACACTACGGACAATTTAGCATGGCCAATTCACCTGCCCTGCACATCTTTGGACTGTGGGAAGAAACCGGAACACCCGGAGGAAACCCACGCAGACACGGGGAGAATGTGCAAACTCCACACAGTCAGTCGCCTGAGGCGGGAATTGAACCCAGGTCTCTGGCGCTGTGAGGCAGCAGTGCTAACCACTGTGTCACCGAATAGGATTTATGTGCATGTGGAAAAGCATGACCTGATTAGCGATGGTCAGCATGGCCTTGTTGTAGGGCAGGTCATATCTTACAAACCTGGTGGAAGTTTTCAAGAATGTGATGATGAAGGTAGAGCAGTGGATGTTGTTTACGTTAATTTTAGTAAGCTTTCAACAAGGTCCTTCATGTCGGGTCATCCAGAAGATTAAGATGGATGGAATCCACAGTGATTTGGCTGTGTGGATTCAGAATTGATTCGTCCATGGAAAATGGAGGATAGTGGTGGGAGAATGTTTTTTAGACTGGAAGTCCATAGCTAGTGGTGTTCTGCGGGGATCTGTGGTGGGACCTTTGCTCTTTGTGATATATATAAATGACTCGGAAGAAAATGTAGCTGGGTAGGTTAGTAAGTTTGCAGACAACACAAAGACTGGTGGAGTTGTGGATAATGTTATCTCTGGGTTGTTACCCATGTTCATCTGCTTGTGAGACGAGAAGTAGGGAGAGAGAGCAATTGAACCTGTGGCTACAGGGATGTTGCAGGAGGGAGGCATTGAGGTACCTGGATAATTGGGGCTCATTCTGGGGTAGGTGGGACGTCTACAAATGGGATGGTCTACACCTGAACCAGAGGGGTTCCAATATCCTTTGGTGGTGGTGGTGGGAGGGGGGCGCGGGGAGCATTTGATAATGCTCTTCGTGTGGGTTTACACTAATTCAGCAGGGGATGAGAATGTATAATGTACAGGAGGTTGAGAGGAGTGAGGTCATGAATAAGAAGGTGGTTTGAAGTGCGTTTACTTTCAGTGCCAGGAGCATCTGGAATAAGGTGGGTGAACTTACAGCATGGTACCTGGGACTTCAATGTTGTGGCCATTTCAGAGACATGGATAGAGCAGGGGCAGGAATGGTTGTTGCAGGTTCTGGGGTTTAGATGTTTCAGTAAGATCAGGGAAGGTGGTAAAAGAGGGGGAGATGTGGCATTGTTAGTCAAGGACAGTATTCCGGTGGCAGAAAGGATGATTGATGAGGACCTATCTCCTGAGGTGGTATGGACTGAGGTTACAACCAGGAAAAGAGAGATCACCCTGTTTGGAGTTTTCTATAGGCCTCTGAATGGTTCCAGAGATTTAGAGGAAAGGATGGCAAAGATGATTGGAAGTAACAGGCTAGTTGTTATGGGGGACTTGAACTTTCCAAACTAGGAATATTGTAGTTCGAGTGCTTTAGACGGGTCAGTTTTTGTCTAATCTATGCAAGAGGGTCTTCTGACACAGCATGTAGACAGGCCAACAAAAG
Organism: Chiloscyllium punctatum; assembly: GCF_047496795.1. Taxonomy (NCBI): domain Eukaryota; kingdom Metazoa; phylum Chordata; class Chondrichthyes; order Orectolobiformes; family Hemiscylliidae; genus Chiloscyllium; species Chiloscyllium punctatum. The sequence continues at coordinate 51,846,189 of NC_092761.1, read as the reverse complement.
GCAAAGCCACATTGCATTTGGTACTGGATAATGAACCAGGTAGGTGTTAGATTTGGAGGTAGGTGAGTACTTTTGGTGATAGTGGCCAAAGTTCAGTTCCGTTTACTTTAGCGATGGAAAGGGACAGGTATATACAACAAAGCAAGAGTTACAGTTTGGGGAAAGGCAATTATGAGACAGTTAGGCAAGATTTAGGATACATAGGATGGTGACGGAAACTGCAAGGGGTGGGCATAACTGAAATGTGGAGCTTGTTCAGGAAACAGCTATTGTGCATCCTTGACAAGTATGTACCTGTCAGGCAGGAAAGAAGTGGTTGAGTGAGGAAACCATGAAGTTGAATCCCTTGTCACGAGTGAAGACCATTTCCATCTGGCTTGGAACAGTTCAATTGCTTATAGAGTCATAGAGATGTACAGCATGGAAACAGATCCTTCGGTCCAACCTGTCCATGCCGACCAGATATCCCAACCCAATCTAGTCCCACCTGCCAGTACTCAGCCCATATCACTGCAAACCCGTCCTATTCATATACCCATCCAAGTGCCTCTTAAGTGTTGCATTTGTACTAGCCTCCACCACATCCTCTGGGCAGCTCATTCCATACACGTAGCACCCTCTGCGTGAAAATGTCGCCCCTTAGGTGTCTTTTATATCTTTTCCCCTCATCCTAAAACTATGTCCTCTAGTTCTGGACTCCTCCACCCAAGGAAAAGACTGTATTTATGCTATCCATGCCTCTCATAATTTTGTAAACCTCTATCAGGTCACCCCTCAGTCTCTGTCGCTCCAGGGAAAACAGCCATAGCCTATTCAACCTCTCCCTGTAGCTCAAATCCTCCAACCCTGGCAACATCCTTGTAAATCTTTTCTGAACCCTTTCAAGTTTCACAACATCCTTCTGATAGGAAGGAGACCAGAATTGCACGCAATATTCCAACATGTTCTGTACAGTGCCAAAAACAGGCTCTTTGGCCCAACAGGTCCATACCGACACTCTGAAGAGTAACCCACCCAGACCCATTCCCCTACTCTATTATCCTATATTTACCCTTGACTAATGCACAGAGCCTACACGTCCCCAGACACTATGTGCAATTAAGCATGGCCAATTCACCTGATCTGCACAACTTTGGACTGTGGGAGGAAACCAGAGCACTGGAGGAAGCCCACGCAGACACGGGGAGAATGTGCAAACTCCACACAGCAGTTGCCCGAGGCTGCAATCGAACCAAGTCCCTGGCATTGTGAGGCAGCAGTGCTAACCATTGAGCCACCATGGTGCCCCAGAATTCTACCTGGATGAGAGGATATGAGCTAGAAGGAGGGGTTAAAAAAAACTCTCATTGTTTTCTCTTGAGCAGCGGAGGCTGAGGGAAGACTTGACAGAAGTCTATAAAATTATGAGATGCATTGATAGGGCTGAGAGTCAGCGTCTTTTTCCTGGAGTTGAAATGTCTAATACTAGGAGGCATTCATTAAGGTGAGATGGGGAAAGATCAAAGGAACTGAGAGGGGCAAGTTTTTTTTTACACAGAATGGCAGGAGTCTAGAATGCTAGGGATGGTGATGGAGGGAGATATACAGGGCATTTCAGGAACTTTCTGATAAGCGTAAGAATATGCAAGGATTGGAGGAATATGGGCTAAAGGCAGGCAGAAGGGGTGAGTTTAATTTGGTGCCATGTTCAGCACAACGTCATAGGCCAAATGTGCTGTGCTGTACTGTTCTACATTGTATCATAGAGTCATAGAGATGTACAGCATGGAAACAGACCCTTTGGTCCAACCCGTGCATGTGACCAGATAGTCCCAATCTAGTCCCACCTGCCAGCACCTGGCCCATATCCCTTGATTGTCTGTTGTTTAGACAGAGAATGCAGGGGGCTATCATCTTCAACATATTGTGTAGCTAACATTAATTGTTACAATTAACCTGAGAATGCAAATTTTAAAGAAAAGTTTTTGTGATTTACACATGAAAGAAGTGAAACTATCATGGTATTCGAACAGATGAAAAACTCAACAGACAATCAAGGTATTTTTCAATGTATAATTTCAGTTACATCACACTGTAAATTTTTGCTATAAATTCTGTGCCTTACAATTGTGTCCTCCACAGTCACCTGATGAAGGGGTGGCGCTCCGAAAGCTAGTGTGCTTCCATTTAAACCTGTTGGACTATAACCTGGTGTTGTGTGATTTTTAACTTTATACACCCCAGTCCAACACCGGCATCTCCAATTCATAATTTTGTAAACCTCTATAAGGTTACCCCTCAACCTCTGACGCTCCAGGGAAAACAGCCCCAGCCTGTCCAGCCTCTCCCTATAGCTCAAATCCCCCAAGCCTGGCAACATCATTGTAAATCTTTTCTGAATCCTTTCAAGTTTCACGTCTTCCTGATAGGAAGGAGGCTAGATTGCACGCAATATTCCAACAGTGGCCTAACCACTGTCCTGTACAGCTGCAACATGATGTCCCAACTCCTCTACTCAATACTCTGACCAATAAAGGAAAGCATACCAAACGTCGTCTTCACTATCCTATCTACCTGCGAATCCACTTTCAAGGAGCTGTGAACTTGCACTCCAAGGTCTCTTTGTTCAGCAACACTCTCTCGGACCTTACCATTAAGTGTATAAGTCCTGCAAAAATTTGCTTTCCCAAAATGCAGCACCTCACATTTATCTGCATTAAACTCTATCTGCCACTTCTCGTCCCATTGGCCTATCTGATCAAGATCCTGTTGTAGTCTAAGGTAACCTGCTTCGCTGTCCACTACACCTTCAATTTTGGTGTTTTCTGCAAACTTACTAACTTATGCTCGTATCCAAATCATTTATATAAATGACAAAAAGTATAGGGATAGCGCAGCAGGTCATGCCTGAAACGTTGATTCTCCTGCTCCTTGGATGCTGCCTGGTCAGGCACTTTTCCAGCAACACATTTTCAGTTCTGATCTCCAGCATCTGCAGTCCTCACTTTCTCCAAAAAATATAGAGACCCAGCACTGATCCTTGTGGCACTCCACTGGTCAAAGGCCTCCAGTCTGAAAAGCAACCCTCCACCATCACCCTCTGTCTTCTACCTTTGAGCCAGTTCTGTATCCAAATGGCTAGTTCTCCCTGTATTCTGTGAGATCTAACATTGCTAACCGGTCTCCCATGGTGAATCTTGTCGAACGCCTTACTAAAGTCTGTATAGACCACATCTACCGCTCTGCCCTCATCAATCCTCTTTGTTACTTCAAAAAACTCAATCAAGTTTGCGAGACATGATTTCCCAGGCACAAAGTCATGTTGACTTTTTTATCCTGAATCAGTCCTTGCCTTTCCAAATACCTGTACATCCTGTCCCTCAGGATTCCCTTCAGCAACTTGCCCACCACTGACGTCAAGCTCACTGGTCTATAGTTCCCTGGCATGTCCTAACTACCCTTCTTAAACAGTGGCACCGCGTTAGCCAACCTCCAGTCTTCCGGCACCTCACCTGTGACAATTGTTAGAAATATCTCAGCAAGAAGCCCACCAATCACTTCCCTAGCTTCCCACAGAGTTCTAGGGTACACCTGATCTGGTCCTGGGGATTTATCCACCTTTATACATTTCAAGACACCCAGCACTTCCTCCACTGTAATATGGACATTTTGCAAGGTGTCACCATCTATTTCCCTACTTTGTATGTCTTCCATATCCTTTTCCACATTAAATACTGATTGCAAAATACTCGTTTAGTATCTTCCACCCTTTTCTGCGGCTCCACACAAAGGTCGCCTTGCTAATCTTTGAGAGAGGAGAAAGTGAGGACTGCAGATGCTGGAGATCAGAGCTGAATCTTTGAGGGACCCTATTCTCTCCCTCTTTTGTCCTTAATGTATTTGCAAAATTCTTTGGATTCTTCTTAATTCTATTTTCCAAAGCAATTTCATGCCCCCTTTTTGCCCTCCTGACTTTCCTCAAGTATACTCCTACTGCCTTTATACTCTTCTAAGGATTCACTCGATCTATCCTGTCTATATCTAACATATGCTTCCTTCTTTTTCTTAACCAAACCCTCAATTTCTTTAATCATCTAGCATTCCCTATACCTACCAGCCTTTCCTTTCACCCGAACAGGAATATATTTCTCTGGATTCTTGCTATCTCATTTCCGAAGGCTTCCCATTTTCCAGCTATCCCTTTACCTGCGAACATCTGCCCCCAGTTAGCTTTTGAAAGTTCTTGCCTAATACTGTCAAAATTGACCTTTCTCCAATTTAGAACTTCAACTTTTAGATCTGGTCTATCCTTTTCCATCACTATTTTAAATCTAATGGAGTTATGGTTGCTGGCCCCAAAGTGCTCTCCCACTGAGTGTGTTCTATGAATAACTGTAGGTGGGTGTAGTTTGGTATTTAGAGTTACTTGGGTTGATAGATAATTACAAATGAAGCATTCACAGTTCTAATGCTTGAAAGAAAGATGGATAAAGAAAATAAAACAATTTGCAGGAAAAGTTTCCATTGCATTAACAGAAGACTTACAGAAGAGAAAAAGGAATCATACAACTAGCAGACTATATCTATTAATACATATTTGACTGTAGTGATCAGCATGCTGTTACAAACAGCCTGTGCTTGCGCACCTCAATACTGCATCAAACATGAGGTATGATTGTATTATTAGGCAATGTATACAAAATACTAATTACTAAATACTTCTGACCCTGCTAAGAACTACATTTGAAACAGATTTAAGATCAACACTTAAATTGTATGTGTAATTCATTTATACATGATGAAAACTACATATAGACACACAGGGCCCTCTGGCAAACAAAAGCCCATCTATATATTCACCTTTTTCATGAAAGAAAGTGTCATGGACACTGGCAATCCCTGCTGTATTCCCTATGGCAGCATCCTGGCCAAGTCAACCTGCCTGGCATGAGTTTTTGAGCTAAATAAGATGAACAGTTACTGTTCTGTGCATCTCCATGTCAACCATGGTCCAACCTTCACATTCTTACGTTGTATAATTTAGTGTTCTCTTTCTAAGTTTGGTTTCTGTGTGAATCCTGATGAATGAGAGACAAGAAGCTTTGCCATTGTTATTCCTTTTGCCAGTGTTTAGTCATATAATTCTTGATGATGCACCACTTTATGATGGAGATGAGCGAATACAGCACATTTTTCAGCAGTTTAAAGAGATTCAAGAGAAACAGGGCAATAAGAATTGGTTTTAATGAATTTGGGTATAATTAGCTTGAATCAAAATCATTTATATACTCAAAATTTGTTTAATACCTCCAGGAAATACCTTCCAAGAGCCTTGTTTTGCGTTCCAACAATAGTTTGCTTGATTGATTTCTGGGAAATGAAGTGGAATAAATAGCTAATGTTAGTTGGAGAACAGCTAAGTAACAGCAACAATGATATGGTTGAGTTCACTGTAAGAATTGAAAAGCATAGAGTCCAAGATAAAGGTATTGGCCTGAATAAAGCCCAAGTTCAGCGATTAATGGAGACAACATAGACCAAGTTAACTGACCAGTAAATTTAATAAGCTGGTAAATGAATCAGGATTGGGGAAACCTTCAGATAGATAGATAACTTACAGTGTGGAAACAGGCCCTTGGGCCCAACAAGTCCACACTGACCTTCTGAAGAGCAACCCACCCAGACCCATTCCCCTGCATTTACCCCTTCACCTAACACTACGGGCAATTTAGCATGGCCAATTCACCTAACCTGCACATTTTTGGACTGTGGGAGGAAACCGGAGCACCTGGAGGAAACCCATGCGGACGCGGGGAGAATGTGCAAACTCCACACAGACGGGAATTTCCTGAGGCGGGAATTGAATCCGGATCTCTGGCACTGTGAGGCAGCAGTGCTAACCACTATGCCACCGTGAATGAGTAAGTTTCTGTAGTGCAGGAAATTAGTGTATCAGAGTGTTGCTTTCTGTGGAGAAAGAGATTAAAACTTTTTTGAAACTGAAAAAGGAAAGCATGGAATGATAATGTGACTGTTGGTTTGCCATATTTGTTACTGGAAGTTGGATAGTCATGAGACATAATTTCTGCCTTGGAATTTTTAAACAATGGGTAGTTGCTATGGGTCAAATAGTTTAAATGGTAGATAATTGAGAAACTTTTCTGGCCATCAACAGACAAAGTGTATAGGGTATGAGCAGGTAGGGAAAGAGTTAAGTTTAGGGTTGCTTGACAAAGGCTCAACCTACATGACTTTGACCAGATAAGAGTTTGCAGTAAACAATGAGGTGTTGGAGGCAAGGGTAGTGGTTTAATGAGGTAAAGAACTTCCATTGTGTAATGCCAGATGGCTTGATCTTTACTGTTGATGCTCACAGTCACCCAATCAGTATAGGTGTTCCATTATTTGGATGTTGCTCCTGTAAGTGACTATATAGTTCCTTAAGAATCTGCTGTCCGAGAAAAGATCTCAATCTCAATTGCTCTCTCTCCATGGCTTGGAATAAAGGCAAAGAACGGGATGATGCAACTTGCCTCCCAAATTTGTTGATGAAATGGTGAAGCTGATTAATGAGGGTAGGGCAGTGGATTTAGCTAACAGAACTTACTAAAGCATTTGACAAGGTTCAATATGGTCGGTCCAGAAGATTAAATTACATGGAATCCACGGTGAGTTGATAAGTTGGATACAAAATTGGCTTATTGAGAGAAGTTGGAGGGTCTTTGTGGAAATGTGGTTTTCTGACTGGAGGCATGTCACCAGTGGTGTTCCACAAGGATCAATACTGGGACCATTTGTTGTTCGTAATATATATGAATGATTAAGATGGAAATGTGGGTGGTCTGAATAGTATGTTTGCAGACAACGTAAAACTTGGTGGAGCTATGGGTAGCGAGGAAGATTGTCAAAGGATACAGCAGGAGATAGAATAGTTAGAAAGTTGGGTAGAGAAACAGCAGATGAACTCAATTGGACAAATGTGTGGTGATGTAGTTTGGAAGGTACAAGAGGAAAGTATGCGCTGAATGGAGTGTAAGTCCTTAGCTCCCTGAAAGTGGCAACTCAAGTGGATAAGGTGGTAAGGCGGACAGCATGCTTGCCTTCATCAATTGGGGGCACTGAGTAAACAAGTTGGCAAGCAATGTTGCAGCTGTATAAAACTTTCAGTTAGGCCACATTTGAAATATTGTGTGCAGTTCTGATCACCACACCAGAGGAAGGATGTGGAGGCTTTGGAAAGATTGCAAAAGAAATTTACTAGGATGTTGCCTGAGTAGGAGGGTATTAGCTAGAGGGAAAGGTTTGACAAACTTGGATTGTTTTAATTGGAGCGTCAGAGGTTTAAGGATGACCTGTGAGAAGAATGATAAAATAATATATAAACCAATGAGAGGCATAATAGGGTGGATAGTTGGAGACTTTCCCCAGGGTGTAAATATATAAAATATTGGTTCGGCTGCTTTTGGAGTATTAGAACATAGAACAATACAGCACAGAACAGGCCCTTCGGCCCACTATGTTGTGCCGAGCATTTGTCCTAGCTTAAGCACCCATCCATGTACCTATCCAATTGCTGCTTAAAGGTCGCCAATGAGTCTGACTCTGCCACTCCCACGGGCAGCGCATTCCATGCCCCCACCACTCTCTGGGTAAAGGACCTACCCCTGACATCCCCCCGCTATACCTTCCACCCTTCCCCTTAAATTTATATCCCCTTGTAACACTCTGTTGTACCCAGGGAAATAGTCTCTGACTGTCTACTCTATCTATTCCCCTGATCATCTTATAAACCTCTATCAAGTCACCCCTTATCCTTCGCCGTTCCAAGGAGAAAAGGCCTAGCACTCTCAACCTATCCTCGTACAACCTATTCTTCATTCCAGGCAGCATTCTGGTAAATCTCCTCTGCACCCTCTCCAAAGCTTCCACATCTTTCCTAAAGTGAGGTGACCAGAACTGCACACAGTACTCCAAATGTGGCCTTACTAAGGTCCTGTACAGCTGCAACATCACCTCACAATTCTTGAATTCAATCCCCCTGCTAATGAACGCTAATACACCATAGGCCTTCTTACAAGCTCTATCCACCTGAGTGGCAACTTTTAAAGATCTATGAACATAGACCCAAAGATCCCTCTGTTCCTCCACCTTACTAAGAACTCTACCGTTAACCCTGTATTCTGCATTCTTATTTGTCCTTCCAAAGTGGACAACCTCACACTTGACAGGGTTGAACTCCATCTGCCACTCCTCAGCCCAGCTCTGCATCATATCTAAGTCCCTTTGTAGCTGACAACAGCCCTCCTCACTATCCACAACTCCACCAATCTTCATGTGCAGTTCTGGTCTGCCTCCTATAAGAAGGATGTTGTGAAGCTTGAAGGGGTTCAGAAAAGATCTACAAGGGTGTTGCCAGGGTTGGAGGATTTGAACTATAGAGAGAGGTTGAATAGGCTGCGGCTGATGTCCCTGGAACGTGGGAGGCTGGCACGTAGTCTTATAGAGGTTTATAAAATCATGAGGGGCATGGATAGGGTAAATAGCCAAGGTATTTTCCCTGGGTTGGGGGAGTCCAGAGCTAAAGGTCATAAGTATAGGTTGAGTGGGGAAAGATTTAAAAGGAGTCTAAGTGGGAACTTTTTCACGCAGAGGGTGGTATGTGTATGGAATGAGCTGCCAGAGGAAGTGGTGGGAGGCTGGTACAATTGTAACATTTAAAAGACATCTGGATGGGTATATGAATAGGAAGAGTTTGGAGGGATATGAGCCAAGTCAGAGAGATGTACAGCATGGAAACAGACCCTTCGGTCCAACCCGTCCATGCCGACCAGATATCGCAACCCAATCTAGGCCTACCTGCCAGCACCCGGCCCATATCCCTCCAAACCCTTCCAATTCGGGGACTAGATTAACTTAGGATACCTGGTTGGCATGGATGAGTTGAACTGAAGTGTCTGTTTCTGTGCTGTACATCTCTATGATTAGGAGCCATAGGTTTAAGGTGGCGTGGGGGAGAGAAGGGGTGGGGGGGCGGGGGAAGGATGTAAGTTTGCTCACTGAGATGGAAGGTTCATTTTCACACGTTTCGTAACCATACCAGATAACATCTTCAGTGAGTCTCCGGATGAAGCACTGGTGGTGTACCCGCTTTCTATTTTATGTTTGGGTTTCCTTGGGTTCCCAACAAAACTCAAATATAGATAGAAAGTGGGCTACACCACCAGTGCTTCATCCCGAGGCTCACTAAAGATGTTACCTAGCATGGTGATGAAACATCTGAAAATGAACCTTGCAGCTCAACGAGCAGCCGACATCCAGAACCTCCACCTGAGCTACAAATCTTTTCAAAACTTGGTGTCGGGTATGATGTTGGGAGGGGTAAGGTGAAGGGGGTTGTGGTGGGGGTGGGATGGGTGTATGGGCTGGGGATTGATGTGGTTGTGATGTGGGGTTGTGGGGATCGGGTTGGGGTGGGGGTTGGAAGAGTTTAAAGGCAAGATGGTAATAGGTGACCGGATCATACTACCAGGGAAGATGGTAGAAGCTAGTACGATAGCAACATTTAAGATGAGTTTAGATAGACACACAGGCAGACAGGGAATAGACACACAGGCAGACAGGGAATATACAGATATAGACTGTGTGCAGACCGATCGGATTAGTGTAGAATGTCATTGTGGTTGGTGCAGATATGGTGGGTTGAAGGACTGTCACTGCTGTACTCTCCTATGTTCAACATAGATAGTTTACTTTCTTTTGGCTCTTATGAGCTGTGTAAGTGTTTTGAGTTCAGCTTTTGTTCTTACAGGTCTGTTATGCATATGCACACTGGTAACAGGCTGAGTGTGTTGAACAGCTATCTTACATAAATGTTCATTTTAAGTGGGGGCAGAACTGCCTTTGTATTGTAAAGTAGAAAGTTACCTTGTTTCGCTTTGAAAATTGTAGTCCTCTGTTTTTGTACTTGATGTAAATTAAGCCAGTTTGTTGGTTTACATTTATGCTGCATTATGTTCGCATGATAAGCCATGTCATATCCTTTAAAGCAGGTGATTGCATTCGCAGGATTACAGAGGCCAGTATGTGCAAAGACCTTTTGTTTCCGAGGTTACATTATAGTTCAGTTTGATATATATGGCCACAAAATGGACGATTAGTATTGTGGAGAATAAGGAGGTAGGGTTATTTCAAGTATACAGCATTTGTAAACTGCCTTAAAAATGGAAATACAGATATCCACTGGCTATAGACATGAAAAAAAATTGTTGAATTCTAAGCAGAGTTAGTTCAGAAAATAATTAGAACGCCAAGTAAATAAGTAACCGGAGCCCTGACAGCTACACTCTAGCCGATTGAAAGAGGTCAACAGGGATCTAGTGGAAGAGGCTGTGGTCACAATGTTTTAATCTGTCTGAGATTTGGAAATAAGCCGATGTCCCAGTTATTTATAAAGACAGAGGTGAATAAACTGGTTCTCAACAAGATGAGTTGGCTTCGAAATCATAGTTAATGTTGAGCCAACTACTTCAACCAAGGCATGTTTAGTATTCATTATATGTAAATATAATCTCATTCAGGGGATGCATGCTTCACTGGTTGGGCCACATTTATTGCAGATTCTTAATTGCCGCTGAGAAGCTGATGGTGACCTGCCCTGTTGAATCACTGCAGTTGTTCACTGGAGATCCTTAGACCGCGTCGTCCGAAACCAAAACCCGTTCCATCGAGAAGGGTAAGGGCAGCATATACATGGGAATGCCACCACTTGCAAGTTCCCCTCCAAGCCACTCACTACCCTGACTTGGAAATATATCACTGTTCCTTTACTATTAGTTTAGAATCCTGGCATTCCCTCCCTAAGGATATTGCAGGTCAACCTACTGCTCATGGACTACAGGAGTTGAAGAAGGCAGTTAGCGTTAGGCTAGGCAATGCAATGCTGGCCAGCTAGCCGTGTCCATGTCCCACAAGTGAATCAAAAACAAGGCCACTTGGTTTTTCAAATTCTGCATTCTGTTATGGCCTAGACCAAGCAGCCTCAAAATATTTTGAGATATTAGCATAGACCCTGACTTTTTCTTATTTTAAAGATACATTTAGGGTGCTTATGTTCCAGATGTGATTCGACCGGTCAGACTATTCTGAGCAAAATACTTTATTTTTACATTACAGTTAAAATACAGACGCAAAAAATGAAAGGAAAGAATTGATTTAACTGTAACTCTTATTGAAATGCTTAACTAAATAATATAAACTATTACTAATTAACTTCAAAGTTTGAGAGAAGATTTGTTGATCTGTGGATGGCACTCATCCACAGTTTGTATCAACAAACACATCAACCTGGACCCAATATACTGGCCACTGCAGCGGACAGCTGGAACTGACAACCGGAAGCGGCAGAGACAAGCCACTATAAATGCCGGAGGAAACATCACAGAAGCCCTTCACAGGAGGCTTCCAAGCACTGAGGATGTCACCTAGACAGGGGATGAAATGTTTGCAACACAAATTCCCAGCTCGGCGAACAGAACCGCAACTACTAATTAACTGTTCCAACATAGTAACATCCCATAAACACACCCTTAGCTATGGCAAATTTATTAAATAGATGGTCTCACATGCAATTCTAGCGGCAGGATGAGAGCCCCAGCTTTTAGCTGTAATAGAGGAATAAGAGCTTCCAAATCCAGTTTCAAGACCCCAGCAATTGCAGAAAGCTAAATCCTGGTTCTGTGGGAGCTTGACCACCCCACCCTTGAACTGTTGTTTCAGCTCTAAAAGAAAAAAAACCAAGGTCACAATTTCATTGGGTTTGAGCAGACTGCTCACAAGCTCTGTCTCAACATTTCTTCAAAAAAAGACAAAATGAGCCTCTTAAAGCCATATATTGTCACACTTCACCCTTTTTAAAAAAAAATGAAAATCTATTTGCAAAGATGGCTTTACTTTTAAAATTCTTCAACCTTACACTGTTGTACACTGCAGTGCATACACATTGACTCTAAACATGCAAACATTCATGACTACAGTCCATTTGAATTTATTTTTTCCCGCCACCAAATGCCCTGTCTTTATTCATCAAAGTCGTGACAGTATGTCAGCAACTACTTTCTATTGTCTTGCCATGTGTATAATTTTCAAACTGGCTCCACCTAAGCAGTATTTCCTATATCTGCACCATGCATAATTATATTAGTATTTCCCAGCTTATTCCCACATATGTTGATTGTAATAACTGTCGGGTTATTTCGATTTTCCTCTGCAAGGTAACTCAGTAACTCTTAATTTTTGAGAACTTCCTCATTGTCAATTTAATTTGAGGAAAGTCTAATTCAGAATCATCCGAACTTAGTTCTTTACTCTGGATTGTAACTAGTAACATATTCTCCTTTTGCTTTTCATCCAAATCAAAATACCTTTTGAGCATTTTCACATGACAACACAGTGAGATTCCATTCTATCTGGTGTTGTTACCGAATAATTCACCTTACTCGATTTCCCTTTGATTTGATAAAGCCCACTAAACCTTACCTTGCCTTGCCTTTAAAGGTTCATTACCTCTGTGACTGCGACAAAAGTTTATCTCCACTGGGAAAATTATGAATTTTTGTCTTGCTTCCTGTGTCATCACATGTTATGCTACTTTTAAGTGTCTAGCCAACTCACCCGCTCTATTTAATCTTATCTAAAATTTGACACATGGTCCAAATATGTGGTGTCTGAACTCTGACTCATCAACTTGTCCTTAATTAATTTCATTGGACCTCTCACCTCATCCCTTAAAAACTAGTTAAAATGGACTGAATTTAGTTCATTCATTAGGTGCATCCCTAATTGCAAGAAGTACAAATGGAATTCATTAAACCCAGTCCTCTGCATAATCTTGACAATAAGCTGTCAACATGATCTTTAAAGTTTGATGCAATCGTTGTAGTGCTCCTTGCGATTCTGGATGGTACGCAGTGGATTTGAATTATTTTATTCTTAAGCTTTCCATAATTCCTTGAATAATTTTGATGTAAAATTTGACCCTTGATCCAATTGCATTTCAATTGGATAGTCTGTAGCTAGTTTCCAAAAAAAATTTGAGTTACTCTTCTTCTGTCCTTTTAGCCATGAGCTTGCGTAATGGATGGCCTTTGGAAGTATAGACACATCCATTATGGTCAACAAATATTGATTTCTACTTTATTTTTCAATAAGGCCCTTTTAAAAGTTTCCTCCAATGTGGGAATAGTTATTATCACTGGTTTTATCACTGCCTGAGGTTTTCCAATTACCTGGCATATGTGGCAAAAGTTAACTACATCCTTGTACAGTCCAGGTTAATAAAAATGTTTTTGTGTTTTGGCTTGAGTTTTCCGTTCTCCCAAATGACAACCTCCCAATAATTCATGTGCTACCTGCAACACTTCCTTTTTCTAATCTGCAGGTGAACAACAGAAAGGTGAAACACTTAAGCAGTTGTATAAAAAAGTATAAGCACAGAAAAATCTGAGTACATTCCAGTGTGTCATTATTTTTGAAGTAATGTCTTGATGAACTTCTGTCCATTTCTCCTCCACCTGAATATGTGATGGTTTCCATTTGTTCATCAAGATTTTGCTTTGAAAATAATGATGATTTGGGATACACTCAGATTTTTCTGTGTTTGTGCTTTTTTATATAATTGCTTTAGTGTTTCATCTTTCTGTTGTAATTCAAGTAATTTCTCTGAAAATCCACTTTGTCAGTCACCTGTTGCTTTTATCTCAACCATTTGATCAAATGTAGTTTCTGATCATTGAACTTCTTTGATTTCTCCTCCTGTTTACACTTGTAGCTTTGTTATCACACAGTCAGGAAAAATCCCAGGATGCACATCGTGTAGCACGTCATTTGTCTGATTTTCCACTAGCTTTTCAACCACAATAGGCATCACTCTCATCTGTGATCCGGCTATATAATTATCAAGGATAAACTGTATTTCTGGAACTGAGGATTTCTTTATTACTCCACCATACTTCACTATTTTTCACTGGATTCTCCAATGTTACCTTATATAATGGAACACTGCTCTTCTTAACATGAATTCCACACATTACCACTTTTTCTGGCAGTAGTCCTGATCTTTAAGTCGTCATTGTCTACAGGAATAGTCTCAGAGGACTGGAGGATAGCAAATGTTGTCCTATTGTTGAAGAGGTAACCCTGGTAATTATAGACCAGTGAGCCTTACTTTGGTTGTGGATAAAGTGTTATAAAGGGTTATAAGAGACAGGATTTATAATCTAGAAAAGAATAAGTTGGTTAGGGATTGTCAACACGGTTTTGTGAAGGATAGGTTCTGCCCCTCAAACCATCTTGAGTTCTTTGAAAAGGTAACCAAACAGCTGGATGATGGGAAAGTGGTTGATGTGGCGTATATGGATTTCAGTAAGGCATTTGATAAGGTTGCCCACAATAAGCTATTGCACAAAATACAGAGGCATGGGATTGAGGGTGATTTAGCAGTTTGGATCAGAAATTGGCGAGCTTAAAGAAGACGGGGGTGGTGGTTGATGGGAATTGTTCATCCTGAAGTTCAGTTATTCAGAGTAGTAGGGGCATAGAACGTCCTGCCTGCAACAGTAGTAGACTCGCCAACTTCCAGGGCATTTGAATGGTCATTGGATTGACGTATGGACAAAAATGGAACAGTGTAAGTTAAATGGGTTTCAGATTGGTTACATAGGTCAGTGGGTTGAAGGGCCTGTACAGCACTGTAATGTTCCATAAATTACATATTTAATCTCTCACCATCAAAGATTGACTTGCTCCCGTATATTTTAAAATCTTAGTTTTTTTTTTACTTACTCCTGACATACATGAGTAAATCTTACCCTTGCAAGTAAATTTTTTGAGATCTTGCACTTTCTTCTCAGTGAATCCTGGTCGTGTTGTACCTTTTATAGCTTTTTAGCTTCCACTGTGCTTACCTTTACCATTTCAACAAAACTTATCCTGTTTTCCCACATCCATCTTTCAAGTGCTGCTTCTAAACCACTAACAATGCAACTTCAGATGACCTACCTTAGTCACAGTGAAAATATCTATGTTTTTTTACTTCTCTCTCCAAACATCTGTTTGTCAGAGAAATTGCTCAAATCTATAATTAAGTAAAGGCACTGAACACTGAAGGATTTCAGTAGACCAGGAAGCACCTGCATGTCATGTCAAAGGGTAGGCAATACTTAAACCTGATTGAACGTTTTGAGGAGTGACTGAAGCACTGATCACGTAAATGTCTATGGTTCGAGAAAGAATGTCAAAGTTCCAACTGACTTATGTGATATTAAATTTCATACAATTCAGGGCAAAGCATTAATAAATTGATTGGCAGAAAATAAATGAGTAAGGATAATGTACAGGTACTTTGCCAAATGGTATGCAGTAGGGAGGTGCACTGTGTACTCAACTGTTCACTTAAAAATTATGACTTTGAAACGTAGAGAGGCAGATATTCCAATTTGGAATTGAAATAGAACCAACCTCCATGTGATGTCAGAATATGTAGCTAAGCTAAAATGGAACAAAAGACTGACAGGAAAAGTAATAACGAACAGTGGGTCATCTTCAAAGGTGATGTCTCACGTTTAGGCTAGGTATAGTCCAATAAAACAACCAAAGTCAAGGCTCCTTAGATAATTTGGGGAGGTAGATAATCTGATGAAATAACAAAAGTGCATAATGTATTTTTGGAGAGTTTTTTGAGCCAGGAAGAGGACAAGTACAGTAAATTGAGAAAGAACATGGAGAGTTAACATTTTGAGTGAAGTGTAACTCTTTGGAATGTAAAAGGGAACCTGCCTACAGGCATGTCGACAGATCAGGATTTTCTTTAAGGTAGACATGTTCATTTGAGGTGAAGAGGATGATATATTGAATGAGAAAGTTGGCATCATTGTTTTTGTAGTAAAGGAGATTAAAGTGAGATTTGTCTAAGGTATGGAAAATCAGCATGCAAAAGCTGTTGTTATTAGCTACTTTGACAATGGCTAATAGACACACCTTTAAGGATTTAAGCAAAAGATTAAGGAGGGAAGAAGGTTTTCACACCGAGTGGTAATGACCTGGAACACGCTGTCTGAGGGTGGTAGAAACAGTCAGTGATTTCAATAGGAAATTGATTGGAAAAGTCAAGGAAGTAAAATTGTCGGACAAAAGCAGTGAAGAACACAGATTGGATTGCACTGCAGAGAATTGCACTGTATTGTAATGGCTAAGACTCAACAATGAAAGAGATTTACAAGTCCATGTGTATGTGGTTTTGTTATCATGGAAGGCAATCTAATGAGCAGTGTTTATGGACAGCGATGCAGGCCTTCGTCCTTCTCGTGTACCTGCAGTAAACAATTTCAAGATACTGTTTAATGAAAAGGTGGTCAGGTCTCAAATATAATCAAAAAGGCTGATATGTTGCCTACCTTTAAGTTTTTTTAATGATTCTATTTGATCATGTCTCCACAGCAAGTCACAATTGAACCCAAACCTTCTGGCTCAGAGATCACTTCCATTGAACCAGCAGACTTGTATTTGCAACTTCTAGATATGTCTCAGCTATGCAAGGAATTAATTAAGTGGAGCACTGTAAGCAGTTCTGGGAACCCGCGTGAGGGACATTCTGGCTTTGGAAGGATGATAGAGTAGATGAATGAGAATGTTGGTTGGCTCCAAACCTTAAGTTACAAGGAAATGTTTAGATTAGATTAGTTTCCCTGCAGTGCGGAAACAGGCCGTTCGGCCCAACAAGTCCAAACTGACCTTCCAAAGAGTAACTCACTCCGATCCATTCCCTATTCCCTACTAATGCAGCTATCACTATGGGCAATTTATCATGGCCAATTCACCTGACCTGCAAATCTTTGGACTGTGGGAGGAAACCCACACAGACACTGGGAGAATGTGCAAACTCCATGTAGACAGTCACCCGAGGCTCAAATCGAACCCGGGTCCCTGGCGCTATGAGGCAGCAGTGCTAACCGCTGAGCTACCGTGCCGCACCTGAATTTATATTTCCTAAAATCTAGAGTGTTCAGAGATGATAGTGTATAAATAAAGATTTCTTGGTATTAAAATGATAGCAAGTTGTTGAGGAGTCTTGGTTAAAGGACCTGAGTTCATCTTTTATTATTAGAGTGGTGCTGGATATGCACAGCAGGTCAGGCAGCATCCAAGGAGCAGGAAAATCCTGATGAAGGGCTTTTGCCCGAAACGTCGATTTTCGTGCTCCTCGGATGCTGCCTGACCTGCTGTGCTTTTCCAGCACCACTCTAATCTAGACTCTTGTTTCCAGCATCTGCAGTCCTCAGCTTTTATTATTGTTTACTGTCTGAAAGGAGACAATTTGGTCCATTGAGTCTGTTGTCTTTCCATGGGGCACATCAGTAAGTCTGACTCCCCTTCTGAATCCCTGTAGTTATACAGATTTATATCTTTCAGGAGCCCATCCAATTTTTTTTGATTACATAAACTGTTTCTACCACACTCAAGGGCAGTGCGTTTACTACTTACTGCACAAAAGTTTCTTCCTTGGATTTCTCCTGGATCTCTTGCCCAAATTCTTGGATCTGTGTCCCCCAGTTCTTCCACCACATAATGGGAGCTGCGTCACTACCTTCTAGAAATCTATCATCTTTTTCACTGATAGCAAACATTCTCTTTCTATACACTTTGAACGGTGTCATTCAGCCTATATTGACTCTCCCTGTCCCTTCCACCTTGTGCTTCTGTCTGTTAAAAAAACATACCTGCCCATTCTGCAAGCATAACCCCTGTTGCAGGCAATTCATTGTTATCCTCAGTTTGCCACTCCAAGTTTGGTGTCATGGATGCATTTTGAAATGTAACACTGAATTCCAAATTCCAGATTGCTTTTTAAAAAAAGCAATGGTCCAAGTCCTGAAGTTTGGAAAATAATACTCCAGTCTGAAAAATAGCCATTTACTACAACTCACTAGTTTCTGTTCTTAAGTCAATTTTTCATTCAAACTGAGTGATCTTTCTATTCTTTGGGCATTAATTTTGTGAACTGGCTCTTTTTATGGCATTATATTGAAGATTTTCTTAAGCTTCATGTTGACAACATTTCCTGCATTCATTTCTTCAACCTTAAATGTTTTTCAGAAAAAATCAATTTTTAGTCAAAGGTGTTCTGCATTTAACTGGCTATCCTTAAGCATTTTTTGTACTTTGTCCCTGTTAATAAAAATCCCAGGATGTTGTTATTCTCAATCTGCCCTACCAGATTCAATAGTTTATAAATACATGCACCGAGGTCCCTCTGCTTCTGAATCCTCTTTAGAATTTTACATGGTCTATGTCGTTTTTTTGTCAAAAGGAATCGCTCCACACTTTATCTGTTACTTGTCCACCCATTTCTTCAATTTATCTGTCCTTTTGAAGTTCTGCACTATCCTTATGAAATTTGGAACTATGAATTATATCAACTGCAAATTACCGTACTCTAAAGTCTTGGGTCATTAATATATCAAGAAGAACAGAGATCCTAAAATTAATATCCATGGAACTTTACTTTAAACTTCCCTTCAATCTGAAAAATATCTTCACCCTATTTTTGTTTACTGTCACTCAGCCAACTTTATTTATTTTGCAACGATCTCTTTGATTCCACGGTCTGTTAACTTGCTTAAAAAATCTTGTGTGGCATTTTATCAAATACCTTCTGGCAGCCTGTGTACCTTTTGCTTTTCTAAAGCATTGAAATATTTCACCTCAAGATTTTTCAAAAATGCTTATTTAAATGCAAATAAATACCTTTCACTCTGAGAACTCCAAAATGAAATGAAGTGCTTCCATTCTGAATGCGCAATCTAGAAATACAAATCAAAGTTAAAAGCTAAGCAGGTTCTGTCTACTTTAACACCCAAATTTACAAAAATTACATTATTAATCACCTTCACACCATACTTTGTCTATTTCTAATCTAAACCTTATGATCATTATACCTAAGCCTTCCTCCACTGACACTTGGCCCTCTTGACTCCTTCATATTGCAGAAGATGGTGGGATAGTATTAATATCAGACTAGTTATCCAGAGTCCCACATTAATATTTTTGGGTCATGGGTTGGAACTCCATTCTTGTGGATGGTGAAATTTTAATTCCATTCAAACAAAAATATCTGGAATTAAAAGTTAATCTAGTGGTGACCCTGTAACCATAGTCGATTGTTGAAATACCTATCTGGTTCACCACTGTCCTTCAGGAAAGAAAACCTGCAGTCTTTAGTTGATGTGGTCTGCATGTGACTGCAGATCTCCAGCTGTGTGGTTTGTTCTTAACTGTTTGTGAAATGGTGTAGCAAGGCACGCAATTCAAGGGCAGTTAGGGATTAGACAATAAATGCTGGCCAAGCTAGTGAATCCAAATCTGTTGAACATATATATTTTAAAAAGTCCCTAGCTAACACTTGCTAATCAAAGAACCTCTTCCAAGCAGATTTCAAAAATTTTTTCCTCTCCCTATGCTTCACGATATCATCCCAATCAAAATTTGGATGATTAAAGCCCCACTATCATGGTCTATATCTCTTGCAAATCTATCTCTTTCTTACTGTAGAATGTACCTAGTGCTTCTAGCTTTAACCAAAAGGATTTAGTGTTTAACTCCTGATACACATTCTGTCATTACAGCATTACAGTGCGTTTCCTAATCAGTTCTGCAACTGATCTTTATCTTCTATCTTTTCTCAACATTTGCTCCATTTTTAAGCTATGCTTTCATTATTATCGCTATATGATATTCCCACATGACTATTCGTGCTTACACAGGATTCCTGATGAAGCGCTTATGCCTGAAATGTTGATTCTCTTGCTCCTCAGATGCTGCCTGACTTGTGCTCTTCCAGCACCACACACTCAACTGATATCCAGCACCTGCAGTACTGACTGTCTCCTGTTTGTGCTTACAGTTTGTCATCTTTGTTTTCTATACTTTTGCAATGCTTTCATGAATGCATTGTAATCTTCCTTACATTTTTCTTTAACACTTCTTAGTCTCCTGTCTAATATGGATCTTTGGTACTATTCAACTCTGTTTATGGATTTGATTCTAGTTCTATATGTTTGTGGGGAAAGTGAGGACTGCAGATGCTGGAGATCAGAGCTGAAAATGTGTTGCTGGAAAAGCGCAGCAGGTCAGGCAGTATCCAAGGAGCAGGAGAATCGACGTTTTGGGCATGAACCCTTATTTCCTGAAGAAGGGCTCATGCCCGAAACGTCGATTCTATATGTTGTGCCCAACCAATTTATTTTAACCTCTCCCAAAGTGAACAAGTGATCCTCTCTGCAAGAACATTGACCCCAATGTAATTCAAGTGTAGTTGGTCCTGTTTGACTTGTTGCTTCCTGTCCCAATTGGTCCCACTTTCCCAAGAGTCTAAAGTCCTCTTGTGCCAAGACTTAAACCATATTGACCCGTCTTATCTTCTTGTTTCTACTTCAGCTGGTACAAGCATTGGGAGTAATTTATAGATTACTACCTTCAAGGCTGTACTTTATACCTACTTATACAGTCCAAATATGTGCACGTTAGGTGGATTGACCATGCTAAATCGCCTATAGTGTCCTTGGCATTGCAGACTAGGTGGAATAGCCATGGGAAGTGCAAGATAACAGCGATAGGGTAATGGTTGGGGGCCTGGGTGGGGATGCTTTTTGGACGGTCAGTGTGGACTGAATGGCCTGCTTCCACATTATAGCAATTCTATGATTCCTCCTGAGTTCTTGAAAATCTGACCATAAGTCTTCAATACTTGTCCCCTCTCTGTCATTGACACCACTGTGTGCCACAGTTTCCAGCTTAGTTTCACTCCATTATGGAATTTATTCTAAAGTCAGTAGGGCCTCCCTCCCATCCTCCTCCTCTAACCTAACTTGCAGATGATACGAAGATTGGTGGAGTTGTGGATAGTGAGGAGGGCTGTTGTCGGCTGCAAAGAGACTTAGATATGATGCAGAGCTGGGCTGAGGAGTGGTAGATGGAGTTCAACCCTGCCAAGTGTGAGGTTGTCCACTTTGGAAGGACAAATAAGAATGCGGATTACAGGGTTAACGGTAGGGTTCTTAGTAAGGTGGAGGAGCAGAGGGATCTTTGAGTCTAGGGCGGCACGGTGGCACAGTTGTTAGCACTGCTGCCTCACAGCGCCAGAGACCTGGGTTCAATTCCCGACTCAGGCGACTGACTGTGTGGAGTTTGCACATTCTCCCCGTGTCTGCGTGGGTTTCCTCCGGGTGCTCTGGTTTCCTCCCACAGTCAAAAAAGTGCAGATTAGGTGAATTGGCCATGCTAAATTGCCCGTAGTGTTAGGTGAAGGGGTAAGTGTTGGGGAATGGGTCTGGCTGGGTGTGCTTCGGCGGGTCGGTGTGGACTTGTTGGGCCGAAGGGCCTGTTTTCACATTGTAAATAATCTAATCTAATGTTCATGGATGTTTGAAAGTTGCCACTCAGGTGGATAGAGCTTGTAAGAAGGCCTATGGTGTATTAGCATTCATTAGCAGAGGGACTGAATTCAAGAGTCGTGAAGTGATGTTTCAGCTGTACAGGACCTTGGTAAGGCTACATTTGGAGCACTGTGTGCAGTTTTGGTCACCTCACTTTAGGAAAGATGTGGAAGCTTTGGAGAGGGTGCAGAGAAGATTTACCAGGATGTTGCCTGGAATGGAGAATAGGTTGTACGAGGATAGGTTGAGAGTGCTAGGCCTTTTCTCCTTGGAAAGGCGAAGGATGAGGGGTGACTTGATAGAGGTTTATAAGATGATCAGAGGAATAGATAGAGTAGACAGTCAGAAACTTTTTCCCCGGGTACAACAGAGTGTTACAAGGGGACATAAATTTAAGGTGAAGGGTGGAAGGTATAGCGGGGGGATGTCAGGGGTAGGTTCTTTACCCAGAGAGTGGTGGGGGCATGGAATGCGCTGCCTGTGGGAGTGGCAGAGTCAGAATCATTGGCGACCTTTAAGCGGCAATTGGATAGGTACATGGATGGGTGCTTAAGCTAGAACAAATGTTCGGCACAACATCGTGGGCCGAAGGGCCTGTTCTGTGCTGTATTGTTCTATGTTCTAGCCACATCTCATGAGTGAGTTAAAAAGTGGTATTTGATGGTAGATCAGTTTTTGAATTTGTAACGCGATAAATTTATTTTAGCAGGCAGTATTAAGTTCTATGTGGCAAAGGTAATTTTGTGAAGTTAAGAAAATTGTGCTTAAATACCTATATGTCCTTATATGTAAAAGGACATAAAGTTGTCAAGTTCATCACAGTTGTGACGTGCAGTTTGAGCTTTGCACAGTTTTGACCACTCCAGGGCATGAAGAACATCGACAACCTCCAGCTTAGATTCAGCGGATGATTGTAAGGTTGGAACATGATAATTATGAAGGCACACTTGTGATATTGAAGCAAAGAAGATTGAGTAGAAAACTATCAAGGGTTTTCGGAGGGTATAAAAGTGAAAGACTGCTCCCAGTTCTTTAACATGGTGTTGATGAGTGACTGATTAAAAAAAAGTTGTCACAACATTGAGAGTTGGTGGAGGTTTACGCATAGTAGGGATGGGAGATGAAAGTCATTGTTAATTTGCTAATTGGGTTGTGACCTTTGACTTGAACGACTTTATCAGAAACTGAAACCTTTTCGAAAGAATCCTGAGATGGAATATAAATCAACAACCTAAGTTTTATGTGGGTGCATTGACATTTATTTATTAGAGCGGAATGGAGACTGCTTTTTGAACAATTCTATTTTTTACTGGCAGTTTTATATTCTTACTGAATAACTTGCCCGTAGTGTTAGGTAAGGGGTAAATGCAGGGGTATGGGTGGATTGCGCTTTGGCAGTCGGTGTGGACTTGTTGGGCCGAAGGGCCTGTTTCCACACTGTAATCTAATCTAATCTGATAACTAAATTCAGTTCATTTGATTGGCTGATATGAACTCATTGAAAATTTGGTATTTTCATGGGATGGTCTGAAGACATATTGACATCCAGGTGGTTGATTGTACATACCTCTTAGAGTCTATAACAGTCTTTGTTGCTCTTCTGGTATTCTGTGACAGGTAAAATATGTCTTGTAGGAAACTTTGTTGGCTAACCTGGTAAGTGAACTATGTTTTCGTTACCTTTCATGTCTTATGTTGACTTGGCTTCTGTTGCTTAGTGCTGGGTTGTTTTCTTTGGTTCAGTTGTTTAAAGTGTGCCCTTCAGCATGATGCTTGTTGTTCAAAGGCAATCAATCTTTTTATAGTACTTAACTGCATTGCTTTCAAGGTAATAATTAACCACAGCTCATGTTTCCAACATACCTTAACATAAGCAGTGTCCCTTGGCACTTTGCAGGGGTGAGTCTGTCCTTCCCAGACTGAAGAAAAGAAGTGAAAGGGGTGTTACAAGGGGGAGTGTGGTAATGGAAAATGTTTCAAATGGGATTCAGCATTACTATAAAGGTACATAAACAGTTAAAAACTTCAGTTCACACAGAATGGTAGACATTCAGTTTGGATTTCAGACTAGTCTGCATCGGTTTGTGCAATGCAGTGAATTTTATTGTTAGTTCTTGCCAGTTAATTGATAGTTTTTATGCTAAGTATTTGAAGCCGTTCATTTTGAACCTAGTTTCTGTAGGAACCCCCAGCTTGTTCTATAAGGGTTATGTTTACCGATTTTGTGACTGAAGGAGAGTTAATATGATGATGTCTTGTTTCAGCATATCCAAAGGTTATTGAACAAACATCTAATAAGATCACAGAATATTTGGTGGGGGAGGCATCTTTGATTTTCTAGCCAAAGAGATTCAGATGCTCACCTACTTCCAGAATTCATCCTCCAGTTGGATCCTTTCCTCTGGCCTGTTACCTCTCCTCGATCTCTTCGCTGAAAAATTGGCATGTGACAGCGGCTGTCTTAGTTTCTCTGCTCCCCCACCCACTGTAACATGTCCCCTTCTGAAATTGCTGCACTTCGCTCTCAACTCTCCCACCACACACACACACACACACACACACACACACACACATTGCCCCTTGACAAAGGTGGTGCTGTTATAGTCTGCTTCACTGACCTTTATCTTGTCGAGACTGAACACTAACACTCGGACACTTCTTCCTCCCTTCCCTGGACCATGACCCCACATCCGAACAGCAAGCCATTGTTGCCAGGACTGTCACCGACCTCATTATCTGTGGAGACCTTTTCCCCGACTGCCTCCAACCTTGTAGTCTCCCAACCCCAGACAGCCTGCTCTTTCTTCCTGCCCAAAACTGACAAACTAGACTGCTCCGGGAGGCCCATTGTATCAACCTGTTCCTTCCCACTGAGCTCATTTCCTCTTACCTTGACTCCATTCTCCCTCCACTTGTCCAAACCTTGCCCACCTACATCTGCCATTCCTCTGATGCACTGTGTTGACAATTTGTAGTTCCCTGACCCTAACTGCCTGCTGTGCACCATGGCTCTCCAATCCCTTTACACCTCCATTTCCCACCAGGATGGTCTGAGTGCTCTTGGCTTCTTCCTCGACCAGAGGCCTGCACAATTCCCATCCACCACCGCTCTCCTTCACTTGGCTGAACTTGACTGAACAATTTCTCCTTTAATTCATTTCACTTCTGCCAAGTTAAAGGAGTGGCTGTGGGTACCTGCATGGTCCCAGTTAGGCTTGTCTCTTTGAAGTATGTGGAACTATCCTTGTTCCAGTGCTACACTAACCCCCTCCCCCATTTCTCTTTCTCGATTTATCAATGACTGTTTCGGTGCCGCTTCATGCTCCCGCTAGGACCTTGACAAATTCGTTTATATTGCCTCCAGTTTCCACCCGTCAGCACTGCTGACCTGGTTTCCTCCTTCGATAACTGTAATTTCCTGCCTAATGTGATTGACAGGGCCATCAACTGCATCTGACCTATCATCCTCTGCCCTTGCCCCTTTCCAACACATTTACTTGTTCTCACTTTTTATCTCACCAGCTGAGGCATTCAAAGGATCACTTTCTCTCATTTCAGACAACCCCACAGCACACCACCACCAAATACATCTTCCCCTCACTCACCTATCTGCATTTCACAGGAATTGTTCCCACCAGGACACACTAATCCATTTCTCGATTACCAACACTACCCCATGGCATCTCGTCATCTAACTGCAGAAGATGCAACACGTGCACCTTCACCTCCCTGCTCACCATCCAAGGGCCTGAACAGTCTTTCCAGGTGAAGCAGCATTTCACCTGTACCTGCTCCAAACCTTGTGTATTGCATTTGTTGCACCCAATGTGGCCCACTCTACATTGGAAAAATGAAATGCAGTCTGGGTGACTGCTTTGCAGAACACCTCTGGTCCATGTGCAAGATGACTCCAACCTTCCTGTAGCTGGTCATTTTAACACCGCGTCCTGCTGACATGCCCACTGGTTTGTCTTCAAGATGCTTCTATGTTCCAGTG
Source organism: Chiloscyllium punctatum (assembly GCF_047496795.1). NCBI lineage: Eukaryota > Metazoa > Chordata > Chondrichthyes > Orectolobiformes > Hemiscylliidae > Chiloscyllium > Chiloscyllium punctatum. The sequence goes on along the minus strand of NC_092761.1, from coordinate 51,820,728 downwards.
AATCACAACACAAACTGGAGGAGCAGCATCTTATCTTCAAACTAGGCAATTTACAATCTTCTGTGCTTAATACTGAGTTCAACACCTTCAAGTTATGAACCCTTTCTTTTAGCTTTGCTCATTAGATTCTTTGTCACTATGTCCCTCCACACCCTCAACCCACCTGTTTCTTTTCAGTCTGGAAGTTAGACACACCATTGTTCTACCTTTCTCACATTTTGGTCTCTTAATTTGAACTATGAACATCCTTTCACCCCATTAGTCTACTCCAGCTCCTCCCTCCCCCCACCCCCCCCAAAAAAAACAATTACACAAATGCTACCCCCTTCACACTTCAGTTCTGAGGAGTCATCTGGTCTCCAATGCTTTTTATTTGCAGTTCAGATTCCAGCATTTGCAGTAATTTGTGACCAGATTCTGATGCTGCTTCTCTCTCTTCTGCAGGATCCACTTGATTGTTAATTGGTTTGACTGATTTTGCCTCCAAGACTATATCTCCCACATAAAACTCATGATTTGAAATAATTTCTATTATATCAATCCAAAACTGACCCATCTCCAGTTTGAACCTGGTGTTACTCCAGTTCATATTAAAGTCATGTTCCGGTGAACCTCTTGCTTCACAAATCTCCCTCAGGACTAGTCTGTACCACTTACATTTTTACAATATTATTGACAAAACTCTGTGTTCTGAATGTTTGATTCATTTCCATACTCTGGATTAAGCAATGTTTACATATTCACACTACATGAGTACTCGGATACAAAAGTAATACCAGCATCTTATTTCTTACGAACCTCATTTATATATCTCCAGATCACTATAGATTTGGCTGTTTGTGTTTGCCTGTGCCTGAATAATCCCGGGTTTCTAGCCTGTGCTTCTCTATCTGGGTATCGATAGCCTAGTGTTATCACTGTTTGTTAATCCAGAAACCCAGGTAATGTACTGGGGGACCCGCACTTGAACCCTCCCACAGCAGATAGTAGAATTTGAAATGAACAGAAATCTTGATTTAAGACACTAATAATGACCATGAAACTGTTGTCAAATGTCAAAAAAAAAAATCTGGTTCACAAACACCCTTTAGGGAAGGAAACTGGCCTATTCTGGCCTGCATGTGACTCTAGATCCACAGCAAAGTGGTTGTACATTAGAACAGAGAACAAGGGATGGACAATAAATGCTCGGCTAGCTAGTGTCACACTCATTCCATAAATGAAATGACACAAATTTTTTTATTCTACTTGCTGGCAGCCTTCTCAAAATTTTTTTCTTGTCTTGGATCTTGCATCCTCTTTGCCTCCATTCCCAACCTTTCTAGTAAAAATAATCTTAAATCATCTTACCACTGGGATATTGCTCATAAATCAGGGCGTCTTAGTCATTGAGATGTACAGCATGGAAACAGACCCTTCGGTCCAACTTGTCCATGCCGACCAGATATTCCAGTCTGGCCTAGTCCCGTTTGCCAGAATTTGGCCCATTTCCCTCTGAACCCTTCCTATTCATGTACACATCCAGATTCCTTTTAAATGTTGTCATTGTATCAGCCTCCACCATTTCCTCTGGCAGCTCATTCCATATGCGCACCACCCGCTGAGTGGAAAAATTGCCCCTTCGGTCCCTTTTTAACCTTTCCCTCTAGCTCTTGACTTCCCCACCCCTGGGGAAAATACCTTGTCTCTTTACCCTATCCATACCTGTCATGATTGTATAATGGGGCTGGTTCACTTAGATTCGATTACTTAGCGTGGTAACAGGCCCTTCAGCCCTACAAGTCCACACCAACCCGCTGAAGCGCAACCCACCCATACCCCTACATTTACCCCTTACCTAATACTATGGGCAATTTAGCATGGCCAATTCACCTGACCTGCACATCTTTGGACTGTGGGAGGAAACCGGAGCACCCGGAGGAAACCCATGCAGACACGGGGAGAATGTGCAAACTCCACACAGTCAGTCGCCTGAGGCTGGAATTGAACCCGGGTCTCTGGCGCTGTGAGGCAGCAGTGCTAACCACTCCAAGAGGGAGATGGACATGCTCCTTGCAGCTAAAGGGATGAAGATTTATGGGGAGAGGGTGGGAATGGGATGCTGAGATTGCATGATCAGCTATGATCATAGTGAATGGTAGGGCTGGCTCAAAGGGCCGAATGGCCTCAACATCCTATTTTCGATGTTTACCCCACACTGACAATGGGGATATAATGACAACTCTCTGGGGCAGAGGCAGGTTCAGGGAAGTGTCAGCCACCCTGTGATGCCCCTCACATTTGAAGGTGGCGGCAGGAATGGTTTGTTGGGGACACAGTCAGGCCATAAGTACTATAATCTATCTGTCTGTCTTGTTCTGGAAGAATTGTTGAAAGTGGCATTATTTTTGTATAAGGAGAAAGTGAGGACTGCAGATGCTGGAGATCAGAGCTGAAAAATGTGTTGCTGGAAAAGCACAGCAGGTCAGGCAGCATCCAAGGAGCAGGAGAATCGACATTTCGGGCATAAGTCCTTCTTCAGGAATGAGGAACATGTGCCAAGCAGGCTAAGATAAAAGGTAGGGAGGGGCGTTGGGAATGCGATAGGTGGAAGGAATATTAAGGTGAGGGTGAGAGGCCGGAGAGGGGGTTGGGGCGGAGAGGTTGGGAAGCAAGATTGCAGGTCAAGAAGGCTGTGCTGAGACTGAGGGTTGGGACTGATAAGATGGGGGGAGGGGAAATGAGGAAACTGGAGAAATCTGCATTCATCCCTTGTGGTTGGAGGGTTCCTAGGCAGAAGATGAGGTGTTCTTCCTCCAGGCGTCGTGTCGCCATGGTCTGGTGATGGAGGAGGTGGGGTGGTAGGTGACAGAACCCCACTGGTCCTCCCCTACCACCCCACCAATCTCCAGATACATCGTATCATCCTTTATCATTTCCGCCACCTCCAAACAGACCCCACCACCAAGGATGTATTTCCCTCCCCACCCCTATCAGCATTCCGGAAAGACCACTCGCTCAGAGTCTCCCTAGTCAGGTCCACACCCCCCACCAACCCAACCTCCACTCCCGGCACCTTCCCCTGCAACCGCAAGAAATGCAAAACTTGCACCCACACCTCCCCCCTCACTTCCCTCCGAGGCCCCAGGGTATCCTTCCATATCCGTCACAAATTCACCTGCACCTCCACACACATCATTTACTGTACCCGATGTGGCCTCCTATACATTGGGGAGACAGGCGGAACATTTCAGAGAACACCCGAACCAACCAACCCAATCACCCCGTGGCTGAACACTTTAACTCCCCCTCCCACTCTGCCAAGGACATGCAGACCAGACCATGGCAACACGATGCCTGGAGGAAGAACGCCTCATCCTCCACCTAGGAACCCTCCAACCACAAGGGATGAATGCAGATTTCTCCAGCTTCCTTATTTCCTCCACCCCCCCCCCCCTTCTCAGTCCCAACCTTCGGACTCAGCACCGCCTTCTTGACCTGCGATCTTCTTCCCGACCTCTCCGCCCCCACCCCCCCTCTCTGGCCTATCACCCTCCCCTTAACCTCTTTCCACCTATCGCATTCCCAACACCCCTCCCCCAAATCCCTCCTCCCTACCTTTTATCTTAGCCTGTTTGGCACACCCTCCTCATTCCTGAAGAAGGGCTTATGCCCGAAACGTCGATTCTTCTTCTCCTTCGATGCTGCCTGACCTGCTGCGCTTTTCCAGCAACACATTTTTCAGCCTTATTTTTGTATAATCCTACTAGTCATTGAATTACCTTTATCATCTATTTGTGAGCTGCTTGTCTTTCCCAAATAGCAAGTCATTGCATAATGGAATTACAAAATGTTTCTGAGGATGTTAATTCACATGCTTTATCTTTTGATTTTGAATCAGCCCTCTTGGTTTTTAAGATCCACCCCCATAATACTCCTTGTAAAGCTGTAGACCCATGTTATGGACTAGACCAAACCACTGGTGAAAATGTGTTGCTGGAAAAGCGCAGCAGGTCAGGCAGCATCCAAGGAGCAGGAATCTATCGACGTTTCGGGCATGAGCCCTTCTTCAGACCAAACCACCACCACTATTCCCTCCGGGCCACCCTGGTCCATTCTTCCTTAACACCCAACACCGACCCCCGCAGTTACACAACACCTTTCCCTGTAACCGCCGAAGGTTACCTGTCCATTTAACCTCTCCCAACTCTATATCTAGGGGCCCAAACATGCTGTTCAGGTGAAGCAGTGGTTTACCTGCACTTCTCACTATCTGCTCTATTGGATTTGCTGCTCACAATGTGGTCCCCCATATATTGATGAAATGAAGCACAGACTGAGTGACCACTTTTCTGCCTGCAGAAAAGACCCTGAGCTTCTGGTTACCTACCACTTTAACACAGCACCCTGTTCCCTGGCCAACTTCTCTGCCTCAGGCCTGCTGCAGTGCTCCAATGAAGCTCAGCGCAGGCTGGAAGAACAACACCTCATTTTCTGTTTGGGACCCTGCAGCCCTCTGGACTCTATATAGAGTCCAATAATTTTAGGGCCTGAACACTCTGTCTCAGCCCCCCACCCCACACACCACTAGTCATCCAACTTGATGAACCCATTTCTCATCTGCCTGAATATGTGATGAGCTCCATTTCCTGACGAAGGCTTCGTTTTTAAGATTGTAGCATTCTGGAATATTTTCAGATTCTTGTTCTGTGTATGTTTTGACACAATTGCTTTGGATTTCATCTTTCTGTTGTAAGTCAGTTAATTTCTCAGAGCTGAAAATATCAACTATTTGATCAAATTCTCTGACTAAAGAACTTCAACATCCTTGTCTGTATTCTTTGATTTCTCCTCCTGTTTCAACCTGTGACATTGTGACCTTGTTCCCACACAGGTAAACCACCTTTACTATCTTCAATGAGATTTCGTTTTCCCTTACCGCCTGAGGATTTCTCTTTCGACTGATTTCTCTCTGTGTGAAATTAATGTCAGAGGCCAATCTTTGATTTATAAACCAACTCACCTGCCTTTTCTGCTGCTAATTTTACAGTTTTAACACTCTGCTGTTTGACAAGTTCTCAATACTTCAAGAAGTGCATTTTTGAACTCCTCCAAAATAACCATCTAAGAATGTCATGTGGTTGATCAATTTTCAATGTTCTTATCCACCTATCAAAGTTAAATTGAATCTTTCAAAGTGAATGTCTGTTTGACTAGATTCCCTCCTTAAATTCCTCAAACATTGTATGTCAACTTCTGGTATTAGCTCTTATCTACTTCAGGTAGCATTTGTCACCTCACTTTACTCATCAGCTGCTTCCTTTGAATAGTGCTGCAAATACCTCACTAGTTCTACCTACCGGCATTTTTTTTTGATGAAGGATCAATACCCATGTGGTTACTGGCCGCTTCATTTGTTTAGCCAGTTTCTCAAATGCAATGAAAATGGCTTCTACATCCTTCTTGTTGAACTTATGCAATGTTTGGACATATAGAAGCAGAACCCCACCAGGCCTTTGGCTATGATGGCTCGTCATCACCGTCCTCCTCACTAAACCTACCTTTGACCTTTGCCGCTGCCCTTATCAGTTGACTTTCCTCTCTAACTGCCAACTTCTGAAGCTCAAATTTCTGCTCTTACTGCTTTTCTTCTCTGTCTCTCTGCTTCACAATGTAATTCAAGCAGTTTCATTTCCCTTTCTTTTTGTTCAGCCAGAGCTATTCTTTCCCTTGCTGTTGCTTCTACTTCAAGGTGCTTCACTTGCAATTGAATTTTAGCCATTTCCAAAGATTTCAATGACGTTCCAGGCAATTAGAAATGTGCGATTGCCGGAATTATTTCTCCTTTTCTCTCAGACTCCGACAGCTCCAAATTCTTTGCCAAGTCCATCAGCTTTGCTTTGCGTGCTTTTCATAAAACTGCCAAAGTGACCTCTTAAAACCCCAGGAAACATTTGGTGACTGAAACAGCCATGACTGCACAAGGCACCCCCAGTTTAACCCATCCGATTTCAACACCTGGAATAAAAGATACTAACACATAGCACTCTCCACCTTTGAGTCCAATAATTCTAAACTCAACCTGGCATTAGAGATTTTGATCCGGACGAGTGCTCCCAGTTAGTTATGGACAAGATCAAACTCCCTCAAAATATGTTAAGATGATAGTCTGGACCCTAACTTTATCTTACATTTACTTTTGAAATAAAATGTTGCATTCCAGATGTAATTTGATGGTCAAACTGTCCGATTTAAAGCAAAGCACACTTTATTAGAGTCATGGTCATAGAGTAATGGAGATGTACAGCATGAAAACTGACCCTTTGGTCCAACTAGTCCATACCGACAGGTATCCTAAATTAAGCTAGTACCATTTGTAAGCATTTGGCCCATATCCCTCTAAACCCTTCTTACTCATATACTCATCCTGGTGCCTTTTAAATGTTGTGATTGTAGTAGTCTCCTCCACTTCCTCTGGCAGTTCATTCCATTCACGTACCTCTGTGAAAATGTTGCCCCTTAGGTCTCTTTTAAATCTTTCTCCTCTAATCTTAAACCTGTGCCCTCCAGCTTTGGACTCCCCTACCCTGGGGAAACGACCTTGACTTTTCATGCTCCTCATGATTTTAGAAACTTACGTAAGATTACCCCTCTGGCTGTGAGGCTCCAGGGAGTGTAGCTCCAGCCTATGTAGCGTTTCCCTATAGCTCAAACCTTACAACTGTGGCAACATCCTTGTAAATCTTTTCTGAACCCTTTCAAGTGTCACCACTTCCTTCCTATAGCAGGGAGACCAGAACTGAACACCGTATTCCAAAAGTAACCGAACCAAATAACCTGTACAGCCACAGCATGACCTCTCAACTCCTATACTCAATGCACTAATCAATAAAGGCAAGTATACCAAATGCCACCATCACTATCTACCTGTGATGCCACTTTCAAGTGTACTAGATACCACCTTCACCTTATCTACCTGAGACTCCACTTTGAAGGAACCTGCACCTAGTCTCTGATTGGCAGCGCTCCCTAGGGTCTTACCATTAAGTGTTTAATTCCTGCCTTGATGTACTTTACCAAAATGCAGCATCTTGCATTTATCTAGACTAAACGCTATCTGCCACTGCTCAGCTAATCATCTTATCTGAAGGTCTGTTTGTAATCTGAGATAACCTCCTTCACTGTCTACTTTAATAACAATTATGTGATAGATAACATACAATAAAAGAAAAAAGGAATTGGAATAACAACTCTATCGGAAAACTTAACATAATAGATGCACTATTGCTAATTAACTATTCGACTATACACACGCTTGGCAAAAGGCATTTTCAGAACACATTGTCTTATGTGCAACTCCCAAAGCCACAAGAGAACCTCCTTGTGGCTGCAAACAAGAAAAGTGAAAATGGCTTTTACCTCTTCATGACCTTAACAGCAACTGTTGAAAGCGAAACCTGAAATCCTTGGTTCTATGGGAGCTCAACCACATCCTTTCAGGCTGCTTCTATTGTTCCAACTTGAAGAATTAAAAAAACACCAAAGCTTCATAAGTTATTTATCTTCTCATAGATTGCTTGGCACCTATTTCCCAATCTCTTTCTAAACCCAACCAGGACCAAACACACTTCTTAAAGTCAAGGTATCATCACACGCAGCTTCAGACATCTTACTACTCAAGAGCCTTCTATGTGTTCCCTTCAATACGTTATCTAACAGGATTTGCTTAGGGTACTCGCAGGACCATTGTTTCCTATGACCAAGAGGTTTCAGTTTGGGGATAGATCACTGAGAATAAGATATTTCTTCATCCAGAGTGGTGAGCCTGTGGACCTTTCTGTCACAGAAGGCAATTGAGGTCCAAATGTGACATGTTTTCAGAAGGAGTTAGGTACTGTTTTTGGGGCTGAAGGAATCAAAGGGTATGGGGTGAAACTGGGAGCAGGGTACAGAATTGGATGATCAGCCATGACCATATTGAATGGTGAAGCAGGCCCAAAGGGCTGAATGACCTACTTCCTATCTTCTATGTTTCTATTATCTAATCTTTCCCGAGTATATAATGTTCTAGCTCCCAACAGCCAGTTCACTATTGAATGTAATCTTCTGACACATTTTTCCTGATCAAAAAGTTGCACACTTCTAGTCTCTAACTCGTAAGCAGTTATTTTCTCTGCAGTCCTACCTGAGTTTATTGTAGAGACCTTGAGTCCAATTGCAACTTTGAGAAGTGCCTGGAAACTGTTTGCTAGTATAATCTCTTATATGGTCTGATGGATTTTCCTATGCCTTTACGAACTTTACAACAAACCCAAGATCCTACTTTGATTTTGTATAGTACTTACTTCAATTGTGTTAGCCTTGACCCTAATTGTGTCTGTCTCCTGCTTTGATTTCTAGTTGCTGGTTCTTGTTAGCTGATGCTGCTTTGACTTGAGTACCTATTGCCTGAATCTTCTGTCCACTCAACATCAAATTCATTCTCAACTGTATGCTCTTGAACATTCTTGTAGCTTATTTTCCAAAGCTCGAACTATTTGGTCATTCCTGTTAACAGGCAAGTGTTGTATCACTTCATCTTGTGTCTGCTTTTCTTCTTTGTGAGCAACCACATCAAGATCTCATTTCAATCTCAGTTCTGTTGGCTAGTTAGTTTTCTTGTATTTCTTTCCTGTATCCTTGGGTTTAACTTCTTTTTCTTCCTCATACTCTCTTTCTATCTACTGCTTTTAACATTGCCTTGCAGCTGATACATCATGGAAACAGACCCTTTGGTCTAACTTGTCCACACCGACCAGATATCCTAAATTAATCTAGTCCCATTTGCCAGCATTTAACCCATATCCCTCTATACCCTTCCTCTTAGATTAGATTACTTAGTGTGGAAACAGGCCCTTCGGCCAAACAAGTCCACACCAACCCGCTGAAGCGCAACCTACCCATCCCCCTATATTTACCCCTTCACCTAACACTCCGGGCAATTGAGCATGGCCAATTCACCTAACTTGCACATCTTTGGACTGTGGGAGGAAACCGGAGCACCGGAGGAAACCCACGCAGACACTGGGAGAATGTCAAACTCCACACACACAGTCGTCTGAGGCGGGAATTGAACCCGGGTCTCTGGTGCTATGAGGCAGTAGTGCTAACCACTGAGCCACCATGCCACCCATATTCATAGACCCATCCAGATGCCTTTTAAATGCTGCAATCGTATCAGCCTCCACCACTTCCTCTAGCAGCTCATTCCATACACGCACCACCCTCTGCATGAAGAAGTTGCCCCTTACGTCCCTTTTGAATTTTTCCCCTGTCACCTTAAACCTTGTCCTCTAGTTTTGGACTGCACTACCCTGAGGAAAAGACCTTGGCTATTCACCCCGTCGATTTTATGAACATCTAGAGCGTCACCTCTCAGCCTCAGAAGCCAGGGAAAATAGCCCCAGCCTATTCAGCATCTCCCTCTAGCTCAAACCCTCCGAGCCTGGCAACATCCTTGTAAATCTTTTCTGAATCCTAGCAAGTTTGACAACATCCTTCCTGTAGCAGGGAGACCAGAATTGAATGTAGTATTCCAAAATTGAATGTAGTATTCCAAAAGTGGCCTAACGAATGTCCTGTACATCTTTTGTAGTAATATGAAACAAAAACAGAAAATGCTGCAAATATTCAGATCTGGCAGCACCTGCTCCCAGCTTTCTTTATCATTTCCCACCCCATATTCTCATCTGCAAAAAAAAGTTTATAAAAAATATCACAAAAAAAGGGACCCAGTATTGATCTCTGTTCCAATCATACAAACAGCCTCCAACTACCACCCTCTGTCTTCTGTCACTAAGCTAATTTTGGATTCAACCTGCCAAGTTTCTCTACCTTCTTTCAGTTTCCCATGTAGGACCTTGTCAAAGACCTTGCTAAAATTGATATAAACCGTTGCTAAGTTGGGTAGAACTGTCATCCAATTCCCCCCCTCAATCAAAGCAAAATGCTCAGAGACAGTATAGTTTTATGACCTCAATCTTTATTTCAGGCCCTGGAGGCAGAGAGAGTGATTGCCCATGTGCACAGAGACATGAGTACATAGTCTTTTCTGGAATAGCAGTTTCTTAATGAACTATATAGTCATTTTACAGGGAGGAGCATCCAGATAAGGCAACGTACATATTAATTGGGTGATGGTTACAATCAGCGAGTGTCAATAGTAAAGATTAAGCCATCTGCTGTTATGCAATGAATGACTGGCTTCACGTGATGGATCCTTTTCACCTTGTTAAACTGACCTCACATACTGAATGCTTGCAATATTTTTAAATGCCTCTACATAATGACTGTTTTTCCACCTGTTAACCCATTACCCTCAGCTGCAGCATCCCATTGTTAACTGTAAGTTCTTATCTGATGTGAGTGATGCTCAGCTGAACCTCTTGTTTCACAAAACTCAGGACTTATCTCTTTGTACATTCCACATTCCCAGAGCAATTACAGATGGGGAGGCAGGAAGTTAGAATTTGGTGTTTGTAAAATGGGGAAAGGATTGCGTGGTCCCTTTTAAAAGATGATGTTTTTCCTGCGCTTAGTGATTTAAAATGGATGTTTGTGAGTCACAGCTTGAAAGTTGCAAGTACATGAAGACCGAATTGAAACATTTATATTGAAAGGCAGGACAGTTCGTAGGCCCAGCATGTGATTTTACCAAGACATCAGGCTTTTGAATTTAGCCAATCAATTTGAACCAGGCACTTAGATACCATAAACCTATTTAATTTAAATCTAGTTTTGACAACAAAGGACCAATCGTATTATAAAAAATAATGATATGTCATCAAGGGTATAAATGGGAATGGTTGAACAAAGACCCCAGAATAAGCTGCCATCCAGCACAGCTAATGGCCCTCAGCTCTCTCTCTAGAGAATCGCTGGTTCTCACAGTCACACCTATGTCAGAGAGAAAATACCAGCTAAATAACAATGGTACCAATGACTGAGCAGGGATTCCTGACAGAAGAATAGACTGAGAAGGCAAGAACATTCCGGAAGAGAGACAACCTGGCTGTGATTTCGAAAGACTAAATTCTGTTTTTGTTATGAGTGGTTCTTGTAATTATTGGAACAGCATATTATTAGAATCTTGTTTTATTTGGGAATAATTAATAGTTAGAAGAGATTTATTTGGTTTGTTAATAGTTTAAGTTGTTCACTGTTAGAGTTAGACAAGTAAATCGTTACATGTTGATTTTAAAGTAAGTGCCAGGGATTTATTTAACCACTGGAAGTTGCTGAGAAAGCAGGTTACACTACTTTTCGCATTCTTTTCACAGATTATAGGGCGAGGTGCTCCTCTTTGGGTGTTTAGTTTTAGTTCTTGGGCGGGTGAGTCTATGTCTGCTTTATAACAAAACAATATTAGCTTGGGATACAACTCATCTGGAACAGTCTGCTGGTTCTTGGAAGAGTTGAGCAGATGGTACATAGGAATAGGGATAGACCATTCAGTGTACTTAGCCTGCTCAGCTGTTCCATTAATTGTGGACCTTGATGCACCTTTCTCTGCACTATGTCCCATAACTCCACACTTCGTGAATGTTGACCATGCTTAGTGATTCCAGAGCCCTCCAAGGTCCAGAATTCAAAATATTGACCAAACTGAGTGAAAAATGGGTTGTTCCATTCCCTCTGAGGTTTGTCTCTACACATTACCGAAGAGGAGTGAAAGGATACGACACCAGTGATTAATGCCAAAGCCCTGTTGCCTGTGGAGAGGGTGATGTTTGACTTTCTTGTACAGTTGCAGTTTGTGTGGTGAAGGTGCTCTCACAATGTGGTTAGGTAAGAGACATTACAGATTACTCATTTCTGACAGGGACTACTTGCGGACACAGAGATGGGCTCAAGTGCGTATACTTCAACGCAATGAGTATCAGAAATAAGGTGGGTGAACTTAAGGCGTGGATCGGTACCTGGGACTACGATGTTGTGGCCATCACGGAAACATGGATAGATGAGGGACAGGAATGGCTGTTGGAGGTTCCTGGTTACAGATGTTTCAGTAAGATTAGGGAGGGTAGTAAAAAAGGAGGGGGGGGGGTGGCATTGCTAATTAGAAATGGTATAACGGCTGCAGAAAGGAAGTTTGAGGGGGATCTGCCTCTGGAGGTAGTATGGGCTGAAGTCAGAAATAGGAAAGGTGCAGTCACCTTGTTGGGTGTTTATTATAGGCCCCCCAATAGCAGCAGAGATGTGGAGAAACAGATTTTGGAAAGGTGCAGAAGCCACAGGGTCGTCGTCATTGGCGACTTCAACTTCCCAAATATTGATTGGAAGCTCTTTAGATCAAGTAGATTCGATGGGGCGGTGTTCGTGCAGTGTGTCCAGGAGGCTTTTCTAACGCAGTATGTAGAGTGTCCAACCACAGGGGAGGCCATATTGGATTTGGTACTCGGTAATGAACCGGGACAAGTGGTGGGCTTGTTAGTGGGTGAACATTTTGGTGATGGTGACCACAATTCTGTGACTTTCACCTTGGTTATGGAGAGAGATAGGTGCGCACAACAAGGAAGATTTTACAATTGGGGGAAGGGAAATTACGATGCTGTAAGACAGGATTTGAGGAGCATACGTTGGGAGCATAGGCTGTCAGGGAAGGATGTGGTGGAAATGTGGAACTTTTTCAAGGAGCAGATACGACGTGTCCTTGATATGTATGTACCTATCAGGCAGGAAAGAAATGGTCGTGTGAGGGAGCCTTGGTTGACGAGGGAGGTTGAATGTCTAGTAAAGAGGAAGAAGGAGGCTTACATAAGGTTGAGGAAACGGGGTTCAGACAGAGCAGTGGAGGGATACAGGATAGCCAGAAGGGACCTGAAGAAAGGGATTAGGAGAGCTAAGAGAGGGCATAAAAAATCCTTGGCGGATAGGATCAAGGATAACCCCAAGGCATTCTATGCGTATGTGAGAAACCTGAGAATGACGAGAATGAGGGTAGGTCCGATCAAGGACAGTAGTGGGAGACTGTGTATCGAGTCAGAAGAGATAGGAGAGGTCTTGAACAAGTACTTCTCTTCAGTATTTTCGAACGAGAGGGACTGTATTGTTGAAGAGGAGAGTGTGAAACGGACTGATAAGCTAGAAGAGATACCTGTTGGACATTTTGAACAACTTGAGGATAGACAAGTCCCCCGGGCCTGTCGGGATATATCCTAGGATTATGTGGGAAGCAAGAGAGGAAATTGCAGTACCGTTGGCAATGATCTTCTCGTCTTCACTGGCAACGGGGGTGGTACCAGGGGACTGGAGAGTAGCGAATGTTGTGCCCCTGTTCAAAAAAGGGAATAGGGATAACCCCGGGAATTACAGGCCAGTTAGTCTTACTTCTGTGGTAGGCAAAGTAATGGCAAGGGTACTGAGGGATAGGATTTACGAGTATCTGGAAAGACACTGCTTGATTAGGGACAGCCAGCACGGATTTGTGAAGGGTCGGTCTTGCCTTACAAGTCTTATTGAATTCTTCGAGGAGGTGACCAAGCATGTGGATGAGGGTAGAGCAGTGGATGTAGTGTACATGGATTTTAGTAAGGCATTTGATAAGGTTCCCCATGGTAGGGTTATGAGGAAAGTCAGGAGGCATGGGATAGAGGGAAATTTGGCCAATTGGATAGAAAACTGGCTAACCGGTCGAAGTCAGAGAGTGGTGGTAGATGGTAAATATTCAGCCTGGAGCCCAGTTACAATTGGAGTTCCGCAGGGTTCAGTTCTGGGTCCTCTGCTGTTTGTAATTTTTATTAATGACTTAGATGAGGGAGTCGAAGGGTGGGTAAGTAAATTTGCAGATGATACAAAGATAGGTGGAGTTGTGGACAGTGAGGAGGGCTGTTGTCGGCTGCAGAGGGACTTAGATATGATGCAGAGCTGGGCTGAGGAGTGGCAGATGGAGTTCAACCCTGTCAAGTGTGAGGTTGTCCATTTTGGAAGAACAAATAAGAATGCGGAATACAGGGTTAATGGTAGGGTTCTTAGTCAGGTGGAGGAACAGAGGGATCTTGGGGTCTATGTACATAGATCTTTGAAGGTTGCCACTCAGGTGGATAGAGTTTGTAAGAAGGCCTATGGAGTATTATCGTTCATTAGCAGAGGGATTGAATTCAAGAGTCGTGAAGTGATGTTGCAGCTGTACAGGACTTTGGTTAGGCCACATTTGGAGTACTGTGTGCAGTTCTGGTCGCCTCACTTTAGGAAAGATGTGGAAGCTTTGGAGAGGGTGCAGAGAAGATTTACCAGGATGTTGCCTGGAATGGAGAGTAGGTCGTACGAGGATAGGTTGAGAGTTCTCGGCCTTTTCTCGTTGGAACGGCAAAGGATGAGGGGCGACCTGATAGAGGTTTATAAGATGATCAGAGGAATAGATAGAGTAGACAGTCAGAAACTTTTTCCCCGGGTACAACAGAGTGTTACAAGGGGACATAAATTTAAGGTGAAGGGTGGAAGGTATAGGGGAGATGTCAGGGGTGGGTTCTTTACCCAGAGAGTGGTGGGGGCATGGAATGCGCTGCCCGTGGAAGTGGTAGAGTCAGAATCATTGGCGACCTTTAAGCAGCATTTGGATAGGTACATGGATGGGTGCTTAATCTAGGTTAGAAGTTCGGCACAACATAGTGGGCCGAAGGGCCTGTTATGTTTTGTATTGTTCTATGTTCTATGTTCTATGTTCATTCAGCAACAGTGATGATTTCAAGATAGTGTCCAAATCAAGAACAGTTTGTAGTTTTATTATCATGCTTATAGTTTTACAAAAATATTATTGGGAATTTTAGACATAAGTCCAGAGAAGGATGATGTTAGGTCAGGTGACCAAAAGCATTGCCAAATAAGCAGGTTTTGAGGAATCTCTTAAAGGAGGAAAGCAGACCTGTGAGGTTTTGGCTGCAAATTTCAGACCTTGTTGCTTTGGCAACTGTAGAATCAGCCACACAGGTGAAGTAACAGATCGTTGGGAGTCTCGAACAGAATGGGTTGTCGAGGTCTCAAAGGGTGTGTGATGCAGCGAGCTAGGGATGATCACAGCCAGGAATTAAATCAAGGGTGAGAATTTTAAATTGAGGGATGTGGACTGGGTGCTGGCAGGTGAGACTAGATTGGGTTGGGATATCTGGTCGGCATGGATGGGTTGGATTGAAGGGTCTGTTTCCATACTGTACATCTCTATGGCTAAGTATTCTGATGTATTCTCGTTCCTGGTGTTTTGCTTCATTAACTTGGCTGAGGTATTACTTTGGCTGTTTTGAATAGTTTAAAAAAATGTTTAGACTCTGCTCCCATCAAATTTTGAGGAAGGGAGTTTCTGTTATAATTCTGTTATATATTGTTATTCTGTTATATTCTGTTAATCTGCCTGTTTTTCCTATGTTCTGTTCATTAATTTTCTTGCAGTTGACCTAACTGATCAGAACATTGGCTTCTGTGTGTGTTCCTTTGCGTTGCATCTGCCCACATTGAGTTCTTGCAGTTTATATACTGGATGACATTTTTTAAAGACTCACTGGAGTTTAGAATATACTTTTATTTTATTGAAACAGAAGATTCTGAGAAAGCTTAATATGTCATCCTGTTACCCCCTCAGTCGAAGCAAAACGTTCAGAGACACAGTGTAGTTTTACCTCCTTCATTTTTATTCCAGTTCCTGAAGGAGAGAGAGTACAATCGTGACCACCTGCACAAAGGCATGAGGTCACGATCTTGCACAACAGTTTCTCAATGAACTATGTAGTCATTTTACAGGAGGAGCATCCAGATAAGGCAACATAGATATTAATTGGGTGACCATTACAATCAATCAGTATCAATAGCAGAGACCAAGCCCTTTACTATTATATCATGAATGTTCTTAACCATGTTAACTGGATTTATACAATGAATACCTTTCCCCTTGTTAGCTGACCTTGCAATATTGTTAACTGGCTCTACTTAATAACAACTATTCTATCTTGTTAACCTATTACCCTTACCTGCAGCATCCCATTGTTAACTATAAGTTCTTACCTGATTGGAGTGATGCTCAGCTGAACCTCTTGTTTCACAAAACTCAGAACTTAACTGTTTGCTTACCTGCTTATACCCTCTCCACATTCTCAAATAGGATAGGCACTGAGCGGATTTGTTATGAAGATAACTATTGCAGTGTAGCCTTGTGATTGAGTCATATAGCTCCACAGCACCGACAAAGACCTTTTGACCCTTTACACTGTTCTGGTCAAAAAACACCCAACTATTCTTACCTTATTTTCCAGCATTTGGCACATTAATCTTGTATGTCTTGCATCACAAGTTCATATTTAAATATTTCTTCAATGTTATAAGAGTTTCTTGCATAGCTACCCCCTCAGACAGTTTCAGATTGCCACCACTGTCTCGGTGGAAAAAAAATCTATCTTCAAGTCCCTTCTAAATCTCCTGACCCTGATTTCAAAACTGTGCCCCTGGTCATCAATCCCTCCATCAAGGGGAAAACTTGATGTCTACCTTCTTAGTGCTCATCATAAATTTATGCATCTTAATCATGTCCTTTCTCAATTTCCTCTGCTCCAAGAGAAAAACAGTTCAGTCTGTCCAATCTATCTTTTTAACTCAACTCTCCAGCCCAGAAATCAATCTAGTAAATCTCCTTTGCATCTTCTCTGACTAATAGCTGCCTTCCAGGTGGGGACATAGATCAGACTTGAGAAGGAAGGGTCAGTGATCGGCTGAAGTCTTTCAGTGAACAATTATAGAGTCACCGGGTCATAGTGTCATGGAGGTATACAGCACAGAAGCCGACCCCTCCGTCCAACTCGTTCATGCCAACCAGACATTCTATATAAATCTAATCCCTTTTGCCAGCATTCTGGGTAATCCAAGATGGAGGGCAGGAAAAAATTCTGGCTGTAACAGGCTCCTGCTTTTTTGAGGTATTTTAGGTGATGGAGGTGATTTCCTCAAATTGCTGTTTTATATGCTGCTGCATTGTTTTGGAACTTTGAAGAAAAAAGTCAAAACAACAGCACTTGGAAAAAGGAGAGGTACAGACAAAGGCAGCACCAGTGCAGGAGAGAGAGAAAGAAAAAGAAACCCACACTACTAACTGACACAGCATTGTACCTGCACCGTTATTGCCTTTGCTGTTTGAAATCATGTATCGCATGACATCAGAGTGCATCTGGGAAAATTAACAAACAATGAAATTCACAACTAATCTTGGAGGAACCTGTTTGGGAGAGGTCACAGTACAGAAACAGATAAGTGAATATTTTTAGGTGTGGCCTCCAGAAAGTCTGCAGGAGTGAGTAGAGTTAGTTTTTTCTTGATTATATGTTTTATTGAGGTATGTCTCTTGATTAAACTTAAAAATATAAACCAGAAGTATTAAGTTAGCCTGGAGCAGTGTTTATTTTAGAGCAATAAGATGGTGCTATTTTCTGGGTCTGTAGATTGGATGAAGCAATAATGGCCTTAAGTAGAGTAATATGCTGCTCTTGTCAGACGTGGAAGTTTTAGGAGAGTTTACGTATTACTGAGGATTCTAGTGAGGAAAGAGATCAATCTGAGACTGGTACAGTTGAGAAAAAAAGCAAGTCAAACAGTCAGGGACAAAACAGAGAACAAGGTAGGGCTGATAAAGTAAACTGCATTTATTTCAATGCAAGAAGCCTAACAGGGAAGACAGATGAACTCAGGGCATGATTAAGGACTGGGTATTATAGCAATTACAGAAAAGTGCCTCGGAGATCGACAGGACTGGCAGCTTCATGTTCCAGGATACAAGTGCTACAGCCAGGATAGAAAGGGATGCAAGAGAGGAGGGGGTGTGGCGTTTTTGATCAGGATGGCATTACAGCTGTACTGAGGGAGGACATTCCCAGAAATACATCAAGGGAGGTTATTTGGGATGAACAGGATGAAAGGAATGATCACCTTTATTGGGATTGTATTTTGTATCCCCTAACAGTTAGGGGGAATTTGAGAAACTGAGTTGTAAGGAGATTTCTGTTATCTGTAAGAATAATAGGATGGTTATGACAGGGGATTTTAACTTTCCAAACATAGACTGAGACTGCCATAATGTTAAGGGTTTAGATGGAGAGGAATTTGTTAAGTGTGTACAAGAAAATTTTTTGACTCCTAAAGAAGGTGCAAAACTTGACCTATTCTTGGGAAATAAGGCAGGGCAGGTGACTGAGATGTCAGTGCAGGAGCACTTTGGGGCCAGCGACCATAATTCTATTCGTTTTAAAATAGTAATGGAAAAGGGTAGACCAGATTTAAAAGTTAAAGTTCTGAATTGGAGGAAGGCCAATCTTGATGGTATTAGGCTGATTGGAGGTAAATGTTCACAGGTAAAGGGACGGCTGGAAAATGGGAAGCCTTCAAAAATTAGAGATCAGAGACAATACATTCCTGTTAGGGTGAAAGGAAAGGCTGGTAGGTGTAGGGAATGCTGGGTGACTCGAGAAACTGAGGGTTTGGTTAAGAAAAAGAAGGAAGCATATGTTAGATATACATAAAATAAATCAAATTAATCCTTAGGAAAGTATAAAAGAAGTAGGAGTATACCTATGAGGGAAATCAGGAGGGCAAAAAGGAAATATGAGATGCCTTTGGTAAACCAAGTTAAAGAGAATCCAAAGGGATTTTACAAATATATTAAGGACAAAAGGGTAACTAGGGAGAGAATAGGACCCTTCAAAGATCAGCAAGGCGGCCTTTGTGTGGAGCCACAGGAGACTGAGATATTAAACTAGTATTTTGCATCAGTGTTTACTGTGGAAAAGTACATGGAAGATTTAGAAGTGGGGAAATAGGTGGTGACATCTTGAAAAATGTCCATATTAAAAAGGAGGAAGTGCTGGATGTTTGGAGTCATAGAGATGTACAGCATGGAAACAGACCCTTTGGTCCAACCCGTCCATGTCGACCAGATATCCCAACCCAATCTAGTCCCACCTGCCAGCACCCGGCCCATGTCCCTCCAAACCCTTCCTATTCGTGTACCCATCCAAATGCCTCTTAAATGTTGCAATTGTACCAGCCTCCACCACTTCCTGTAATCCCCTGGACCTGATCAGGTGTACCCGAGAACTCTGTGGGAAACTAGGAAGCGATTGCTGGGCCCCTTGCTGAGATATTTGTATCATCGATAGTCACAGGTGAGGTGCCGGAAGACTGGAGGTTGGCTAATGTGTTGCCACTGTTTCAGATGGGTGGTAAGGACAAACCAGGGAACTATCGACCAGTGAGCATGATGTCGGTGGTGGACTAGTTGTTGGAGGGAATCCTGAGGGATAAGTATGTGCATTTGGAAAGGCAAGGACTGATTAGGGATAGTCAACATGGCTTTGTGCGTGAAAAACATCTCACAAACTTGATTGAGTTTTTTGAAGAAGTAACAAAAGGATTGATGAAGGTAGAGCGGTGGATGTGATCTGTATGGACCTCAGTAAGGCATTCGACAAGGTTCCCTTTGGGAGACTGGTTAGCAAGGTTAGATCTCTCGGAATGCAGGGATGCCATTTGGATACAGAACTCTCTCAAAGATAGAAGAGAGAGAGTGGTGGTGCAGGGTTGTTTTTCAGATTGGAGGCCTGTAACCAGTGGAGTGCTGAGTCCACTATTTTTCGTCATTTATATAAATGATTTGGGTGCGAGCATAAGAGATACAGTTAGCAAGTTTGGAGATGACACCAGGTGTAGTGTGCAGCAAAGAAGATTACTTCAGATTACAACGGGATCTGGACCAGGTGGGCCAATGGGCTGAGAACTGGCAGATGGAGTTTAATTTAGATAAATGTGAGGTGCTGCATTTTGGGAAAGCAAATCTTAGCAGGACGTATACACTTGAATGGTAAGATAAGATCCTAGGGACTGTTGCTGAACAAGGAGACCTTGGAGTGCAGGTTCATAGCTCCTTGAAAGTAGAGTCGCAGGTAGATAGGATAGTGAAGAAGGCGTTTGGTATGCTTTCCTTTATTGGTCAGAATATTGAATACAGAACGTGGGAGGTCATCTTGCGGCTGTACAGGATATTGGTTAGGCCACGTTTGGAATATTGCGTGCAACTCTCGTCTCCTTTCTATCGGAAAGATGTTGTTTTTGGGGGTGGGGGTTCTCTCTGTTCCGCGATCAGTCAATAAACACTAGCACTCTGTCTGGTTCTGGAAGAATTCACACTGTCTTACTCACGGTCGGGCACAGGATCATCCAGAAACAGAGGTTAAACAATTCAGTGTTCTTCTGAGGAACGGTTTAAAACAAAGACGTTTTTATACTTAGAGACGTAAGGCCATAATTGTACATAATTACCAATTAATTAATGGAATGGTTTAATTGACAGCAACTCAACCTAATTATATTTCCTGGGAACCAACTTTGTTTTCCAAAACTTTTTATCCAAAACATTCTTATCTCATGAATCGAATTTTTGCACCTGCACTTGAAGGTCAGTCAGGATGGACAGTCGTATCTGATCTAGTCTAGTTATTTCTCTGGTGTAAAGGAAGCTAATCTTTGTTGAGACAAGCTGTGGTCAAGTCAGTTATGCAGCTTTAGCAGGGTTAAAAGCCATTTAAGCAGAATTGTCAGTTTACAGCCTTGAAGCCATTTTGTTATGTTATTTGCATTCAGACATTTTATTTCCACCTAAGTTAGTAAGAGTATGTATTAAGTGGTTGTTCCTGACAACAACTAGTTACCTCAGCCTGTATTCAGGTTCCAGATCCTCAACTCTATGACTCTATTTGGCCCATATCCCTCTAAACCCTTCCTATTCATATATGCATCCGGATTCCTTTTAAGTCTTGTAATTGTATCAGCCTCCATCACTTCTTCTGGCGGCTCACTCTATACATGGACCTCTGTATGAAAAGGTTGCCCCTTGTATCCATTTTAAATCTTTCTCCTCTGACCTTAAGTCTGTGTCCTCTAGTTTTGCACTCCTCTACCCCAGGGAAAAGATTTTGGCTATTCATTCTATCCATGCTCTTCATGACTTTATAAATCTTTATAAGGTCACCATTTAGCCTCTGATGCACCAAGGAAAATAGCCCCTGCCTATTCACCTGATGAAGGAGCGTCGCTCCGAAAGCTAGTGTGCTTCCAATTAAACCTGTTGGACTATAACCTGGTGTTGTGTGATTTTTAACTTTGGTTTTAATGGTCATTCATTTCCCTGGTGAGAATTTAAGGTTAGTGAATTTTGGAGCACAAAGCCCTCTCAATTATCCTGGAAAAGTCAAAGGGATAGGATGTGAGGAATAATGGTGAGGCGAGGATTATTTAGATAGGAGAAAGGAATAAAGTATCGAAAGCAGGCTGAAAGGAGGAAACCCCAGGTTGAAAGTCAACTCACTTCTGACCCCCACTTTTTTGAATTTTGTGGACAACTTTGGCAGAAATGCTGAAAAACTATTATTTCACGATCTTAGAAAATCAAATGCAGGATGATCCTCAATGCTGTCAACAATTGGAATGGCTGCACCTTTCTCTGCTGTCAGGGGCACATGTTAGACTTTCTACCTTAATCTCTTTAGGCAAAAGTATTTTACTTCAAATCTGTGTTTTACTTACATGATTTATGAAGTGTATCTGGAAATTGAACCTTCTTCCTTAAATATATCATCTATTTGCGCACTTCTCTCATAATTTTGAAAATTTTCAATTTAAAAATTAAAACTTGATCAGTTACAGACTACATTTTCTGATAGAATCAAGCTTCTTAGCTTTTCATCGCAACTTTTGAAAACTTGTATATCCAATACTTGTCTATTTAATATTCAAGATACTGTAATAATTTCACCACTGAAACAAGAGACGCAGAAATTTCTGAGGATCTCCTCCCCGCGCCGATCCCCGCCCCCGCACCTAACCCCACCCCCACTCCCAGCTCCAGCTCCAGCCCCACACCAGGTCCTAGCTCCCAGCCCTGCCGTATTTTCACCATCTCTCCAGACCTCCCCTTCTCTGAGGATGAAAGATCAGTCCTCAGCAGAGGCCTCACCTTCATCCCCTACGCTCCCGGATTAACGAATTCAACACACGGCGAGACGTCGAACAATTCTTCCACTGCCTTCGTCTCCGCGCCTACTTCTCCAACTAGGACTCCTGCCCACCCTCTGACGACTCTTTCTCCCGCCTCCAACACATCCCATCCACCTGGACACCCCGTGCTGGACTCTTGCCCGCCCTCGATCTCTTCATAGCCAACTGCTGCCGTGACGTTGACCACCTCAACTTCTCCGCCCCTCTCACCCACTCCAACCTCTCACCCTCGGAATGTGCAGCCTTCCACTTCCGCTCCAACCACAACCTCACCATCAAATCGACAGACAAGGGAGTTTGGCGCACCGATCTTTATATTGCTGAGGCTAAACGCCAGCTTGCGGACACCTCCTCCTACTGCCCCCTTGACCCCACCTCCCACCACCAAACCATCATTTCCCAGACCATCCAGAACCTCATCACCTCAGGGGATCTCCCGTCCACCGCCTCCAACCTCATAGTCCCACAACCCTGCACCGCCCGTTTCTACCTCCTGCCCAAAACCTACAAACCTGACTGCCCCGGCCGACCCATTGTCTCAGCCTGCTCCTGCCCCACCGAACTCATTTCTGCATACCTCGATACGGTCCTGTCCCCCTTAGTCCAAGAACTCCCCACCTATGTTCGGGACACCACCCATGCCCTCCACCTCCTCCATGATTTTCATTTGCCCGGCCCCCAACGCCTTATCTTCACCATGGACATCCAGTCCCTATACACCTCCTTCCCCCATCACGAAGGCCTCAAAGCCCTCCGCTTCTTCCTTTCCCGCCGAACCAACCAGTACCCTTCCATTGACAATCTCCTTCAATGACTGAACTGGTCCTCATTCTTAACAACTTCTCCTTCCAATCCTCCCCCTTCCTCCAAACCAAAGGAGTAGCCATGGGCAACCGCATGGGCCCTAGCTATGCCTGCCTCTTCGTTGGATATGTGGAACAGTCCATCTTCCGCAGCTACACTGGCACCACCCCCCACCTTTTCCTCCGCTACATTGATGACTGTATCAGCACTACCTCGTGCTCCCATGAGGAGGTTGAACAGTTCATCCACTTCACTAACACCTTCCACCCCGACCTCAAATTTACCTGGACTGTCTCAGACTCCTCCCTCCCCTTCCTAGACCTCTCCATCTCTATCTCGGACGACCGACTCAACACGGACATATACTATAAACAGACTGACTCCCACAGCTACCTAGATTACACCTCTTCCCACCCTGCCCCCTGTAAAAATGCCATCCCATATTCCCAATTGCTTCGCTTTCGCTGCATCTGCTCCCAGGAGGACCAATTCCAATACCGAACAACCCAGATGTCCTCCTTCAAAGACCGCAATTTCCCCTCGGACGTGGTTGATGATGCTCTCCATCGCATCTCCTCCACTTCCCACTCCTGTGCCCTTGAACCCCGCCCCTCTAATCGCCACCAGGACAGAACCTTACTCGTCCTCACCTACCAACTCACCAACCTCCATATACATCGTGTCATCCTTCGTCATTTCCGCCATCTCCAAACAGACCCCACCACCAAGGATATATTTCCCTCCCCACCCCGATCAGCATTCCGGAAAGACCACTCCCTCCGCAACTCCCTTGTCAGATCCACACCCCCACCAACCCAACCTCCACTCCCGGGACCTTCCCCTGCAACTGCAAGAAATACAAAACTTGCACCCACACCTCCCCCCTCACTTCCCTCCAAGGCCCCAAGGGATCCTTCAATATCCATCAGAAATTCACCTGCATCTCCAGACACATCATTTACTGCATCCGCTGCACCCGATGTGGCCTTCTATACATTGGGGAGACAGGCCGCCTACTTGTGGAACATTTCAGAGAACACCTCTGGGACACCTGCACCAACCAACCCAACCGCCCTGTGGCTGAGCACTTTAATTCCCCTCCCACTCCGCCAAGGACATGCAGGTCCTTGGCCTCCTCCATCGCCAGACCATGGCAACACGATGCCTGGAGGAAGAGCGACTCATCTTCTGCCTAGGAACCCTCCAACTACAAGGGATGAATGCAGATTTCTCCAGCTTCCTCATTTCCCCTCCCCCCACCTTATCTCAGTCCCAACCCTCAGATTCAGCACCGCCTTCTTGACCTGCAATCTTCTTCCTGACCTCTCTGGCCTATCACCCTCACCTTAACCTCCATCCACCTATTGCATTCCCAACACCCCTCCCCCAAGTCCCTCCTCCCTACCTTTTATCTTAGCCTGCTTGGCTCACCCTCCTCATCCCTGAAGAAGGGCTTATGCCTGAAACGTCAATTCTCCTTCTCCTTTGATGCTGCCTGACCTGCTGCGCTTTTCCAGCAACATGTTTTTGAGCTCTGATCCCCAGCATCTACAGTCCTCACTTTCTCCTCCATGGTGAACAGTGTGTTTCTATCTGGGCAGTGAACTTCAATTTTGGGTGTCATGTGAAAGCATCCAAGTGAAAAGGCACTTGCACAAGAAAGGCATTTGTTTATGCATTTGTATTCTTGCAATTGAGTGCAGAACAATGTTGACCAAGGCCTCGAATGTGACTGGGCTTGCAGCTACAATGAATTAAAATTTTTGTTTTGGCCAACTTGCTTATTTTTTCAGCAGAACTAAGCGTTTCACTTGCTCGCAAGTACAAGAATTGCCTCCACATAACTCGCAGCATTCACTTCTTAGAGATACATGCACAGTTATCCTGAGATGTAATAGGAGGAGTCCTTAAAGTCTGCTTCACTGTTCAACAGGATTATGGCTAATCTGGTGGTGGATCAGCTTCACTTACATGTCTGGTCCAGACCAACCAGAACTCCTCTTTACAGGCAGTCACTGATTGTCAACAGGTTCCCTTCGTGAGTCCGCCCACAAGTTGATTTGTACGCAAGTTGGAAAACAGTGCAGGACAGCATAAAATAGCTGTTCATAAGTACAGGAAATGTTCATATGTCAGATCTTTAAAATCTGTATGTGTTCACTTTAGTAAATACTAGCATTTGTTAGTCGAACCTTAGGAAATTGGCGACACCAATACCCCCTTGTTCACTGAAAATTTAATTCTACTTTGATAAATTCACTGAACTGTTTGCACTGCTTTCTGAAAAGTGAATTACACATGTTAGCCTGAAAAAAGTTTCTCTTTCATTTCACCTTAAAACCCCTTACTTTTAAACTCTACCCCCTCTTAGTTTTACCCCAAAAGGAAGCAGCCTCCCAGTATTCAGCCCTTCAGGATCTTTTATGTTTTTCAATAAAATCACTCTCATCTAAACTCAAATGGTTATTGGCCCAATCAGTTGAACCTTCATGCGAAAGCCATTCTTTCCAGTCATGAGTTGAATGAACCTTCTCTAAATTGCTAATACAATTAACTTTCTCTTTCAAATAAGGAGGCCAAAATTGTCTCTGTCTCTCTCTCCAAGATCTGTACAGTTGTAGTAAAATCTGCAGAGTTCTAAAATCCATTCCTCTTGCAATAAACACCAGTATTCTATTTGCCTTCCTAATCACATGCTGTACTGACTATATCCTTTTATAATTGATGTACCAGGCCACCCAGATCCTCCTGATTCTGTAAACTTTCTCCATGCCATGTAGTCTGTCTTCAGTTAAATAAAATGCTGTTTTTTTTTGTAATAAAGTGGACAAGTTCATAGTTTTCCACATTATACTTCACTGTTCATATCCCTTTGCAGACTTTTTACTGTCTCTGGAAACTTATTGTTTAACCTACCTTGATGTCAGCAGGTAATTTAGTAACCATACATTTAGTTCCATCATCCAAGTCATTAATTTAGGTTGTTAATAGTTGAGGCGTCAGCACTGATCCCTTTGGGCTCAGATGCATTGTTTGGTAACTAGCAACTATGTTGACTATAATTGGCAAAAGAACTATCAGAGTGATGAGCAATATTTTCATAAAGCAAGTTGCTATCTTGACTGAACTTTCTGAAATAATGGGACCGGGAAGGGGAATTGAATATTTATGTATGAAGGGGCAAAAAAAGTTATTAAAGTCAGGTCTGTTTTTGCATGGTGGGGGTGAGGTAATGGGAAAATTCTTTACTGATCCATGAAGATGATCAAAATTAATCCAAGCACTGAATCATCTGCCTTTTGTGAATGATGACGTCTACCTCAGTTGGAAATCTAGAACACAACAGTACAGCACAGGAAGGGGAGCTTCAGCCCACAGTGTTGTGCCGAACGTTAAGCCAAATTAAACTAATTCGTTCTGCCTGCTTTTGGTCCATATCCCTCCATTCCTTGCATATTCACCTGCTTATCTAAAAATCTCTTAAATACCCCTATCGTATCTGCCTCCTCCACCACCGCTGGGAGTGCATTCCAGACACCTATACTCTGGGTTTAAAAAAAAACTTGCCCCTCACATCTCCTTTGAACTCCCTCCCCATCCCACCTTAACTGCATGCCCCCACTTTTAGACATTTTAACTCTGGGGGTGGGGGGAGATTCTGACCTTCAACCCTCTCGAAACATATCATAATTTTATAGTCTTCTATCAAGTCTCCCCTTAGCCTCTGCTGTTCCAGAGGAAAAAATTGAGTTTTTCTAGCCTGTCCTTATAGATCATACTCACTAATGCTGGCAGCATCCCTGTAAATCTCGTCAGCGCCCTCTCCAAAACCACCACATTCCTCCTTGTAATGTGGTGACCAGAATTGTATGCAATACTCGAAGTGAAACAGTTCCAGTTCTATTTGGAATGAATAAAATGCAATAGCTTGGTACACCACACAAGAAGCAACTTGTGCCAGAGGTCTTCTGTTAAAGCATAGAAAGGTACAGCACAGGAGCAGGTCCTTTGGCCCACCATGTCTGCTCTGACCACAATGCCATTCGAAACTAATCACATCAGTCTGCACGTGGCCTGTATCCCTTTATTTCTTGTCTGTTCATGTATGTTTAAATGCCTCCTAAACTTTGCTTTCACATCTGCTTCTGTCACCTTTCCTGACAGCACAAACCAGGCATCTACCACCCCTTGTTTAAAAAGTCTTGCCTTGCGCATCTCCTTTAAGCTTTTCCCCTCTCGCTTTAAACCTGTACCATCTAGTATTTTATATTTCTGGGGAACAAAAATGATTCTTGACTATTCAATCTATCTGTGCCTCTCATCATTTTGTACACTTGTATCAGGTCATCCCTCTGCCTCTGATGCTGCAGCAAAAACAATTCAAATTTGTCCAACTGTTCCATCCAGCTAATACACTTCAATCCAGGCAACATCCTCGTAAACATCTTTTACATCCTCTCCAAAGTCTCCACGTCTACAGCACATGATACTCCAAATGAAATCTAACTAAAGTTTTATACAGCTGCAATATGACATCAGTCAACCATGAGCAAGAAACATGGTTTCTTGCTGATTACCACATACCAATCTACCTCAACTAATGAATTAATGTTCCTCCATGTTGAGCAACACTTGGAAAAAGTACTGATGGTGGTAAGCATGCAGAATATACTGTGGAAGAATATTCTCTGGGTGACTTACCAGCAGCATTACTGAATGAGTTGGTTGGGTCCTAAAGGACATTCCTGCTAGACTGGGTCTGCGACAGGTGGTGACAGAGCCAACAAGAGGCTTGGCACTATTAATGTGTGAAATAGGATAGATTTCCAGCTCATCTAGAAATTCAAGACTGGGAATCCAAAAATGCTATAGGCATGCCAGGAGTAGCACTATGTATGAAGGGTAGCACAGTGGCTCAGTGGTTAGCACTGCTGCCTCACAGCACCAGGGACCCAGGTTTGATTCCAGCCTCCGGCAACTGTCTGTGTGGGTTTCCTCTGTGTGGGTTTCCTCTGTGTGCTCCAGTTTGCTCCCACAATCCAAAGGTGTGCAAGTTAAGTGAATTGACCATTCCTCGGATGCTATCTGAACTGCTGTGCTCTTCCAGCACCTCTAATCCAGAATCCATGCCAAATTAAGACAACATGTCCGCCTAATACCTTATCCATACGGTCACAATGTTGCTGTTTAGCCTTTAGCGAAATGTGCATGTTCGTTTTCATCTGCAGGTGTCTCAAAATAAATATCCATTTCATCTGTTGGTTCAAGAGCTGAGAGAATCTTGATATCTCTGTGTTTGATTTTACCTTTTTTTGTCAAGGGGCTGTTTATGGGGATGCTGAAAGTCTTTGGAATAGCATCATTAAGTTGTGATAGAGTCAATTGGGTTTTCAAATAGTTGTTATTCTAAAGTAAGTTTTCTTTTGTTCATGTATAAATAAATTCTGTTTTATTTAAAATTGAGTGATCAGGCCAGCTACATCACAAGTGGAGCATGCACTTTACATCTGCTTAAACAACTAGAAAAGTTAGGGTCTGGGCTACCTTCTTGAAATGTTTTGAGTGGATCTGGCCTGGCTCGTAACAATAGTTCCATGCCTCCATTACACCTGTGCACAGCAATTGAGTGAGCAATTAATTCCTGTAGTCAAAGTGCTCACTACATTGACTTTATGTAGTAGTCTAATTTTATCTTTGGTGCCATCTCAAAGCAAACTGAATTATCTTCAAAAAGTAGCAGATGGTGGGGTTCCTTTAGTGAAAGAGAAGCACAGGATTGCATTGGCATCTCATTTATACGATTGTAATTACTTGGCAACTAGTAACTCAGAAACCTTGAAAGCACTATTGAAGTAAAAGAAGTACTTGTTTACAGTTTAACTAAGGTCGCTTTGCATTCATAACGATCACTCAAAGTAAATACTCTGACTTGAGTGATTGCTGTTGGAGACTCTGAAAAGCGTATTGCCAATTTGCAAAGCTTGGAAATGTTGATGAGCAGCATTGAAAAAGTAAATGGTAAAAAAAGTATAACTGAAAATTGAATGATGGTCAAGGATCAAGGCCACTGCTTCAAGATAATTAGATACCATTTTAATTTTATACCATTTAATTTTGCAACTTTTAAATGCATTCTGGGATTGTTCAGAATGACTTATTGTGAAGAATGGATCCATTGACCTCACACAAGATCTAATATTTTGCCCTTTGGATAATTATGGGGAGGAGGGAGTACATTTGCTTTTGACTGGGTGGATGGGGTGGTTAGTCTTGGAATTCTTGGAATTCAAAGCTTATTGTGGAAAATGAGGCTGAATTGAAATCATTTTGGGTTTTGGCAACTTTTAGGCATTTTTCTTACCCTCTGGAGCCATAAGTGGATTTAATAGTTGGAGTCAAAAGTAATGTATTTACCATCTCTTTATACAAAAGGTGAAAATATTTTCAGTGAAAGTCTTTACATGACTGGCAATGTGGGCCACTAGTGTGAGGAGGAGTAGAATTTAATCTCCCAATTAGCTATTTAAATTTGGGAAGAAGTGTTGGGAAGGTGGGGAGGAGCTAGAAATCCTCCCATGATAGACCATGTGCAAACATATTCAGCAGGCATGTGGTAACTGTGCTTGGATATAACTTCAACAGAAAATAAAGCTTATCGAGGCTCCCTTCCAAGCTGCCTGATTTTTCTATACTGGGAGATGTTTGTGAAAGCTGAATAGCCATATGTTAATGGCCAGGATTTGGAGAAAATATGCAGCAAATCCCTTTTTAATGTTGGTCCTGCAGAGCTTTGTTTTGTATGAACATTGCTCTCCAATTCAAACACTGCAAGATCTGGTAGATACCTGAGGCTTGATGGCCTAAACCCAGGGTTAGAAATGAGACAACGGTGGAGATTGTGGATACATTGGCTATGATTTTCTAAAACTCCTTAAATTCAAAAATATTCTATCAGATTAGGTGTTGAGAGATGCATCCTTTTTTTCAAGAAAGGAAGGAGAGAGACAACTGGAACTAGAGGCCAGTTATGTAATGAGGTAAAAACAATGACTGCAGATGCTGGAAAGCAAATACTGGATTAGTGGTGCTGGAAGAGCACAGCAGTTTAGGCAGCATCCAACGAGCAGCGAAATCGACGTTTCGGGCAAAAGCCCTTCATCAGGATTCCTGATGAAGGGCTTTTGCCCGAAACATCGATTTCGCTGCTCGTTGGATGCTGCCTGAACTGCTGTGCTCTTCCAGCACCACTAATCCAGTATTAGCCAGTTATGTAATATCAATTTTTGGGAAAATGCTGAAATTTATTCTTAAGGAAATCTTAACAGTGCACTGAGAAAACTATAGTGTGATAAGTCAACATGACTGAAGGAAAATCCTGCTTGACAAACTTGTTGGAATTTTTTGAGGATGAAGCTAGTAAGGAAGCTAAAGAGCAATCGTTAAATG
The DNA here is from genome assembly GCF_047496795.1 of Chiloscyllium punctatum. Classification (NCBI taxonomy): domain Eukaryota; kingdom Metazoa; phylum Chordata; class Chondrichthyes; order Orectolobiformes; family Hemiscylliidae; genus Chiloscyllium; species Chiloscyllium punctatum. The sequence continues at coordinate 51,790,440 of NC_092761.1, read as the reverse complement.
TATATCTGAATATCCAAAAGGTACCATATGATGGGTTAATAGATAAAATAAGGGCTCATGGAGTTGAAAATTGTTTAACAAATAGTAAGCATAAGAGTGGGCATAAATGGGGCTGATAGCCAGTGAATTGTGAAGTACTAATAAGGTCAGTGCTAAGGTTTAAAGCGAAATGCAATCTGCAGTAATGACTTAATGAAAAGTCAGAAAGCAATCTTAATGTGCTGATGATACAAAGCTAGATGGAATGTTAAATTGTAGGGAGGACACAAATAGATTGTCATGACACTGGGCAACAAGATGGCAGATAGTGTGTATAACATAAGGCAGTACAAAGTTATTCACGTGATAGGAAAGTAATATTTTTTAAAAGGTATGAAACTTGTGCATGATGTTCAAAGAGATTTGGGCGTTCTCATGCAAGAAGTACAGAAAGCTAGCATGCTGGTACAGCTAGCAATTAGGGGGGCAAATAGCATGTTGTCCCTGGTGCAAGGAAATTGGCATATAAAATAATGGTGAAGCCAGAGTTTGAATCCTGTGCGCACACTCTTCCCCACATTAAGAGAAGATACATTTGAATGAGAGGTTGTTTACTAAATTAGTACCCACGATGAATGTATTCACCTATGATAGACTGAGCAAATTGGGTCTATGTTCTCTTGAATTCAAAATAATACAATCTCATTGAAACATTCAAAATTCTAAAGAGGCTTGACAGGGTAGATGCTGAGAGATTGCATGTGCTGAAAGAATGTAAAAGTGGAGTATGGTCTCATGATAAGGAGCTGATCATTTTGGACTGATATGAGAAATTACTTGACTTAGGAATGTGAATCTTTGGAACATGTTCTCCCAGAGGATTGTGGAGTCTCCACCACTGAAAGCCTTTGTTTTATTGGTCTTTCAGAGAATCAAAAAGTAAAGTTGAAGCTGAAGATGATCCAATGATGGATTGATTTAGTGGAACAGATTTAATTGGCCATATGGTCCAATTCTGCTCCTACTTGTGTTGTTGTGCATTCACATTACATGGCTGTTTCACATCAATGTCACTGTATATGTCTGTGCAGTTCCCATGTTAAGCCTACATAAAGGAGGGGCAGGTCATTTTGGGGGGGAGTTTAAAACCTCAGACTGGCATAATATCATTTTTATAAAGACTATGTAAAATGATGTGAACAACATTCAGTTAAAAGCTGAGCAGTTCAGCCTGCTTCTTGTAGCAAGGCAGAAATATTCATGAATTTTGAATTGCTATAAGTTGGTGATTAATTTATCTCACCATTAGCTTAACAAAAGTTTCATCTCATCCTTAACCTTCCTGTGATTTTTCATAAAGTTGCTACCTTTGCACGTTAATAGCCCATTAAGTTAATAGTTACATGGCTAAGTAGTAACTAAAAGCGTGAGTGCCCTCCTAATGATGCAATAATTAATGTCTGCAAATCAACTTCTGTAGCTCAGTGAATCAAAAGAATGAATCAAAGTCATAAGCGAGCATTGCTTCAAAGAGTGGATTGTTACAGATCTTAAAAGTGTCGAACTTTACTTTTCAGTTTTTTGCTTCGTCTGTCCCCCTCTCAATCCAATCTTTCCTCCTCCCTATCTGTATCTAATCTGATTCTAATTCACCTTCCTTTGAAACATATGTGACAAAAGAGACCCATTGGGCCTGTCTTGCCAAAAGTGCACTAAATTTATACAAGTTTCCACTTTTCAGCACTTGGCCCATAACCTTAAGTTATGACATTTCAAGTGCTCATCCGAGTAATTTTTGAAGGTAATGAAATTATCCACCTCAAATATTGTCCCCAGGCTGTGCACCTACCATCTTTGGGGTGAAATGTTTTTTTTCCTCGAGTCCCCTCGGAAACTCCTGCCTTCCATCTTAAAATTATGTCCCCTTGTTATTGACACTTAAGCTGCGGGGAACAGTTGCTCTCTATACATCCTGTCCATGCCCCTCACAATCCTATGCAGCTCTCTCAGTCCTCCTTCAACCTTCTCTGCTCCAAAGAAAATACCTTCATCTTATCCACCCTCTCTCCATAGCTAAGATGCTCCATGTTAGGCAACTTTTTTATTCACTTATGGGATTTGGGCATAGCTGGCTTGTCGCATTTATTACCCATTCCTAGATGCCCTTGAGAAGGTTGTAGTGACTTTCCTTGAACCATTGCAGTCCAGTGCTGTAGGTGGACCAACAATACCACAAAGGAGGGAATTGCAGGATTTTGCCCTAGCAACAGTGAACGAATGACCATTCATTGCTGGTAAGATGATGGAGGATAGGGCTTTCTAAGCCCAAGACTTGTCTGTAATGGAAAAGGATAGACCAGATCTAAAAGTTGAAGTCCTAAATAGGAGAAAGGCCAATTTTGATGATATTAGGCAAGAACTTTCAAAAGCTGATTGGAGGCAGATGTTCGCAGGTAAAGGGACGGATGGAAAATGGGAAGCCTTCAGAAATGGGATAACAAGAATCCAGAGAGAGTAAATTCCTGTCAGGGTGAAAGGGAAGGCTGGTAGGTATAGGGAATGCTGGATGACTAAAGAAATTGAGGGTTTGGTGAATAAAAAGAAAGAAGCATATGTCATGTACAGACAGGATAGCTCGAGTAAATCCTGAGAAGAGTATAAAGAAAGTAGGAGTATACTTAAGAGGGAAATCAGGAGGGCAAAACAGGGACATGAGATAGCTTTGGCAAATAGAATTAAGGAGAGTCCAAAGGGCTTTACAAATATATTAAGGACAGAAGGATAACGAGGGAGAGAATAGGGCCCCTCAAAGATCAGCAAGAGCCCCTGAAAATGGGGGAGATACTAAATGAATATTTTGTATCAATATTTAGTGTGGAAAAGGATATGTAAGATATAGGCTGTAGGGAAATAGATGGTGAAATCTTGCAAAATGTCCAGATTACAGAGGAGGAAGTGCTGGATGTCTTGAAATGGTTAAAAGTGGATAAATCCCCAGGACCTGATCAGGTGTACTCGAGAACTTTGTGGGAAGCTAGAGAAGTGATTGCTGGGCCTCTTGCTGAGATCTTTCTATTGTCAATAGTCACAGGGGAGTTGCCGGAAGACTCAAGATTGACAAACGTGGTGCCACTGTTTAAGAAGGGTGGTAAAGACAAGCCAGGGAACTATAGACCGGTGAGCCTGACCTCGATGGTGGGCAAGTTGTTGGAGGGAATCCTGAGGGACAGGATGTACATGTATTTGGAAAGGCAAGGACTGATTCGGGATAGTCAACATGGCTTTGTGTGTGGGAAATCATGTCTCACAAACTTGGTTGAGTTTTTTGAAGTAACAAAGAAGATTGATGAGGGCAGATCAGTAGATGTGATCTATATGGACTTCGGTAAGGCGTTCGAGCTTCCCCATGGGAGACTGATTAGCAAGATTAGATCTCATGGAATACAGGGAGAACTAGCCATTTGGATACAGAACTGGCTCAAAGGTAGAAGACAGAGGGTGGTGGTGGAGGGTTGTTTTTCCAGATTGGAGGCCTGTGACCAGTGGAGTGCCACAAGGATCAGTGCTGGGCCCTCTTCTTTTTGTCATTTACATAAATGATTTGGATGTGAGCATAAGAGGTACAGTTAGTAAGTTTGCAGATGACACCAAAATTGGAGGTGTAGTGGACAGTGAAGAGGGTTACCTCAGATTACAATAGGATCTGGACCAGATGGGCCAATTGGCTGAGAAGTGGCAGATGGAGTTTAATTCAGATAAATGCGAGGTGCTGCATTTTGGGAAAGCAAACCTTAGCAGGACTTATACACTCAATGGTAAGGTCCTTGGGAGTGTTGCTGAACAAATAGGCCTTGAAGTGCAGGTTCATAGCTCCTTGAAAGTGGAGTCGCAGGTCGATAGGATAGTGAAGAAGGCGTTTGGTATGCTTTCCTTTATTGGTCAGAGCATTGAGTACAGGAGTTGGGAGGTCATGTTGCGGCTGTACAGGACTGTTGGAATATTGCGTGCAATTCTGGTCTCCTTCCTATCGGAAAGATGTTGCAAAACTTGACAGGGTTCAGAAAAGATTTACAAGGATGTTGCCAGGGTTAGAAGATCTGAGCTACAGGGAGAGGCTGAACAGGTTGGGGCTGTTTTCCCTGGAGGGTCAGAGGCTGAGGGGTGACCTTATAGAGGTTTACAAAATATGAGGGGCATGGATAGAATAAATAGACAAAGTCTTTTCCCTGGGGTCGGGGAGTCCAGAACTCGTGGGCATAGGTTTAGGGTGAGAGGGGAAAGATATTAAAGGGACCTAAGGGGCAACTTTTTCACTCAGAGGGTGGTATGTGTATGGAATGAGCTGCCAGAGGAAGTGGTGGAGGCTGGTACAATTGCAACATTATGAATAGGAAGGGTTTGGAGGGATATGGGCCGGGTGCTGGCAGGTGGGACTAGATTGGGTTGGGATATCTGGTCAGCATGGACGGGTTGGACCGAAGGGTCTGTTTCCATGCTGTACATATCTATGATTCTCTGCTCTGTCCGCTTTTCTTTTTGTTACTTTTCTCTCTGTTGTCTTGTTTTATTTCCTACCTTCTCTCTCTTATTTCATTTTACTTACCTCTTAATGAAGAGCTCGGTCGTTGTGGTGTACAGGCTCAGTAGCATGGATTCATGGCAATGGCGGTGGAGGCAGGTTTGGGTGCATGGCAACTTGTGGCAGCTGCTGTGGCGGAGGAAAGTTTGGGTTCCCAGCAGCGTCTGCTTTGAATTAGGTGTCATGGAGCCGTGCGTGAGTACAAGACCCAGCGGCATCTGCAGCTGCATCGGCGAGATGGCCCTAAAATTAACTCGTGGCAGTGGAGTCGAGTTTGGGCTAGTGCAGAACCTGGCAGCGTCAATGGCATCTGCATTGCTGAGGCCCATCAGGGATTCTTAGTGGTGAGAGTGTTGGGGGAGGCGAAATGGTGCTGAAGAGTGGTGACATGGCAAAGTGGACTTGTGCCTGACCATCAGGCCTATGGCCCATGACTGACCACTTAACAAGAAGGGCTAAAGTTGGACACTTTTTCTTTCATTCTTCATTTTTCTGTCTTAATATTCTATTTTTTGGTTTATTTTGGTGTGTTTTAAGATGGTGCTGGATCGTGGCACTGGAGGAAGGCAAGGAGCATGTTGTCCCTGGTTGCAAAGATTTTGGCATAGAGAGGTTTGGTGAGAATGCAACTTGAATACTGTGTGCAGTTTGGTCTCCACATTCAGAAAAGATATACTTGGATGAGAAGTTGTTCACTAAATTCGTAGGAGAAAGTGAGGACTGCAGATGCTGGAGATCAGAGCTGAAAATGTTTTGCTGGAAAAGCGCAGCAGGTCAGGCAGCATCAAAGAGCAGGAGAATAGACGTTTCGGGCATGAGCCTTTCTTCACTAAATTCATACCCGAGATAACACTTCACATTTTGTAACACGATACACATGACAATAAATGGTGTATTGAGTATTATAGACCTCTGAATAGTCAGAGGGAAATTGAGGGACAAATGTTAAAGCAATCTCAGATACATGTAAGAATAATAAGGTTGTTATAGTTGGTGATTTTAATTTTCCAAACATTGATTCTGCCACAGAGTTAAAGGTTTGGTTAGTGAAGAATTTGTTAAAGAACCTGTTAAAGAAAATTTTCTTTATTAATGTACAAATGTTCCCACTAGAAAAAGAGCAAAACTTGACCTTTTCTTGGGTAAATAAGACAAGTGGTGCAGGGGAACACTTTGCGTGTAGTGATCATAACTATTTTAAAACAAATAGATTTGTGGAAAGGTTAAGCGCAGCAGGTCAGGCAGCATCCAAGGAGCAGGAGAATCGATGTGTCGGGCATGAGCCCTTCAGCCCTCCTGAAGAAGGGCTCATGCCCGAAACGTCGATTCTCTTGTTCCTTGGATGCTGCCTGACCTGCTGCGCTTTTCCAGCAACACATTTTCAACTCTGATCTCCAGCATCTGCAGTCCTCACTTTCTCCTCCTTGTGAAAAGGTTAAGCCCTTCATAAAAATTAGAAGGTTTTAATTGGACTAAGGCAAATTTTATTGGTATGAGACAAGAATTTAAGCCCATTTGATCAGTTCATCTATATCTTACTGTAAGCGTGTAATTTCTTCTCTCTTGCATGTTTATTTCCCAACCCTTGACTTTCTGATTTACAGAAGTGATGGGCTGTTCATCCAAATATCCTGTCACAAACTCTGTTTTATCAATGTAGTGGGCATAATAATGTGTCTTATCCAATTGGACATACTATGAGACAACCGCCGCAAGATCCACCGCTGCCAAAATCACCATGGTGTCTACCTGGAACATCACTTCTGCTCCCGTAATTTCCACCACCTTAGCCACATCCGCCTCCACCGATGTCACACACTGGAACGTTACCAGTGACATCGCGAACATCATGTGTTACATCACTTAGTCCCCTGCAGCTGCCGCCATTTCCACCCCCCCCCCCGACTCCCAGGTTGAATGTGACTTCCGTTGGTGACATCACACACGGCCCCATAAACATAACCGCTCCAGAGATAGATAGTCTCTGTCCCCACACCCAGCTCCTGCCCCACACCAAGTGCAAGCTCCCAACCCTGCTGAGTTTTTACCATTACCCCAGACCTCCCCCTCACTGAGGATGAACGGTCAGTTCATCCCCCTACGCTCCCAGATCAATGAATTCAACATGCATTGCAACATTGAACTTTTCTTCTGCTGCCTCTGTGCTTACTTTTTCCAACTGGATTACCACCCACCCTTCAAGTAACCCTTCCTCCGCCTCCAACCCACCCCATCCACCTGGACACTCCATGCTGGTCTATAACCCGCCCTCAATCTCTTCATTTCCAAATGCCGCCGTGACATTGACTGCCTCAACCTATCAACCTCCCTCACCAACTCCAAACTCTCACCCTTGCGACGTGCAGCACTCCACATCCTCCGCTCCAACCACAACCTCCAATCAAACCAGCAGACAAGGGAGTCACAGTGATAGTTTGGCACATTGACCTCTACGCCGTTGAAGCCAGATGCCAACTTTTGGACACTTCCTCCAACTGCCCCCTCGACTACGACCTCACCTCCCATCACCAAACCATCATGTCCCAGACCATCTACAACCTCATCACCTCAAGAGATTCCCACCAATGGCTTCCAACCTTATATTCCAGGAACCCCGCATCGCCCAGTTTTACCTCCTACCTAAAATTCACAAACCTGATTGCCCCAGTCGATCGATCGTCTCAGCTTGCTCCTGCCCCACCGAACTTACCTCAGCATACCCCAACACCGTCCTGTCCCCTTGGTCCAGGATATCTCCACATACGTTTAGGACACCACCCACACCCTCCACAACTTTAGTTTCCCCAGCCTCCAATGCCTCAGCTTCACCATGGAAATACAATCCCTCTCCACATCCATCTATTGCCGTCCTGTTTGCTCCCACTCCCGCACCCCCCCCCCCCCCCCCCCCCCCAGTCAGTGCAAAACGCTCAGGAACACAGTAGTTTTACTGTCCTTAATTCCAGGACCTGGAGAGAGAGAGAGAGCAATCATCCATGCATGCAGGGACAAAAGTTAGGAATCAAGAGCTTCAAAGAAAAATATCTAAAAATTTGGTACTTTTTAAAATTGTTGCCTTTGTCCCCAACACCTCCCCTTTTAAGACAACATGGCATCACTGGGAAAAGGGAAAGAGAGTGGAGCATTTGCTTTGACTGCCAGGGAAACTTTGTCCAGGTTTTTGTTGTGGGAATCTCAGTTTCTGGACTGTGGACTCGACTCGGCGAGCCTTTCTTCTGAGGAAGAGAGTAGCTTGGACTGCGGCGCCATGTGCTCCACTGCGAGGGTTTTCTATTTTTATAAACGTAATTGCATTGAGAGGATGCAAAAGAAAAGAGAAATGCTGAATTTAAGGTTCTACTAATACTTGTGTTGAAAAAGGAAGTTTCAATGTAAATTGTGCCATGCTGACAGTGTTTGATACTCAAAAGATTTGGTTTGTTAAAATCCTGCTTCAGAAAATCCCTGTACATAATTTGTTTGAATCAGGATCTCAATTCAATGTGTTTTGTGGGCTATGTAATGAGGCAGATTTTGTTTTCACATTGAAATTGTACATCATTATGTCCTTTTTAAAATTATCAAACTTGTCAGCTTAAAAATAATTAAGTGCCTTGAGCCCCTGATTTGTTTGAAATTCTACAATGCCTGTTGGAAAAAAAAGTTGGGTCAGTGGTCATGCTTTAGTCCAATAAGAGTATTGTATTAAAATATCTTTGCGTTTTTAATACAGAGTGTTCTCAAAATGAAGAATACATTTTGAGTTTGATGTTTTGATAAGATTTTAGATAATCTAGAACTTGAGGCTGAGCTGTTTCAGTTATGTTAATTATTAAGACCTTCATATCGCAAATTCAGAGAATGTTGATTTCTACCAAAGTTGCCACTAATTCCAACTGTTTTATTTGGGAAGTTTCAGTGTGGAGAACATATTTTAATATATTCTGCATTTGTTTCCCACGACTGTTTGAGATTTAAATCTGAACTGGAACTGCCTCTTCAATTGCTAAAGCACAGGAAACCTTTTCTTGTTTTCTTGCTGTTCCAGATTTTTGAAATCTTTTTCCTGACAGCTTTCATATTAGCCAAGCATTAACTTGCTAAAAGAAAATAATTTTACAATAACTTGAATGTGGTACCAGAGGGTTTGATTTTAGGATTTTGTTGTTTATACTTGACTGAATTGTTGATGAAGGGCTTTTGCCCGAAACGTTGATTTCGAAGCTACTTGGATGCTGCCTGAACTGCTGTGCTCTTCCAGCACCACTAATCCAGAATCTGGTTTCCAGCTTGTGCAGTCATTGTTTTTACCTCCTGAATTGTTTAGGCAGTGCAGTTTAGTCAGGAAATCGTCTGTGTAACAGTTCCCCATGATTAGGACATTATAGCATTTGCATTATCCCTGAAGATCTCATCCTGCCATTGTACCTGGGGTAACTTGTGACTGTGAGTGACAGGGGGTTGTCTTGAGTACCATATGTGGTCAGAGCACTTATAAGCATTGCTATTGTCCTGTATAGAAGGGATGTGTTTCCTTTTGTGCAGTGCCTCACTTTGGCTCAACCTTGCACGGCTGCAAGGGGAGGTCAAAAGGGGTTACCTAGCTTATACAAGTTTTAATAGACTTTAACTGTTTCCTTTGTTCAGAAAAAGCTTTTTGCCACCACCCCATTGAGCTCTGCAAGATGTGTTAAAGGTTCCTGTACCATGTTTAATAAATTTGGTTGCTTGTTCACAGAAGTTAGTGTGTTGCAGTTGCATCAAGTGTGTAAGAACCTCAGCAGTAAAAGAACTTAACACATAAGAGGTCCAGTTAGTAAGTTTGCAGATGACACCAAAATTGGAGGTGTAGTGGACAGCGAAGAAGGTTACCTCAGATTACAACAGGATCTAGTTCAGATGGGCCAGTGGGCTGAGAAGTGGCAGATGGAGTTCTATTCAGATAAATGTGAGGTGCTGCATTTTGGGAAAGCACATCTTAGCAGGATTTATATAGTTAATGGTAAGGTCCTGGGGAGTGCTGCTGAACAAAGAGACCTTGTTGTGCAGGTTCATAGCTTCTTGAAAGTGGAGTCGCAGGTAGATAGGATAGTGAAGAAGGTGTTTGGTATGCTTTCTTTTATTGGTCAGAGTATTGAGTACAGGAGTTGGGAGGTCATGTTACGGCTGTACAGGACATTGGTTAGGCCACTGTTGGAATATTGCGTGCATTTCTGGTCTCCTTCCTATCAGAAAGATGTTGTGACACTTGAAAGGGTTCAGAAAAGATTTACAAGGATTAGATTCCCGGAAGTGTGGAAACAGGCCCTTCGGCCCAACAAGTCCACACTGACCCTCCGAAGAGCAGCCCACCCAGACCCATTCCTCTACTTTCACCCCTGACTAATGCACCTAACACTACAGGCAATCTAGCATGGCCAATTCACCTAACCTGCACATCTTTGGACTGTGGGAGGAAACAGGCGCACCCAGTGGAAACCCACGCAGACACTGGGAGAATGTGCAAACTCCACACACCGTTGCCCGAGGCGAGAATTGAACCTGGGTCACTGGCATTGTGAGGCAGCAGTGCTAACCACTGAGCCACCGTGCTGCCCTGCTATTGCCAGGGTTGGAAGATTTGAGCTATAGGGAGAGTCTGAACAGGCTGGGGCTGTTCTCCTGGAGCATCAGAGGTGTAGTGGACAGCGAAGAAGGTTACCTCAGATTACAACAGGATCTAGTTCAGATGGGCCAGTTCTATGATAGAACATAGAACATAGAAAAATACAGCGCAGTACAGGCCCTTTGGCCCTCGATGTTGCGCCGATCCAAGCCCACCTAACCTACACTAGCCCACTATCCTCCATATGCCTATCCAATGCCCGTTTAAATGCCCATAAAGAGGGAGAGTCCGCCACTGCTACTGGCAGGGCATTCCATGAACTCACGACTCGCTGAGTAAAGAATCTACCCCTAACATCTGTCCTATACCTACCACCCCTTAATTTAAAGCTATGCCCCCTTGTAATAGCTGACTACATACGTGGAAAAAGGTTCTCATGGTCAACCCTATCTAAACCCCTAATCATCTTGTACACCTCTATCAAGTCACCCCTAAACCTTCTTTTCTCCAATGAAAACAACCCCAAGTGCCTCAGCCTTTCCTCATAGGATCTTCCTTCCATACCAGGCAACATCCTGGTAAACCTCTTCTGCACCCATTCCAGTGCCTCCACATCCTTCCTATAGTATGGCGACCAAAACTGCACACAATGCTCCAGATGCGGCCGCACCAGAGTCTTATACAACTGCAACATGACCTCAGGACTCCGGAACTCAATTCCTCTACCAATAAAAGCCAGTACGCCATATGCCGCCTTCATCGCACTATTTACCTGGGTGGCAACTTTCAGAGATCTGTGTACGTGGACACCAAGATCCCTCTGCTCATCCACACTACCAAGTATCCGACCATTAGCCCAGTACTCCATCTTTTTGTTACTCATACCAAAGTGAATCACCTTCACCTCACACTTACCCACATTGAACTCAATTTGCCACCTTTCTGCCCAGCTCTGCAGCTTATCTATATTCCGCTGTAACCTGACACATCCTTCCTCACTGTCAACAACTCCACCGACTTTCGTATCATCCGCAAACTTGCTCACCCAACCTTCTAGCCCCTCCTCCAGGTCATTTATAAAAATGACAAACAGCAATGGTCCCAAAACAGATCCTTGCGGAACACCGCTAGTAACTGCACTCCAAAATGAACCTTTACCATCAACTACTACCCTCTGTCTTCTTCCAGCCAGCCAATTACTAATCTAAACCTCCAACTCGCCCTCAATGCCATACCTCCGTATTTTTTGCAGTAGCCTACCATGGGGAACCTTATCAAACGCCTTACTAAAATCCATATACACCACATCTACCGCTTTACCTTCATCCACCTCCTTAGTCACCTTCTCAAAGAATTCAATAAGGTTTGTGAGGCACGACCTGCCCTTCACAAAACCATGCTGACGATCCTTAATCACATTATTCCTATCCAGATGTTCATAAATCCTATCCCTTACAATTCTCTCTAAGACTTTGCCCACAACAGAAGTGAGGCTCACCGGCCTATAGTTACTAGGGCTGTCCCTACTCCCCTTCTTGAACAAGGGAACCACATTTGCTATCCTCCAGTCTTCTGGCACTATTCCTGTAGACAACGAGGACATAAAAATCAAGGCCAATGGCTCTGCACTCTCCTCCCTTGCTTCCCAGAGAATCCTACGATAAATGCCATCAGGCCCAGGGGACTTATCTATTTTCACCCTTTCCAAATTTCCAACACCTCTACATACATTAAAGCCGTCCATTCTAATTAATTGTGACTCAATATTCACATCGGCAACAATGTCCTGTTCCTGAGTGAATACTGACGAAAAGTATTCATTCAGTGTCTCCCCAATCTCTTCAGCCTCCACACGCAACTTCCCACTCCTATCCTTGACTGGACCTATTCCTACCCTAGTCATTCTTTTATTCCTGACGTACCTATAGAAAGCCTTTGGGTTTTCCCTTATCCTACCAACTAAGGACTTTTCATGTCCCCTCCTTGCTGCTCTTAGCTCTCTCTTCAGATCCTTCCTGGCTACCTTATAACTCTCAATCGCCCCTATTGAACGTTCACGCCTCATCTTTACATAGGCCGCACTCTTCCCTTTAACAAGGGGTTCCAATTCCTTATTAAACCACGGCTCCCTCACACGACCCTTTCCTCCCTGCCTGACAGGTACATACTTATCAAGGACACTCAATAGTTGCTCCTTGAACAAGCTCCACATATCAATTGTGCCCTTCCCTTGAAGCCTACCTTTCCAAGCCACGCATCCTAAGTCGTGCCTCACAGCATCATAATTTCCCTGCCCCCAGCTATAACTCTTGCCCTGCAATGCACACTTATCCCTTTCCATCAATAGAGTAAAAGTCACCGAATTGTGGTCACTGTCCCCAAAGTGCTCACCTACCTCCAATTCTAACACCTGGCCTGGTTCGTTACCCAGAACCAAATCCAGTATGGCCTCACCTCTTGTTGACCTGTCTACATATTGTGTCAGGAAACCCTCCTGCATACATTGGGCAAACACCGACCCATCTAACGAACTGGAGCTATAGCTTTCCCAGTCAATATCTGGAAAGTTAAAGTCCCCCATAACAACCACCATGTTACTTTCACTCTTCTCCTGAATCATCCTCGCAATCCTTTCTTCTACGTCTCTTGGACTATTAGGAGGCCCGTAGAAAACTCCTAACAGGATGACCTCACCTTTCCTATTCCTAACCTCCGCCCAAACTACCTCAGATGGCGAGTCTTCCTCCATCATCCTTTCCACCGCTGTAATACTATCTTTGACCAGCAATGCCACACCTCCCCCTCTTTTACCCCCACCTCTGACCCTACTAAAACATTTAAACCCTGGAACCTGCAACAGCCAATCCTGTCCCTGTTCTACCCATGTCTCTGTAATAGCCACAACATCGAAATCCCAGGTACCAACCCAAGCTGCAAGTTCACCTACCTTACTTCGTATACTTCTTGCATTGAAGTATACATACTTCAAGCCAGTTTCCTGTTTACAGGCACCCTCCTTTGATGCCATGTTCCTAACCTCCTTACACTCCAGGTCCTGCACCCTAAAGCTACAGTCTAGGTTCCTATGCCCCTGCAGAGTTAGTTTAAACCCTCCCAAACAGCACTAGCAAACCTCCCCCCAAGGATACTGGTGCCCCTCAGGTTCAGGTGTCGACCATCCTGTTTACAGAGGTCCCACCTTCCCCAGAAAGAACCCCAGTTATCCAAATACCGGAATCCCTCCCTCCTGCACCATCCCTGTAGCCACGCATTTAACTGTTCTCTCTCCCTATTCCTTGACACACTATCAGGTGGCATGGGTAACAAACCAGAGACAACAACTCTGTTTGTTCTAACTCTGAGCTTCCAACCTAGCTCCCTGAAAGCCTGTCTAACATCCTCAGCACTCCTCCTACCTATGTCATTGGTGCCAATGTGGACCACGACTTCGGGCTGCTCCCCCTCCCCCTTAAGGACCCGGAAAACACGATCAGAGACATCACGTACCCTTGCACCTGGGAGGCAACATACCAAACGTGAGTCTCTCTCGCCCCCACAAAACCGCCTATCAGTGCCCCTCACTATTGAGTCCCCAATAACTATCGCTCTACGTTTCTCCGCCCTTCCCTTCTGAGCAACGGGGACAGGCTCCGTGCCAGAGGCCTGAACCTCATTGCTTACCCCTGATCTTCGAGGTTTACAAAATTAAAGGGGAGGGGAGTTGTTTGAGAGTGTGTGTGAGTGCAAAGTCTGTGAGAGGGTGCATGTGGGAGTGTATGTGTGAGCGTATGAGAGAGGGTCTGTAGGAGTGTGTGTGTGTAGGACTGTGTGTGTGAGTCTGTCAGTATGTATTTAGTGCAATGGGGTCACCTGTAGTGTGACATGAACCCAAGGTCCAGGTTAGGCCATCCCCATGGTACCTACATCCTGCCTCAATTCCTGATGAAGGCCTTTTGCCTGAAAATTTGATATTCATGTTTCTCGGATGCTGCCTGATCTGCTGTGCTTTTCCAGCACCACTCTAATCTAGTCTCTGGTTTCCAGCATCTGCAGTCCTTGTTTTTACCCACTTTCATGTTGCCTATCCCAATGTCCGCCTTGGAGCATGGTTGCTCGAAGGTCAGAGGTAGAATGTCCTGGACAGCTGAAGTGTTCTCTAACTGGGATGGAACACACCTGTCTGTTGATTGTTGTGCGGTGTCCATTCATAGAACAAAGAACTTAGAAAAGTACCGCACAGAACAGGCTCTTTTCCCCATGATGTTGTGCCGAGATTTAATCCTAATGTAAAAAATAATAACTTAACCTACGCACCCCTCAACTCACTATTCTCTGTGTGCCTGTCCAGCCCTCGCTTAAATGTCCCTAATGACTCTGCTTCCACCACCACTGCTGGTGATGCATTCCATGCAGTCACAACTCTCTGCATAAAGAACCTACCTCTGACATCTCCTCTATACCTTTCCCCTAACATCTTAAAACTATCACCCTTCGTACCGGTCAGTCCTGCCCTGGGGAAAAGTCTCTGGCTATTGACTCTATGTATTCCTCTCATTATTTTGTATACCTCAATCAGGTCTCCTCTCTTCCTCCTCCTGTCCAGTGAGAAAAGTCCAAGCTTATTCAATCTTTCTTTATAAGGCAAGCCCTCCGATCCAGGCAGCAGCCTGGTAAATCTTCTTTGCACCCTCTCCAAATCCTGTCTATCTTTCCTATAGTAGGAACTGGACACAATATTCCAAGTGTGGTCTCACCAAGGACTTGTAGAGCTGTAGCAAAACCTCGCGGCTCTTAAACTTGATCCCCCTGTTAATGAAAGTCAAAACACCATATGCATTCTTAACAACCCTATCCAATTGGGTGGCAACTTTGAGGGATCTATGTACTTGCACACCCAGATCCCTCTGTTCCTCCACACTGCCAAGAATCCTGTCTTTAATCCTATATTCAGCATTCGAGTTTAACCTTCCAAAATGCATCACTTCACATTTATCCAGGTTGAACTCCATCTGTCATTTCTCAATCCAGCTCTGCATCCTGTCTGTTGCGCTGTAGCCTGCAATAGGCCTCGATACTATCGACGACACCTCCGACCTTTGTGTCATCTGCAAATTTACTAACCCATCCCTCAACCTCCTCATCCAAGTCATTTATAAAAACTACAAAGAGTAGAGGCCCAAGAATAGAGCCCTGCAGGACCCCACTCAACACTGACCTCCAGGCAAAATACTTCCCATCTACAACCACTCTCTGCCTTCTGTCAGCCAGCCAATTCTGAATCCAGTTAGCCAAATCTCCCTGAATTCCATACTTCCTGACTTTATGAATGACCATGGCGAACCTTATCAAATGCCTTGCTGAAGTCCATGCATACCACATCCACTGCTTGACCTTCATTGACCTGCCTTGTCACCTCCTTGAATAACTCAATAAGATTTGTGAGGCATGACCTGCTCCTCTCAAAGCCATGCTGACTGCCTTTAATTACGGTATGCTTTTCCAAATCGTCATAGATCCTATCCCTCAGAATTCTTTCCAAAACTTTGCTGATCACAGACGTAAGACTGACTGGTCTGTAATTGACAGGGATTTCCCTGTTACCCTTCTTGAAAAGAGGAACAATATTTGCCTCCTTCCAGTCCTCCGGTTCGACTCCTGTGGAGAGTGAGGAGGTAAAGATCTTCATAAGCGGCTTAGCAACCTCCTTGCTTGCTTCCCGGAGCAGCCTTGGATAAATCTGGTCTGGCCCTGGAGACTTCATTCACAAGTTCTCATTCACAACCAGGTCCCTTTCCTTAGAGAAAACTGAAGCAAAATACTCATTTAGGGCTTCCCCTATCTGCTCAGACTCCACGCGCAAGTTCCCTGCGCTATCCTTGATTGGTCCTACCTTCTCCCTGATCATTCTCTTATTCCTCCTGTATGAGTAAAATGCCTTTGGTTTCTTCCTAATCCTTCTTGCCAAACCATTTTTGTGCCCACCCCCGGCTCTCCTCAGTCCATTTCTGAGCTCCTTTTTAGTAAGCCTGTAATTATCTAAAGCTGTGCCAAATCTTTGCTTCCTCCAGCTTATGTAAACTGCCTTGTTCCTTTTGACGAGAAGCTCCTCTGTTCTTGTCATCCAAAGTTCCTTAATCTTATCACTTCTTACCTGTCTCAGAGGAATATATGCGTGCATCACTCTCAACAACTGCTCCTTAAACAGTCTCCACATGTCTGCTCTGCCCTTTCTGTGGAACAATTGTACTTTTCAACTCCTGTCTGATAGCATCATCATTTCCTTTTCCCCAATTAAATATCTTCCCTCGGTAACTGCTCCTTTCCCCTTCTAAGGCCATGTTAAATATTAGGCAGTTGTGATCACTGTCACCAAAGTATTCTCCCACCGCGAGACCTGACACCTGTCCTGGCTCATTGCCGTGCACCAAATCCAAAATGGCCAAAAATCATCTGTTGCTGTAGCCTCTGCTTGGTCTCCCCAATGTACCATGCCTCAGGGCATCCTTGCCTGCAGTGTATGAGATAGATAACGTTGGCTGAGTGGCACGAGTACCTGCCACATACATGGTGGGAGGTGTCCCCACGCGTAATGGAGGTATCCATGTCGACACTCTGGCACGTCCTGCAATGTCTACCATGACAGGGTTATATGGAGTTGTTCTGAAAGCTGGGCAGTTTGCAAACAATGATCTGTTAGAGGTTTGGTGATTGTTTAAAGGCGAGGAAGTGGAGGTGTGCCCATTGCACTGTGCGCACACACACACACACACATAGATAGACACATACACTCATGCAGACCCTTTCTCAGATGCTCAGACATACACTCCCACATTCGCATGCACCCTCTCCACAGAATTATACCCCTTTACACTCACATACATACACACGCACACTCACAGACACTCAGAACCACTGCACCCCCCCCCCCCCCCAACAACACTCACATGCATACACACAAGTATAAGTTTGTGGGGTGAATTTGTACTTGCAGAATTGCATGTTGCTTTGCTCAAAAACTGTATGAATCCATGTAAGATTCTGTAAATCTATTTTTCCAATTAGAATCAGTCTGACCATTGTGACATAATCTCATACGGCAGCTCACACCTTCAGTGTATTATTTGGGCTGCCAATCCACACCAATTGTTAAAATTCACTTGAGAATGTAATTTTTAAATGTTCTGCGATTTACGCATGAAAGAACTGAAACCAACATTCATTCATTCATTTGTGGGCGGCACGGTGGCACAGTAGTTAGCACTGCTGCCTCTCAGCGCCAGAGACCCGGGTTCAATTTCCGCCTCAGGCGACTGACTGTGTGGAGTTTGCACGTTCTCCCCGTGTCTGCGTGGGTTTCCTCCGGGTGCTCCAGTTTCCTCCCACACTCCAAAGATGTGCAGGCCAGGTGAATTGGCCATGCTAAATTGCCCGTAGTGTTAGGTAAGGGGTAGCTGTAGATGTAGATGTAGGGGTATGGGTGGGTTACGCTTCGGCGGGGCGGTGTGGACTTGTTGGGCCGAAGGGCCTGTTTCCACACTGTAAGTAATCTAATCTAATCTAATCTAAAAGGTGAGAGATTTAACAACCAATCCAGGTCTTTTTCAATATGTGATTTCAGTTACATCACACTATAAACATTTGCTATAAATTCTGTGTCTTACGTTCTTATTCTCCACAACCACCTGATGAAGGAGCAGCGCTCTGAAAGTTAGTGCTTCCAAATAAACCTGTTTTACTATAGCCTGGTGTTGTCTGACTTTTAACTCTGCTCAAATGAGTAAGTAAAAACTTTATAAGTCACCACTTACAATGCCATCTTAGATACAGTGGTACCTAGGTACAACTTCAGATCTTAGAAAATAGAGAAATAACAAGACCATCAATGCAGAAATAAAAGATAAGAACAGGAGTCTTCCGACCTAGACCATACTGGCACCTAGGCTCCGGTTTGCACTTGACCTTGGTTCCAGAGTGCGGCAGTCTTCACCTCGAGGATCAATCATGATGTTGAGTGAGCGCTCTTGAATTGCCTGGAGACCACACTGAGGCCAAGCCAGGCCTAGAAATTTCCAACATATTGTTGGAAGACCACTGCGCTGTGCTAGGAAACCTAGTGATGGGTTGGAGGTCAACCCAGTGAAAATGTTGAATTGTCTAAGATGTGTAAAGAATAGGTCTGAAACAATGCTGGAGATTGGAACATGGGAAATGTCTCATGCTAACTTGGTGCAAGACCTGAGGTGGTTGGGAAGAGCAGCTATTGAGGGAGAAGGAAAGAGAGCTTGTACACTTTTATTTACTTCAAAAGTAATTACAATTTTGATCTAATGTCCCTGCACTTAGATGCACAACAGATGCAGTAAAACAGTTGGCATCAATTTCTTATCTGTTGGTCTCAAGTTCAGCGGTAATGAGGCACTTCCAGTTATATTTAGACTAGAGAGCCCCAACTAGTTGGGCACAGCATGGGTGGTGCTTGTTTACTGAGCATTCAACACAATACTTCCTGCCAAAGTTCAATTTTAAGCAGCTGCTGAGACATTTTTCAACACTCTTAATTAAAATGTAATATGTTTTCCACTGCAGACATGCTAGACACTGCAATGAATTGATATATAGTGGTGAAAAGATTGGATATGATAGCTGACTATATAGTCAGAGAGGTCTTACAGCATGGATTATATTTAATGATTTCAGATCTGCAGTTTCAGCTGCCTTTAGTGACTATCTTCTTTATTCTCCACTGGTGCCCTGCATCCCTCTTTTGAAATCTTGTGGTATTCTGAAGGCAGATGATTTTGAAAGAATGTTGGGTGATTTCACGTGCTGATTGTGCAGGAATTTATAGGACAATTAGTTAAAAGCAGTCATAAGCTATAAATGTCATCTAATGATTATGTTATAGTGGTAAACATCTGTGGTTATTGCTTTGATAAAATGGGGATTATGCTTTTCATATTCTCAGGATGATCCAAGCTGATAAATGGTGAAATATTTACTAATCAGCGAGACGCTTTACAAAAACACAATACAATTCAGCAGTTAAATCAGCTTTTGTTATGGTGACAGGTACAATGGAACCTCATGTCATCATAAAGTGAAGTGAGGTTGGTATTGAATAAGATTGGTTGGTCATGGTCATGACATTTTGGTAAAAGACAAAATTAAAATAAGCCTGATGGTGATATATAGGGTACTATGGGATAAATGATATTTGTTTAATGGTAATCCTGGATTCTGAACTGAGAGGTGGAATGCCATGGTGAAAACTCAGAGCCTGGTTTATATTTTGCTGTTGTGGTTGGAATAACAACTTCTAATGCTTGTGTTAGGTTTGAAAAGGGAAGGGAGTTCCTGAGTGAAAAATCATGGTGGGATGATTGATTGCTTCCCTTTATGTTTCAGGCATTGGCAGCCAATACTGGAGCTGGATTTGCAGTTGCAGAACCGCAAATTGCTATGTTCTGTGGGAAGATGAATATGCATGTCAACATTCAGACTGGAAAATGGGAACCTGATCCTTCAGGAACCAAAAGCTGTCTAGAAACCAAAGAAGAGTTTCTGCAGTACTGTCGAGAGGTGAGCCTGGGAATGAGGTGTTGCCAGAAATTAATTCACTTTTTACTGAGGTGCAACCTGAATGGAAGCATTAGTCATTGCAGGTTTAAGACAAAACCCACAATTTTAACATTGGACATCTAGATGGGCCACTGCCTCCCTTGTCTCATTTAATGTGGTGTGTCTGATCAAACTTCACGTGAGTTGTTCTGTTCCAAGAATATCATCAAAATGTTAATAAATTTAATGTTGTTTATTTTTTCTTAGGTTTATTCGGAGCTTCAAATTACTAATGTGGTGGAAGCAAATAAACCAGTCAGCATTGATAACTGGTGTAAAGTGGGAAAGAAACGGTGTCGAGGTCACACTCATATGGTGATTCCTATTAAATGTCTGGGTAAGTACGATGCCACTTTGAACCAAACGTAACACAATGGAGAGTAGCAGCCTTGAAACCTTTTTTCTTCACACATTCTTAAAAGTGAATCTGCAAAGGTTGCTGCAGTGAAAGAATTTACTTCATTTATACCAATTTAGGGGACTTTCTGTACATGAAAGTTAGCAATATGTGTATATTACAAATGCTTGTTAGCACAAACCAAAATGCTGTTTAAGTTTTTCATCTTGGGTTCATTAGGGCAAAAGGTGCAGAAGTACCAAATCACAAAGGCAACATGAGGGGCATGGATAGGATAAATAGACAGTGTTTTCCCTGGGGTGGGGGAAGTCCAGAACTAGAGGGCATAGGTTTAGGGTGAGAGGGGAAAGATATAAAAGAGACCTCAGGGGCAACTTTTTCACAGAGAGTCGTACGTGTATGGAATGAGCTGCCAGAGGAAGTGGTGGAGGCTGATACAATTCCAACATTTAAAAGTCATTTGGATAGGTATATTAAAAGGAAGGATTTGGAGGGATATGGGTAGGTGGTAGGTGGGACTGGGTTGGGTTGGGATATCTGGTCGGCCTGAAGGGTCTGTTTCCATGCTGTCCATCTCAATGACTCTGTAATTTGTACTGTTGAGATAGAGGGCGCTGGTTTGTGAGGAAATGGAATCAGATTGGTTTGTTGGATTGATGTAGGAAAATGTTGAGATTACTTTGCACAATAAGATAGTAATTCAATCGGGGCCTGTGTCAGTTTGCGACTCCTATTTTAATTCATCCATGGACTATGAATATTGTTTGCTATGTTAATGTTTATCTCACATCCTAATTGTCTTAACTGAGAAAGTGGTGATAAGATATGATAGTAAGCCTCTGGGCTGTGTGATGAAGGTACATCGACTGTAGTGTATGGAAGAATTTCCAGAGATATGCCATTGTGACAATGAAGGATCAATGAAGTAATTTCCAAGTGAAGATTTTTCTGATTTTGAAAAATCTTGCAGATGTTAGTGTTCTGGTAGCCCTGCTTCCTTGTCCGTCTAGAGATTGAGAGTTTGGAAGGTGTTTTCAAAGAAGTCTATGCAAGTTGTTGCAGTGAATTTTGTCACTGATGTGCACTGCAGGCGCTAGAAGGAATGTGTGTTCACGTGGTTGCTGGTCAAGTGGACTACTTTAACGTGGTTGGTGTTGAAATGCTTCAGTCATGTTGAAACTGCATTCTTCCAGGCAACGGGAGTGTTTTCTATCGCACTCCTAGTTTGTGCCTTGTAGATGATAGAAATGCTTTGATAAGTCATACAATCATACAGGACGGAAACAGACATTTCAGTCCAACTTGTCCATGCAGGCCAGAAATCCTAATCTGACCCAGGCTCATTTGCCAGTATTTGGCCCATTTCCCTCTGAATCCTGCCTATTCATATACCCATCCAGGTGTCTTATAAATGTTATAATTGTGTCTGCCTCCACAAGTTGCTCTGGCAGCTCATTCCATACACACACTGCATGAAAACGTACCACTCAGAGCCTTTTTAATTCTTTCCTGTCTCACCTGAAACCTATGTCCTAGATTTGGACTCCCCCACCTGAAGAAAAAGACCTTGACTATTCACCCTCTGCATGCCCCTCATATTTTTATAAACTTCTATAAGTTCACCTCTCAGCCTCCGATGTTCTAAGGTAAAAAAAAACAGCCTATTCAGCTGTTCACCTATGTTCACTGTCAAGTGAATAAGGCAAGGCTGGAAGATCTTTAAGGGTAGGCGTGCAGTCGGCAAGACTGATGAGTTAATGGCATGGATTGACGCATGGAAGAATGTATGATATTATTGCCATTACAGAAACATAGTCCTGATGAAAGGTTCTGACCTGAAACATAGACTCCTCTCCTCCTCTGATGCTGCTTGACCTGCTGTGCTTTTTCCAGCTTAACTCATTATCCACTATCATAGAAGTATAGTTGAGTGAAGGGCTGAATGGCATCTTAACATATGGTTAGAACTTAGAAGCAAGAAGAGGATGATCACTTTGTTGGGACTGTATTATAGACCTCCAAATAGCCAGTGTAGGAACAGATGTGTAGAGAGGATGCAGATACCTGTAGGAATAATGGAGTAGTATTGGTTGGAGATTTTAATTTCCCCTGTATTGATTGGTCACCTAGAGTGTACAAGGGAAGTGTGTC
Source organism: Chiloscyllium punctatum (assembly GCF_047496795.1). Lineage (NCBI taxonomy): Eukaryota > Metazoa > Chordata > Chondrichthyes > Orectolobiformes > Hemiscylliidae > Chiloscyllium > Chiloscyllium punctatum. The sequence continues at coordinate 51,768,150 of NC_092761.1, read as the reverse complement.
AAATGTGTCCAGGGAAGTTTCCTAAATCAATATCGAGAGGGCCCTATTCGGGTGGGTGCAACACTGGACCTCCTCTTAGGAAACAAGGTTGGGCAAGTGACTGAAGTGTCAATCGGAAATCACTTTGGGTCCAGTGACCATAACTCTCTTAGTTTTAGCGTAGTTATGAATATAGATAGGACAGATCCACAAGTTAAGGTGCTAAACTGGAGCAGGGCAAAGTTTTGGGCCATTAGGGAGGATCCAGCAGAGGTTGATTGGGTGAGTCTGTTTGGAGGAAAAGGAATGACTGGCAAATGAGAGGCTTTTAAACGTGTGGTATCAAGAGTCCAGGGACAGTATGCAGGATATTGAGGCTCTGGTCAGGAAAAAGGTAGCAGCATATGCCAGGTTTAAACAATTGGGCTCCAATGAATCCTGATATTACTATAATAAATATGGGAGCACACTTAAGAGGGAAATCAGAAGAGCAAAAAGAGGGCATGAGATGTGTCTGTCAAATGAGGTTAAAGATAATCCCAAGAGGTTCTTACAGCTATATTATGAGTTAAAAGGGTGGCTAAGAAGAGAACAGGTCCCTTTAAAGGTCAGCATATGTGGAGCCACAGGAGATGGAGATTTGTAATGAATATTTCTCCTCTGTGTTTGTTGAGGAGAGAATCATGGATGTGAAGGAAATAAGGGAAACAAGTGGGGATGTTTTGGACTGCATACATACTATCAGAGAGGAGGTGTTTGCAGCCTTAAGGAGCTTGAGGTGCAAAACCCCCCTGGGCCTGATTAAGTCCATCCTCAGTTGTGGGAGGCAAGGGATGAAATTGCAGAGGCCCTTGCAGAGACATTTGCTTCATCTTTAGCCACTGGTGAAGTTCTGGAAGATGGCTCATATTGTTCCATTATTTAAGAAATGTCGCAAAGGCAAGCCAGGCCAGTGAACCTGATGTCAGTGGAAGGCAAGTGGTTGGCGAGGATTCTGAGGGACAGATCTGGATAGTCAAGATACGCACCTATCCATCTTCCTTCCCACCTATCCGCTCCACCCTCATCCCCGACCTATCACCAAATATCCCACCTCCATCAACCTATCACACTGTCAGCTACCTTCCCCGCCCAGCCCCACTCACCTTCCTACTTATCTCTCAGCCCCCTTGGCTAACAAGTCTCATTCCTGATAAAAGGCTCTTGCCTGAAATGTCTACTCTCCTGCTCCTGGATGCTGCCTGACTTGCTGTTCTTTCCCAGAACCATACACTCTACCCTGGGTAGTCAAGGTCTGACTAGGGATTTTTTTTTCCCCAAGATGGCATGATATATGTTAAGGGTAAAGATTTATACACAAGGCAGTTGTGGAAACTACTTTGTCTTTTCACTAACCATTGTATCTGTACAGCATACATGCAGTTAATTAATTCTTCTGGAACTCTTGATAATATAACCTTCCTGAGATCTAAACTTGTGTGTTCTTGATTTAGATGTGATTAGATTAGATTCCCTACAGTGTGGAAGTAGGTCCTTCTGCCCAACAAGCCCACACCGACCCTCCGAAGAGTAACCCACCCAGAGTCATTTCCCCTACATTTACCCCTGACTAATATACCTAACACTATGGGCAACTTAGCATGGATAATTGACCTCGCCTGCGCATTTTTGGATTGAGAGGGGAAACCGGAGCACCCGGAGGAAAACCACATAGACGCGGGGAGTGTGTGCAAACTCCACATAGACACAGATGGACTGGAAAATCAGATTGATAGTGGATCTCAAGGAAAGGAATTTATGGAATGTCTAAGATGTTTTTTTTTTGGAGCAGCATGTGGTAGAGCCCACTGGAGAACGGTCAGTTCTGGATCTGATGATGTGTAACGAGACAGACTTGTTTATATTGAATGAACCCCTAGTAGGCAGTGGCCATAATATGATAGAATTCACCCTGCAGTTCGAGCAGGAAAAGCTGGAATCAGATGTAACAGTATTACATTGAGTAAAGGTAACTGCAAAGGCATGAGAGAGGAGCTGGCCAGAGTTGATTGGGAAAGGAGTCTAGCAGAAAGACAATTTCTGGGAATGATTTGGGAGGCACAGCAGTTATTCATCCCCAGTAAGAAGTAACGCACTAAGGGGTTGTCGTTGGACGGGCTGGGAGCAGGTGGACGGGAGGGTTGTCGTTGGGCGGGGTGGGGGCAGGTGGACGGGAGGGCTCGTCCTTTGGGCGGGGTGGGGGCAGGTGGACGGGGGTCTTGTCGTTGGGCGGGGTGGGGGCAGGTGGACGGGATGTTTTTGAGTGAGGGGGGTGGGGGCAGACGGGTGGGGCAGGTGGGCGGGGATGGTGTTGGACGGGTTTGTTTGGGTGTTGGTGGCAGACGGGCGGGGGCGCGGTGTTGGCGCGGTGGGGACAGTGTTGGATGGGGTTTGGGGGTGCGTGGGGGGTGCTGTTGGATCGTGTATGGTGGGGGGGGGGGCAGGTGGAGGTGATGGCAGACAGTGCAGCAGGGGCTCGCGTGTGGTGTGCTGTTGCTTCGTCTCTTGACCAGGGAGTGGACTTAACAGAAAACCCTGAGCCCCAGAGGAAAGGCATTGAATCAATTAACCAAGTAATCAATTATCCGAACGAAATGGTGCCCATCCGTCTCGTTCAGATAATTGAGATTCATCCGTATGCTGGAATGGTTTAAAAATGTGGAAACAAACTGACAAGACAATGCGCAGCAGTGCATTTATTGTTGCTGCGTTCATAGAGATATTCTCCCACCATCACTGATGCTAACAGCAGTGTGTATCATCTGCAAGATGCATTGCAAAAATTTACCAAAAATCTTTCAACAACAACTTCCAAACCAACAACCACTACCACCTAGAAGAACGCAGCAGATACATGGGAGTGCACAATCTGCAAATTCTCCTCCAAGCCACTCACCAGCCTGACTTGGAAATACATTGCTATTCCCTGAATGCTATTGGGTCAGATTTGCAGAATTCTCTTCCTAACAGCACTCTGGGTCTACTTTTGGCACATGAATGACAGCAATTCAATAAATCTTGAATCGAGGACAACTAGGGATGACCCACAATTCATGATTGAATTAAAGAAAATTAATCAGTGAGGATAAATGAATAATTTTATTGCATTGTATTGTAAATATGTTAGGTTTAACTGTTGATAAATCACATTTAAAAATGATGCAAGTGAATATATAAAAACTGCTTAAATGTTCGAAGAATATCTGGTTTGACCAACCTTTCAGACTCCCACTAATTTCAGAGTGAAAAACCTCCTCCCTAACTTCAGTCTTAGCCTTCAAACCTCTTACTGTAAATTGATACCTGGTTAATAGCCTACTCTTAATCTCAAACTTAGACTTTTTTCAGGTCCCTTTTCAAGTTGGTGCTGCTCCAAGGAAAAGAACACAAGCCTATCCTGTCTTTACTCCTAACCAAGACCCTCCAGACCAGGCAGCATGCTGAGAAATCTCTTCTGCACCCTCTCTAGTGCGTTGAAATCTTTCATGGAATGTATGAGCAGTATCTCTCAGTACTCTAGTTATGGCCTAAACAGCATTTTATGCAGATCCAGCATAACCTTCCTGCCCTTGTATTCCACTTGCTAATAAAGGCAAGTATCCTGTATGCCTTCTTCAACCCCTTGTCTCACCTATCTGTTCTGCTGCCTTCAGGAATCTGAATACTAAGACCGCTCTGATCATCAGTACTTTCCAGGATCCTATCAAATCTAGTGTAATCTCCTTATCTTGTGCCTGCTGTGCTTTTCTAGCACCATACTTTTCAGCTCTGGTCTCCAGCATCTGCAGTCCTCACTTTCTCCTAGTTAATCTCCTTATCTTGCACACCTTCCCTAGGAGGTTGAGCAGTACCTTTTTCAAGGTTTATAAAATCATAAAGGGCATAGATAGAATAAATAGCAAATATTTTCTCTCTAAATTTGGGGAGTTCAAAACCACAGGACATATTTTTAAGGTGAGGGGAGAAAGACTTACTTGGGACATGAGAGGCAGCTTTTGTTTTTTACACAGAGGGTGGTTTTTATGTGGAATGAGCTGCTGAGGAAGTGGTAGATGCAGGCACAGTTAGAAACATTTAAAAGACATTTGGATAGTTAGAAAATGAACAGAAAATGTTGAGGGGGATATGGGACAAATGCTGGCTTAGTTTCCCAAACTAAGGACAAGTCAGGGAACTCTCGACTGGTGAGCCTGACCTCAGTGGTGGGCAAGTTGTTGGAGGGAATCCAGAGGTACAGGATGTAAATGTATTTGGAAAGGCAAGGACTGATCAGGGATAGTCAACATGACTTGGTGCGTGAGAAAACATATCTCTCAAACTTGATTGAGTTTTTTGAAGAAGTAACAAAGAGGATTGATGAGGGCAGAGCATTGGACGTGCTCTATATGGACTTCAGTAAGGCTTTTGACAAGGTTCCCCATGGGAGATGGTTAGAAAGATTAGATCTCATGGAATACAGGGAGAACTAGCCATTTGAACACAGAACTGGCTCAAAGGTGGTGGTAGTGGAGGGTTGTTTTTCAGACTGGAGGCCTGTGACCAGTGGAGTCCCACAAGGATCGGTGTTGGATCCACTACTTTTCATCATTTATATAAGTGATTTGGATGTGAGCATAAGCGGTACAGTTAATAAGTTTGCAGATGACACCAAAATTGGAGGTATAGTGGACAACGAAGAAGGTTACCTCCGATCACAACGGGATCTTGATCAGATGGGCCAATGGGCTGAGAAGTGACAGATGGAGTTTAATCAAGATAAATGCGAGGTGCTGCGTTTTGGGGAAGCAAATCTTAGCAGGACTTATACACTTAATGGTAAGGTCCTCGGGAGTGTTGCTGAACAAAAAGACCTTGGAGTGCAGGTTCATAGCTCCTACAAAGTGGAGTCACAGGTAGATAGGATAGTGAAGAAGGCAAAAGTGTGGACTGCAGATGCTAGAAACCAGAGTTTAGATCAGAGTAGTGCTGGAAAAGCACAGCAGGTCAGGCAACATCCGAGGAGGAGAAAGTGAAGAAGTATGCTTTCCTTTTTTGGTCAGAGTACAGGAATTGGGAAGTCATGTTGGTTAGGCCACTGTTGGAATATTGTGTTCACATCTGGTCTCTTTCCTTTTGGAAAGATGTTGTGAAACTTGAAACGGTTCAGAAAAGATGTACAAGGATGTTGCCAGGGTTGGAGGATTTGAGCTGTAGGGAGAGTTTGAATAGGCTAGGGCTGATTTCCCTGGAGTGTCACAGGCTGAGGGGCGACCTTATTGAGGTTTATGAAATCATGGGGAGGCATAGATAGGATAAGTAGACAAAGTCTCTTGTCTGGTTTGGGGGAGGCCAGAACTAGAGGGCATAGATTTCAGGTGGGAGCAGAAAGATATAAAAGAGACCTAGGGCAATTTTTTCACGGACTGGGTGGTACGTGTATGGAATGAGCTGCCAGAGGAAGTGGTGGAGGCGAGTACGATTGCAGCATTTAAAAGACATCTGAATGGGTATGTGAATAGGAAAAGTTTAGACGGATATGGGCTAGGTGCTGTCAGGTGGAACTAGATTGGTTTGGGATATCTGTCGGAATGGACAAGTTGGACCGAAGGGTCTGTTTCTCTGCTGTGCACCTCTATGACTCTAACTGGTGATGGCTGCCTTATTGAACCACTGCCGTCCATGTGCTGATGGTATGAAGGAATGGTGATATATTTTGACATCAGGGTGATGAGTGGCTTGAAAGTGAACTGACAGGTGGTGGTGCTCCCATGTAAGTGATCATAATTGTGGAAGGTGCTGCTTGAGGATCTTTTTTGAATATGTGCGGTGCATCTTGTAGATGGTACACACTGCTGCTACAAATCATTATTGGTGGCCAGAGTAGATGTTTGTGGATGAATGATCTGAATAGTTTGCATTATCCTTGAATGGTGTCAAGCTTCTTGTGTTGTTGGAGATGCACCCATCCAGGTAAATCCATCTCCTCACATCCCTGACTTGTGTCTTGTAAATGATGGAGAAGTGTAGTCGGGAGCTGAGTGACTTGCTGCAGTATTTGTAACCTCTGACCTCCTCCAGAAAAGCACTGTGTTTATGTGGGAAACCCAGCTGAGTTTCTTGGCCATGATAACCTCCAGGATGTGTGGTTAATGCCATTGAATGTCAAGGAATGGTGATTAGATTGTCTTTTACTGGAGGTGGTCATTGCCTGGCATTTGTGTGGTGCAGACTTTACTTACCACCTTTCAGCTCAAGCCTGGATATTTATCTTGTTGCATTGGAGCATCGGCTGCTTCAGTATCTGAGGAGTCGCAAATGATTCTGAACGTTGAGCAATCATTAGCAAGCATACCCACTTCTGACCTTAGGATGGAGAGCAGGTCATTGATGAAGCAGCTTTCACAAGTAAAAGCAGCTATGTCCAACGAGATTTTGAAGTTTGTCAAGTGGTGTGTTTATGCAGTCTGATTAAAATGTACACCAGACTCAAAATTTATGACCAACCTTTTGGCCTTTCTGGTTTTAAATGTTTATTGTTGGCCAGATAGTTAAGCAATACTGAAGAAAATCATTTGGCCTGTCATACCTCTGCCCACTCACCAAAAAGCTTTCCAGTTTGTTTTTTTCCATGTCTATAGCGTCACTGGTTATCATAATCACCAGCATCTATTGCCCATCCCTAATTGCCTGGAGGACAGCTAAGAGTCAACATATTGTGGATTCGGAGTCACATGTAAGACACAGCATAAGTAAGGAAGACAGATACCCTTTTTTAAAGAACATAATTGCACATGGTTACATGGTTTATATTAAATGAGCTTTTTATTCCAGATTTTGTTGAATTGAAATTACACTATCTGCCGTGGTGGATTTGAACTTCTGTCTCTGAAACATGAGCCTGAGGTTTGCTTGTCTCGTGACATTATCACTTTGCCACCACCTCTCCTGAAAAGACCTCAAACAAAAGTTGAACATGAATGGTTGAAGTCTCTGACAAAATCTCATATGATCATTATCATATTGATCAAAAAACTTTCTAAGTCTTAATCCATTGATGGGTTTGGAATTTTGTCTTTATGGTCCTTTTTTTTGGGAATAACAACTGTTTCAATTTTGTTTCTTTGATAGTTGGTGAGTTTGTAAGTGATGTGCTGTTGGTACCGGAAAAATGTCATTTCTTCCACAAAGTACAAATGGATGAATGTCGAAGTCACCAGCACTGGCAGAGCGTTGCCAAAATGGTAAGAACGAACTACCTGGGGATATCCTGAGTGCTACCAAACATGTATTGCCTCTCAGATACACAAACTTGGTAAATATGCCAATGCTGTAGCTGATCATCTGTTGCAATATTTTATTTTGTGTGCCATTTTAGGAATGTTTACACTATTCATTGGTTAAAGAATTTTTGTCAACAGTTGGTGCTCTCTGCAACTTCAGTCCTTCTGTTTTCTGCGAATTTATCTTAAGAACGAGCCTGACTATTGCTAACTAATTATTGTTTTGTCCTGTATTTCTACCTCTGATTTACACCAGAGGTGAAAATATTGTGGTAAAATAACTCATGACAATTAGTATTGGGCTGGTTCTAACCTAAATATCAGACCTAGACTGAAAATGTTTCATAATCCTGCGTCTTTTAAATCAAGGCAGCCCCAGTCGCCACCATGTTGAATGCAAAAATTCTTCTAGGTGCAGGAGTTGGCCATTCAATAAGATCATGACTGACTTATGGCCTTTGGGCCCACATCTCTTGATACCCTTAATAAAAAAATTTCTATCTCAGATTTAAACTTAACAATTGAGTTAGTATTCACTTTTTCGATGGCAGTTGAAGTGGGAGGAACGACAGCGCAGACCAGAGGCCCAACAGGAAGGTAACTTTAAGTATATAAACTTACCTCAGGGGTTCAGTGGTCTTCAGTTTTTCAGCGATAGTTGAAGTGGGAGGAGTGACAGTGAGGACGAGAGGTTCAATGGAAAAGTAAATTTAAAGTATGTAAACTTACCTTGTGTATAGACGGAGCGCACGTTGACTGGGAGCAGACATGGGACTGCTGGGTAAGTGAAGCTTTATATTTGGGCGGTTGCTTTACCCAAAACAGTCCTCAAGTCGTGTGTCCCATCCACCGTCCTCGTCTAACCAAAAAAATGGTTCTGTGCACCGGATTGGTAAGTGGACTAGTTTTTAAATTTTTAAAAAAGTTTTCAGTAATCTCGTTGGGAACTTAGAATAGTGGGAATGGGGGTTAGGGCAGTTGAATGTTCCTCCTGCAGAATGTGGGAGGTAAGGGCCACCACCAGTGTCCCTGCTGATTGCATCTGTGAGAGGTGTACCCAACTGCAGCTCCTGGAAAACTACGTTAGGGAACCGGAAATGAAGCTGGATGAACTTCGGAGCATTCGGGAGGCGTTTATTGAGAGGAGTTACAGGGAGATAGTCACACCTCAGGTACAATAAGAAGGTGGATGGGTTACTGTCAGGGGATGGAAAGGGAATTGGCAAGCAGTGCAGGGATCCCCTGTGGCCATTCCCCTCAACAAGTGTACCATTTGGATGCACTTGGAGGGGTGGGGGGGGTGGTGACATAGCAGTGGTAAGCAATGGTGCACAGGTCTCTGGCACAGAGTGTGCCCCTGTTGCTCAGAAGGGAAGGGGGAAGAGGAGCAGACCATTAGTCATGAGGGACTCCACAGTTAGGGGGAAAGATAGGAGGTACTGTGGGAACAAGTTTGTGTGTTGCCTCCCAGGTTCAGGGTCCGTGATGTCTCTGATTGTGTTTTCGAGATGCTTGAGGGGGAGGGGGATCAGCCCCAAGTCGTAGGCACCAACGACCTAGGAAGGAAGAGAGATGGAGATTTAAGGCAGAAATTCAGGGAACTAGGGTGGAAGCTTAGAGCTAGGACAAAGAGTTGTTATTTCTGGTTTGTTGTCTGTGCCATGTGCGAGCAACGCGAGGAATAGGGAAAAAGAGGAGTTCAATACGTGGCTACATGGATGATGCAGGAGGGAGAGTTTCTGATTCCTGGATAATTGAGGCTCTTTCTGGGGAAGGTGGGACCTCTATAAACAGGATGGTCTTCACCTGAACCAGAGGGGTACCAATATCCTCGGGGAGAAATTTGCTAATGCTCTCCGGGTGGGTTTAAACGAATTCAGCAGGGGTATGGGAATCCAAATTGTTGTACAAGTATACAGGAGGTTGAGAGTAGCTAGGTCCGAAATAAGATTTTAAATTTGCAAGAGGGCACCATCGAGCAAGGTAGGTGAACTTGCAGCATGGGTTGGTACCTGGGATTTCGATGTTATGGCCATTTCAGAGACATGGGTGGAGCAGGGACAGGAATGGTTGTTGCAGCTTCCAGGATTTAAATGCTTCAGTAAGAACAGGGAAGGTGGTAAAAGAGAGAGAGGTGTGGCATTCTTAGTCCAGGACAGTATTCCAGAGGCAGTAGAGGGCTCATCTACTAGGTAGAATGGGCTGAGGTTAGAAACAGGAAAGGAGAGTTCACCCTGTTGGGAATTTTCTATAGGCCTCCAAATAGTTTGCGATTTTGAGGAAATGGTAGCAAAGATGATTCTCAAAAGGAGCGAGGGTGACAAGGTAGTTGTTATGGGGGCCTTTAGCTTTCCAAATGTTGACTGGGAATATTATAGTTCCAGTACTTTAGATGGGTCAGTTTTTGTCCAGTGTGTGCAGGATGGTTTTCTGACATAGTATGTAGACAGCCCAACAAGGGACAAGGCCACATTAGATTTGGTACTGGATAATGAACCTGGCCAGATGTTAGATTTGGAGGTAAATGAACACTTTTGGTGATAGTGATCACAATTCGGTTATATTTACTTTGGTAACGGAAAGGGATAGGTATATACTGCAGGGCAAGAGTTATAGTGGGGAAAGGCAATTACAATGCGATTAGACAAGACTTAGGATGCATAGGTTGGGGAAGGAAACTGCAGGGGAAGGGCACAATTGAAATGTGGAGCCTATTCAAGGAACAGCTACTGTGTGTCCTTGACAATATGTAGCTGTCAGGCAGGGAGGAAATGGTCGAGTGAGGGAGCTGTAGTTTACTGAAGAAGTTGAATTTTTGTCAAGAGGAAGACGGAGGCTTGAGAGGATGAGACATGCAGGCTCAGTTAGGGTGCTTGAGAGTTACAATTCGGAGATGCTGGTGTTGGACTGGGGTGGACAAAGTTAAAAATCACACAACACCAGGTTATAGTCCAACAGGTTTATTTGGAAGCACACTAGCTTTCGGAGCGACGCTCCTTCATCAGGTGATTGTGGAGGGCTTGATTGTAACACAGAATTTATAGCAAAAATTTGCAGTGTGATGTAACTGAAATTATACATTGAAAAATTGATTGTTTGTTAAGCCTTAACAGACACACATTGTGGGCGACACAGTGGCACAGTGGTTAGCACTGCTGCCTCACAGCGCCAGAGACCCCGGTTCAATTCCTGCCTCAGGCGACTGACTGTGTGGAGTTTGCATGTTCTCCCCGTGTCGGCGTGGGTTTCCTCCGGGTGCTCCGGTTTCCTCCCACAGTCCAAAGATGTGCAGGTCAGGTGAATTGGCCATGCTAAATTGCCTGTAGTGTTAGGTAAGGGGTAAATGTAGGGGTATGGGTGGGTTGCGCTTGGCAGGGTGGTGTGGACTTGTTGGGCCGAAGGGCCTGTTTCCACACTGTAAGTAATCTAATGACAGCAGTAAGATTAGGGCCAATCAAGGACAGTAGTGGGAAGTTGTGCGTGGAGTCAGAGGAGATGGGGGGAAGCGCTAAATGAATATTTTTTGTCAGTATTCACAATAAAAATGACAATGTGGTCAAGGAGAATGCTGAGATACAGGCTACTAGACTAGATGGGATTGAGGTTCACAAGGAGGTGGTGTTAGCAATTTTGTAAAGAGTAAAAATAGATATGTCCTCTGGGCCAGAAGGGGATTTATCCTAGGATTCTCTTGGAAGCCAAGGGAGGACATTGCCGAGCCTTTGGCTATGACCTTTATGTCGTCATTATCTTCAGGAACAGTGCCAAAAGAGTGGAAAATAGGAAATGTTGTTCCCTTGTTCAGTAGAGTCAACCCTGGTAATTGTAGACCAGTAAGCGTTATTTCGGTTGTAGGTAAAATATTGGAAAAGATTATGAGAGAGAGGGTATATAATCATCTAAAAAGGAATAAGCTGATTAGAGATAGTCAACACGGTGTTGTGAAGGGTACACAAACCATACTTAGTTCTTTGAGAAGATGACCAAACAGGTAGATGAGGGGAAAGTGGTTGATGTGGTATATGTGGATTTCAGTAAGGCGTTTGATAAGCTTTCCCATGATAGGCTATTGCACAAAATAGAGGCATGGGATTGATGGTGATTTAACAGTTTGAGTCAGAACTTGACTAGCTGAAAGAATACAGAGGGTGGTGGGTGATGGGAAATGTTCAGCCTGGAGTTCAGTTGCTAGTGGTGTACTGCAGAGCTGGGCTGAGAGGTGGCAAATGGAGTTTAATGAAAAAAAAGTGTGAGGTGATTCACTTTGGAAGGAGCAACAAAAATGAAGAGTATTGGTCAAATGGTAAGATTCTTGGTGATGTAGATGAGCAGAGGGATCTCTGGGTCCATGTACATCAATGAAAGTTGCCACCCGGGTTGACCGGGTTGTTAAGAAGGCATACAGTATGTTGGCTTTTATTAGTAGAGGGACTGAGTTTCGGAACCACGAGGTCATGCTGCAGCTGTACAAAACTCTGGTGTGGCCGCACTTGGAGTATTGCATGCAGTTCTAGTCACTGCATGATAGGAAGGGTGTGGAAGCTTTGGAAAGGAATCGGAGGAGATTTACTAGGATGTTGCCTGGAATGGAGGGTAGGCCTTACAAGGAAAGGCTGAGGGACATGAGTTGTTTGTTATAGAGAAAGTTGAGAGGTGATTTAATTGAGACATGCAAGATGATCCAAGGGTTATATAGAGTGAACAGTGAGAGCCCTTTTCCTCACGTGGTGATGATAACACGGGTGGGCATAGCTTTAAGTTGAGGGGTGGTAGTTCCTTTACTCAGATTAATAGGGGCATGCCTGCAACAGTAGTAGATTCGCCAACTTTAAGGGCATTTAAATGGTCATTGGATAGACATGGACTAAATGGAATCGTGTAGGTTAAATGGACTTCATATGGTCGACGCAACATTGAGGTCTGAAGGGTCTGTACTGTATTTAATTTTCTGTATTCTGTATTCTCTTCCTCACCACCATTGAGGAAGAGAATTCCAAATCTCCACTCTTTTTGGCCTGTAGAAGTGTTTTTAAATATATATCCTGAATGGCATAGCCCTGGTTCTTAGGCAATGCCTCTTGGTTCTAGAATCTTCAACTCGTGGAAATGTTTTATCTTTATCTACCCTGCTTTTTCCTATTAAAATCCTGAAAACCTTGATTAGATCACCCCCTTAACCTTCTAAATTCAAAGAAGTAAAGGCATAATTTGTATAAGCTATCCCCAAATTTAACTCATGAACTTCCTCCAGCGTCAAAATATCCTTCCTAAGATGTGGTGCCCAGTCTTCCTTCTGAGGTATAACTGCAGCATAACTTCTGCAATCTTGTACTCCAGCCCTTTAGATATAAAGGCCAGCATTCCATTAACTTCCTTGAACTACTTTTTACACTCTTCTGAACTCTCAAATCTTATTGGGCATCCATTAAATTTAACTTTTTGCCTTCAAAATAAAACCCTAATCTATCTTTTATATGTCTGAAATGGATAACTTCACCCTTGCTTATGTTAAAACCCTTCTGCCACAGCCTTGCCCATTCACCTAACCTATCAATACTCTGTTGTAATTTTATGCCCTCATCAGGGGATGGCACAGAGGCTCAGTAGTTAGCATTGCTGCCTTACAGCGCCAGAGACCTGGGCTCAGTTCCAGCCTCAGGTGACTGTGTGGAGTTTGCACATTTTCCCCGTGTCTCCGTGGATTTCATCTGATGTGTTCCAGTTTTCTTCCACAGTCCAAAGATGTGCAGGTTTAGTGAATTGGCCATGCTAAATTGCCCCACAGTGTTCAGGGATGTGTAGGTTAGGTGCATTAGTGAGGGATAAATGTAAAGTAATAGGGGAGGAGAATATATCTATGTGGGTTACACTTTGGAGGGTTGGTGTTGACTTGTTGGGCCAAATGGCCTGTTTCCACACTGTAGGGATTCTATGAGTATGGTCTGAAACGCTGCCCAATTTTGTGTTCATGACCAAATTTAGAAATTTGCCTGTTTATGCTGCTATCTCAGTCAATAATTATTTTGAATAATTGAGGACCCAACACACATCCCTTCAGGACACCACTAGTCCTGTTAGTTTGAGTACTTACACATTATTCCAACTCCTGTGTCCTGCCACACAACCTGTTTCCTACCATTGTCAGTAATTTTCCCTCCACTCCAAAAGTTTCCACCTTAACTATCAGCCTCCCCAATAGGACTTGATGAAAAATCTGCAGGTTCGGATAAATAACATCTGTCAACCGCATTTTTCACTCTTCAAAACAAAAACTGAGTTTTGCCAGGCATGACCTATCTTCATGAATTTCATGTTGACTCTACCTGATTAATTGAATTTTTTTTGAGGTGATTGGTTATCCTGTCTTTGATTATAGACTTCCAACAATTCTCCACCTCAAATGTGTTAGGCTAATTGGTTTGCACTTCCCTGGGCTCTTTCTGTTCCCCTTAGAGTGGAATGACATGAGCAAATTTCCAATCCAGAGCTCTTGAATCCAAGGAACCCTGAAAGATTATGGTTAGGGCATTGGCAATGTACTATCTAACATCCTTTAATAATTATGGATGGAAACTGTCAGGTTCTGGGGACTTGTCACTCTTCAGTTCTATTAATATCCTCATTATTTTTGATGTACTTAAGATAATTTTACTTAGGCTGTGTCTCTGATCCTCTGTTAATTTCTTTCGGACTTCCAGCAAACTATCCTCATTTTCTGCTGTGCGTACTGAAGCAAAATAGTTGTTCAAGTATGATTAGATTAGATTCCCTACAGTGTGGAAACAGGCCCTTTGGGCCAACGAGTCCACACCGACCATCCGAAGAGTAACCCACTCCCGTGATGCACTAATGCACCTAACACAATGGACAATTTCGCATGGCCAATTCACCTGACCTGCACGTCTTTGGACTGTGGGAGGAAACCCACGCAGACAATGTGCAAACTCCACCCAGACAGTCACCCAAGGCTGGAATCAAACCTGGGACCCTGGTGCTGTGAGGCAGCAGTGCTAACCACTGAGCCACTGTGCTGCCCCAGCTTCTGACTGCGTATGTCTTCCTTTTACCCATGGTCATTGACAATGTCCCCACTCTCAACCTTCAGTGGGCCAATTGTACTCTTAACAAGCTGCTTTCCTTTTATATTTCTCCTCTTATTATCTCCTATATCCTTTAGTAAGTTTCCTTTCAGGGAACCCCAGCAGATGTGTTTTTTTCCTTTTGACTAGATTCACAACCTCCTGTTTTATCCAAGGGTCCCTTGCCATTCTTGTCCCTCCTCCTAACTGGAACACACCAGTCCTGAACTCTGATCAATTCAGTTCTCAACTCCGATCATCGATTGTGGTGTCATCAGCAAACTTACTAACCATACCTCCTAAATTCCCATTCAAATCATTTATATAAATGACAAAATACAGTGGGCCCACCACGGTTTGACCAACAACCCTCTACCACCGTCCTCAGTCTTCTACCTTCAAGCTACCAACTGGCTAGCTCTCCCTGGACCCTGTGAGATTTAATGCTAACCAACAACCTACCAAGTGATACCTTGTCAAAGGCCTTGCGAAAGTCCATGTAGTCAAAAATCACACAACGCTTTTGACTTTGTTCACCCCAGTCCAACATCGGCACCTCCCCATCAAAGTCCATGTTGACAACGGCTAGTACAACGTTCTTGGTGACCCCTTCAAAAAATTCACTCAACTCATGAGACATGATTTCCTGCACACAAAGCCATGTTGACTATCTCAGATGTGTCCTTGCACTTCTCTAAGTGTGTGTAGATCCTGTCTGTCAGCATCTGCTGTAACAATTTACCCATCGTAGATGTTCGGGCTCACCTGTCTGTACTTCCCAGGCACTCCCCTGCAGCCTTTGTTAAATAATGATGCAACATCAACCACACTTCAGTCTTTGGGCACTTCTCCCATGGCTGTTTATGATAGAAATATCTCTGCAAGGGACCCTGCGATTTCCTCCTTAGCCTCCCACAAAGTCCTGGGATACACTTCAGGTTTGAAGCGACTTGTTTAGGCAGAGAGAAAGTAGAGGGTATAATTCCAAAGGGAATGCAGGAGCAAAGGGTCCTGGATTTATGTACACACTCGATATTCTAGGACACAAAAGCGCAAGGTTTTGTTTAACTTGTGTAAAATACTGCTTTGATCTGAGTTGCAACATGCATCCAGTTCTGGATATCACACTTGACAAAAGATGTGGAGGCATTTGAGGAGTGCAGAAGAACTTCGAGAATGGTTCCAAGGATGAAGGTAATTTGAAGGAATCCTCAGGAACTTCTTTTCCTTAGAAGGTTGAGAGAAGATTTGTAATAGGTATTCAGAATCTCGAGAGCTAAGGAAGTGAGAAACTAGTTTTGGACTCATCCATCTTGCTATTCGCCCTATCTATGCCCCTCATTATATTATAAACTTTTATAAGGTCACCCTTCAGCTTCTGAAGCTGTAGGGAAAATAGCCCCAGCCCTATTAAGCCTCCCCCTGGCTCAAACCCTCCAAATCTGGCAACGTTCTTGTAAATCTTTTCTGTACGCTTTCAAGTTTCACAACATCTTTCCTATAGCAAGGAGACCAGAGTTTAATACAATAGTCCAAAAGTGGCCAAATAAAACGTCCAGTACAGCCACAAAATTATCTCTCAATTTCTATAATGCCAAATTTGTTTTCTTTCCAGACATGCTGAGTTTCTCCCAGAATTTCTGCTTTTGTTTTAGATTTCCAGAATCTGCAGCTATGTGTATTTTTTAATTTGAGTCAGTTGTGTCTATACTCATTTGGAGTTTAGAAGAATGAAGCACAACCTTATTGAGCCATACAAGATTCTTAGAGGACTTGATCAGGTAGATATTATAAAGTTGTTCTCCTTGTGGGACCAGAATAAGGGGTCAAACTTTTCAAACAGAGATGCGATTGTGGTGGAAATGTAGAATGCGTTGCCTGAGTGGGTTGTGGAGGCAGTATGCTTGCAATATCTAACAAGAATTTGGATGAATACTTATTATGCTCGAGCATAGTAGGTTCTGATCCAAGTCCAGGTAAATGGATCTTGTATAGTCCGGTATTGGTTTGTCAACGTAGACATGGTGGGCCAAATGGCCCATTTCTGTACAGTACGATTCTGCCAAGAGGAATTTCTTCTCAAGGTAGTGATTTTGTGAAATTCCTTACCACAAAGGGCTGTTGATGTTGTGTAGTTAAGTGTATTCAAGAATGTGAGAGATTTTAATCAGTAAGGGAATCAGCGGTTATGGGGAAAGGCAGGCAATTGAAGCTTATGGTTATTAGAGCAGCCATAATCTCTTTGGTGCAAGCAGGTCATTCAAGAGAAGATGGAATGAGCAGATAAGGGGAGATGATGCAAGTGGTGTAATGTCACTGGACTAGTAATCCAGAACCTAAGCTAATGTTCTGAGCACAAAAACAGAAATTGTTGGTAAATCTCAGCAGGTCTTGCAGCGTCTCTCCAAAGATGCTGCCAGACCCAAGATTTTCCTGAATTTGTTTTTCAGATTTCCAGCATCCACAGTTCTTTTGTCTCATGTTTTTTTGTCTCATGTTCTGGGGACTTTGGTTTGAATCCCACCATGACAGATGGTGAAATTAGAATTCAACCTAGTCTAAAATTACGGGAATTGTAATAGCAGATTGTACCTCCGTGTAGAGAGGTTAAACTCCTCCTCTTTCCATGATCATGCAGGAAGTGTACATGTTGGATTGCAAATCTAAATATGAAGTCTAACATCTGGGCCTTTCTCCTGCCTTTTCCTCTGTGGTGGTAGAATGTCAGGTAAAAGTTTGCTGGATTGAGTGCTTTGCTGTAAATTAAGATTTTTTAGGATTTAGGTCTGTTTGTCGGGAAGGTCTTAGCTTAATTGAAGCATCTGGTTTGCATTCAGGTGGGAGCGATAGGGTTAGGGTTAACCCTTGCAAAACTTAATTGAAATTGGAAGGTTTTCATTTCTACTTCAAGGTTTGAAGGCCTTTGATCTAATTTGGCCTAAATTTCTTCTTAGTGTAAAAATGCCTAGTGTTTGTGATTAAATAAAAGACTCTGAGGTGGATGTTAATCGTAAGATGTTTTTGTGAGCTGTTTTTATCCTTATTGGCATTGTGTCAAAAGCACATTTGGTTCACTGTTATCCTCTTGGAAAGTAAACCGCCATCCTTACTTGTATGGCCTATGTGTAACTTGTTGGAAATTCTTTCACAGGATGAGGGCATCAGTGATCAGCATGTATCTCTAATTTTCCAGTGGGTAGTTAAAAGTCAGCCACATTGCATTGAGTCTGCAGTAACATGTAGGCCAGACCAAGTAAGGATGACAATTTTTTTCCTGAAAGGATATTAATGAGCCAGATTGGTTTATTTCTGGGAATTGACATTGGATTTGTTTTGACAATGGATTGGACTTTTTTTTTAATTGAATTCAAATTCCACCACTTGAACCTGAGTCCCCAGAAAATTACCTGGATGGTAATACCACTCGCCGTCATCAACTGTGGACTCCCGACTTTTAGCTATGTGACTGACTCTTAATCTCCTTCAGAAATCAGAACTCTTGGCACTCGAAAATTCAGCATGCATCACAGTTTTATTCAAGGGGATGAAACTAGATGAAAATTTAATATCAACCAAGGCACTTTAAATGACAACAATGGATCAGCCCCCCTCAACCCTGCTTGAGTTGGGCGGCACGGTGGCACAGTGGTTAGCACTGCTGCCTCACAGGGCCAGAGACCCGGGTTCAATTCCCACCTCAGGTGACTGACTGTGTGGAGTTTGCACGTTCTCCCCGTGTCTGCGTGGGTTTCCTCCGGGTGCTCTGGTTTCCTCCCACAGTCCAAAGATGTGCTGGTCAGGTGAATTGGCTATGCTAAATTGCCCGTAGTGTTAGGTAAGGGGTAGATGTAGGGGTATGGGTGGGTTGCGCTTCAGCGGGGCAGTGTGGACTTGTTGGGCCGAAGGGCCTGTTTCCACACTGTAAGTAATCTAATCTAATCTAAAATAACCCACAGACTGGTCAAATAGCAACCTGACATAGTCATACTTAGGGAATCTTACCTTTCAAGATACCAGATAAGGGCGGAAGTACAGGTTGTGAAATGGACAGCAATATTCCCTCTCAACTGTGCGACCACACAGCAAACTAAAAGTTTCTGTGCAGGGCATGCAGACATTGTTCCCTCCATGAAATTGAATAGGCCCAACCAACTTGAATTTCATTTGTCGAGTGCAGATTGGTTTAAGGGTATGTTTGTGGTCACGTGTGAGGACTGTTGGTTTGATTTTTCTGTGCTTGCTCTTTCATTTGTCCCCTCTTTCATGGGTTCAATGGTTAGCACTGCTGCCTCACAGCGCCAGGGACCCGGGTTCGATTCCAGCCTTGGGTGACTGTCTGTGTGGAGTTTGCACATTCTCCATGTCTGCATGAGTTTCCTCCCGGTGCTCCGGTTTCCTTCCACAATCCAAAGATGCGTAGGTCAGGTGAATTGGCCATGCTAAATTGCCCATAGTGTTCACGGATATGTGGTTAGGTGCATTAGTCTGGGGCAAATATAGGGTGGGGAATGGATCTGGGTGGGTTACTCTCCGGAAGGTTGGTGTGGACTTTGGCCGAATGGCCTGTTTCCACTCTGTAGGGATTCTAAATTCCTTTCCTGACAGCATTAACCTCAGTTGGGGGCACGCTGATGAAGTGATCATATCCAATGTGACGGCTCAGATTCTGTTGTTAGATCCTGATCATTCAAACATATTCCCTCACAGACACTGCCATTTTAACTCTGGTTCACTATAACCGTGGGGTCCACATCAGATTGAGCTGAGCTGTACTTAAATGGCAGTACCAGTGGTAGTCTCTCTAAGGGCTGATTTAATGCTTTATATATATACTGGGATCCATGTGCTATGTGCAGCATATAATTCACCAAAGTTCAGGTGACTAAACATTATTAACTTCAACTGATATCCTCTCTGCTATGCTAGTGCCAGTATTTTCTGTTTTGTTCATATTTTGATGATTTGACTGTTTGAATTATTACCAAGTATTTGTAATTTCAAGTGGTTCCTGAACCTGAAGTGTAAATATCTTGCTGCTGTTGTGTTTCAGGCTTGTGCTGCAGAGTCTATGAATCTTCACAGCTATGGAATGTTACTTCCATGTGGCATCGATAGGTTTCGTGGCACTGAGTATGTTTGCTGCCCTCAAAACAAAATTGATGATGTGAGCTCTGAAAAGCCTGACCTTCAGAATCTGGATGAAGATGAAGAGGATGAAATTCCTGGAGTCAGGTAGTGCTAGCACTTTGGAAAATAAAAAGATAATTTTAGAGGAGATTAGGTAGACTCAGAGACTTTACACAGTTCTTTACATTAGCCACTATTGATTTCTACTCTGGAATGTCATCTGCATTACTGGGTGTTCACTCGTGCTTTCAGACTCTAATTGTATTTGTATATTTGTCAAAAAATCAAGTGAAAGTTTCCCCTTCTGAAACCTTGCTGGTTCACCTTCAATATTTTTCTTTGGGGTAATTATCTCAATTGTTCCACAATTCATTACACCAATACTAATATAAAGCTGTTGGGTTTATGGACTTTCTGACTGGTTGTTTTCAGGTTGTAAGACTGGCTATAAGCACAATTCTTACATTCAATTTTACAGGTCTTTAATACAAGAGGGGCAACTTTATATGTTTTAAAACAAAAATTAAAAGTAACAATCTGATTATATTACAAGTCATACCGTGCCTGTTCTTGTAGTTAAGATCTTGCATGCAAGCTTGATGGGAGCCTTGGGATTGGCAGGAAGTACTCTTCAATTATTTTCATTTAGGATTGTACAGATACATGTTGGTGTCTGTTTTGTATCTTGCTTTTGGTTACACATGGTTAATGAAAGTGGTAGAAGATCTGTAATATAGAATCCCCACCATGCAGAAAGAGGCCAATTGGCCCATCGAGTCTGCGAAAACCCTCCAAACCCAGACCCCACATTCCCCATGCCTGACCCACCTAGCCTGAATATCCTTAGACACTAAAGACAATTAGCATGGCCAATCCAACTAACCTGCACATCTGTGGATTGTGGGAGGAAGTCTGAGCATGCGGAGGAAACCCACACCGACGCAGGAGAGCATGTAAATTCCACACAGTCATTCAGGGCTTGAACCAAACCTGGGTCCCTGGTGCTGTGAGGCAGCAGTGCTAACCACTGTTCCACCATGTCACTCAAGGGAGTAAACGAATGCTGCGTGAAAAAGTTGACATTATCTTGGGACTTCCTGCATTCAAACAGCACAGGCTCAGGTGAAAAATATCCAAAGGGGTACATATCAGGATCTGTTAATTGTGAATGGTTTTGCCAGTTAGAACTTGAAGTAAGAGCTTGTGGCTGTTCTATTTGTAGCCAGTCAAGCAGACATGAGATTCACTTTGCAGAATTGGGATCAGCAGATGCGGAGCTATCCTGCATTATGTCCTATCTTTCCTAATGAATACAGTATCAGCTACCCCTTTATTCTCCTTTTGAGTGGTATCTGATAGTGGTGTATCTTCACAGGATACCAAACCAAACAGATAACAAGGCCAGATGTCAAGAGATCGTCAGTTAGGGGATACATGCAGACTTCCTGTAGGGTACATGCCATTAATCTAAGCAAAGAGAACTTTGTTGCAAGTTCAGAGTATCAGAACAGGCAGTACAAGGTCAGCTAATTCATCAGATTCTTCATCATTCTGGAGCAATTTGTGTACATATGATCCTCACTTTCCTTCCATCTCCCTGCTCCAGCTAATGCCTCCCAAAAATCCCAGCAAGCATTAAACAATCTCCTGGGAGATGTCAAAACCGGCCTGTAACGAACAGGAAGGAATATTTAAGAAATTCCTTGGTTAAGCCCAGAGGTGATCAAACCTGTTTCAGGTGACAAACAGCACAGACTCAGGTGACCAACAGTGACTGAGAAACTTTGCCCAACAGCATGTGTTCTGTTTCCAGTAATGATAGCCATACTTTGGTGGCTCAACTCAGGATATCCATATTTGTTTCATAGGTCAACACTCTTGAAGAAGAAACAGCTTCTGCTGTCTGGTTCTGATTTATGTAACTAATCTTTGTCTCCAGTTCACCCTAACCCCTCTTACTCTTGTTGATCTGTTCATATGGGTCACTAATTTTAATTAACTAATTAATTATTTTGAAGGCCTCATTGAAATCACTGGAATATTCTGGAATAAAAAGCCTCGGTTTTTCTCTACTGTTGAGGGCTTTTCAACCAGTTTCTTAATTATTAGCATATTAACGACTCACATGGTAGAAAACTAAAACTGGGCACAGTTTCAAATGTGACCTAAATTCTGAAGAACCGCGTAAGAACTGTACAACATTTTTGTTTTGCCATTAATTGGTGTGGCAGTACGTAGAAAAGCAAAATTGTGTGAGAGTAAGAATCTTTACGCAAAGAATTGTGAATGCATGGAATGCATTGCCAGCGATGATGATGGAAGCAGAGTCATTGGGGACATTTAAGCGACTGCTGGACATGCACATGGATAGCAGTGAGTTGACGGGTGTGTAGGTTAAGTTACTATATTTTACATTAGGCTTAAATCTCGGCACAACATCGTGGGCCAAAGGGCCTGTTATGTGCTGTACTTTACTATGTTCTCATCTGAGTACTGGTTGTGGACATACACATTCATATATTACACATACACATCCCACTCAACAATCCATGCAGATTCACTTCCCTCACCACATCTAAATTTACTAAAGATTTGGTTTGTCCCCTCTGGTCATAAATCTATAGAAGTTTTAACATCATCTGTGGCCTAGCAGCCAGCTAGCTCAATACCTTAATCCAGATCATTGATGGTGAAATGCAGTAGCCTCACCGACTGTCCCTGTAAAACATCATTAATGATATGCTCTATGTTTGGAAATGCAGTCAATTACTTTTTTAAGCCAGTCAAAGCTTGGCAGCTAATCTCGCAGGATTTGATTAATATGCTTCAGTGCCTAAACCTCTTTGATACCGCAAATTTTGATTTCCCAAGCAAATGATTAAAATCCACTAATTACAGAGGAGCATCGATTATCCGAAGGACTCGGGCAGACAGTATTTCATTAGGTTAATTGAATGCTGAATAACATAGTTTAGCTGAACATCGGGACCATGCGATCTTGCCGGATAATTCAATACTCGGATAATTGAGGTTCCTCTGTAATAAAATATTTCATCAGTTCAATTTGATGCTTCTTCAGGATCCTTTCTCTACTTTGATGGCCATTCCACATCTCGTTGATCTTTAGCAGCTTATTCGCAACCACTATGAAGCCAACCAGACATACAATCTGCTTATTCCGGTTTGCTGCTCTTTTAAATATCATTGAACATAGAACAGTGCAGTATAGCACAGGAACGGGTCCTTTGGCCGATGGTGTTATGCTGAACGTGAAGCCAAATTAAACTAATCCTTTCTGCCTGCCCGCGGTCTATATCTCACCAATCCTTGCATTTTAATTTGCTTAAAAGTCCCTTAACACCTGTAACGTATGTACCTCCACCACCACTCCTGGCAGTGCGTTCTAGACTCCTACCCCTCTGTCTGATAAAACCTGCCCCTCATGTCTCCTGTGAACATCCCCCTCTAACCTTAGATGAATGGCTCCTAGACATTTCAACTCTTGGGGGGAAAAAATATTCTGACAGTCAACCCTATCTATGCATTTCATAATTTTATAGAAGGCAACCCAAGTTTTTCTAATCCAGGCAGCATCCTAGTCAACCTCTTCTCCATCCTCTCCAAAGCTGCCACATCCTCCTCCTAATGTGGCGATCAGAATTGAACGCAATATTGTGTGGTCTAATCAAAGTCTTATAAAGCTGCAACATGACATCGTGACTCTTGTACTCAATTCCCTGACCAATGAAGGCAAGCATACCATATACTTTTACCACTTGATCTATTTGCATTGCCATTTTCAGGGACTTGAACCTTAAGATCCGTCTGTGTATCAATGCTGTTCAAGGCCCAGCCGTTAACTGTATACTTTTTCTTACATTTGATCTTCCAAAGTGCAGCACCACATACTTACCCAGATTAAACTCCAACTGCTTTTTCTCTGCCCATATCTGCAACTGATCTATGTCCCGATGACGGTCTTCTACACTGTCCACAACTCTACTGATCTTTGTGTCATCTGCAAACTCATTAATCCACCCATCTACATTTTTATCTAAGTCACTTATCACAAGCAGCAGAGGTCCCAGCATGGATCCCTGTGGAACGTCCTTCGTCACAGACCTCCAGCGAGAAAACACACTTCCACCACTACCCTCTGTCTTGTATGAGCAAGCCAGTTCTCAATCCACGCAGCCACATCACTGTGGGTCCTGTGCATCTTAATCTTCTGGATGAGCCTACCATGAGGAACTTTTATAACAGCCTCACTAATGTCCATGAGACTGCATTGCTCTACTCTTGTTGATCATCACCTTCACCTCCTCAAAGTTCAAACAACTTAGCAAGACATGTCCTGCCCAGCAGAAAGTCATTCTGACTGTCCAAATGCAAGTAAATCCTATCCCTAAGATTTCTGTCCAATAGTTTCCCAACCACTGATGCACCAGCATAGTAGCATGCTCCACACTAATCTCTCTATCCTCCATATCCTTTTCCAGGGTGAAAACTGATGCAGAGTACTCGTTTAGGATCTTGCTGACATTCTCTGTTTCTAAGTACAAGTTCCCTCCTTTATCCTTGAGTGGCCCTGCCTTGTCCCTAGTTATACTCTTGTTTTTAATGCTTTGAGATTCTGTTTAACTCCATTTGTCATGGTCATTTGCTGGCCCTTCTTGCTCTCCTGAATTCCCTGCTTGAGTTCGTTCTTGTTTTCTTTATATTTCTCACCTACCTTGTCAGATTTTAGCTTCTTAAACTCTTACATACACTTTTTTTTTACTTTTGACTAAATTCACAAGCTCCCTTGTTATCCAAGGGTCCCATGCCTTGCCATGCTTGTTCTTCCTCTTAACTGGAACATGCTGGTCCTGAACCTTGATCAGTAGGTCCTTTAACAACAGCCAAGTTTCTCACAAACTTGCCTCCAAACCAAAGGAAAAGTTCCAGACCATAACGAAGTATTACATAGAAGAGCTCAAAGACTGAAACAGCACATTTCTTGGAGCATAAACTAACATATGTTGTCAGCCCAACAGTGTGATCAGATTTGAGACTGTTCTGATGAGGATCAGATGCCCATTGACTTGGACCATCGACCTAATAATGTTTTGATAACCAAACATGGTCTTGTATGGTGAATACTGATGTAGAATAGCAGTTTAAAACCTTTACCTTCTACCACATAATATACAGTCCAACTGAATCTTCACTGAGGAAGCTACAACAGTCCTTAACAGCTGTTTGATTGCTAACATGATTGAACAGGCTACAGCAGGTACTTAATGTATCACAAATTGCAAAAAGCTTGCATACAAGTTCAGGTAATAGGGAAGTCAGTTGCAATGTTGGCCACTATTTCAAAGGAAATGGAGTATAAAAAGAGGGAGGCCTTGCTAAAATTATACAAGGCCCTTAGTCAGACCATGTCTGGAATACAATGAACAGTTTTGGTCTCCTTATTTAAGGAAAGATATACTGGCATTGGAGGCAGCCCAGCGAAAGTTCTCGAGGTTAATCCTATAGAATCATAGAATCCCTATTGTGCAGAAGCAGGACATTCAGCCCATCCAGTCCGCACCAACCCTCTGAACAGCATTCCACATTGACCACACCCTACTCTATCCCTGTAACCATGAACCCTGTATTTCCCATGGCTAGTCCACCAGCCTGCACACTGTAGACAGTATGGGCAATTTAGCGTGGCCATTCCACCTAACTTGCACTTCAGAGTATGGGAGGAAGCCAGAATACCCAGAGGAAACCTACGCAGATACAGGAGAACGTGCAGACTCCACACAGTTGCCCAAAACTGGAATCGAATTTAGTGTGGAGGAAATGTCTAGTGTGCAAGCAATAAGCAAAAAAACAGAAGTGCAGATGCTATAAATCTGAAGTCAAAACTGAAATTGCTGGAGAAACTCAATAGATCTAGCAGCATCTGTGGAGAGAAAGCAGGATACCTTCTTTGGGGCCAGAGACCTTTCTTCAGAGCTGAACTCATTTGTTCTCTCCACAGATGCTGCCAGACCTGCTGAGTTTTTCCAGTACTTTGTTTTGGCTGTAGGGACTGGGATGTAGAGAATATGCAAGGTTATAATGGCCAATTTTTAAATACTAAAGAAATCAAGAGTTATGGAGAAAAGCCAGGAAAGCAGAGTTGAAAATGATCAGATTAACTATGTTCTCATTTATTGGCTGGGCAGTCTCGATTGGCCAAATGGCTTACTTCTGCAACTTATTTGATGATCATAGAATCCCTATTGTGTGGAAGCAGGCTGTTTGGCTAATCAACTGCACACTAATTCTCTGAAGAGTATCTCATCCAGTCCCAGGATGGATGTATTGTCCCAGTTGAACTGGTGTCCCTCTTTATCTGTATGTTTGGATACCAGTGATTGTTGGTCATATCTTTTGGTGGCCAGTTGGTGCTCATGCATCCTGGTGGCTAGTGTGTATCCAGACACGCAGACCAAGAGGGGCCCAGTCAACTAGCACACTACATCCATCCTGGGACAAGCCGAACTCTAGAGGCCTAGCATTCAAACCGGAGCTCCATTAACAAACATAGATTTGGGCCTCATTTAGCAACCTGTCTGAAACAGAACTTGAAACGTTATCACCCACCACAGCAAACCAAGACCCATAAATAGCAAGTAGGACAGTGCTTCATCGGAGAGTCACTGATGTTGCGTAGTGTGGTGACAAAAAACAAATCCACCAGCTCAAGAGAGCAAATTGACAACCTGAGTTTATCAAATATTGGCATGCCCATATCGCACAGGTACCAGAGGTTGACAAAGATGCAAAAATGTCCTAATGGCTTGCATTCCATGACTCACTGTCTTGGCAACTGTTCCTTGGCCAAACTCTGTTTTCTTCTCTTCCCCCTGCCATCCACACCTGTTAAGAATCTCTGTTAAGCTATGCTATTCACTTATCAAGTATCTTGTTGTTAAAATATCTATCACACAACACATCAAATTGGAGTACAGTGTTATATATTGTCTAGGCAATAGTTTTCTGCAGCTGTCAAGTTGCATACTAGCCATTGGTGGAGATCATCATCTGGTACGGAAGAAGGGTCTTTCTGAGATTGATTTTGATTTTGGAATTTTGTGCAGTAGGGAATGGGAAAACTGGGATGGAGATTGAGCAGTTTATCTCTGTTCTGGGACACCAGTCCTGTGTCCTTGTGTAGATGTGGCAATTGCATTAATCTGGCAATTTTTGAGTTAAAATCTGTTAGGCAATGTCCTCTGGGTAGCAGCATTGTTTCATTGAAATTGTTACCTTGGTTTGTTGAAGGCTGTCAATATTGAGTTATGCAAATACGATTGAATAAGTAATCTCTCAATGCTAATATTTTCAAATGGTGGAGACATCCTTTTAAACGTTTCAATGCTTAATTCTTTAGCAAAGAGGAGTCTGCTGAAGTTGAGAAAATGGCTTTTGAGGAGGAGGAAAATGATGACCTGAATTATGTCTACTCTGAAGAAGATGAGTATAATGAAGATTGGGAGGAGGAAAGCAGTGAGGAGGAACTGTACAAAAAAGATGTCAGTGATGTGAAAGGTAATTGATTACTCATTGTGTAATAAAATATATTTAGGGAATGTTGAAATGTTTGTATTGGTAGACATGTAAATGCAGTTGGATCAAAATGTAAAATAGGTGTTTTATGTGCCATGCAGTACAATTTGCATCTATTAAAAAAAATTAACAAATGGAGGAAACCCAATTCTTTGCAATTTCTATTCTCTTTCAGTGAATATGTTATGCATGTGCGAGAGAGAAAGGTCAAGATAAACTGCGGTTCTGATTATCCCAATACATCTTTGATATTTGTATCATATGTCAATCTCACCACAACTCCCTTTCAGTCTATATCTAAGTGAATAACGTATACGGTGAACAGAAGTGAACTTTGTAGAGCATTGAATATTTTCAATTAGTTTACTTTTACTTTACATGGTAATCTCATCCTCAGTTATAGACTCCTAAAACTGGCATAAATTTTGGATGTAGGTTTGCTCACTGAGCTGGAAGGTTCATTTCCAGACGTTTTGGCACCGTACAAGGTAACATCTTCAATGGGCCTCCAGGCCTGCATTCCTGCATTCTATTTATATGTTTGGGTTTCTTTGGGTTGGTGACATCATTTCCTGGGGCGATGTCATTTCTTGTGATATAATTTCCTGTTATTTTTCTCAGGGGGTGGTAGATGGGGGTCTAACTCGATGTGTTTATTGATAGAGTTCAGGTTGGAATGCCATGCTTCTAGGAATTCTTGTGTGTGTCTTGGTTTGGCTTGTCCTAGAATTTATGTCGAAGTGGTGTCTGAGAATCGAAGACCTCCCTCCTCCCTGTCAAACTCAGAATCAATCTTCATGTTATTTGCTGACTTAGTTATCATGCTGCCCCCCCCCCCCCCCACCACCGTTATCATCTACATCATTTATATATATTGTGAGCAATAAGCAACCCAGCACTTGGGATTAGGATTGCTGAACTCAAAAGGCAATGGGTGGCAGGTGTTAGTGTCTTTTGTTCCGGGTGTTGAATTTAGTTGGTGTAAATAGTGCTTGGTCAGGTAATGGCTCTTTCAGTCACTAGGGCTTTTCTGAGTGTGGAAGAAGTGACTGAGTTTTACAAAAGGTGAACAAGGAAAAGCTGCTGGAATTGCAATCAAGCTGGAGTTGGAGCTGTCTTTTCTGTGATGAAAGGAGAGATTATTACAGTAATAATCAGCATTTAAATTTGCTGGCAGCACCATCAATATCTTTGGAGATGGTCAAAATACAATTGACAATGAACTGCTTGAGCTAGAGACAAAAGAAAGAGGAAAAGAAATGAAAGGCCCTAGCAGAACAAAGGAAAGGACAGAATTACATTAGCAGGACAACAGAGAGGGGAAAGGAAGAAAGAGAGGAGGTTAAACTTCATAAATTGGCATTTAGACTGAAAAAAGACTGCTTCAAAGAATGGCGATGAAGGCTGAAGGTAAGTTTAATCAGGAAGAGAGTGATGATGAGTAGCCAAAGGCCTGGCAGGGATCTGTTGAAATCTGTTCAAGCATTACCTATATTTGATAAGGACGGTGTGGAAGCCTTTTTTATATCTTATTTGAAAAGGTTGCTAAACAAATGCAGTGACCATATGCTTTTGTTGATCCAACCAAAAAATTGATATACAGGGAGATCTGGGGTGTTCAGGTCCATTGTATTCTGAATCTGGCAACACCAGTTGATAGAGTGGTCAAAAAGGCATATGGCATATTTTCTTTCATCGGATGGGGTATTGAGCGCAAGAGTTGACAAGTAATGTTGCAGTTGTATAAGACTTTGGTTCAGCCGCATTTGGAATAGTACGTACAGTTCTGGTCGCCGCATTACTAAAAGGATGTGGATGCATTGGGGAGGGTGCAGAGGAGGTTCACCAGGATGTTACCTGGTATGGCGGGTGCTAGCTATGAAGACAGATTGAGTAGATTAGGATTATTTTTATTAGAAAGATGGAGGTTTGGGGTGGGACCTGATTGAAGTCTACAAAATCATGAGAGGTATAGGCATGGTGGATAGCAAGAAGAGTGGAGGACAATTACTAAGGGTCATGAGTTTAAGGTGACAGGGGAAAGGTTTAAGGGAGATATGTGTGGAAAGTTCTGTATGCGGGAAGTGATAGGTGCCTGGAATGCATTGCCAGTGGAGGTGGTAGAGGCAGGTATGATACCATCATTTAAGATATATCTAGACAAATACATGTATGGGCAAGGAGCAGAGGGATGCAAATCCTTAGAAAATAGGTGGCAGGTTTCGATGGAGGATCTGGATAGGTGCAGGCTTGAAGAGCTGAACTGCCTGTTCGTGCGCTGTAATTTTCTTTTGGTCTTTGTTTTGTAGGTAGAGCAAGTGTTGTATTTGCGTCAGTATCAAAGGAGGTATCTGGGTCATATGAGGAGGTGAAGAAAGCTATCTTAAGTGCATATGAGCTTGTGCTAGAAGCTTACAGACGTTTCAGGAATCTAAGGAGGGACCCCAGGCAAACCTACAAAAAGTTTGAAAGGATCAAACAAAGTAATTTTGATAGGTGGGTCAGGGTATTAGAAAGAGAACAAACCTTTGACACTTGTAGAGATGATTATTTTGGAGGAGTTCAAAAATTCACTTCCTGTGGTATTGAGAACTTGTGGAAGAGCAGAGAGTTACAACGGCATGATTTGCAGCTGAAATGGCTGTTGGTTATGAGTTTATTCATAAATCAAAGTTTGCTTCCAAAATCAATTCCAATCCATGAGGGATAGAAATTGGGGAAAAGAGGAATTCTCACATGGAAAGGGAAACATAGATTTCGCTGAAGATCATAAGGATAACTTTGCTCAGGGTAAAAAGGAAACCCTTGAAGGAGAAAGAAAAATTAAAAAGCTCCAGTCGCCTGAGGTGGGAATTGAAAGTGGGTCCCTGGCGCTTTAAGGCAGCAGTGCTAACCACTGAGCCACTGTGCTGCCATTTGAGAGGATACAAGATCCTCACACAATCTTTGATGTTGCAAGATGAGATATGAACCTCTGAAGGACTATTGCCAAGAGAAGTTCTAGTAATGGGAATTCATGATGAGACAAGAAGTGCTTAATTATGTGGAGTGAGATTAGAGTGTCCAGTGAAGAGTGAAGAAGTCATAATAGGAGTACTGGACAGATTCTCAGCTCCAGAAATATAATTTGTCCTTGGTAATGATGTAGCTGGATCACAAGTGGGTGTGCTGCCTACTGTGGTTGAAAAGACTGTGGAAACTCAGGCAACTGAAATTACAGGAAGCTTATCCTGACTGTGTGTGGTAACAAGGTCATAAAGAGATCAAAGAATACAGGTAAGAAAGTTGAAACGGAATTATCAGAATTCCTGTTTGATCAAATGGTTGAGACAACTAGGAGCAAATGGATGACAAAGTGGAAATTTTTAGTTCAAAGAAATTCACTGAGTTACAGCAGAAAGATGAGAAATTAAAGCAATTGTATCGAAAGGTATACACAGAAAAAGAATCTGAATGTGTCCCAGAATGCTACTGTCTTAAAAATGATATCTTAATGAGGAAATGGAGACCATCACATATTCAGGCAGATGAGAAATGGGCAGCAGTTCATCAAGATGTTGTGAAACTTGAAAGGGTTCAGAAAAGATTTACAAGGATGTTGCCAGGGTTGGAGGGTCTGAGCTACAGGGAGAGGCTGAACAGGCTGGGGCTGTTTTCCCTGGAGCGTCAGAGGCTGAGGGGTGACCTTATAGAGGTTTACAAAATTGAGGGACATGGATAGGATAAATAGACAAAATCCCTTGGGGTCGGGGAGTCCAGAACTAAAGGGTTTAGGGTGAGAGGGGAAAGATATAAAAGAGACCTAAAGTTTATGGAAAGAACTGCCAGAGGATGTGGTGGAGGCTGGTACAATTGCAACACTTAAGAGGCATTTGGATGGGTATATGAATAGGAAGGGTTTGGAGGGATATGGCAGGTGGGACTACATTGAGTTGGGATATCTGGTTGGTATGGACGGGTTGGACAGAAGGGTCTGTTTCCATGCTGTACATCTCTATGACTCTATAAGTCATTTGCCATTGAGTTATAGAAAGTTGTAAAAACATCTTTACTGGTCTGGACTGCACAAGGATGTAGTTTAATTTTGCCAGACATGCCATATATGTCAAGTAATTGGAAACCTATAGGCAGTAATAGAATCTGCACCTTTCATACCTATTCCTGCATTTGAGGAACCTTTTGCAAGAGTCTTAACTGATTGAGTAGGTCACCTACCTAAAGCAAAGAGTGGGAATCAATATTTGTAAATAATTTCCAGAGGCTGTTCCATTTGGCAATATCACAGCTAAAAGGATTGTTGATGAATGACTCAAATTTTTCACTAGATAAGAACTACCCACAATCAGATCAAGGGTCAACCTTGACATCATAATTATTCAAGGAATTATGGATATCTCAGGAATAAAATGAGTCAAATCTACTGTCTACCATCCAGAGTTGCAGGAAGCACTTGAAAGATGGTATCAGACATTAAAGACCTTGTTGAGAGCTTATAGTCAAGACTTTCCAGATGATTGGGATAAAGGAATTCTGTTTGTACTTTTCACCATCGGAGAAGCACCAAATGAATCAACCAAATTCATTCAGCTTGAATTAGGTTTTGGGCAGGAAGTGAGAGGATGGCTAAAATTGATTAAATAGAAATTAGTAAGTCAGAATTCAGCGACCACATATTTGGACTTTGTGTCAAATTTTTGGGAATGATTAAATAGAGCAGGGAAGTTGGCTAGACAGCATTTGAAAGTATCACAGTATACAATGAAACAGGAAGCAGACAAAAAGTCAAAAACCCATAATTTTGCTATTGGAGATAAGGTGTTAGTGTTACTTCCAGTGATAGGTGAACTTTTAAAAGCAAGGTTTAGTGGACCTTATCAAGTCGAAAGGAAAGTGAGTGAGGTGAACTCTATGATCAAGACTCCAGACAGAGAGAAATCTGAGTGTATCATGTGAATATGCTCAAAAGGTATTTTGACAAGGAAGGAAAGCCAAAGGAGACTGTTATTGGTTACAATACAGAGAGAAGAACCAAGTTCAGAGGTTTCTGAATTGGACATTTCTCAAATGAAATAGGGCAATGAGGAAATTGTCCAAAATTGGGATAAATTGCTGAGTTACTTCCAGAGGAAAATCAAAATGACCTGAAAGAGTTATTGTAGTCGCATGGGGAGATATGTGGATATAAACTGGGATATACTAACCTAGTTATGTATGATGTAGATATAGGAAATGCTGTTCTGCTTAAGCAACATCTTTACAGGCATAACCCTCTAAAGTTGGCACGGTTTCAAAAGGAGATTGAACGCGTGCTCCAAGATAACACAATTGAAATGAGTTACAGTGACTGAAGCTCACCCATAGTAAAGATGCCAAAACCAGATGGTACCCAGTGGTTATGTGTACATTATTACAAAGTCAGTGCAGTTATAAAGACTGATGCATATCCAATTCCACGTTTGTGTTGAAAAGGTGGGGCAAGCATCTTATTTTTCGAAGTTGGACTTGCTCAGAGGATACTGGCAGCTACTTTTGGCCGAAAGAACACAGACAATATTGGCTTTCGTAACATATCAGTTTAAAGTCATGCTGTTTGGTGTAAAAGATTCGCCAGCACATTGCAAAGACTAACCAATAAGGTCATTGCCCAATCACCCATTTGTGTAGTTTATATTGATGACCTTGTGATTTGTAGTCACACAGGGAAGGAGTATTTGCAACATTTATAAAAATTGTTCAATCAGGGGCAGCTTGGTGAATTTGCCAAAGCCCAGGTCACCTTCCTGGTCCATGTTATTGGACATGGACAAATGGCCCCACAAAATATAAAAGCAAAGGTAGTTGGGGAGTTTCCCTTACCATTCACATAAAGCACAGTACTACGATTCCTGGGATCGAGTGGGTTTTATCAGAAATTCAAACCAAATTTTAGCAGTGTGGCTGCTCCACTCCCAGAATTACTAAAGAAAGGCAAGGAGTTTTAGTGGACAATGGACTGTCAGAAGGTATTTGGCAGCCTGAAAGCTGTGTAATCCACTGCTGCAGTGTTAGCCACACCTAATTATGCAGAGTCATTCAAGGTGGCTATCAATGAGAGTTATGTGGGTGTCTGTTCTGTGCTCTTGTAGGAAGATGGCGAGAAGGTAGAAAGACCTATCGAGTATTTCTCCAGGAACTTGAACATTCAGCAGAAATATTCGGCAGTTGAGAAGGCAACTTTGAGCTTAGTATTGGCGTTACAACATTTATGTTGCCAGTCACGTGTCTGAGACAACCATATACACTGATCATAACCCAAGTTTGTGGAGAAATTTAAGGACAAAAGTTCCAGACTGTTTAGATGGAGCTTCTTGTCACCGCTATTCAATTTGAAAATTGTGCATGTGGCAGGACAAGAAAATGTGATTGCTGACACATTGTCAAGACTTGGATGACAAATGGAGGCATTTGGTGACAGGAGTAAACGAACTGAAATAGAATGTGGTATTACATGTTTACATATTTATAGTCAATGTAATGTATATGTGTATTGTAGTGTACTGACAATTTAAAGGTTTTGAAATAAAGCCATCTTTGGTGTTGATAGGTTTTCTTTAAGGGGGACATAAGACTGTGCTGCTGTTTTAACAAGATTAGTCTGACCTGAATTTTTTTTCTTCAGAAGTATCATAGAGGCAAAGGTTCCGATATGTCTGGAAATATCAATTGAAAAACTTTTAAGTGTTTTTTTTAAACATTTGTACAGTGAAGGGGGAGTGGCCTGTTCTCCCAGTTCAAGGGTTTGGTTTGGTTTGATTTGGTTTTAGCAAGTTGTTTTGTTTTCACCTGCTGGTCACATTTTACCTGGGAACCCAGAGAAGCAGTCCTATGCTAATCCTCTCTATCTGACATCTCTCTCTCTTGGAAGAACCTGTATTTGATTTTTACCTTTTTTTTGCCAAGGGAATGTTTATAGGGATGTTACAAGTCTTTGGTTCAGCATCATTAAGTTGTGATAGAGTCGATTGGGTTTTCAGATAGGTTATGCTATTCTAAATTCAGTTGTTTTTTATTTAGTATTTCATTAGTCTGTAAGTAAATTCTGTTTTGTTTAAAACTAAGTGGTTGGGCCAGCTGCATCGTTCCTAGAATATCCACTTTACCTCTCAAGACAACTAGAAAAGTTAAGGCCTGGGCTGCCTCCTTGAATAGTTTTCAGGGGGTCTGTAATAGCAGTAAATGGCTCCCTCACTAATAATGTGACATCATCTCCTCTTTTACATCCTTGCTGTCTCACCAGAAGATTCTATGACCCAGAATGTTGAGTTGTCAATCTTGTTCTTCCCTCAACCATGTCTCTGTGATGGTAACAATGTCTTAATTCCATGTGTCAATCCATACTTTTAATTCCTCTATCTTACCAAAATACTTCGAGCACTAGAGACCCTTCAGCCTCGCCATGCACCTTTGAGACACAACATGTGTAAACTCCTTCTGCTGAGGTTCCTTTTCTCAGATATGCTTTGTCACTATTGAACAACACCCTGCGTCTTCTGCTTCTGTCAAAAGCACTATGATGGCCTCCCTTTTTTTGGTTCACGTCAGACCGTTTGTTGTGGTTCTACATTCCCAGAAACAACTCCAGAGATCCAGGAATTGAAAACTGTCCATCCTGTACTAACTCTTGAACCATGAATTCATCTGCCTATTCTCCTATTTTTGTACTTGCTGGCACGTGGTATCATGCATAATTCTGAGATTGCAACTTTTGAGGTGTTGCTTTTTAGTCTACTGCCTAGCTACCTGAACTCTTTATGCAAGACCCCATCCCTTGAACTCCCAATGTGCACCATAACCTTAATCTTATCACCCTCTCCCTTCAGGATGCTGTGCAGCCAGTTGATGACACCTTTGAACCTGGCATCAGGATGATAACTCATCATCTTGGAGTCACATTGGCGGCCATAAGAAACACTTCCTGTTCCCCAAACTAATGAATCCCCCATCACTATTACTCCTGCTTTCTTATTCATTCCTCCTTGTACAGTCAGGCTGCTTGTGGTGCCAGATACTTGGTTCTGTCTGCAATCCTTCGAGGAATCAATGCTCACATCAGCTTCAGCGGGACTCCAGGGGTCTCATGTTCTATCTGCCTGTTTCTCTGCCTGATGGTCACTCATTCCCTTCTTGCCTTTAGATCCATCAGCTGTGATGTGAACACTTCTCTAAGCCTGCTATCCATGTAAATCTCAGTCTTACATGGTGTGCCTCAGTATCTCAGACTTTTTTTCACTTCTTAATTCATTCACAGGATGAGGACATCACTGACCATGCAGTTATTTGTTGCCCATCCTTCATTGTCCAGAGGGCAGTCAAAAGTCAACCACATTGCTGTGGGTCATGTAAGCCAGACAAGGTATAAACAGTAATCAAACTACTGTTCAGCCTTCGAAACCTGGAGCTTACGCTCTGCAGTTTTTTTTTGAGGTTGAGGCAGAAAATTCCAGCTCACTCCTTTGGAAGTAATGCTGTGCAAACTTAATGCCTAAAGTCAAAGGTGCTATAGCAAAACTAAAGCACCTGAGGCCAGGAACATGTACAGGCTCTGTGTGCGCACCAGCCTCCGTGCTCTATTTCCTGATCATGGTGACTTTGTCTTCAATGGATGACCCACCTTTTTTGAAATTTACCAATGTCTTCATATTTTCTGAATGAGATTTAATGATAACAGTCTTAGACGATACATTGAACTGACCGATAGGCACAAGTTAATTCTACTTGTCAGTTGTCTTTGATTCTAAGCTTAGATTAGATTTCTGTTAATAAGAAAACATTTGAGGTTACACTCCATTGCACAAGTTGAAGAGAATTTGGGGTGCCATTCAAAGTTTTAGAGTTTCTGTACAGTGGAATCTGTATGACTGTTCCTGATCCATGTAGAGTGATTTTGGTTGTTGAAATGCTTAGTTTGTATCAACTGAATGTTAAAGAAGAATGATGCACATACTCACCAGCTAAAGGTTTGTTTCCTTGGTTAAATCTAGAATGGTTTTCATGGAATAAATTTAGAAACATTGGGTGATTTAGGTTAACTGTGCAAATGTGGATAATTGCATCAATGTTCAGGCCTTTAATTGAAAATGCATATTGTAAAAAAACACTAGTCGCATAATACTTTATCTGGTTAATGGGGTCAGGATCTGTATATATGTGACTTTGGTCCTCTATTGGCTTCTGAATTCATTGTGACATATTGCGTACTATATCCTGGCTGTTCTCTCTCTCTGTTTCCAGTTGGATGTCTGTGGGTCATTTTTCATCTCTAACCAAACTGTTTCCACACTCTGGTTTCCTGAATATATATCATCTGTCTCTCTTATGTTAAATGTTATCTACTTTGCAGAACCACTTGCCTAGTTCTGCCTGTGTCATTGGCACCCACATGGACCATGTAAACCGTACCGCCCCTGTCCCATGGGCTCGCGCTGTCCTCGGTCAGAGCTGTCTGTGGAGTCGAGCTGCCCTTGGTCAGTGCTGTCTGCGAGGTCATTCTGTCCTTGATTACTTCTCTTTCCGTAGGGTCAAGCATGACCTTTGTCGGTGCTCTCTGTGGATTGTCCAGTGAACAGTTGGGATACAGATAGTTTTTGTGGCATTTTGTGGATGAGGTAGGTTGTGCACCCAGGGCCCAAATGGATGTGGTCAAATGCAGGCTGGATGATGTGGATGTTTGTAACCTAGAAATTAACCTATAAAACATCGTTTTTGCACTTTTAATTGTTTAATCTGTTGTCTAGAATTGTTAATAATTAACAAACCAATTTGACTATTCGTATTCCTGGCCTTTTTTCTAGTTTGCCTGTATCGTTGTTTGTTTTTATCTAAGAATTAAACTGCATGTGAGTTACTTTTCACGTCTTAATCATGAGGCGATAATGGGTTTCTGAGTAGGATTTTTTGATGCCATGAACTAGTATGGTTCATACTTGACCCTGATCTCTGTTTCCAGATTTCTTAGACATTCCGACTTCTTCATTCTTCCCTTGCCCTGCTCTTTTTTATTTCCATTTGATCTGTATCCTATCTGATTTGATTTATTTCTGTCATGTGTACCAAGGTCAGTGAAAAGTGTTGTCTTACCCACTTTACAGGCAGAGCATTCTGAACAAGTGCATCAGGGTCACAGGACAGAGTGCAGGATACAATGGTACAGCTGGGTGAGAAAGAGGGGGGGGGGGGGGTACAGTTAATCTGTGGAACTCATTGCTGCAGGGACCTGTGAAGGCCAAGTCATTTCAAGTATTTAAGACAGATAAGCTTTTGTTCAAAGGAATCAAGGGTTACGGTTAGAATGCAAGGGAGTGGGGTTTAGAAGCATATCAGCCATGATTGGATGGCATAGCAGACTTTATAGATCATATCGTCTAATTCTGCCCCTATACCTATAGTCTTATGGTATGAAGTATGGAAGTTAACTGTTAATTGATAGTTGCTATCAGAATTTTACATTTTAATCTGCTCAATTTGTCATGGTTCCGGTGATATCTTACCTTGTCCAAAGTCCTTGATAATATGGTTGATTTTGAAACCCTTGCTTACCTTTGTTGAAATTCCAAGTTTGAAGCCTTCCAGTGGGCTTTCTGCTCTTGCCGGAAAACTGAAACAACCCTTATCTCATAAATGACTTCCTGCATGACTGTGATCATAATGCATGTCTGATGTCCAATAATTAATGACCTAACTTCCTTCCAACAAAATAGTGGAAAGCTTGAAAATAATGCTTGGTGCTTGCTGTTTCAATAGCTGTGAACAGCCAGTACCACACTGTTTCTAGAATAGGGTCTGGAGTGGTTCTACCACTTGGTGGTTCTATCAGAACCCACAAAAACACGGACTGATTGCACAGAATGTATGTCCCTTTTTGTGTGGTTTTTGTTTCGATCAACAGAAATACATTTCTGGTCCATCCCTTTGTCACATCTGAGTCTCCCAGCCATTCTAGCTCTATTTATACCCTGGCCCCAGCTCCCCAGTCCTCCTCCTATTGGAAACAACCTTTAATTGAGGGGAAAAGTTTCCACTATGCTACTGATTATAAGATCTGTGCTGTTTTCTTCCACTGATTACATCCCTCTCCCTAGAAATAGACTGAGGCTGAACTGGACTGTTTACAAAATTGGAGACGTATTTATCAAATGGCTTGCTTTCAGTCACAGAGCAGCCTTGTCATTTCAACTTCCATTTGTCCATGTCCCCTAGATCTTTCCAAGTGCAATGCACTTATCGAACTCCTCACCTACTTGGCTCCTGATTTGACAGGAATTTAGTTTTAAATCCCTCCAAAGCCCTGCTGTTTTCGATTGTAGTAACTATAATAATTTGGGTCTCTTATGTTTCCACGATTTTAATCCCATTATTACTGGCAGGTGTGCCTTCAACTGTTTAGATTTTGAACTCTGCAGTTTTGTTTCTAAAAATTATTTACCCTCCTGTCTCGCTCATTCCTTAAGCTCTTTCAAACCTGTACTGGTACCAGTTTCCAATTCTAAAGTGCCTTGGGATATTTTACTGTGTAAAGATGCTATGGGAATTCAAGATCTTGATGAATAAGAGACCTGTGGAAAATGTTGTTACAGAGTACATTGAGTTCAGAGCTGCCATAACTAACTTGTACAGGACCAAGATTTGAGTTATTACTGGATTAGTGGTGCTGGAAGAGCACAGCAGTTCAGGCAGCATCCAATGAGCAGCGAAATCGACATTTCGGGCAAAAGCCCTTCATCAGGAATAAAGGCAGTGAGCCTGAAGCATGGAGAGATAAGCTAGAGGAGGGTGGGGGTGGGGAGAGAGTAGCATAGAGTACAATGGGTGAGTGGGGGAGGAGATGAAGGTGATAGGTCAAGGAGGAGAGGGTGGAGTGGATAGGTGGAAAAGGAGATAGGCAGGTTCGACAAGTCCGGACCAGTCAAGGAGAGTGTGCTGAGCTGGAAGTTTGAAACTAGGATGAGGTGGGGGAAGGGGAAATGAGGAAGCTGTTGAAGTCCACATTGATGCCCTGGGGTTGAAGTGTTCCGAGGCGGAAGATGAGGCGTTCTTCCTCCAGGCGTCTAGTGGTGAGGGAGCGGCGGTGAAGGAGGCCCAGGACCTCCATGTCCTCGGCAGAGTGGGAGGGGGAGTTGAAATGTTGGGCCACGGGGCGGTTTGGTTGATTGTTGTGGGTGTCTCGGAGATGTTCCCTAAAGCGCTCTGCTAGGAGGCGCCCAGTCTCCCCAATGTAGAGGAGACCACATTGGGAGCAACGGATACAATAAATGATATTGGTGGATGTGCAGGTGAAACTTTGGATGTGGAAGGCTCCTTTAGGGCCTTGGATAGAGGTGAGGGAGGAGGTGTGGGTACAGGTTTTACAGTTCCTGCGGTGGCAGGGGAAAGTGCCAGAATGGGAGGGTGGGTCGTAGGGGGGTGTGGACCTGACCAGGTAGTCGCGGAGGGAACGGTCTTTGCGGAAGGTGGAAATGGGTGGGGAGGGAAATATATCCCTGGTGGTGGGGTCTTTTTGGAGGTGGCGGAAATGTCGGCGGATGATTTGGTTTATGCGAAGATTTGTAGGGTGGAAGGTGAGCACCAGGGACGTTCTGTCCTTGTTACGGTTGGCGGGGTGGGGTTTGAGGGCAGAGGTGCGGGATGTGGACGAGATGCGTTGGAGGGCATCTTTAACCACGTGGGAAGGGAAATTGCGGTCTCTAAAGAAGGAGGCCATCTGGTGTGTTCTATTGTGGAACTGGTCCTCCTGTGAGCAGATACGGTGGAGGCGGAGAAATTGGGAATACGGGATGGCATTTTTGCAAGAGATAGGGTGGAAAGAGGTGTAATCCAGGTAGCTGTGGGAGTCGGTGGGTTTGTAAAAAAATGTCAGTGTCAAGTTGGTCGTCACTAATGGAGATGGAGAGGTCCAGGAAGGGGAGCGAGGTGTCAGAGATAGTCCAGGTAAATTTAAGGTCAGGGTGGAATGTGTTGGTGAAGTTGATGAATTGCTCAACCTCCTCGCGGGAGCACGAGGTGGCTCCAATGCAGTCATCAATGTAGCGGAGGAAGAGGTGGGGAGTGGTGCCGGTGTAATTACGGAAGATCAACTGTTCTACATAGCCAACAAAGAGACAGGCATAGCTGGGGCCCATACGTGTGCCCATGGCTACGCCTTTGGTTTGGAGGAAGTGCTCATCCTCCGCTACATTGGGAGGACTGGGCGCCTCTTAGCAGAGCGCTTTAGGGAACATCTCCGAGACACCCGCACCAATCAACCAAACCGCCCCATGGCCCAACATTTCAACTCCCCCTCCCACTCTGCCGAGGACATGGAGGTCCTGGGCTTCCTTCACCGCCGCTCCCTCACCACCAGACGCCTGGAGGAAGAACGCCTCATCTTCCACCTCGGAACACTTCAACCCCAGGGCATCAATGTGGACTTCAACAGCTTCCTCATTTCCCCTTCCCCCACCTCATCCTAGTTTCAAACTTCCAGCTCAGCACACTCTCCTTGACTGGTCCGGACTTGTCGAACCTGCCTATCCACTCCACCCTCTCCTCCTTGACCTATCACCTTCATCTCCTCCCCCACTCACCCATTGTACTCTATGCTACTCTCTCCCCACCCCCACCCTCCTCTAGCTTATCTCTCCATGCTTCAGGCTCACTGCCTTTATTCCTGATGAAGGGCTTTTGCCCGAAACGTCGATTTCGCTGCTCGTTGGATGCTGCCTGAACTGCTGTGCTCTTCCAGCACCACTAATCCAGTATTTGCTTTCCAGCATCTGCAGTTATTGTTTTTACCTCCAAGATTTGAGTTGACCATTGAGGTAAAAGACACAATGGGATGCTTGCATTTTCTGCTTCAGTCACCATGAGTTTGTGTGAGCTTCTTAATTAAGATTGCAAATGTCTTTGAAATAACTATCAAAGGTTAAACAGTTTACTGCAACTACTATGGTTTCAGAGCAGTGTGCTAATTTGTGCTAGCTGCATCTGAATGAGAATGAATATTGCACTGTACTTTGTTAAATTTGCTCCTGAGACATGGTCTTTGATGATCTGCTTTCCCAAGGTTAATGTGTTTTTTGTTATTTAACTTAGTGTGCCTCATTGCTTTGCCTGTAGAATTTGTCCCAGGATTAGTCTGTCTATAAGCTCTCTCTGATGCTGTGTTCTATCTCCTCCACACAGTTGTCTGCTCTCAGGAGGCTATGACTGGTCCCTGTCGGGCCATGATGCCTCGCTGGTATTTCAACGTCAACGAGAAGAAATGTTTTCGGTTCATCTATGGAGGTTGTGGAGGCAACAGAAACAATTTTGAGTCCGAGGAATATTGTATGGCTGTATGTAAACAAATGAGTAAGTCAGCTTCTTGCTGCAGCAGCCTACCTGCTTAGTATCGCTCTTTCCTGACCAATCAACCAGTTTACCTTGTACTAGTCTTTGTGACTTAAAAGTCTAAGAGTGTGGGGCTGGAAAAGCACAGCAGGTCAGGCAGCATCCGAAGAGCAGGAAAATCGACTTTTCATTCCTGATGGAATGGCTTTTGCCCGAAATGTCAATTTTCCTGCAGCTCGAATGCTGCCTGGCCTGCTATGCTTTTCCAGCACCACACTTTCGACACTAATCTCCAGCATCTGCAGTACTCTTTGCCTAGTGATGTAAAACTTTAATTCTCCTTCTTGGGCTTTGCTGTCACCCTTTTGAAGGTCTGCATTCTTCCAGATCTGAAACCCCTGGTGATAATTTCCTTGGGCAATTTTCATACCTTTCCTATGATGCATTTCTGTCATTCTGTCTATGTATGTAATCAGCTTTGCTGTCAAGTGTTATGTCTGATCAACAACTTTTGAAAATCCAAGGTAAGTGTGGAGAGGCATACGTTGTTCTGAGTCAGTGTAAAAATATGCAGTTGTCCTTCTGGGTGGAAAATTCACAGTATGTGGAGCTCGAGCTCCTTGTTCAAGTTTCAGGTATTTGATATGATTTTAAACTTTAATTATTTGCCAAGATAGAACATAACAGTTTCATATCCTTCAGCTGTCACTCACTATAGCCTGTCTTATTTCTTCTATTTTATCATTGCCTACAGGATATGATTCACCACTGACACAAAAGTATGAGCAGAGTATTTTGGTTGACGTGAGGTGTTATTTACTGATTCAGCTGCCTGTTAGTGTATTTCTTTTTCGTTTCGTCTTGTCTCCATCAAGTTTTCTCCTTTTCTGAAGTGATACTTGGGGAAACTGCTGATGTTGTTTATTGTTATCTTATAAGCCAACCCTTATCATGTCTTGCATTGAGCATTGAAAAGGCCCACCATTGAGCTCAATTTGCAGGTGACAGGTTAACAATCAGCATTTCAAGCCTATATTTCCCCTTTCATGAATCTGATCAATGTGGCAAATCTGCGAGTTGAGCTAAAAGTGTAG
The DNA here is from genome assembly GCF_047496795.1 of Chiloscyllium punctatum. Lineage (NCBI taxonomy): Eukaryota > Metazoa > Chordata > Chondrichthyes > Orectolobiformes > Hemiscylliidae > Chiloscyllium > Chiloscyllium punctatum. The sequence continues at coordinate 51,725,640 of NC_092761.1, read as the reverse complement.
ATGGAACCTAATTTGTATGATGTAACTGGATAAATTCACAGCTGTTTATTGGACAGCAGAGGACAAAATGCCCCCACCTGTGTTCGACTTGAGATTTTTTCTGAGGGAAACCTTTTGATTTCAGGGGCTGTTTTTGACTTTCAGTGACTCCTTTCTCATTCTCATTTGCTCATGAATTCATTGATTCACTCAATTAATGTTGCCTTCTGTATTTGTGCTGATCTACTAATTTCTTAGAAGAATTAAAATGATGGCTCAGTGATTAGCTCTGCTGCCTCCATGCCAGGGACCTGGTTTCAATTCTACCGTCAGGTGACTGTCGTGTTTGTGCATTCTCCATGTCTGTGTGGTTTTCTTCCCAAAGTCCAAAGATGTGTAGGTTAAGTGGATTGGCCATGCTAAATTGCCCAGAGTATCCAGGGATGTGCAAGCTAAGTGGACTAGCCATGGGAAATGCAGGGTTGGGTCTGGGTGGGATGGTCTTTGGAGTGTTGGTGTACACTCAATGGATCAAATGGCCTACTTCCACACTGGAGGGGTTCTTTGATTCTATTCATTCATCAATATCCTCAATTATCAATTCTGTTATTTAAAGCCATAAAACACAAAGAAAACATTAATCTCTCAGATTCCACAGGCTTTAAATTAGCACTAGACAATTGGCAAAAGTTAGAAGCAAGAGTCTGTTTTTGAAAATAGTCAGCATGACTTTATGTCGAGAAGAGCTTATCTAACAAATTTTATTGAGTTTCTTATTGAAGAATTGACAAAGGTAATTGATGAAGGTAGGGCAGTGAATGTTGCCTACATGGACTTCACTAAAGCATTTGACAAGGTCCCTCATGGTAGGCTGGCACAGAAGATTAAGACACATTGGATCCTTAATGACTTGCCAAGATAGATCTAAAATTGGCTTAGCCATAGACAATGGAGGTAAGTTGTGGAGGGATGTTTTTTTTCAGAGCCTGATTTGCCCTGTCTCTCACATATATTTTGAGTGCTGCTGTATGCTTCTTGCTTAGTCAATACTGGTGGCAATCACTGAAAAGGCAAAAATCTTGCCCAGGTCAGAGGAATTTTCTTGCGAGCTCATTCATCAAGTCTGCTCCCACAACCCTCTTTGTAGTGAGTTCCAAGATATGAATTTTTTTTTAAAAAGTGCTCTTCACTACAGTTCCGTGTCTTCTTATCAAATTCTTCAATCAGTGTCCTTGCAGTCCTTGTACCATCAGCTGATAGGATGTTTATTTTGCTAACTTTATCAAAACTTGTCACAATTTTGTAATCATTATTCAATATCCCTTCAATCTTCTGGGCACCAAGGAAAAGGAAAATGTGATGACAGAATTGGATATAATTCTCTTGTTGAAGTGCAAGAAAGCTTTATTTTGTGTAAAGTGCCAGCCTTTATACTCAGTGCATCTATTTGTAATGCCCAAGATCCTCTGTACTTTGGTAAATTGCCCTCAATTTGCCTTTGCACTTTGAAGATTGATGTATGCAAGCATCCAGATCTATGGTCCTTGCAAATTCTTTCCAACTATACCATGAAGCTATGACTGCAAGGCACTGTTGAAATCCAGTTGTGGCAGAAATTAATTTCAGGTTTTAAAAAGTCCGATAATAAACAGTAATCAAAGGAATTGTTGTTTGGGAAAAGAAACCCGTTCTTGGTTGATTTGGCTGCTTATTTCTACATTCCAATTGATTCTTCATTGCCCTCTGAAGAACAAGTCAGTTAGCTGTGTTCTCTACTTCAACAAAAAGGCCTACCATCATCATGTCGACTGTTTAAGGCTGGGCTATAAAGACTGGCTTTGCCATGTGGAGCCAACATCCTAAGTTTTATTTCAATTGTTAATATATTGTGTACACTGTTAACAATTTTAAAAATGCGCTGAATGTTTTCTCAAGTTTAGCATCATTCTTACTCGTGAATGACACCTCCAGTAACAACAACAACTTATCTTGACTGCAAGTATCCAAGTAGATAAAGCTATGACCTAGTGCTTTAACAGTGAGAATTTGCATGTATTTGGCATTGTTGTCTCTAGGATTCACAAGAGCATAATGTGTTTGTTCTCAAAGGTAGATTGATGGCGAATACTTGAATGACAAGGACATTTTTGACAGAATAATTTCCCTATTACTATGTCCCACATCAAAAATAATGAAGTATGATGACTTTATCCTTGTCACAGTTGAGGTTTTGTAATATTGTTTCAAGACTTCCTTTAAATAAAGGGGATCACAGGACTTGGTTTGAACTCTTTTCAACAACAGACCTGGGTGAGATGACTATTAAATTATGGAGTTATAAGGTTATGGAGTTATTACTCCCAAGCCAAAATGGGAACTAGATGGAGTTGGTGACATCAGACCCCAGCAGGCTTAAGGATGTGTCTGGACTGCAGGTATCATCATGTCCGTGCACAGTGGCATGTACATACCACCCTACCTTAATTTCATAGAGTAATTGAGTCATACAGCTCTATGGCCCACCATGTGTATGCCAATTAACAAACACAAAACTGCACTAATCCCATTTATATGCACTTGGTCCATAATTTATTATGCCCTGGCATTTTTAAGTGCTCATACAGATGCTGCTTAAATGTTGACAGTACCTGCTTCGACCACCCTCTCGGTAAGCATGTTTGATATTTCTACCACCTGGGTGAAAAAATGTTTCCTCCGATCCCCTCTGAACCACTTACTCCTCTCCCTTTAAACTCATGTCCTCTGATCTTAGACATGTTGCCCATGAGGAAAAGATTCTCACAGTCTACCCTTTTTATGCCTGTCATAATTTATGTATATCTCAGTTGGATCCCCCCTCAGTTTCCTGTGCTCCAGGAAAAACAACCCCAGCCTATTCACACTCTTCTCGTAACTGAGGTTATCCATCCCAGTGAAACAAAAATAAAAATCCAAAGGACTATGGATGCTGTAAATCAGAAACAAAAATAGAGATCGCTGGAAAAGCTGAACAGATTTGGCAGCATCTATGGAGAGAAATCAGAATTAATGTTTTGGGTCAAGTGACTCTTCCACAGAATATCCTGGTGAATCTCCTTTGCATCCTATCCAGTGCAGTCATGTCCTTCTGATAGTGTGGCGACCAGAGCTGCACACCATATTCCATTTGTAACCTCTATAAGGTGCAAGAAGACTTCCCTGCTCCGATATTCTGTGCCCCGAGTAACGAAAGCAAGAATCCCGTATTAGAGATCTACTGACTTGTACACCGAGGTCCCTTTATTCTGCAGTACTTCTGAGAGATATTCATTGACCCTTTCCTTAATAGACCTTCCAAGTTACATCAGCTCCTGAACATTAACAACAACACCAATTTTTGTGTCATCTGCAAACTTACTAATTATGCCTTCTACATTCACATCTAAATCATTAATAACAAGCAGAGATCTCTGTGGTACGTTACTGGTCACGATGTTACAGTCTCAAAAATAACCCTGCACTGTGTCACCCTTTGTCTCCTCTGTGTAGCCAGTTTTTGACCCAGTTTGCCAACTTGCCTTGGAGCTTTTGGGTCAGCCTCCCACGTGGATCCTTATGAAAGGCCTCACTGAAGCCACATCAACTGCACAACCCTTATCAATATATTTTGTCCCCTTTCAAAAAACTCAAATTAGTCAGACAGGTTCTCTTTCCAACAAATCCATGCTTATCTCAGATCAATCCCTGCCTTTCCAAGAAAGTCAAGAATTGCAGATGCTGGAAATCAGAAACAAAAACTTCAGTTGCTGAAGTTCAGTGAACAGGTCTGGCAGCATCTGTGGAGAAAAATAGAGTTAAAATGTTAGATCTAGTGATCCTTCAGAAATGTTCTGAAGAAAGGTCACTGGACACAGCATTAATGTTGTTTTCTCATCACAAATGCTGCTATACTTGCTGTGTTTCCAGCAATTTAAGTTCTTGTTACCTATTGTTCCAAGTGTTGATTAATCCAGTCCCTCAGAATTTTTTCAAATAAGTTCCTTACCACTGACGTCAGACTAATGGTCCGTAATTACCTGGCCTATCCATGTTGCTATCTTGAACAAAGGATTTACGCTAGCTCTCCATCAATCTAGCGTATCACCTGTGGTCAGTGAAGTATTAAGTATCTCTGTCAGAGCCCCAGCAATCATCTTTTCCTTCCATAACAGCCTGGAATACCTCTCATCAGGTCATGGGGATTTATGCACCTTAATGCCCACTAAAACATCTTATACCTCCTCCATATTAATCTTAACACACTTTAGAACCTCACCATCATAATTAAAATCTCCTGTTACTATGTTTCTCCTATGTTGATCAGAAATACTCATTTAAGACCTTATCCACATTCTCTCGCTCCACACTCAAGTTGCCCCTTTGTTCTCTCATAGTCCCCATTCTATCCCTGATGATCCTCTTGCTCTTCATATAAAATGCCCCCTTGGGGTTCACCCTAATCTTATCTGGTAAAGGCATTTTGTGGCCCTTCTTTGCCTTGTTTCAGCACTCCCCCACACACACTATATTACTGAAGGGCCTCACCTGTTTTTAATGCTCTGTACCTAATGTTTGCTCCATGTTTTCCTTTTATCAAACTATTGATATCAATTGACATCCAGGGTTCCCTGGTCTTGGTGCCCTTACCATTCATTCTAGAGGAATGTCCCCAAACTCTCATATTATTACTTTTAAAAACACTTTTAGGAGCTTTCATGTTAATGTTTTTTAGAACAACTTTGGCTGCCTTTCATCCCGGTTCTCCCCTCAATTCAGTTCATGTTGCAGGCAGCATCACCAGCTGGTCCCCCTCACTTTTTAGTCCCCATTTGGTGATTGTTTTTCCTACTTTTGAATATTTGTATTAGTGATTTAATGCACCTTAGAGCCTCAGTAAATACCCGCTACTCTTGCTTTTCTGCTAAACTATGGAATTGGAATCTTGTTTTTAAAAATTGCACTCCAGGGATCAACCTAAATAACTTGAAAAGAATAAAATTCTGGTGTTGAGAATTTTTCTTTTACTTGAAAAACTTCAATTTATTGCAGCCATCATTAAGATTTAAATCCTTTTTGGGCATGAGTGCTCTTTGCGCCACCTAGAGATGGTGCTCGAACCATGCACAGCCTAAAGATTAAAGGGAGGCCATGGTTGTGGTGGTGGGACGGTGATCTGTGTTTACAGTTGTTCCTTTCCAAAGTCCCAGGCAAGTGTGAGAATGTTGGGTTGTAAACTTTTATGCTCTTAAGTTGTCCCTCTTTTAACAAGATAAAAAAGAGTTGAGGTAATGAGGCAAGCCAGTTCACATTTCTACTTTGACACAAGGCCCATGTGATTTGTCTTGCTGTGAAGAAACTGGCTTTGAATAGGGAAGGGTCTTGAAGATATCTGTGAAATTTGGGCATAGTTTGCTGGGGATCTCGGAGAAAAAGAGCAGTTAAAAGGTATCTGTAATTAATCAACCCAAATCAGAGGTGAGGCCTTGTCCTCTGATCGAAAATACCAAATTTGCAATGATTTTAAATTTGCCTAGTTGTGCTGAAGGGAGAATGGCCAGGAAAACCTATACTACGAAAAATATTTCTAGAGTCATAAGTTGCAAAGCTATGGAAGGAAGGCAACTGAATCCTCGAGAGCTGGGGATCACTTTGGATTGTGTACAGGAAAATCAAATGACTACTTGAGTGACAGTACAGTTTACCTGATGAAGCAGGTTTTCTGGTTAGGTAAGAAGCAATAGGGGAGAATTCTGTTCTATATTTTAAAGTATAAATTATGTACAAAAGTAGTGTTTAGTCAGTGTTGCATTTAGTCTGGTTGCTAAAGTGAATGTCTTAAAATCTGAAATTTTTGATTTTTAAAAGCTTAGCCACATCTACAAGGATTATAACAATGTGCATGCCTCATTTTGAGTCACTGTCCCTACCTGGTTAGCACTAAGCTAATTTTTCTAAGGTAACCACAAAACTTTAGTAAATTGATGCAACAGATTGTTGGAAGCATTTTACAGGATCAGATTTATAGCCAACATTAATAACCAGCATCGCAATTATGAGCATAATTTGGGTTTGTTGTATTATTCAGGGTATGCATTGTCTAAGTTTGAATGTGCACAGGCTCAAAAGCTGACGAATGCTCTGTTTTGCAGTTCTCTCAACTCCTCAACCGGCAGATGAAGTGGACGTTTATTTTGAAACACCCGCAGATGAAAATGAGCATGCACGTTTCGCAAAGGCTAAACAGCAACTCGAGGTCAGACATCGTGACCGCATGGATAAGGTATGAGGCGCACATTTTGTCTTAACTTTTTGCTAAAATGAAATTTAGCCAGGAAGCTGCATGGAACATTCTGATCACCCTTCTTAGTCTATCAACCTAAGATAGTGTTGTTGTGTTCCTCATTTGTCAGAAACAGTAGGGACATTTAAGCAATTCTTGGATAGGCACATGGAAGTTCGTGCAATGAAGGGTATGTAGGTTCGTCTGACTTTAGAGCAGGATAAAAGCCTGGCACAACATCGAGGGCCAAAGGGCCTGTACTGTGCTGTACTGTTCTGTGTTCTATGGTGAAGGACGTTAGCTGAAGCCAACCTTTATTTTGAATAGATTTATTCACAATGAAATGTTACTTGGAAAAAGCTCCTGACTCCATTCTGGCCTTGTGTTTGTCGCTTTATAAATATTTTCCCATCATCCTGTTCAGAAATGTTGTTATACACCTCTGGAACAAATAGGACTTCAACCGAAACCACCTGACCTTGACGTCAGGACATTGACAAGAGCCCAGTCTTCCTTTATACTCCTTTTTGGAATCAAATAAGCCAAATCAAATCAAATTAAACTAAATGAACAAGTGACAGCCTCTGGCGTAGGTTTTTTATATGTGCTGAAGGAGTCATTGAATCAGTGTCCTCCATCTGTATGCACTTCAACTTAAATGCAAGAGAATATAATTTTTAGAATTTCATCTAATTTTCCCTAAACAGCATTGCAGATTGGTGCTGGGATCCTAATACATATATTAGTGACTGGGATCTGAATATTGGAGGTATAGTTAATAAGTTTGCAGATGAACTGAAGATTGATATTGTTGATTACGAGGAGGATAGTGTCAGGCGACAGCCTGATATTGATCAGCTGGTAAACTGGGCACAGCAATGACAGATGGAATTTAATCCTGGTAAGTTTGAGGTCAATTAAGGGAAGGCTTTATATAGTGAATGTTACTCCCTAGGCAGTACTGAGGAACAGGGAGGAACAGATAAATGGTCAAGTACATAGATCCTTGAAATTATCGCCACAGGTAAGCAGGATGGTGAAGAAGGGCATGCCTTCTTCATTAGCTGTATTATGGAATATAGGAGCAGGGAACTTGTTGCAACTTTACAGAGCATTGGTTAGGCCACAGATGGTATACAATATACAGTTCAGGTCACCACACTATCAGAGGAATGTGATTGCACAGGAGATGGTGCAGAGGAGATTCATCAGGATGTTGATTGGGGTGGAAAGTCTCAGTTATGAGAAGCAATAGCTGGATTTGTTTTCTCAGCAGAGGTGACTAAGAGGGTATCTGGTTGGGTGAAACTAAACTGAGAGGCATAAACAGGGTAGATGTAAGAAGCCTTCCCCATGGTAAACATGTCTAAGATCAGAGGGCATAAGTTTAAGGTAAGGAGTAAGGAGGGGATTTGAGGAAGAACATTTTCATCCAGAGTGTGGTAGAAATATGGAATGCACTGTCTGAGAGGATGATGGAAGCAGGGAGTCTTGCAACATTTAAGCATCTGGACAAGCATTTAAATGTCAGGGCATAGTAGGTTATGGACCAAGTGCAGGTAAGTGGAATTAATATAGTTTGGTGATGGTTGCTTGATGCAGACATGGGAGATAGAATGGCCTGTTTCTGTGCCCTTTGACTTTATAACTTGTGTATTTCAGTGAGTGAATCTCTTCCATGCCATATTTAGCTGAATGGTTATGACATAGCACCATACAATGTGGGAGGGACCCATTCAAACTGTGCTTCACTTCATGAAAAAGAAATGAATTCTTAGCACCACCCTGACAAGACCCATTGGAATCATTATTATTTTCAATACAGTCATATCTCATTGATACACATTCCAGTAAATATAAACTCACCCTGACTTCATAAGACAACTTGTTACCTTAAGTATCAGCCTAATTCATCTTCTCTGAAAAGCCTCCAATCAAGTGTATTCCTCTGCAAGTAAGGAGACCAAACTGTATAAAGTGCTCTCTGTGCAGTCTTACCAGTGCCCTCTGCAGTTGTAATAAGAGTCGTGTATACTGCATTCCTTTTGTAATAAAGACTGCTGTTCCTTCCTATTATTTAACTGCATGCTAAAATTTTGTGATTCAGGTATAAGAACTCGATCCTTCTGTACCATAGCAATAATTGCGTGGCACAGTGGGTCAGTGGTTAGCACTACTGCCTCACAGCGCCAGGCACCCGGATTTGATTCCAGCCTCAGACAACTGTCTGTTTGAAGTTTGCATATCACCCTGTATCTGTGTGGGTTTCCTCCAGGTGCTCTGGTTTCCTCCCGCAGTTCAAAGATGTGCAGGTTAGGTGAATTGACCATGCTAAAATTCTCCATACTGTTCAATAATGTGTAGGTTAGGTGCATTAATCATGGGAAATATAGAATAATAGGGATGGAGGAATGGCTCAGGGTGGGATACTCTTCAGAGGGCCAGTGTGTACTTGTTGGGCCAAATGGCCTGTTTCTACACTGTAAGGATTCTATGATGGTGTTTTACAGTCTCTCTCCATAATCTGTTTTTCTACTCTTCTTGCCAGGGTGGTCACAACCTCACGTTTTCCCACATGATACACCGCGTGCCAAAATTTTGTCCATTTACTCAAACTATTTGTACTCCTTTGCAATCTTTTTGGCAACTTACTTTCCAACTTACCCCTGTTTCATCTGCAAACCTGGCTGTAACTCAGTCAGTCTCTTTGTCCCAGTCATTATTACAATTCATAAATAGTTGAGACCCTAGCACTGATCCTTGTAATGCTCCAGAAATTATGGTTTAACTTGAAAGTGACCCCGTTAGCATGCATGCTAATATATAAACTCATCTTTAGTAACTATTTGTGCCATCATCTTGAATGCCTTTTTGATATCCAGATGCACATTGAGTTCCTCTTATCTACCCTGTTGTCAAGTCCTCAAATAACACTCAAATTTGTCAAATATTACTTAGAATAAATAATTGTTGCTGTTTTTTGTCTTGCATTGATTAGAATAAATGCGCAATGCAAAATTTCATCAATTTACACTGCAGGAGAAATTTGCACTGCAGCTCATTGGCTGGTGAATATTCATGGAGTTATAAGTTCCCCAATCCCATGGTAATTCCATGAAAGCTACACATGTTAAACATCTTACATCTGTTTGCAGAGAAAGGATCTCTGCCTAGGAATTACGTCAAATAGTTGCTTGGTAGTACAGCATTGCATATGAGTGAACATTTTTTTCACTAGGATATCGAGGGGCTGGCCAGGTGTTCTGTACTGTTGTTTACCACAAGCCTATCTTTGCTGGAACATTAAAATATTGGGTTTTTTGCAGGTCCCACATGCTATAACTTTGGCCTAACAAATAACTTCATAAATATGGCCATTTGTTCTCAATACAAGCTTGATGGTAAAATGTGGTCCACCAAAGTCATCCTGCAAAATAATGACTAATCTGATCAAATGATTTCTCACTGTATATTGTACAAGCTCATCAACATCCCTACTTTTGGAACTGAAAATTGTCCAGAGTATATTGGATCATCCTGTAAGGACAAGGTATCTAAAGGTTTTGTGCAACAGCAACAAGCCAAAAAGATGTTTTGCCTATCACACAAATGAGTAATGCAATATATAAATTTCAATGCCAGTGTGATGCAAGGCTTTTCAGCTACATATCCAAAGGACTCGTGGATCATAGTAGAAGTGTATCCCTTTAGCTGTTAGCAACAAATGGTATTAACCATACAGTTTCATGTTTGCAGATTTGACAACAGTGTTCAACAACAGATATGATTCTGCTGTTGGACATTTGACTGATTTTCCCCGAGTTTACACAGGATTATGCTGAGAACCAATTCAGGATTGTCATTTGGGGTTGCAGTCTAGCATACTTGCACGTACTGGAAGCAGCATATGTTAATCCACAGAGCTCTGTTCTTCAGACACAGAGAATGTGTGCATTAATTGTTCTTGTTTTGTCTCACCGGAATAGGTTACAGCCATTTGCTGGTTCATTTCTCAGGACAATGCCTTAACTAATCCAAGTCAGCCTGTCCAGTTTAAAATTTAAACAAAGCCTGGCTGTTAACTATCAATAATTGTTAACTGGTGTATTCTCCATGGCAGTACTTCTGCCACTCAGCCCACTTGCAAACAATCTGCAAACTCATACAAGATAAATGCTTGTTTTCCCCTTAAATTGGTATTCTTAAAAATTCTGATGAGATAAAAACAAAGAGCTTCCACAAAATAATTTGTTTCAGCAAAAGTTGTCAAAATTGAGTAACAATTTCATTTACACCCTCATTGGGTAGGGCTTAATTTTTGATGGGATTTTAAGGAGTAATATGCAAGCAGAACAGGGGTTGTATTGATCCTTGCGGCACACTGCTGGTCACAGGCTTCCAGTCTGAACAACAATTCTCTATCATCACTGTCTGTTTCTTACCTTCAAGCCAATTGGCTAGCTGTCCCTGTATCCCCTATGAGCTAGCCTTACTAATGAGTCTACCACACAGTACATTATTGAAGGCCTTGCCAAAGTCCATGTAGACAACGTCTACCACACTCCCCTCATCTATCGCCTTGGTTACCATTTCAAAAGAAAAACTCAATCAGATTTGTGAGACATGATTTCCCACACAAAGCCATGTTGATTATCCCTAATTAGTCCTTGCCTTTCCAAATGCATGTAGATCCTGTCTGTCAGAATCCCCTCCAACAAATTACCCACCACTGACATTAGGCTCACCGGTCTGTAGTCTTCTGACTTTTCCTTGCAGTCTTTCTTAAATAATGGCCCAACAGTAGCCACTGTGCGATCTTCTGATACCCGTGGTTGTCGAAACAAATAGCTCCGCTCAGGACCCCGTAATTTCTTCCCTAGCTTCCTTCAAGGTCTTGGGATACACTTCATGGAATCCTACAGTGTGGAAACAGGCCATTTGACCCAAAAAGTCCACACTGACCCTCCCATTCCCCAATATTCTACAGTTCTCCTGATTAATGACTAAACCTACACATCCCTGAATGTTATGGGTAATTTAACATGGCCAATTCACCTGACCTGCATACCTTTGGACCATGGGAGGAAACTGGAGCACCCGGAAGAAACCTATGCAGACGCTGAGAGAATGTGCAAACTCCACACAGTCGCCTAAGGCTGGAATCAAACCTGGGTCCCTGGTGTTGTGAGGCAGCAGTGCTAACCACTGAGCCACTGTGCTGCTTGATCAAGTCCTGGGGATTTATGCATTCTCAGACCTTCAGTACTGTGGGCTCTTCAAGACATTAGTTTAGATTATATTACTTACAGTGTGGAAACAGGCCCTTTGGCCCAACAAGCCCACACCGACCCTCCGAAGAGCAACTCACCCAGACCCATTCCCCTACATTTACCCCTTCACCTAACACTACGGGCAATTTTAGCATGGCCAATTCACCAAACCTGCACATTTTTGGACTGTGGGAGGAAACCGGAGAAAACCCACGCAGACACAGGGCGAATGTGCAAACTCCACATAGACAGTCGCCTGAGGCAGGAATTGGCCTCCCACATTAGTGGGCGGCACGGTGGCACAGTGGTTAGCACTGCTGCCTCACAGCGCCAGAGACCCGGGTTCAATTCCTGCCTCAGGCGACTCTCTGTGTGGAGTTTGCACATTCTCCCCGTGTCTGCGTGGGTTTCCTCCGGGTGCTCCGGTTTCCTCCCACATTCCAAAGATGTGCAGGTCAGATGATTCAGATGAATTGGCCATGCTAAATTGCCCGTAGTGTTAGGTAAGGGGTAGATGTAGGGGTATGGGTGGGTTGTGCTTCGGTGGGGCTTGTTGGGCCGAAGGGCCTGTTTCCACACTGTAAGTAATCTAATCTTAGATTCTCACTTCCCCATTATCCTGCTTGTTACTTCTTCAGAGAATCCTGATAAATTTGACAAGCATGATTTCCCCTTCTTAAAGTCATGCCGACTCTGCTTGATAATATATATTTCTAAGTGCTCTACTATTATATCTTTGACAGTAAACTCTTCACGTTTTCCCTTTAGCTGAGGTTTTCCTACAGACTAGTGAGTTAGTATGGTTGCTGATTGTTGTAATGCTTGCATAACCTAAAGAGACAGAAGTTAACAGGACAAATAAAGGCAATTTGCCCATCGTATCCATTCTTCCTTGTAGCCCTTTTGCATTTTTTATCCAAACCTTGAATCTGTGCTTCTAAGCCCTTGTACCATCAGCTGATGGGAACAAACAGCTTTTCTTTGACAGCTTTAAATAAAATAAATATAATCTTGTGCATTTCTATCAAATCCCCACCCTATCAACTTCCATTATGCTAAGCGCACAAATGCAGTTCCTTTACTTAGACTTAGTTCCACACAAGACAGTGGGCAAATCTGTCACTGTCCTTGGTCCTTTGCAATCACATTCACTGCAGCAAAGGTACTGTTCAGCTCTAGAAGGTTGTCCTTAAATTTCTTTGCCGAGTCTTTGGCCATGTTCTACCACCTATTGCCTAAAGTGCAATATTTGTGACGTGCCAACTCAGTTATACCTCTCTTGATGTCCTGTAGGTTCCTCTGATCAGTCCTCTGTTGCAGTTTTGCATTGGTGATACCTCTCCAAGTTGTGCCCAGAATTTTACATAGGCCGCACTAGTTGAAGACGTTGAATGTTTTCCTTTATATAATAAAATGGAGTATAAGGACGCAGAAGTATGCTGCAGCTGTACAAAACCCTGGTGTAACCCCACTTGAAGTACTATGAGCAGATCTGGGCAGCACTCTTCAGGAAGGATATATTGGCCTGACAGCGAATACAATGTAGATCTATGAAAATGATATCTGAATTTCAGCAGTTAAGATATGAGGAGACATTTGGCCTATTTACTCTGGAATTGAGAAGAGTAAGGGGTGCTCTAGTCCAAGTCTGCAAGGCATTAACAGGAAAAGACAGAGTGGTAGATGTTTGGAACTATGTTGGTGGTTGCAGGATCAGTTGTTTATTTTGAAACTGGGATTAATCAATTTTTGTTAAATAAAGTGATTAATGAATAAGGGTCAAAGGCAGACATAGGGGGGTGAAGAAGGCGTTTGGCACATGTGTCTTCATTGGTTAGTGCATTGTGTAATGGAGATGGGACATCATGTTGCAGCTGTTCAGGACATTGTTTAGGCCATTTTTGGAATATTGCTTTTAGTTCTCTGCTAGCGGAAAGATGTTAAAAGTGAAATGTGCAGAAAAGACTTAGAAGGTTTTCGCCAGGATTGGAGGATTTGAGCTATAGGGAGAGGCTAAATAGGCCTGAGCTTGGAGGTTGAGTGGTGACTTTACAGAAGCTTGTAAAGTCATGCAGGGCATGGGTAGGGTGAATAGCCAAAGTATTTTCCCCAGGGTAGCGGAGTCCAAAACTAGAGGGCATAGGTTAAAGGTGAGACATTTTCACACTAAGGGTGGTGTGTGTGTGTGTGTTGAATGAATTGCCATAAGAGGTGGATGTGGATACAATTAGAACATTTGAAAGGCAACTGGATGAGCCTATGAATAAGAAGCATTTAATGGGATATGGTCCAAATGTTGGCCAATGGGACTAGATTAATTTAGGATATCTGGTTGGCATGGACAAGTTGGACAAAAAGGTTTGTTTTCATGCTGTACATCTCTATGGCTCAATTCTTGGGGACACCACTGTCTGTCATCCTCCTCTCTGAAAAGCTGTTTACCACCATTTCTTGTTTTCTGACCTCACACCAGGTTTTTTCAAAACTGACCCTGAACCTTTCTGCTACCAAAAAGGAACCATGTACATTCAAACCAAGGTGTCTCTGATCCTCTGTTTCCCAGAGTCCAACCATTCATCATGTAGTCTCTTTCCACATTTGTCCTGCCCAAATGCATCACATCACACCTTTCTGACTTGAATTCCATTTGTCATTCTGTCCATATCTTCACATAATCTAAGGCTGTCCTTCTCTCTCTTTACCATTCCATTGATTTTTATATGATCTACAAACTTCCTGATTAACCCAACTACATTCAAGTTGAAATCATTCATAGAAACGATAAACAGCAAGGGCTCCAACACAGGCCACTGTGGGATCCCACTGGACACAGACTTCCGGTCAGGAAGACACCCTTTTGGTTTCTGTGACTCAGCCAAATGTGGATTAAATTTGCCAAATTTACTTGGGTCCCATGGACTCTTGCCTAGGCTGTCAGTTTCCCATGCAGATCCATACTGAAATCCAAGTAAACGACATTAAAAGCATTGCCCTCATCTACAGACCTAGTGAGCTCTTTGAAAAATTCAATCAAGTTGGTCAGACATGGCTTCCCCTTAACAAAACCATATTGACCCTTCTTGATTATTTCCTACATATTGATTTTGTGTCTCAGAATTGCTTTCAATAGTTTTTTTTAGTCTCATCCCATGAATGAGTATATCACAGGCTGGACCAGCAATTATTATCTATCCCTATTTGTCCAGAGGGCAGTTATCCCACATTGCTGTGGGTCTGGAGTTGCATGTAGGCCAGACCAGGTAAGGATGGCAGTTTCCTTCCCTAAACGACATTAGTGAACCAGGTGAAGTTTACTGACAATCAACCATGGACTCATGGTCATCATTAGACTCTTAATTCCAATTTTTATTTTCTTGAATTTGCATTCAGTTTCCCCACCAATGAGGTTTGACTACCTATACTAGGATGAATACAGTTGTAAATCTGAGACTTATAAATGGTATCTTACTGCTGTCTGTAGGAGTTTTTTTGAGTGGTAGTATTTTATAACCAAACCATTTGTTCCAACCAATCTGCACTTGTGTTTATACTCAAGGCCCCCTCTTAGAAGGCAAACAGGCTCCTAAATCAACCACGATTGTCTTGTCAAAATCTTCCATGCTATAACCGCGCAACATTTCAGGTGGACAAAAGTAAAATATTAAGGATGGAAATCTGAAACTATGCAGAAAAACAACATTTCAGGTTGATGACTTTTTTAAATACTGTCTAATGTGCTCAATATTCTAGCATTTTCTGTTTTAAAAGATAATAGTTTACTGATAGCTGTGTATGCAGCAGATGTTTCCAGTACAGTGGGCATTGTCACTGTAACGGGGGATGTCAGTCCAGGGCCACTGGATAACCCTGCAGTTGCTGTGGTCTTTGAGTCCTATAAGGTTGGGTCTTTTGGCAGGGCTTGTTGGTGTGTCATAGAGTCATAGAGCTATACAGCATGGAAATAGACCCTTCGGTCGAACTTGTCCGTACAGACCAGATATCCTAAATATATCTAATCCCATTTGCCAGAATTTGGTCCACATTCCACTAAATCCTTCCTATTCATATACACATCCAGATGCCTTTGAAATGTTATAATTGTTCCAGCCTCCACCACTTCCACTGGCAGCTCATTCCATACACGCACCACCCTCAGTGAAAAAGTTAACCCTCCGATCCCTTTGAAATCTTGCCCCTTTCACCTTTAAATCTATGCCCTCTAGTTTTGAACTCCCCACACTGGGGAAAAGGTCTTGGCTATTCACCTTATGATGTTGTTACTTTCTGTAAGGTCACCCCTCGGCCTCTGACACTAGGGAAAATAACCCCAGCCTATTCAACCTCTCCCTATAGCTCAAACCCTCCAATCCTGGCAACATCCTTGTAAATCTTTTCTGAACCTTTTCAAGTTTCACAAGATCCATGCTATAGCAGGGAGACCAGAACTGAACCCATCATTCCGAAAGTGGCATAAGTAATGTCCTATACAGCTGCAACATTGCCTTCGAATTCCTATACTCAATGCACTGACCAATAAAGGAAAGCATGCCAAACACCACCTCCACTATCCTGTCAACCTACAACTCTACTTTCAAGGAACTATAAACCCCACTTCAAGGTTTCTTTGTTCAGCACATCTCCCCAGGCTCTCGGGGAATCCAGTGGGTGTGGTTTATTTGACCTTTCAGAAGTCCCGCATCAGATTAATATGTAAAATTAAAGCATATATGATAGTGACCGGTATATTGAGATGGAAACGAAAGGTCAGTGGGCAGAAAGCCACGTGCAGGAATGGTAGGCAGTGACTAGTAGGGTACTGCAGTGATCGGTACAAGGACACCAGATATCCTGAATCTGTGTTAATGATTGAGATGAGGGAACTAAATCCCAACATCTCAAAATTAGCAGATGACACAAAGCTGGGTGGAAGAGTGAGCTGTGAGTATGACTCAGATGTTGCAGTGTGATTTGGACAGCCTGAGGGAGTGGGCGAATGCATGGCAGAAGCAGTATAATGTGGATAAATGAGAGGTTATTAGCTGACTGACTTTGTGTCTTTTTTATTTTAGGTGAGAGAGGAGTGGGAAGAAGCTGAACGACAAGCGAAGAACCTGCCAAAAGCAGAGAGACAGCTCTTGGTTCAGGTATGAGCACATTACCATGTGACCATTGATCTTGGAAGCTCGAATTCCTAGTCTGGAATTCTACATAGTAAGAACAGCAAATATTTAATATAAATAGTTACTTGACAAGCAGTTTATACTTTATTGATCTGGTAGTAACACATTTTAAAGTGAATTATATCCCATATCATTTTCACATGAAAGTTTGCTGTTCTCGTTCTCTGAACAAGGATGTTTCAAGAATCCTTAATATCTGTTTGAAGGAAACCTTTGCATTCATGACCAGTAGGGTTTTCAATTTTGGATTGAATGCTGATAAATCCCCAAGTCCTGATGATCTACATTGGAGAGAACTTATTTTAAAAATAAATGGCCCTAGAAATAGTGGGTGCATTGGTGGTTATATTCCAAGATTCTTTAAACTCTGGAATAGTCCCTACAGATTGGAGGGTAGGTAATGTAGTTTCACTATTTAAACAGAGAAATAGGGAGAAAGCAGGGAATTATCCACCAGTTGCGCCAATAATGGGGAAGATGTTAGATTTTCTAGTAGGGCATATAGAAACCGTGGTAGAATCAGACATAGTCAGCATGGATTTACAAAAATAAATCATGCTTGACAAATCTGAAATTCTTTGAGGATGAATCTAGTAGATAGTCATCAAGCTATATAGCATGGAAACAGACCCTTTGGTCCAACTCGTCCTTGCTGACCAGATATCCTACATAGATCTAGTCCCATTTTCCAGCATTTGGGCCATATCCCTCTAAACCCTTGCTATTCATAACTCCATCCAGATGTCTTTTAAATGTTGTAAGTTTCACTGGCAGCTTATTCCATACATGCACCATCCTCTGCATAACAAAGTTGCTCCTCACGTCCCTTTTGAATCTTGTCTTTCTCACCTTAAACCTATACCCTCTATTTTGAACTACCTCACCCCATGGAAAAGATTTTGGCTATTCACCCTATCTATGCTTCTGATGATGTTATAAACTTCTTTTAGGTCACTCCTTTGCCTCCGATGCTGTTGGGAAAATAGACCCAGCCTATTCAGCTTTTCCTGTAGCTCAAATCCTCCAATCCTGGCAACATCCTTGTAAATCTTTTCTGAAGCTTTTCATGTTTCACAGCGTCCTTCTTAGAGCAGGGAGACCAGAATTGCAGGCAGTATTCCAAAAGTGGCCTAATCCATGTCCTGTATAACCGTAACATGACCTTCCAACTCCTGTATTCAATCCACTGACCAAGAAAGGGAAGCATACCGATTACTCCCTTCACTATCCTGTCAATTGGGACTCCACTTAGAAGAAACTATGAACCTGCAACCTAAGGTCTCTTCAGCAGCACTCCCCCAGGACCTTACCCATTAAGTGTTATCAATCCTGCCCTGATTTGCCCTACCAGAATGCAGCTCCTCACATTTACCTTAATTAAACTCCCATCTACCACTCCCCGGCCATTGGTCCATCTGTTCAAGATCCTGTTTTTCTGAGGTATCCTTCGGTATCCACTACACCTCCAATTTGGGTGTTTTCAGCAAACTTACTAGCAATGCTTCCTATGTTCACATCCAAATCATTTATATAAATGAAGAAAAGCAGTGGACCCAGCACCAATCCTTGTGGCACACTGTTGGCCCCAGGCCTCCTGTCTGAAAAGCCACCCTCCACCGCCACACTCTGAGCCAGTTCCGTATCGAAATGACTAGTTCCTTCTGTATCCCATGTTATCTAACTTTACTAACCAGTCTACCATGAAGTCCATATAGATCATGTCCACTATTCAACCTTCATTAATTCTCTGCATTACTTCTTAAAAAAACTCAATCAAGTTAGTGAAACACAATTTCCCACACACAAATCCCTAATCAGTCCTTGCATTTCTAAATACATGTAAATTTTGTCTCTCAGGATTCCCTCCAACAACTTGTCCACCACCGATGTCAAACTCGCCATTCTATAGTTCCCTGGCTTTTCCTTACCATGTTTCTTAAATAGTGACACCATATTAGCCAACCTTCAGTTTTCTGGCACTTCATCTGTGGCTGTTGATGCAAGTATCTCAGCAAGGGGCCCAGCAATCACTTTCCTAGCTTCCCCCAGAGTGCTAGGGCACACCTCGTCAGGTCCTGGGGATTTATCCACCTTTATGCATTTTAAGCTGTCCATCACCACCACATCTGTAATATGGACATTTTTCAAGATGTTCCCATTTATTTCTCCATGTTGTCTATCTTTCACATATAAACACTGATGCAAAATACTCATTAACTATCTCCCCCATCTCTTACGGTTCCACGCATAGAAGGCCTTACTGATCTTTAAAGGGCCCTATTCTCTCCCTAGTTACTCATTAGTCCTTAATGTAGTTGTAGAATTCCTTTGGATTTTCCTTAATCCTATTTGTCAAAGTTATCCCATACCCTCTTTGTACCCTCCTGATTTCCCTCTTGAGTGTAAAGCAAATAGAAGTATACTTTTCCCAGGATTCACTCAATCCCTGCTGTCTACACCTGACATATATCTTCTTATTCTTGACCAAGATCTCAATTTCTCTCATCATGCAGCATTTCCTACACTTACCAGCCTTGTCTTAACAGGAACATACTTTCTTTGAACTCTCATATCTCTCATCATTGATCAGGGCAGCCAGTGGATGCAGTTTATTTGGACTTTCAGAAGGCTTTTGACATCGTCCCACATTAGAAATTAATATGTAAAATTAAAGCAGCTACTCTCACGCCATGTATAACATTGAAATGAGGGAACTATGTCTAACATTTCAAAATTTGAAAATGACCTCAAGCTGGATGAAGAATAAGCTGTGAGAATGACAGAGATGTTGCAGTGTGATTTGAACAGGCTGAGTGAGTGGGTGAATGCATGGCAGAAGCAGTATATTTTAGTTAAATGTGAGGTTATCCGCTTTGATAGCAAAAATAGGAAGGCAGATTATTATTTGAAAGGCTATAAATTGAGAGAGGAGAATGCTTAATGAGACATTTAAGCCCACATGTATCAGTAGCTGAAAGTAACACAGTTGTAGTAGACAGTCAAGTAGGCAAGCCCTGTGTATTGGCCTTCATAGTGAGTGGGCTGGAGCACAGAAAAAAGTTTCTCACTTCTGTAATTAATCAGGACTTTGGTGAGACCACACATGGAATACTGTCTGCAGTTTTAGTCTCATCTGAGGAAGGATGTTTTTGCTCTGAAGCAAGTTCAGTAAAGGTTTACTAAACTGTTTCCTGTGATAGCAGAACTGATGTAGGAGGAGAGATTGAATCACTGAGGATTATATTCACTGGAGTTTTGAAGAACAAGGAGGGATCTCAGAAATCTATAAAATTCTAACAGGACTACACCGGTTACAAGCAGGCAGATATTTCCAATAGTGGAGTAGTCTAGAGCCAGAGCCTTTTAAGGATAAAAGTAAACGTTTTAGGACTGAAGAAGAGAAATGTGGACTTGGGTGAAGTTGGAACTCATTGACTATCCATAGGTACACTTGACAAGATAGTAATGGAGCCACCTTTTGAATTTCTGCAGTCCACATAGTAAAGATGCTCCTGAACTGTCATGTGCTTATGGATCTTTTGTGTATCCCGAATACAGAAGTCATGAAGGAATAATGAAATATTTTGAAATCAGGATGATGTGCATCTTGGAGGGAGAACTTGAAGGTGGTAGTATTCCTATGCATCCACTGCCCTTGTTTTACCAGGTGGTGAAAGTTGTAATTTTCGGAGGAATATCGGAGTTCTCACTGGCACGGATGAGTTTAACTAGATATTTATGTCCTTGGACAGAAGGAATAATTGCAGGAAATGTAGTGAACATGATTAACCACAATGGAGACACAGTTTCAGGAAATTAAGATATAGTTCAAGCAGAAATATAGGTTCTACCATTGTTGAAATGGAGGAATGGAATAGAATTCCTTATAGGAAACAGGGTGGGAGGGAGTGTTCTCAGAATTGCTGCAAGTGTCATAGAAATTAGAACAGTATGCCACAGTGCAGGAACAAGCTCTTTGGCCTACTGCATTGGTGCCAACCATGATGCCATTAGCAAGTGTTGAGAAGATTTGTAGCTCAGGTTGAGGTTCTGGATGTAGGTTTGCTCGCTGAGCTGGAAGGTTTTTTCCAGACATTTCATCACCCTACGACGTAACCTCTTCAATTTCTTCTTTCTTTTGTATTTTAGCTATAGTTTAGGAATAAAGTGTGTTTTGCTGCAAGACTGGTAGCTTTACCAATTGAATTGTATCTGGAACGCATGATCTGGCTTTAAAATAAGAAAAACATTAGGGTCTATCTTCTTGGTATATTTTGAGGGGATTTGGTCTGGTCCATAATACTAATAGTTGCAAACTTCTACGTGTGTGTGTGTGTGTGTGTGTGTGTGTGTGGAGAGAGTTTTTATATTCAGTCTTGAAAGGTCTAGCTGTAATGTTTACAGTCTGTAGAACATTACAGTGCAGCACAGTACAGGCCCTTTAGCCCTCGATATTGCTCCACCTTGTGAAACCAATCTGAAGCCCATCTAACCTACACTATTCCATTCTCAACCATATGCCTATCCAGTGACCATTTAAATGTCTGTAAAGTTGGCAAATTTACAGCTGTTGTAGGCAGTGCGTTCCATGCCTCTACTATTCTGAGTAAAGAAACTACCTCTGACATCTGTCCTATATCTATCAGCCCTCAATTTAAAGCTATGTCCCCTCGTGCTAGCCATTACCATCTGAGGAAAAAGGCTCTCACTATCCACCCTATCTAACCCTCTGATTATTTTATATGTCTCAATTAAGTCAGCGCTCAACCTCCCCCCCCCACCCCCGCAATTAACAAAGCCTCCCGTGCCTCAGCCTTTCCTCGTAACACCCTCCCTCCATACCAGGCAACATCCTCGTAAATCTCCTCTTTCCTCGTAACACCCTCCCTCCATACCAGGCAACATCCTCGTAAATCTCCTCTGAACCATTTCCAGCGCTTCCACATCCTTCCTATAATGCGGTGACGAGAACTGCACGCAATACTCTGCTGCACTAGAGTTTTGTACAGCTGCAGCATGACCTTTTGGTTCCGAATCTCGATCCCTCTACTAATAAAAACAAATACACCATATGCCTTCTTAACAACCTTAGTGGCAACTTTCAGGATCTGTGTAAATGGACACCAAGATCTTTCTGCTCATCTACATAACCAAGAATCTTACCATTCGCCCATTACACTGCATTCCTGTTACTCATTCCAAAGTCAATCACCTCTCACGTTTCTACATCAAACTCCATTTGCCATCTCTCAGCCCAGCTCTGCAGCTTATCTGTGTCCCTCTGTAACCAACATCCTTTGGCGCTATCCACAACTGCGTGTCATCTGCTATGCCATCTTCTATGCCCTCATCCAAGTCGTTTATAAAAATGACAAATAGCAGTGACCCCAAAACAGATCCTTGCGTTACAATACGAGGAACTGAAGTCCAGGATGAACATTTCTCATCAATCACCACCCTTTGTCTTCTTTCAACTAGTCAATTTCTGATCCGAACCGCTAAATCACCCTCAATCCCATGCCTCCATATTTTGTGCACCTTATCAAACACCTTCCTGAAATCCATATATACCACATCAACGGCTTTGCCTTCATCCACCTACACTTAGTTCATAGCCTATAATGCCCTGGCATTGTAAGAACTCATCCAGGTACTAAAAAGTTATGAGAATACTTGCCTCCACCACACTTTCAGCAGCACGTTCCACATTTCTACCACCTGGCTGACGAAAGGTTTTTCTCAGATCTTTAAACCACTTCTTCCTCACGCTACCCTTATGCCCTCTGGTCTTTGGCATGGCTGCCATGGGAAAGAGATTCTCTCAGTCTACTCTGTCCAAGCCCCTCATAATTTTGTGTACTTCAATTAGATTCCCCCCCAACTTCCTCTTCTCCTAAGAAAACAAAGCCAGTCTGTCCATTGTCTTCTCATAACTCAGACCTTTCATCTCAGACAACATCCAGGTGAATCTCCTCTGAACGCTCTTCAGTGTAATCATTTGCCTGGCAATGACCATCTGCAAAAAGAGGGAATCTAACTATTGCTGAACTCCCCCGTGTACAACACCCTGAGGGGTTACCATTAAACAGAAACTGAACTGGACCAGCCATATACATACCGTGGCTACAAAACCAGATCAAAGGCTTGCAATTCAGAGGTAAGTAACTCACCACCTATCCCCGCAGTCTGTCAACCATTTTCAACACGCAGCCACAAATGTAATGAAACGTCATCAGTTTGCCTGGTGCAGTTCCTACAGCACTTCAGGTTTGGTACCATGCAAGACAAACAAGACCACTTGATTGACACTCCATCCACAATTTTGAATGGTCATTCCTTCTTCATTACAAAGCAGTAGTAGTGTACATCATTTGCAAGATGCATTACAATAACTTACCAAGGCCTCTCCAACAGCATCTTTCAAATCTGCAGCCTCCCCCAGCTGGAAGGTCAAAGAGAGCAGATGTATGTGAATACCGCCACCGGCAACTTCCCTTCCAAATTACACACCACCCTGATTTGGAACTATATCGCCATTGCTTTGCTGTCATTGGTTCAAATATGTGGAACTCTCTTCCTAAGAGCACTATGGGTGTCCCTGCAACCCATGGATTGCAATCGTTCAAGGATACAGCTCATTGCTGTTTTCTCAAGGGCCAGTGATTTTGGCTGTGTTCGTAATGCCCACATCCTGAGAATAAATTTTCTATCAACTGCTTTTCTTTCTTCTGTCTTCTCCCTTCTCACTGTCCAAAGTCATAAATAGCATACTTTTACTACTTTGGGTACTAGTAGTAATTCCAAAGCATTTTATACAGATAGTGCATTGTTCCTAAAGTTAGACACGCTATCAGAATGGTAGCTAAACTTCGAGTGAACTTTCAACAAAAGCATGGAAAAACTAGCATTTGTGGGCGGCAGTGTTGCCTCACAGCGCCAGAGACCGGGGTTCAGTTCCCAACTCAGGCGACTCTCTGTGTGGTGTTTGCACATTCTCCCCGTGTCTGCATGAGCCCCCTCCGGGTGCTCCGGTTTCCTCCCACAATCCAAAAATGTGGAGGCCAGGTGAATTGGCCATGCTAAATTGCCCGTAGTGTTAAGTGAAGGAGTAAATGAAGGAGAATGGGTCTGGGTGGGTTACGCTTGGCAGGCCGGTATGGACTTGTTGGGCTGAATGGCCTGTTTCCACACTTTTTAAGTAATCTAATCTAATCTAGAAAAATGTATTTCATGAATTTTGCAGGTTAAATTAAGATTTAAAGCTTTCAAATATTTCAGCTTTCAAGATATTATGGACAAAAGTTAGGGTAGATGGACAGAAACTGTCTACTGGCAGATGAATCTTTGTCTGGTCTAACACTAAATTCTCACTTTCCTATTTGATCGTTTGGGAACGAAATTAGGAATTACTAATTTCACAAAAAAAGTGATTTCAATTTTGAACATTTTTTGAAAATGGCAATTGATGATTAATTTTAAGTTTTAAATCCAAGATGACAACTTTTTGTTAACTAACAGTGTTAAGGTGTATTAATGTAGATCTCATTAAATGGAGAAATAGCTTAAGGTCGACTGCTCTTATGTTATGATCACAAAGGGGACACAAGTAGCTACAATGTGTTATTTGTATATATGATGTCATATTGGTCCTATGATTACAATGTTGAATATAGGACAGCTAAAATCTTAGTTTTTGTCTTTGTGTGTGAGTTCTTTTAGATCCATGTACATATCTGAATAAACTGTTAACTTACTCCCATCTTCATTCCGACCAAGATATCTCTGAAGGAACCAATGGTTCATTTACATAGAATGAAAGCATGTCCCAGTATAAGTCAATATATGTAACGGCCAGTTTGCCACAGTGTTCCATTACTTGCAATTATACAATGAATATCTGGTGTAGTGATGTTGGTTGAAGAATAGACATCGCCAGGACACTGGAGGAAGCTTCCCCTTGTCATCTTTGAAATAATGCTGTGGAATTTTACATCCACCTGCAAGGGCAGGTGGAGCTCAGTTATCATCTCAGCTGAAAGACATCACCCTTCAATAGTTACTGTTTCAGTACTGCTCTAGACTGTCAGCTTAGTGGACTCTGAAGTGAGAATTTAAGCAGAATCTTTTAACATGAGTGTTATTGAACTACAACTGATACAGTTAATAGTTTAATGGTTATGTGTTCTTCCTTGTCCACTGTCAAGTTTGATATAGTTTGATTTTTATATTAGTAATTGTACCTGACTGGAGAAGTAAATAGATCTTTGCTAGGAATTGGGTATGCTATATAATATGCTAATGAGCTTTTCTTACTGCTCAGCATTTCCAGAGTATGGTTGAGGCTCTAGAGGAAGAGGCAGCCACTGAGAAGTTGCAATTGGTTGAGACACATCTTGCTCGTGTAGAAGCTTTGCTCAATGATCGTCGTCGTGTTGCTTTGGAGAACTACCTCTCCGCATTACAGGCAGATCCACCACGTGTAAGTACTCATTGCTTTTAGTTCCTGATAGAATTTAGGATAGAGAGTTTAAAATAAGAATATGTTCATGAGGAAATAACAGATAACATAATTAAAGGGAACCAGTGAATGTAGCATTCTCAGATTTCTAAAAGGCTTTTGACAAAGTACCATATCAAAGAATGCTGTGCAACATAAGAGCTCAAGGTCTTGGGGTTGTGTGCTATGGATAGAGGATTGATTGGCTAATCAGAAGCAGGTGAAGCATTAAGGTTAATTTTTGGGATGGCAGGCTGTGGTAAATAATGTACTTCAGGAATCAATGTTGGGACATCAGTTATTGATCAGTATTGTCTAGCAGCCATGTCCTTTAAGACCCCACAGTAGGACTGCTGCTGAGCCATTCTTTGTGATGGATATTAAAGTCCCCTGCCCAGAGTACATTTTGCACCATTGCCACCCTCCGTGCTCCTGAAAATTATTGTTCAACATGGAGGGGTCGGTGGTAATCCTGTTTGACCTGATGTCATGAGACTTCATGGGATCTGGAGTCAATGTTGAGGATTCACAGAGCAACTTCTTTGGACAATTACAGATGAGTCAGTCTTACGTCTGTGGTCAGTAAAATTTTGGAAAGAACTCTGAGGGATAGGATTAATGACTGTTTGTTTGGCAAAGCATAGTGTAAGTAAAGGCACTCAGCATGGCTTTGAGAGGGGCAGGTCATGCCTCACAAATCTTATTGAGTTCTTTGAGGAGGTGTCAAGACAGGTCGATGACTGTCAAACAGTAGATGTGGTGTATATGGACTTTAGCAAGGCATTTGATAGGGTTCCCCATGGTAGGCTCATTCATAAAGCCAGGAGGTATGGGATACAGGGAGATTTGGCTATCTGGATTCAGAATTGACTGACTCACAGAAGGTAGAGAGTGATTGTAGATGGAAAGTATTCTGCCTGGAGGTCATTGTTGAGTGGGGTCCTGCAGGGCTCTATTCTTGGGCCTCTACTCTTTGTAGTTTTTATAAATGACTTGGATGAGGAAGTTGAGGGATGGTTAAGTAAATTTGCAGATGACATAAAGGTTAGAGGTGTTGTCGATAGTATAGAGGGCAACTGCAGCGCAACATAGACAGGATGCGGAGCTGGGCTGAGAAATGGCGGGTGGAGTTCAACCTGGATAAATGCAAAGTGATGCATTTTGGAAGGTGGAACTCAAATGCTGAATATAGGATTAAAGATAGGATTCTTGGCAGTGTGGAGGAACAGAGGGATCTGGGTGTGCAAGTACATAGATCCCTCAAAGTTGACACCCAAGTGGATAGAGTTGTTCAGAAAGCATATGGTGTTTTGGCTTTCATTAACAGGGGGATCGAGTTTAAGAGCTGTGAGGTTTTGCTACGGCTCTACAAGTCCCTGGTGAGACCACACTTGGAATATTGTGTCCACTTCTGATCACCCTACTATAGGAAAGATACAGAGGCTTTGGAGAGAGTGCAAAGAAGGTTTACCAGGATGCTGCCTGGACTGGAGGGCTTGCCTTATGAAGAAAGGTTGAATAAGCTCGGACTTTTCTCTCTGGAGAGAAGGAGGAAGAGAGGAGACCTGATCGAGGTGTACAAAATAATGAGAGGAATGGATAGAGTCAATAGCCAGAGACTTTTCCCCAAGACAAGATGGACTGGTACGAGATGTCATAATTTGAAGATATTAGGATGAAAATATAAAGGAGACGTCAGAGGTTGGTTCCTTATGTAGAGAGTTATGAATGCATGCAGTTGCCAGCTGTGGTAATGGAAGCAAAGTCCTTGGGGACACTTAAAAGCGACTCCTGGACATGCACATAGAAAGCAGTGAGTTGAGGGGTGTGTAGGTTAAGTTACTATATTTTACATTAGGATTAAATCTCGGCACAACATCGTGGGCCAAAGGGCCTGTTCTGTGCTGTACTTTTCTATGTTCTATAAAGCGATACAGATAGATTACTTTGGCAGCTGGAGTACAGTGTTGGAAATTGAGCTTGTCTACTTTGGCAGGGAGAAAACAACAGCAATATGCTATTTAAATGGAGAGAGATTGCAGAACTGAGCTACATTTGAATTGCAGAAAATTAGTATGCAGGTAAAGCAAATAACAGATAGAGGAAATGATATGTTTGGGGGAATGGAATATGTCAATAGGAATGTTTACTACAGGTGCCGAACAGCATTGCTAAAACTACATCTGTAGTACTGTTTTCAGTTTTTGTTTCCTTATATAAGAATGGATGTGAATTGATTTGAAACAATTCAGAGAAAGTTCCTGAATTGAAATCTGGGATGGGGGTCATATATTTCCTCCTGGACAGCTGGACCTCATCCATTGGAGTTGAGAAGAATGCGTTGTGACCTTATTGCAACAGACAACATTCTGAAGGAACTTGACAGGTTGGACTCTGATAAGTTGCTTTCCCTTGCTGGAACAAGAAGCCACAGTTAAAATATAAGCGGTCTCCCATTTATTAGGCAGGATTTGTTTTCTTTGAGGGTCAGAGGGTTTCTGATCTCTTCCTCAGTATGTAGTGAGGCAGGTTGATTGTACATTTTTAAGGCAGAGGTAGATTCTTGACTAACAAGGGAGTTGATGCATTTGGGTAATTTTGAATGTGAAGTTGCAGGCACAGTCTGATTATCTGAAATCTTATTGAATGTGGGAGCAGGCTTAAGGTATTGATTTGGCTATTTCATGCTCATAACTTAGATCTAATGAATCCCTCCCTTCCTCATACACGATCTTTCTTGTGTGAAATAAAATAAGCCAGCAAGGCTGGGTAACCACAATTTCCCATGTACTTGTAATGAGTTCAAGTTGATGACTTCTGAGGAATAATAAATTAATTTTGCATGTCTTAAAAGCAAGAAAGACCTCTATCCGGAGTGCCTGTTCCCAGATGAAGGACAGTTGGCAATTCAGGTATCATCAGGAGAACAGTTATCTAATTTCTAACATCTAAATAATATTGCTGTTAATGCATGTGCCAATCGACAAAATGGTTAGGATTTTCAGCTATACCTCATTCAGAAGGCGCCTTTAGAATACCCAGAATTGACTGCTCTAAGTTGGAATCAACCAGGGAAATAGCTCCAAATAATCCTGTGGCTGTACTGTTTCAGGTGATTTTACCAGTAAAATTCAGCTTTTGAATATTATGGTCACAGACAAAATGCAAAAGGTCAAGAATTCTGGGTTGAAATACTTGTGTCATACTGTTTCCAAGTCATTGAGTAAACGTCTCTTCCAATTCCTGGCCATTGAAAAGAGCTTGGGGCATATATCTGATTCTGGTGTAGGATGTCAACAGCTATAGGCTGAGCGTGGCAGCAAGAGACAAGTAATAGCAAGGTAATAAATAACGATCTTGGTGCTGAAGATTGGGCCTTGTTCCACTGTTTGTTCATCAGATCTTTGATTTGATCTGGGACTGATAGCATGGTGTACACTGCTTGCTACAGTTGCCAGTTGTGAAAATTGTGCCTATTTACTGCTACTTGTTTTCACCTTAATCAAGACACATGAATTTGCAAAGTTCTTTGAAAAAAATATTGTCTTCCATTTTCCACCTGGCTTCGTTTTCTTCCCCACCTCTTTTCCTTTCTCCCTCCTGTGTTACTTCTCTCATTGCCTTCCTTTTCTATTTTATGTTTGCTGTTACTCCCGTGGCTGTAATCTCTGCTGCTTCCTCTTTGACATCTTTACTTCATTTGTTTAATGATCTGTTTGCCCCTCTTTGAGCAAAATCTGATTTCATTCTCCTTGTCAACTTCCCACTCTTCCTGTGCACTGTGCTGAACACTGATTTATATTTTGACTTCAGATTTACCTCTGTTCCTTCCATAAAATCAGTGACAAAATAAAACAGTGATTGATGTTGGGATTGGAAAGCATCTTGACTTCATGTTGAGTAGTTAGTGAAAAGACCAATCTGTGAAATGGAGCTCATTATGGTAACATTGTAGAATTAGGAGCAGAGTTAGGCCATTTGGCCCATCGAGTCTGCTCCGTCATTTGATATGTTTCTCAACACCATCTCCTCCTTTCTCCCCATAACCCTGATTCCCTTAAAAACCTATCTCATTCTTAAATACATTCAGCAGCTTGGCCACATAGTGGAGGCAAATGTTCCAAAACTGAGCCAAAGGTCCAGAGATGTGGGGTTGAGAGTTATTTGCTTTGCTGCTCTGAGTGTGAGCTGGCATTTGATCAGTTGCAGATAACTTTATTAAATTCAAAACCATGCTTATGTTGGAAAGCTAAAATCAGACAAGCTGCTACAAGTACTCAGCAGATGAGGCAGAATTTGTGGAATGAGAAACATGATGTGTCTCAGGCCAGTCGTGTTTCGTGATTGCTTGGAGAAGTTAAAGTTGACAGTTTTCCAAATAAGGTAATGCGCTTTGGTAGGAAGAATAAAGGCATAAATTATTTTGTAAATGGGGAGAAAATTCAAAAGTCTGAAGTGCAAAGAGACCTGGGAGTTCTCGTCAAGGATTCTCTCCAGGTAAACTGCAGTCATTAGTAAGGAAGGCAGATGCAATAATTGTATTTATTTTGACAGGATTTGAATATAAAAGCAGGAATGTATTTCTGAGGCTGGAAAAGGCTCTGGTCAGACTATTTTTGGAATGTTGTGCGCAGTTTTGGGCCCCGTATCTCAGGACAGATGTACTGGCCCTGAAATATGTTCAGAGAAGGTTCATGAGAATGATCCCAGGAATGAAAAGCTTAACGTATGAAGAATGTTTGAGGACTCTAGGTCAATACTCGATGGAGTTTAGAAGGATGAGGGGGTATCTAATTGAAACTTATAGAATACTGAATGGCCTGGACAGAGTAGATGTTGGGAAGATGTTTCCATTGTTAGGAAATACTAGGACTTGAGGGCACCTTTAAAGGGAAGACCTTCTAGAACGGTGATGAGGAGAAACTTTTTTAGCCAGAGAGTGGTGAATCTGTGGAATTCATTACCGCTGAAGGCTATGGTACCACTGGAGGTCGTTGAGTATATTTAAGACTGAGAGTAGGTTCTTATGTATCAAGGGTTAAGGGGAGAAAGCAGGACGATGGGTTTGAGAAACTTCTCGGCCATAATTGAATGGCGGAGCAGTTTCGATGGGCTGAATGGCCTATTTTCTGCTCCTTTGTCTTCTGGTCTTATAAAGGCGAAGAAAGTAAACGCAAAAGAGAAAAATGGGAATTCTGTTGAAGAATAGAATTTGTTAATGTTGGCATTTCAATCCTGGCCTTCTGATGGACACACATGTTTTTAAATTTCTTTGTTTGTAGCCTCATCGGATCCTGCAGGCCCTGAAGCGCTATATCCGTGCAGAGCAGAAAGATCGGCAGCACACTCTTCGACACTATCAGCATGTCATGGCTGTAGATCCAGAGAAAGCAGCACAGATGAAATCACAGGTGAGTGAAATGTTATGAAACACAGATTAAATGCTGCTGTTACCAAATGACAAGGAAATCTTTTTCTGCTCAGTGTCTGGTTCATCTCTAGGATGCTCCTGAGGCACAGGCTTCAAATACAAGCTATCCTGAGGCCAGAATAGTTTCAGATTTTCAAATTAAATATAGTAAAATAACTCCAAGGTTAAATATGTTTTTTTAAAGTAAACCTGGAAATGTACAGTAATATTCTCAGAAGGAGACCATTCTGCCCATTGTTTTGTTTTTGTGACAGCGCTGATTCTTTGAGCATTTTACCTTGGTACAAATCTCCTGTCTTTCCCCAGACCTGTTGCATATTATTTCTATCCAGATAATCATCCAATGCCCACTTGAATGCCTCAAGTGAATCTGCCATCCAGACCTGAACCACTCATTACACAAAAGGGTATTTTTGCTCATCTCATTTGACTCTTTAATACTGTGATATTTGAATTCTGTGCCCTCTTGTTCCTGATCCTTTTATAAGCAGGAACACTTTCTCCCTATCCTTATCTACTCTATCCAAACTTCTCATGATTTTGAGAACTTTTATATGATCTCTTAAGCTTCCACTCACCAAAGGGAATACTCCCAACCTCAAAGCTATTCTTATCCAGGAGCCATTCTTGTAAACCTCTTCTGTGTACTCTCCAACTAGTTGATATCCTCTTAATGTGTGCCCAGAACAAAAGAGCAGTTCCAGCTGAGGCCTAGCAAGTGTCTTGTATAAGCTTAGCAGGAGCTCATTAAAGTGATAAATGGGGATTTTAATCTGACAGTGTGTCTAAGACTTCACATCAATATTGTATTTCAAGACGCAGCAACTGTTCTCTTACCAGAACAATTTGCAAGATGGAACACACTAGAGTGGGACAAATAGCATTCATCTTTGGTTATGGATGTTAAGAGATATTTTAGCTCGAACACATGCAGATCTCTCCAGTATTCATGAAATTATCCAAAGGATGACACCTCCAGCACAGCAATTACAATGCTGGCTCTTTGTTCTAGATTTGTCTCATGTGTGAAGTGGAACTTGAATCCACACTGTCTGACTTAAAGATGAAAAGTGAGCCAATCACAGTGAAAACTGAAACTTGTCTTGATGCAGTGATTGATCATACAGGTAGTTCTCCTATGTCACTGTAGTTGCATTCCATTGAAACCATGCTTAATACAAAATTGCTAAATAAAAATAATGGGCCTATGGGAAAAGTGAGGATAGACCCAGAAAATAAGACACACGATCACTCAAATGTCACCCAAAAGCCCAACACAAATGATAGCATAGCCTGAATGAAGGTTTGTGTCATATTTGTTAATGAAATAAATATATATTTAACACGTTACATTGGAAAAATATTGTTAATGCAGGGACAGAGAGTTGTCATCATCATCACGACCGTCAGGTTCACTTGTGATTGCAGAAGTGGATAGTTGTGGTTGATTGTCTTCAGACTGTTCCTTGCTGGTTGGTTCAGATTGTGTGATATGCAGATACAAGAACATTTTAGAAGGACAAATGGCATGTAAAAGAGTAATGCAGCCCTGCAGGAAATGTACAGGAATTAAATAAGAATATTCTTGTCTCAGAGGGAGAGCAATGAATATCCATTAGTTTAACTTTTGAGATGAAGCTGTTAAGTATATAGCATCTGACATCAGCGCATATGTAGAACGGCATGGAGACTTTATTGCTGACATTGGCACATGCGCAGAATGGCACAGAGACAATGGTGCTGACAAGGTTGCATGTGCAGAATGGTGCGGAGACATCAGCGCATGCACAGAATGGCATGCAGACTTTGTCACTGACATTGGCGCATATGCAGAATGGCACGGAGACTTCGGTGCTGATATTGGTGCATGCGCAGAATGGCACGGAGACTTTGTCACTGACATTGGTGCATATACGGAACAGCACAGAGACTTTGGCGCTGACATCGGCACATGTGCAGAGCGGCTTTGGCGTCGATATCCGCACTTGCGCAAAATGGCACGGGGACTTTGGTGCTGGCATCGGCACGTGCGCAGAGACGCGTGGAAACTTTGGCGCTGATACTTGCGCATGCACAGAATGGCATAGAGACTTTGGCATTGTCGTCAACACACGCACAGAATGGAGCATGTGAAACGATCTCCTCTGAAATTGCACTTTTGCAAACAGGTAAGTATTCTCGAAAATACAGTTACCTAATTCTTCAGTGACATTATAGTCAAATCATGCTTTCTCTGAGAACTATCTGTATTTGGATTTCATGATTGTTAGTATGTGCAAGCAAATTTTGAAAAGCTTAATATGATTGTCTTTCACGTCTAGGTGGTGACCCACCTCCGTGTTATCGAGGAGCGGATGAACCAGAGCCTGTCTCTGCTTTACCAGGTGCCATTTGTTGTTGAGGAAATCCAAGATGAGATTGGTGGGTACAAGGCCTGCAGCATAATCACCTGTTTTTGTTTGATAGCTTGGGAATGCTTACAGTGTAGAAAAGTATTTCAATTACTCTCTCAATACAGATTGGTACTGGTGGGCACCAGTCTTGGCATAGTCTTAGTTGTTTCTTATAGTTATTGCAGAACTTTTTGGTAGTTTCGAAACTAAAGGAGGTGCTTCGCTGAGCTGAGAACTAATCCATAACTTTTTAATTGGTAGCCTTGAACTTTGATCCATGTGACTACCCATAATCTCCTGTTGTGATTTGCTATTTGCCAGCTCCTAACTTGAAACCCTCAGTCATTTTTTGCCCCTTTATGAAGGAAAATTTTGTGACAACTTTAATGAATCTCCAAGTTTCACCTGGTAAAACCTTTGGAGTTAGGCAGAGCCCACTTTTCTCCATGATGATGCTGAAGCAAGTAATAATAGGATGGTGTTAAGATGTCTGTGTTGGGAAAGTACAGCAAATTTACAACAAGTCTTACATCCATGAGTATTTATGTATTACCATTTAATAGGATTCATTTTCACACTAATTGAATATCATCCTGTTGTCAGCCAGCAAGACTGCTATGTAACTCTACCTTATGGTTCTATGCATCTTCATGTTGATTAAGATTTGATCTTCACAAGACAAAAACTGACGGTGATTGAAATACCAATAAGTGTGCACTTGTTAAATTCATTCACATTCTTAGCCTATGATTATCTTTGTGCTTTGAAACAACAAGAAACAAGTCATTTTACCATTTGGAAATTTAGGTCTGCTATTTCCTTGTCAATTATCCTGTTTCCCTCAGTTGGTATTGATTCTGCCTCCACATACCTTTGAGGCAGAACATTTCAAATGAATGTAAATCACTTTATACAAATATCTAACATTTTGGTCCATTTTCTGAAATCTGTCTCCATTGGTTAATGTTTCTTCAGCCACTGGAAGCAGTTTCTCCTTATTTACTCAAGCAAAACAATGATGAGAGTCTTCAATTATTTGTAAATTATCTACTTCAAGCAGATAGGGAAATTTAATATCAATGTCAAAATTATGACAATCCTCATCATTACTGTCACTCTTGTAAATGGGCACTGTACCCTTCCAAAGACCTTGATATCCTTTCTCGAATGAGAAGCTGTGCTGGAATTGGATTCAGTTTCTGAGCTTAACTTTTGGTTTTTGACAAAAAGAATGTTGTAGAATAACACAACGAAGATGCAAACTGAAAAAAAAAGGCAAAGCGGGCAAAAATCCAGCAGATGGCATATAATGTGAGGAGTATGAAGTTGTTCAATTTACCGGGAAGAATAAAAAAGTTCTGTTGTTTATAACAGAGCGTAACTGCAGAATTGTCTTGTGCTTTGAAGTGTTCTAGTGCATGAGTCACCAAAAGTTAACGTGCAGGTACATAAAGTGATTTAGAAGGCTAATGGAATATCACAAGAGGAGTTGAACACAAAAGTAAGGATGGGGCTTCAGCTAGATGGGGCAGCTTAAATGCTGTATACACTTTTAGACTCATAGGAGGATAGAACAGATGAATCATGGCTGAGGAGCTGGTGTATGGGAGAAGGATTCACATTTTTGGATCATTGGAATCTCTTTTGGGGTAGAAGTGATCTGTACAAGGAGGACGGATTGCATCTAAATTGGAAGGGGACCAATATACTGGCAGGGAAATTTGCTAGAGCTGCTTGGGAGGATTTAAACTAGTAAGGTGGGGGGGGTAGGATCCAGGGAGATAGTGAGGAAAGAGATCAATCTGAGACAGGTACAGCTGAGAACAGAAGTGAGTCAAACAGTCAGGGCAGGCAGGGACAAGGTAGGACTAATAAATTAAACTCTCTTTATTTCAATGCAAGGGTCCTAACAGGGAAGGCAGATGAACTCAGGGCATGGTTAGGAACATGAGACTGGGATATCATAGTAATTACGGAAACGTGGCTCAGGGATGGGCAGGACTGGCAGCTTAATGTTCCAGGATACAAATGCTACAGGAAGGATAGAAAGAGAGACGAGAGGAGGGGGAGTGGCATTTTTGATAAGGATAGCATTACAGCTGTCCTGAGGGAGGATATTCCTGGAAATACATCCCGGGAAGTTGTTTGGGTGGAACTGAGAAATAAGAAAGAGATAATCAACTTATTGGGATTGTATTATAGGCCCCCCAATAGTCAGAGGGAAATTGAGAAACAAACTTGTAAGGAGATCTCAGCTATTTGTAAGAATAATAGGGTGGTTATGGTAGCGGATTTTAACTTTCCAAACATCGATTGGGACTGCCATAGTGTTAAAAGTTTAGATGGAGAGGAATTTCTTAAGTGTGTACAAGACAATTTTCTGATTCAGTATGTGGATGTACTTACTAGAGAAGGTGCAAAACTTGACCTACTCTTGGGAAATAAGGCAGGGCAGGTGACTGAGGTGTCAGTGGGGGAGCACTTTGGAGCCAGTGACCATAATTCTATTCGTTTTAAAATAGTGATGGAAAAGGATAGACCAGATCTAAAAGTTGAAGTTCTAAATTGGAGAAAGGCCAATTTTGATGGCATTAGGCAAGAACCTTCAAAAGCTAATTGGAGGCAGATGTTCGCAGGTAAAGGGACGGCTGGAAAATGGGAAGCCTTCAGAAATAACAAGAATCCAGAGAAAGTATATTCTCGTCAGGGTGAAAGGGAAGGCTGGTAGGTTTGGGAATGCTGGATGACTAAAGAAGTGGAGGGTTTGGTTAAGAAAAAGAAGGAAGCACATGTCGGGTATAGACAGGATAGATCGAGTGAATCCTCAAGAGTATAAAGAAAGTAGGAGTATACTTAAGAGGGAAATCAGAAGGGCAAAACGGGGTCATGAGATAGCTTTGGCAAATAGAATAAAGGAGAATTCAAAGGGTTTTTACAAATATATTACGGACAAAGGGTTACTAGGGAGAGAATAGGGCCCCTCAAAGATCAGCAAGGCAGCCTTTGTGTGGAGCCACAGAAAATGGGGGAGACACTAAATGAATATTTTGCATCAGTATTCACTGTGGAAAAGGATATGGAAGATATAGACTGTAGGGAAGTAGATGGTGACATCTTGTAAAATGTCCAGATTACAGAGGAGGAAGTGCTGGATGTCTTGAAATGATTAAAGGTGGATAAATCCCCAGGACCTGATCAGGTGTACCAGAGAACTCTGTGGGAAGCTAGAGAAGTGATTGCTGGGCCTCTTGCCGAGATATTTGTATCATCAATAGTCACAGGTGATGTGCCAGAAGACTGGAGGTTGGCAAACGTGGTGCCACTGTTTAAGAAGGGCGGTAAAGACAAGCCAGGGCACTATAGACCGGTGATCCTGACCTTGGTGGTGGGCAAGTTGTTGGAGGGAATCTTGAGGGGCAGGATGTACATGTATTTGGAAAGGCAAGGACTGATTCAGGATAGTCAATATGACTTTGTGCGTGGGAAATCATGTCTCACAAACTTGATTGAGTTTTTTGAAGACGTAGCAAAGAAGATTGATGAGGGCAGAGCAGTAGATATGATCTATGTGGACTTCAGTAAGGCATTCGACAAGGTTCCCCATGGGAGACTGATTAGCAAGGTTACATCTCATGGGATACAGGGAGAACGAGCCATTTGGATACAGAACTGGCTCAAAAGTAGAAGACAGAGGGTGGTAGTGGAGGGTTGTTTTTCAGACTGGAGGCCTGTGACCAGTGGAGTGCCACAAGGATCGGTGCTGGGCCCTCTACTTTTTGTTATTTACATAAATGATTTGGATGCAAGCTTAAGAGGTACAGTTAGTAAGTTTGCAGATGACACCAAAATTGGAGGTGTAGTGGACAGCGAAGAGGGTTACCTCAGATTGCAACAAGGTCTGGACCAGGCGGGCCAATGGGCTGAGAAGTGACAGATGGAGTTCAGTTCAGATAAATGCGAGGTGCTGCATTTTGGGAAAGCAAATCTTAGCAGGACTTATGCACTCAATGGTAAGGTCCTAGGGAGTGTTGCTGAACAAAGAGACCTTGGAGTGCAGGTTCATAGCTCCTTGAAAGTGGAATTGCAGATAGATAGGATAGTGAAGAAGGCATTTGGTATGCTTTCCCTTATTGGTCAGAGTATTGAGTACAGGAGTTGGGAGGTCATGGTGCGCCTGTACAGGACATTGGTTAGGCCACTGTTGGAATATTGCGTGCAATTTTGGTCTCCTTCCTATTGGAAAGATGTTGTGAAACTTGAAAGGGCTCAGAAAAGATTTACAAGGATTTTGCCAGGTTGGAGGGTCTGAGCTACAGGGAGAGGCTGATCAGGCTGGGGCTGTTTTCCCTGGAGCGTCGGAGGCTGAGGGGTGATCTTGTAGAGGTTTACAAAATTGAGGGGCATGGATAAGATAAATAGGCAAAGTCTTTTCCCTGGGGTCGGGGAGTTCAGAACTCGAGGACATAGGTTCAGGGTGAGAGGGGAAAGATATAAAAGAGACCTAAGGGGCGACTTTTTCACGCAGAGGGTGGTACGTGTGTGGAATTAGCTGTCAGAGGATGTGGTGGAGGCTGATACAATTGCAACATTTAAGAGGCATTTGGATGTCTATGAATAGGAAAGGTTTGGAGGGATATGGGCCTGGTGCTGGCAGGTGGGACTAGATTTGGTTGGGATATCTGGTCGGCATGGACGGGTTGGACCGAAGAGTCTGTTTCCATGCTGTACATCTCTCTGACTCTATTTAGGGAAAAATTTAAATGGAAACAATTCAGGATATCTGATATGAACAGATTGGCTTATCAGGAAAAGGTGAACAGGCTGGGCTTATTTTCAGTGGAATATAGAAGAGTGATTAGTAATTTGAACAAAGTTTATAAGATTCCAAATGGTCTTGCTAGGATGCATGTGGACAGGATGTCTACGTTTGTGGGTGTGTCCAGGATGAGAGGGCACTGTTTTGGGGTAACCCTTGGGTCTGAGATAATGGTAAAAGTTTTGAGTTGTGTAACTATGGAATGTTTTACTTCTGAAGACAAGAAAGCAGGATGATTGAATATTTTTCAGTTGGAGATAGATTGTTGTTGGGCAAGGGATCAATAGTCTCAGGCTTAGATGAGAATGTGGAATTGGGAATACAAACAGATGAGCCCTGATCTTATTAAATGGTAGAGGTGGCTTGACAGACGTACTTCTGCTCGTAGTTTGTACATTCAGCAATTTTACACAATGGTTTTACACAATTTTACACAGTGGTTTTCTTGGTCATTTAAGAGCCAAGCATACTGCTATGGATGTGAAATCACATTGTAACATCATGAGATGCATGGATAGGGTGAATGCACTCAGTCTTTTAGCCGGATTGGGGAATCGAGGACTAGAGGGCATCAGTTTAAGGTTAAAGGTGAAAATAAAGGGAACCTGAAGGGCAAATGTTTTACATGGGGGGGTGGCACATGTATGGGATGAGCTGCCAGCAGAATTGATTGAGGCAGGTACATTAATATCGTTTAAAAGGTATTTGGACAAATACGTGGATAGGAAAGGATTGGAAGGATATGGGCCAAGTGCAGGGAAATGGGGTTCGTGAGGCCAGGTACTTTGGTCAGCATGGAACAGTTTGGGCCAAAGGGCGAAAGATTGGTTGACCCCATTACTCAGCAATAATACAGTGGTGATTGCAAGCTTAAGGCATGCTGAAAACCAGAGGGCTTTAAAGGTAATCTGGAAAGCTGTTTCCAGTTATAAGGAAGTCCAGTAAAAACATTAGGGATGGTGATGAGCTTTTTTTGGTTCTGGCATCATGTTGTGCCTGAGGAGGAGAGACACTGTTTCCAAGAATCTCCAAAACTTTATTCATCCTAGATAATGTTCCTGGGCGCTGTACATAGCTGAATAATTTTTACCCCAATATTAAGGTTGTGTTCTTGTCACCCAACGCAACCTCTGTACCTCAGCCTGTGGAACATTGCTTCCTTTAAAGTCTGTGACCTTCTTGGGCCTTTTCCTAAGCTAGTAAGGCATCTGACTCAGGTAAAAATAGAAAGTAATTTTTCAAGTCCTGTAATATCTCCCAAGCAGTAAAGAACATTGCAGAGGCATATGATGAGATACATGGAACAGTATGGCACAGGAATGGGCCCTTTGGCCCACAAAGTTGTGCCAAACTAATCCCTTCTGCCTGCTCATGGTCCATATCCCTCCAATCCTTGTATATTCATGTGCTTATCTAAACGTTCCTTCAATATCCCTATCGTAATTGCCTCCACCACCACTCCTGGCATTGCGTTCCATACTCTTACCACTCTGTGTTTAAAAAAAACACTTGCCCATCGCATCTCTTTTGAACTTTCCCATCTCATCTTAAATACATTCTCCCTAGTTTTAGACGTTGCAAATCTGGGGGGAAAATATTCTGACTGTCAACCCTATTTATGCATGTCATAATTTTATAGACTTCTATCAAGTCTCCCATTAGCCTCTGCTGCTCCAGAAAAAACAACCCAAGTTTCTCAAGTCTCTTCATCTAGTTTGGACTCTCTACCACAATCTCTGGCAGCCCAATCCAGACATTCACCACCGTCTGCATGTAAACATTGCCCCTTTTGTATCTCTCCCCTCTCAACGTAGCCCTATATTTTTTAGTTTTGGAGTCCCTTATCATTTGGAATGGCTATTGTCTATCTGCGTTTATATATGCCTTTCATGATTTTATAGACCTTTATCAGGTCACCCCTCAGACTCCTATACTCCAGGGAAAAAATCCCAACCTTTTCAACCCCACCTTATAACTCAAACATTTGAAGGAAGCACTAAGGGTGTCACACAATATACTCTGGGGGTTGTCTGTCACCAAGA
The DNA here is from genome assembly GCF_047496795.1 of Chiloscyllium punctatum. NCBI lineage: Eukaryota > Metazoa > Chordata > Chondrichthyes > Orectolobiformes > Hemiscylliidae > Chiloscyllium > Chiloscyllium punctatum. Next base: position 51,685,734 of record NC_092761.1, on the reverse strand, counting down.
GTGGCTTGGCAGCAGCATTGCTGATCAAACTGGTAGGTTCCTAAAGGATCGAGCTCTTAAGGATAGTGGAATCAAGGTTATGGGGATAAGGTAGGAACAGGATACTGATTTGAGGATGATCAGCCATGATCATAATGAATAGTGGTGCTGGCTCGAAGGGCAGAATGGCCTACTCCTGCACCTATTGTCTATTGCTAGACTAGGTTGGTAGCAGGTAGTGAAGGAAAAGCATATTTGACCTTATCCTTACCAATATGCCTGCTGCAAATGCTTCTGTCCCTGACAGTATAAGTAAGAATGAACTCCACACAGTCCTTGTGGCGATGAAGTCCCACCCAACATTGAAATACCCTCCATTGTGTGGCACTACCACCGTGTTAAATGGGATAGATTTTGAACATAAAACTGGGCATCCATGATGCACTGTGGGCCATCAACAGCAGAGCTATACTCTGACACAAGCTGCAACCTCATGGCCTGGCATATCCTTCACTCAGCAATTGCCATGAAGCTTGTGATCAGCCCTGGTTCAATGGACATTGCAGGAGGGCACGTCAGGAGCAGTGCTCAGCAAACCTAAAAATGAAGTGTCAACTGGTGAGTCTACCAAACAAGACTAATGCCAAACAGCATGAGCAGCAAGTGATGGACAGAGCAAAGGATCAGATGCAAGCTCTGCAGTCCAGCCACGTCCAGTCATGAATGGTGGTGGACAATTCACAACTCATTGGAGAAGGGTGCCACACAAATATTCCCATCCTTAATAATGGAAGTGCCAAGCGCATCTGTACAAAAGATAAAGCTGAAGTATTTGCAGCAATGTTCAGCCAGAAGTGCCGAGTGGATGATCCATTGGACCCAACGACATCGGCAGGAAAGAGGGATGAGGTCATAGAAAGGGAGTTCAAAGAGTTTAGTTGAAAGTTGAAAAGCAGGACCTCGAGTTGTAATCTCAGCATTATTTCACGTGCCATGTGCCAGAGGGACTAGGAATATTGGTCAAACAGCTGGTGTAGGAGGGAGGGCTTCAGAAATGTGGATCATTGGGGCAGGTGGGTCCTACACAAAAAGGACAGCTTGCATCTAAACTGAAAGGGCAACAACATCCTGGTGAGAAGGTTTGCAAGTGGCACTCAGGAGGGTTTAAACTAGGGTGGTGGGGAGCGGGAACAAGAGCAGTAGGTCAAGCAGTAAAATGACTGAAAAGTCTGAGACCAAGGCCAGTAAGACTACGAGGATTACTGAACATGGCTGAATTGACAGTCTGAGGTATGCTTGTTTTAATGAAAGAGGTATGAAATAAAAGGCAGATGAATTTGGAGCCTGGATTAGTACATCTATTTATGGTTTTGTAGCTATTACAGAGACTTGGTTGAGAGAAGGGCAAGACTGCATTCTGAGTTTTAAAAGTTTCAGGTGAGATAGAGAGAGATATAAAAGAGATGGAGGAGTTGCATTACTGATTAAGGAGAATATCTCAGCTGTACTGAGGAAGGACGCATTTTGGGGGCTCATCCGGTGAGGCTGCTGGATAGAACTCGGAAAAGCAAGTGTGCAGTCACTTTGAGGGGATTGTACAACAGGCCTACCAGTAGCCTGCAGATGATAGAGGAATAGGTATGTGGATAGATTATGGAAAAATGTGAAAACAACAAGGTTGTTATAGTGGCTGAATCTAACTGCCCCTGTATTGACTGGGACTCAGTGCCAGGGGCTTGGATGGGAGCAGATTTGTTAGGTGTGTCCAGGATGGTTTTTTAAAACAAAATGTAAATGTAAATAGTCCAACTCAAAGAGGAGCTATACTAGACCTGGCATTAGGGAATGAGCCTGGCCAGGTGATTGGAACTTTCATGGGAGAGTATTTTGGGAACAGTGTACATAATTTACTCCATAAGTAGTCCTCAGGTGAAAGTACTAAATTGGAGAGTGGCAAACTACCACAATATTAGGCAGAAACTGGAGAATATAAACTGGGGCAGCTGCTGGAGGACAAATCCACTGGCACGTGGAAATCTTTCAAAGGCCAGTTGATCAAGGCCTTTTATTTCATACCTCTTTCATTAAAACAAGCATACCTCAGACTGTCAATTCAGCCATGTTCAGTAATCCTCGTAGTCTTACTGGCCTTGGTCTCAGACTTTTCAGTCATTTTACTGCTTGATCTACTGCTCTTGTTCCCGCTCCCCACCACCCTAGTTTAACCCCAGTTCAGGACTATCGTGCTTCTGTGGCAATGAAAGATCAGGATGGCAAGATTTGGGAGCCTTGAATGAGAGCTTAGTCAAAAAAGAAAGGAATCGTACAAAAAGGTTTGAGAAACTGAAGAGAGACAGGGAATACAAAGATAGTAAGAAGAAACTCGAGAAACAAGAAATTAGGAGAGCTAAAAGGGGCCACAAAATGTCTTTGAAAACAGGATTAAGGAAAATGCATTTTATACACCCATATAGAGCAAGAGGGTGGCTGGAGAAAGGTTTGGTCCACTCAATGACAAAGGAAAATTATACATGGAGCCGGAGGAAATGGGCGAGGTCCTTAACAAATACTTTGCATCTATAATTCACAAAGGAGAAGGGCATAGTGTATGGTGTGTCTCAGGAGGGGATGTTAGTGTTCGAAGGCGTGTCAATGTAAAAAAGAAGCAAGTGCTATGTGTTTTAAAAAGCATTAAAGTAGGTAAGTCTCCTCGACCCAATGGGCTCTATCCCAGAATGCTGAGGGAGGCAGATGAGGAAATTGCTGGAGCCTTGTATGAAATCTTTGTCTACTCTTTCGTCTCAGGCAAGGACCCAGAGAAGTGGAGGTTAGCCAACATTGTTCCTTTTTTAAGGCCTGTGAATATTCTTTGGGATAGGTTTTACTCATATAGTCTCTTGTGCTGTCTTCCTTCCATCCTTCCAATTCTGCTCTCTTCTCCCTGGGTCGTCTTCTATGATTTTTGTTTTTCATTGCGAGTGTCTTTGTATAAATTTTCTTGGGTACCTTTAATAAATGATGTCTTCTGAGAGGTTTATTTGAGAGCATGTAGATGATTTTTGTGACTAATTTTCAAATGCCCTCCCTTTCTCCATCCCCCAGACTCGTACCCTGTCATTGATCTGCAGTTGTCAATACAATCAAATTCAAATGGTTTTTGGTATCCTGGGCATACTACTTAAATTCAAAACGGATTGCCTTAACATCAAAACACAATCCCAAGCTGATTGTTACATTTTACCAATTTTCAGCACTCTCTGCACTTGTTAGCTAATCACAGGCACATGTGCTCAATCTCTTAGCTCAGAAAAGGCATCCCTCTTTTTAAGTGACCATACACTCTTTTGACTTCGTAACACTATCATCAGTGGTTTCATGGTTATCAATGGACTCTATTTCCAGATTTTTGTTGGATTTGAATTCCACCATTTGCTGTGGAAGGATTTGAACCCAGGTCCCCGGAGTTTTTCTGGGTCCAGCAATAATACCACTAGGCCGTAACCCCTCTGTAGTAGAGTATTGTGTGCAGTTCTGGAATCCACGTTATAGAAGGGCTGAAATTACACTGCAGAAGGCGCAGAAGAAATTTACCAGGATGTTGCTTGGATTTAAGTTCTGAAGGAAGATTAGATAGACTGAAGTTATTTTCCTTGGAGCAGAGGGGAAGGGAGAGGATATGATTGAGATATGTAAAATTGAGGGACATAGACTGCAAAAACAAGAAGGAACATTTCTCCTTGGTTGAGGAAATCATTGACCAGGGGGTATAGATTTGATGTAAGGGGCAGGAAGTTTAGAGGGGATGTCAGAAAAAAATACCCAGACGATGGCAGAAATCTGAAACTCAACGCCTGTAAGAGTGGTCAAGGCAGAAACACTCAACGGATAAGTAGTATTTAGATGCCAAGGTACACAAGGCTATGGACCAAGTACTGATAAATGGGAATAGAATCGTTAGGTGGTTGTTTTAAACTAGCTGAAAATGTGTTGTTGGAAATGCGCAGCAGGTCAGGCAGCATCCAAGGAACAGGAGATTCGACGTTTCGGGCATAAGCCCTACAGACTAACAGACAGATGTCTGTGACTCCATATTGAGTTTTACAACTTCAGAATAAATCCTCAATCCTCCATCTTAATTGCAGATTTTTGGAATATTTGAGGGGTGTAACAGAATAATTCAGAGTACTTGAGGATTGGAAACTGACAATATGTCACCCCTATTCTAAAAGGAAGGGATGGAAAAATAGGCTAAGTATAGTCCGATTAGCATATTATCTATTGTTAGAAACATTTTGCAATCAATTATTAAAGAAGTAATAGCAGAACATTTTGGAAAATAATAAAGCATATTCAGCATGGCTTCATGAAAGGGAATAGTATGGATTGCAGATGCAATCAATAAAGTGTGGCGCTGGAAAAACACAGCAGAACAGTCAGCATCTGATGAGCAGGAGAATCGATGTTTCGGGCATACATAGGACATTGAGCATAGAACAGTATAGCACAATACAGGCCTTTCAGCCCTCTGTTGTGCCAAACTTTTATCCTACTCTAAACTCACATTAACCTGCATACCCTACATTTTACTTTCATCCGTGCACCTATCCTAGAGTCCCTAATGTATCTGAATCTACTACCACTGCTGGCAGTGCTTTCCACACACCTACCACTCTCTGTGTAAAGAACCTACCTCTGACATCTCCCCTAAACCTTCGTCTAATCATCTTAAAGTTATCCCCCATCATGATAGCCATTTCCACCTTGCGAAAAGGTCTCTGGTTATCCACTGTATCTATGCCTCTCAACATCTTGTACACCTCTATCAAGTCAACACTCATTCTCCTTCGCTGCAATGCGAAAAGCCCTAGCTCCCTTAACTTTTCTTCATAAGACATGCCCTCTGGTCCGGGCAGCATCCTGGTAAATCTCTTCTGCACTCTCTCTAAAGTTTCCACGTCCTCCTTATAATGAGGTGACCAGAACTGAACATAATTTTCCAAGTGTGGTCTAACCAGGGTAGCATAACCTCGCAGGTCTTAAACTCAATACCCCTGCTAATAAAAGACAGCACACCTGTTAACAACCCTGTTGACTTGGGTGGCAACTTTGAGGAATCTATAGATGTGAATTGCAAGATCCCTCTGTTTCTCCACACTGCCCAAGAATCCTTTCTTTAATCCTGTATTCAAATTTGACCTTCCAAAATGAATCACTTCACACTTTTCCAGGTTGAACTCCATCTGCCACTTCTCAGCCCATCTCTGCATCCTGTCAATGTCCCGTTGCAATGTGCAGCAGCTCTCCACACTATCCACTACTCCAACCTTTGTGTTATTGGCAAACTTACTAACCCCACCCTTCCACTTGCTTGTCCAAGTCATTTATAAAAATCGCAAAGAGCAGAGGTCCCAGAACAGATCCCTGCGGAACGCCACTGGTCACCCAGCTCCAGGCTGAATATTTGTCATCTACTACCATCCTTTATCTCCTATGGGCCAGCTAGTTCTGTATCTGGACTGCCATATTTCCCTGTATCCCATGCCTCTTTACTTTCTGAATGAGCCGACAGTGGGGTAACTTATTAAATGCCTTGCTAAAATCCATATAAACCACATCCACTGCTCTACCTTCATCAGTGTCATATCCTTTGTGATATCCTTAAATAATTCCGTAAGGCTTGAGGCATGACCAACACTATCATTAGTGACATCTATCATTATTAAGTGCTTCAAGGCATTCATAATGGCACACATCAATTCCAGTCTACCAGATTGTCTCATTCCACTACAATCCACGTTACACCGCAATAGATTCACGGCAAGCACCATCTCCCTGACCCTATACTCATCCCAGGAATGTCTGGATAACAAGGACACCTACGTCAGACTCCTTTTTTCTCACTAACAAAAGCAGAAATTGCTAGGAAAGCTCAGCCGGTCTGGCAGTATCTGTGGAGAGAAATCAGAGTTAATGATTTGGGTCGAGTGATCTTTCCTCAGAAGCAGTTCCAAGGAAGGGTCACTTGATCTGAAGCATTAATTTTGATTTCTCTCCATAGATGCTTCCAGACCTGCTGAGATTTCCTAGCAATTTCTGTTTTTGTTTGTGATCAAAAGCAGCCTCTTTCTCCATTGTTATCCAAGTTATGAACAGACCTGTCATATTAGAATTAATCTTTCTCTGCAACTTTTCTGTAGCTGTAACACCGTTCTCCAGTCTGTTTTATTTCCCTGATGTACTTATGTAAGGTATGATTTTTCACGTTACAATAGTAAATCAAATCAAGAGGGGAACCAGTAGATATATTTAGACTTCCAGGAGGAATTTGACAAGATGTCTCTCAAAAACGTTAAATCATTAAGCCCATGATGTTGGAGATAGTATATTGGCATGGATAGCAAAATGGCTAATGAGCATGAAACAGTTAGTGGGTTAAAGGATTCTTCAGCAGGTTGGCAACCTGTAAACAGGTTCCATGGGGATCGGTGCAGGGACCACAACAGTTAACAGCATATATTAATGACTTGGAGGAAGGAAGCAAATGTACTGTCACCAAATTTGCAAATGACAAAAACAGGTGGAAAAGCATGTTGCGAGAGGGATACTAACAAGAGTGGTATTCCTCTGTCCAATGCAAGAGGGTGGAATAGATTATAATCTGGGTGGGAGGGGTCTTAAGTAAGTTAGGAGAAAGTGAGGACTGCAGATGCTGGAGATCAGAGCTTGAAAATATGTTGCTGGAAAAGCGCAACCTGATGAAGGGCTTATGCCCGCAACGTCGATTCTCCTGTTCCTTTGATGCTGCCTGACCTGCATCTTAAGTAAGTTGGCAAAATGTTGGCAAACAGATTATCATGAAGGAAAATGTAAAGTTATTCATTTTGGAAGAACAACAAAATGGAGAAAAGCTGTAGAAAGCTGCAACATTACTGGATGTGGAGATTCTTCTGAATGAAATGCAGAAAGCTAGCACATGGGTGCAGCAGGTATTCAGGAAGGCTAATGGAATGTTGGCTCTTATTTCAAAGTGGTTGGAGCAAAAGAGTTGACAAGTCTCACTGCAACTGTACAATGTGCTGTTGAAACCGTATTGGGACGACTTTGAGCAGTTTTGGTCTCCCTACCTAAGAAAATATAGTTGTTTGGAAATTTTGTGGAAGTTGTTCAGAGAAGGTTCACTAGTCTTGAGAAATGAGGAAAAGCTGAACAGTTTGGGAATCTACTCACTGGATTTAGAAGAGCGGGAGGTGGTCTCATTGAAACTCAGATTCTTTAGGGGCTTGATAGAGTAAATGTTAAGAGGATGTTCCCCCTCGTGGAAGAGTCTATAGAACCATTGGGCATACCCTCAATAAAGGGTGCCAATTTAAGACTGCGTTAAAGACAAATTTCTTCGCTGAGAGTTGAGAGTCTTTGGGAGTCCTTACCACTGAGCCTTTGGGCACAGTCATTATGTACATTTAAAGCTGAGATAGATAGATTATTAGTAGGCAAAGTCAAGGGTTATAGGAAAAGGCAGGACAGTGGCTATGAAGAATGTCAGATCAGTCATAGTGTCATAGAGATGTACAGCACGGAAACACACGCTTCAGTCCAACCCGTCCATGCCAACCAGGTATCCTAACCCAATCTAGTCCCACCTGCCAGCATCCAGCCCATATCCCTCCAAAGCCTTCCTATTCATATCCCCATACTAATGCCTTTTAAATGTTGCAATTGTACTAGCCTCTCCACCACTTCCTCTGGCAGCTTATTCCATTCATGTACCACCCTCTGTGTGAAAAAGTTGCCCCTTAGGTCTCTTTTATATCTTTCCCCTCTCACCCTAAACCTATGCCCTCTAGTTCTGGACTCCCCAACCCCAGGGAAAGGAGTTTGTCTATATATCCTATCCATGCCCCTCATAATTTTGTAAACCTCTATACGGTCACCCCTCAGCCTCCGACGCTCCAGGGAAAAAACCCCAGCCTGTTCAGGGACACTATCCTATCGAATGGCAGAGCAGACTTGAGGAGCCGAACAGCCTATTCTTCCTATTTCTTATGATCTGTATGTTTCTAACTTATAATCTGTACCCACATTTTGAAGTCTTAGTCTTCAATGATTTTACAAGCGCTTGCTCATAATAAGTAAATTGAATTGGCACCTAATCTAAGTCAAAAGTGTGGTGCTGGAAAAGCACAGCAGGTCAGGCAGCATCTGGGGAGCAGGAGAATCGACGTTTCGGGCGACAGCCCATCATCAGGAATGAGCCTCAGCAGGAAGACTTGCTGTGCTCTTCCAGCACCACACTCTCGACTCTTATCTCCAGCAGCTACAGTCCTCACTCTCATACGAAATCGAAGTCAGCAGCCCAATAATGCAGGACCAGACAGCTGTAACTGTGCAACATTGGGCTCCTTGCTGCTTGAGAATAATGGATGGATGGTGAAGAAAGCTTAAGACAATCCAGGGGATAGATGAGATTGCTTTAGAAAAGTGTGCTGTACTTTAACAACCTTATTATTGTGAATGTTTGCAATTTATTTGTAATTCAGCTGCTGTTTGGTTTTTATGTAGTGAATTTATTCTGAGAGTTTGCTTTGACTCAGCAAAATGTGAAAATGTGAAATGCACTTTCCCTAGATGAGCTACTACAGGAGCAACATTTCAGTGTCGATCAGCTTGCTTCCAGCTCAGAAAGCCAAACTGCCTTTGATTCTGTTGAGGCACCATTCGTTGACGGCAAACCATTCCGACCTATTCAGGTTAAGACAATGCCAGCTATCACTGATGTCCAAGGTATGTGAATGCAAAATTATTTGGTCATTGATTAAAATGATTAAGAAATTGATTTTTTTGTAATAAAACTTAAACAAAGGCATCTAACCTTATGAGAGAGATTTTTCAAAGTATGGTCAAGAATTTAAAGCGTTTGTTAAAAATGCAGCTCACTTTGTAGTTTAGATTAGAGTTCTTAAGGTAATGTGCAGGTAGTGACAGAGCAGGGGAGATAATGATCCATCCTAGAATCTGGGATGGGGAGAACGGGGTATTTTGTATCTATAATTATTTGGATATATAACATTTCACTGGTCAGTATGTGCCAGTCCTCATTTGTCCATGTCTCTCTTCCTCTCTCTCTCTCTCTCTCTCTCTCTCTCTCTCTTTGTTTCTTTCCTTTCTTTCTTTCTTCTCTTTTTTTCTTTTCTTCCTTCCTTCCTTCCTTCCTTCCTTCCTTCCTTCCTTCCTTCCTTCCTTCCTCTCTCCCTTCCTTCCTCTCTCCCTTCCTTCCTTCCTTCCTCTCTCCCTTCCTTCCTTCCTTCCTCTCTCCCTTCCTTCCTTCCTTCCTCTCTCCCTTCCTTCCTCTCTCCCTTCCTTCCTTCCTCTCTCCCTCCCTTCCTTCCTTCCTCTCTCCCTCCCTTCCTTCCTTCCTCTCTCCCTCCCTTCCTTCCTTCCTCTCTCCCTCCCTTCCTTCCTTCCTCTCTCCCTCCCTTCCTTCCTTCCTCTCTCCCTCCCTTCCTTCCTTCCTCTCTCCCTCCCTTCCTTCCTTCCTCTCTCCCTCCCTTCCTTCCTTCCTCTCTCCCTCCCTTCCTTCCTTCCTCTCTCCCTCCCTTCCTTCCTTCCTCTCTCCCTTCCTTCCTTCCTCTCTCTCTCATGAAACTGCCTCCTCCTCATTCACACACTTTTTTACTCTTTTTGCTTTCTCTCTTTCCTCCCTCATCACCTCAATGCCCCTTGGTTGTTGTGCCCACTTTGCCATCTGTTTTCAACTTACTCTGTTTAGATTAAGTTTAATAATCAGACTAAACCCTTCATACACTCATTCATAGATTCATGGTATTGCACCTTGCATGGTAACAAGCTTTAAAAGGTAAATGAGTGATTTACATCCCTCATGTACATATAATATTGAATGGAATTCTTGCTATTGTCCTTACTGACTTTCTTCATCCTGAGGATTGCTTCCATGTCTCTCCAGCCAGTATCATCCCAGTCACTATTTTGTGTCAATTACAGGAACCCTTTCCAACCTGGAACTAATAGAATCTATAACTAAAATAATCTATCGTGTTCTAAGCTCTTGAAAGCTGCAGGTTAAAAGTGATTGACATCAGTGACAATTGATGGCAGGGGGTAAAATCTTCCAATGGTGATTCAGCATTGGGTTCAGTTCCCAAACTGTCTGGCCATGCAGCTTCTAAGAAAATAAGCACATTTTTTTAAAGCAGAAAAGGCCTAATATACTGTTGACTGGATGGCGCTCTTTCTGATAGCTGTTCTATGGCTAAACCTGGCAACAATTTGTCAGCATTTGCAAATTCCCCGAAGAAAGGTAGGTACTGTATTGGATTGTATGTGCAGGTGTCCACATCTCAGTATAAACTGAGAAAATAAGTGTACCAGTAACCATTCAGCCCTCTGAGCCTGCACAACCGCTCAATATATTCATGGCTGATTGTACAATCTGTTTCCTATTGCTGCCCTCTCCCCAAACCCCTTGATCCCTTCAGCTGCAGGGCTATGTCCAGCCCGTTCTTGAATATATTTAATGAACTGACCCCAGCAGTTTCCTGTGGGGAAGAATTCCACAGTTTCACAATTGTCTGAGTGAAGAAATTCTTCCTCCTCTCAGTCCTGAATGGCTTACCTGCTTATTCTTAATCTGTGACCCCAGATCTGGACTTCCCCAACATGGAGAACATTATTCTCGCATCTGTGGGCTGCACAGTGGTACAGTAGTTAGCCCTGTTGCCTCACAGCGCCAGAGACCCGGGTTCAATTCCCGCCTCAGGCAACTCTCTGTGTGGAGTTTGCACATTCTCCCCGTGTCTGTGTGGGTTTCCTCCGGGTGCTCCGTTTTCGTCCCACAGTCATTTGGGACTGATGTGCAGGTTAGGTGAATTGGCTATGCTGAATTCTCCGTAGTGTTAGGTGAAGGGGTAAATGTAGGGGAATGGGTCTGGGTGGGTTGCGCTTCGGCGGGTTGGTGTGGACTTGTTGAGCCGAAGAGCCTGTTTCCACACTGTAAGTAATCATATCTCTAACCTGTCCAGTGCCAAAGCATTGTAGAAACCAGTGCATTGAGATTATCCCATATTCTTCTGTCGTCTCAACAGGCAAACTGGAGAGGCTTGAGCCTTCCCCATGACATCTGATTATTCCTATTGCTGTTTCAGCTGCCGTTCTATACACAAACAAATTGTTCTTAATGCTAGAGAGCAAATCTGTTTAGATAGGAGAGAATTGATATATATTGTGGTACAATATATTCCAGCTCCACAGGATCTCGAGGTTGGATTTTCTGTTGATTGGGCTGAAACTCTCAGTTTCTAAGGCCCAAATGAAACAAGTTGAGATTGTTGGAACCCTGTCTACATTGGACAAGAGAGCACCTAAAAGGAAACTGCCAAGCTGGTGCTATAAACTCAAGTTCTGGTCAGATATTTTATATTCTATTTGACTGACCCATATACTCAAGGGCTTCTTGAGAACCAGACATAGTGGTTTTCACTTCCAATGGATTACGTTTCAACTGACAATATATTTCATTGTAAGAAACATTTTCCATTTTTGTGGAGTTTAGTTAGTAATATTTTATCACTATGTTTATAATTAATGACTGTAGATAATGTACCTTTCACTTTCAGGATTTGTACATCAATTTGAAGCAACTTCAGTCAGTGTAATAACTAATTTCCTTCTTGCCTACTTTGACAAACATGCGTTTCTCTTTTTCAGAATATAAACTTAATTTTAATTAATCTGCATTTCCCTACCATTTGTTAACTTTTCAGCACAGCATTTCCATGATCAGCATGGTCTGTGGTTTCTGTGGTGCATGGCTCACTGGATGAACTGTAAACAGCCTAAAGGTCATGGTCTTATTTGTTCATGGGGTGTGGATGTTACTGGCTATGCTAGCAATTATTCCCCATCTCTTATTGCATCACTGCAGTCCCTCTGGTATAAGTGTACCCACAGAAATTTTATAAAAGGGAGTTCCAGGATTTTGAAGCAGCATAACTGACAGAACACTAGTATAGTTCAAAGTCAGGATGCAGGCTTTCGGGTGATAGTGCATCGGCTTCCCTTATCCTTCTAGATGATAGAGCTCAGGGTTTGTAAGGTACTGCAGTGCATCTTGTAGATGATACATGTTGCTGCCCTATGCATCCATGGTGAAGGGAGTGAATGGTGGTTTGTGTGCCAGTTGAACTGGCTACTTTATTCTGGATGTTATCGAGTTATAGAGTCATAGAGCCGTTGTCAGCCTTCTTGAGTGTTGTTGAAGTTGCTTGCATCTAGATAAGTGGACAGTATTTCATCGCACTCCTGACCTGTGCTTTATGGATGGTAGGTGGAATTTGGAGAGTCAGGAGGTAAATTGCTTGTGCAGTCTTCCTAGTATGTAACCTGCTTTTGTAGCTACACTATATATATGACTGGTCAGTGAATGTTGATGATGGGCTATTCAGTGTTGGTAATGCCATTGAACACCATGAGATGACAGTTAGTTTCCCTTTTTTGGTCATTGCCTGGCACAAGTTTTAGTTGCTCCAAGTCCAAACCTGGATGTTGTTCAAGTCTTGTTGCAGTCTTACGGACATAAGAGGTCATGTTGTTGCTGTACAGGACATTGGTTAGGCCACTTTAGAATATTGTGTGCAATTCTGGTCACCCTCCTCTAGGAAGATGTTTAGGGTGTAGGTTTGCTCGCATTACTTTGCAAAGACTAGAACAAACAGCCCTACCAACCATCAAACCAAAAATCTGGGACTGCTACATAGATGACACCTTTGTCACCACAAAACGAAACAAGATAGAAGAGACATCTAACATCATCAACAGCACCCTCATAGGCATAAAGTTCACCAAGGAGGAAGAAACCGACGACAAACTCGCATTCTTGGACGTCACAGTTGAAAGAAAGGACAACGGAGAACTACAAACCTGCGTATACAGAAAACCGACAAACGTTGACCAAATACTTAACTACACCAGCAACCATCCCAACACACACAAATGAAGCTGTATCAGAACACTATTCCAACGAGCCACTAACCACTGCAGCACAAACGAACTTTGGAAAACAGAGGAGAACCACCTATACAACGTATTCAAGAAGAACAGATACTCAAGAAATACAGTCCGCAGATTCCTCAAGAACAAACCATGACAAGCAGACCAAACACAGCCAGGAACCCTAACCACCTCAAAGAAGTTTCAGAAATGACAACCAGACTACTAAGACCCCTCAGAAGCCTCATCGCACACAAACCCACCAACACTCTCAAACTAAAACAAACAAACTTAAAAGACCCATGGACAAAACCAACGTCATCTACAAAATTCCATGCAGGGACTGCCATAAACACTACATAGGACAAACAGGAAGAAAGTTAGCCACCAGGATACACAAACACCAGCTAGCCACAAAAAGACACGACCCTCTCTCCCTCGTAGCCTGACACACGGATGAAAAAAAAACACCATTTTGACTGGGACAACGCATCTATCCTGAGACAGGCTAAGCAAAGACATGCCAAAGAATTCCTAGAGGCCTGGCACTCCAACCACAACGCCATAAACAAACACATAGATCTAGATACCATCTATCAACTTCTCAGAAAACGAACAGGAAATGACATCACCACAGACCCCAGGAACCCCATCCAGGAGAAAGATATAAATAGAAAGCAGGAGACAACAGCTTCACTTCACTTGGAGGTAGCCACTGATGATGTTACCTAGCCAGGTAATGAAATGACTGGATATCAAACCTACAGCTCCGCGAGCAAACCTATACCCTAAACCTGAACTACAAACCTTGCAGGAAGATGTTGTAAAACTGAAAGGGTTCAGAAAAGATTTACAAGGATGTTGCCAGGGTTGGAGGGTTTGAGCTATAGGAAGAGGCTGAGTAGGTTGGTATTGTTTTCCTTTCAATGTCAGAGTCTGAGGGGTGACCTTAGAGGTTTATAAAATCATGAGGGGATGGATATGGTATGTAGACGAGGTCTTTTTCCTGGATTGAGGAGTCCAGAACTAGAGGACGTAGGTTTAGGGTGAGAGGGAAAAGATTTCAAAGGGATCTAAGGGACAACTTATTCATGCAAAGGATGTTGCATGTATGTAATGAGCTGCCGGAGGAAGTGGTTGAGGCTGGTACAGTTACAACATTTGAAAGACATTGGATGGTTATAAGAATAGGAAGGGTTCAGAGGAATATGGGTCAAGTACTGGCAAATGGGACCAGATTCATTTAGGACATATGGTCAGCATGGACAAGTTGAACTGATGGATCTGTTTTCATGCTGTACACCTCTGTGACTGCTTCACTGTCTGAAGAGTCATAAATGATGCTGACCATTGTGTAATCATCAGTAAACATCTTTCTTCTGGCCTTATGATGGAGTGAATATCGTTGATGAAGCCACTGAAGATGGTTCGGTCTCGTACACTATCATGAGGACCTTCCATAGTGATATCCTAGAGCTGCGATGATTGGTCTATAGCAATCACAACCGCCTTCCTTTGCCCTAGGTATGAATCCAACCTTCAGAGAGCTTTCCACCTAATTCCATTTACTCCAGTTTTTCATAGGCATCTTGATACTTCACTTTGTTAAATATTGCCTTGATGTGAAGAGCAGTCAATTCTGTTTTACCTTCAGAGTTTAGCTCTCTTGACCATATTCAGACCAAGGCTATAATGAGTCAGGAGCTGAGTGGTTTTGATAGAACCCAAACTGAGCATTAGTGCGTAGGTTATTCGTTGCTACTTGATAATACTGTTGATGATTCTTTCCGTCACTATGGTGATGATCGACTGTAGGCTGATAATGCTGTAATTGGCCAGATTGGATTTGTACTACCTATTGTGGACAAGACATACCTGGGCAGTTTTACACATTCAGATAAGTGCCAGTGTTAAAATCTGCAGTCCTCACTATCTCCATGTAACTATATTGGAACAACTTATCTAGAGGTGCAGCTCATCTGGAGCATAAGTCTTTAGTGGTATTCCCAGAAACTTGTCAGGGCTTTATAGTATCCAGCCAGTTAATGCGTTATAGACCAAACAAAACCCCCTCAAAATATTCAGAAGATAATCTAGACCTTACCTTTATTTTAAAGGTAAATGTAAGGTTGCATTTCAGATGCAATTCGATTGGTCAAACAAACAGGTTTAAAGCAAAACACACTTTATTCATCCACTACAGTTAAAATTCAACAAAAGAAGAAATTGGAATGAGGCTTATTTTCCAATACTATATTCGAAAACTTAACAGAATAATAGATACAATAGCTATTATTGATTAACTGTTACTGAGAGCAACATCCCATAAACACACCCTTGGGCAAAAAGCACATTCAGAAAACAGATCGTTTCACATGCAGGAAAGAACACCCAGCTTTTGGCTGTAATTTAGTTGTATTACTGAATCTTGGATTCAAGATGGTGGCAGAGGAAGCAGCTCCAGCTGGAGCATCTTTTTCTCTTTTTTTCTCTCTGTTTTAACTTTGACTTGTTGGAGGCAAATGGTGGAGACTGAAGATTATGATCAGTCCCAGAGGCGAGTCGCAGGCCAGGCTAACTTGAGGATGGCGAGTCCAGGAGACAAGTGGAGCAGAGGCCTCCACAGGAGCAGCAAGGCCCTTGAGGACTGGAAGCAACACCTGAAGATTTGAAGCCCAGTGTGTTCAAGAGACTTGGCCCAGGTGGTCTGAAGGCTGGCATGGCCTTGATAAAAGGACTAAAATTTGTGTCGTTTTAAAAAGAAAATATCTTTATTCTTATGTTGAACATTTATGATTCTCTCAAGTCTGTAACGCATACTTAGGTATAGGATACCGAGGTGCAGAATACTTAAGATAGTGCCAAAATAGCAACATTACAAGCTTTTCACTGCACTCATTCGAGTGCACATGACAATAAAGGCTAATTCTAATTCAATTCAGAAATGGAGAGACGGGAAAAAACAGCTTCCGTTTCTTCAAGACTCTAACTACAACTGTCACTGAATAAAATTTAAAAAGTAAACTGAAATCCTGGTTCTGTGGGAGCTTGACTACACCCATTCAGGCTGCTACTGTTATTCCAACTGCTAAGAAAAAAACCAGGACCTGTCAAGTTGTTTACCAAAGTGGGTCTGATTGACAACTCACCATGTCCGCCTTAAAACCCTTCGCAAAAAGAAAACAGGGCAAGATAACCTCTTAAAGCCATAGTATTGTAACAAATGATATCAAATTAATCAAATTGGCTGAAGACTGGCATTTGTAATGCTGGGGACCTGGGGAAGAGGGCTGAGGTGAATCTGCTACTTGGCACTTCTGGCTGAAAGTGGATGTAAATGTTTCTGTCTTTCCTTTTGCACTTGTGCGGGCTCCACATCATTGCAAGTGGGGGAAATTTGTGAAGCCTTCAATCTCCTGTTAATTGTTTAATTGTCCACCACCATTAATGACTGGATTGGCAGGACTACAGAATTCATGTCTGATCCGTTGGCTGTGGGATTGCTTATTCCTGTGATTCAGAATGTCTGTGTTAGGCTTTTATTTGAATAGCTTGTATAATAGCTGACCCAATTTTGGCACGAATCCTCAGATGGCAGTGAGGAGGATATGGGCTATCTTTGTTGTCATCATTTCCAGTCTCTTATCCAAAGTTCTTTGGTCTGTCCAGTTTCATTCCTTTGTTTCAGTCTGTCCAGTTTCATTTTTTTGGATTGGTTTGATACATTTGAGTGGCTTGCTAGGCTATTTCAATAGGTGGTTAAAACTCACCCAATTGCTAGCGGTCTGGAATTTCATGTCGGCCTGTTGAGGTAAGGATGGCATACACATTATCATTTAAAAGACCTCTGTGCCAAATGGGTGTTCATGACAATGGTTATGCGGTCATCAAAAGCTAGCTTTTAATTCCAGATATTTATTGAATTAAAAATCCACGATCTGCTCTTGTGAGATTCAAACCCGTGTCTCCAAAGCATTGGTTGGGTCCTGGACTACTAGTTCAGTGACATTACCATTGTCTCTCTACATCTGGTACAAACTGTGTTTGATAAAAGGAAGTCACTAACACACTGCGTATTTGGACTCTTTGTAAAGTAGTGAATTTTAGCAAATATAAGTGGGGATTTAAATCAGTCCTGATCATTATTTCTTAATTTTTGCGTTATCTGATTTCTCTCAATTTCTACGCTGCCAGGCACAGTGTCGGATTCATGGTCAGCAGCTAAGAAAGGTTGGTTTGAGATTGTTCCAGATGTCGCTTCACAGACCCGTGCTTTTTCCTCAGCCATCTGTCCTGATTGCGATCCCCTCCCCACCTCAGTCGTTGCATATCATATGTAGCAAACACCACAAATTGCTGGAAAAACACAACAGGTTTGGCAGCATCTGAGGAACACAGAGTAACTGTTTTGAGTCTAGTGAGACTTCTTCAGACTCAGTTCTAAAGAAGTGTCACTGAGCTCAAAAGGTTAAGTATATTTTATCTTCACATATGCTGCTAGACCACCTGTGCTTCTCCAGCAATTTCTGTTTTTGTTTGTTTCAGATCTCCAGCATCTGCAGTTGTTCTTCATTTTATTTTAGCATTTCATACTAATGTTGTTACTACCATCAGTAATTCTGGTCCACTTTGGCACTGCACTGATCTGCATGCTATCCTGTTACAATGTTTCGATATTGTGTCTTGTTTGAAGTATATATCTGGAATGTTTGTATTCTCTAATGATGAAATGTTGTTAACTTTTTCAGTCCATGATCAAAGCCACTGCCAGGTTTACAAATCACATCATAACCTATTGCTTTTGGTTAAAAAGCCATTAATCACTGGCTGTTTTCAGTGTAAATGCAGTGTGAACCCAAACTGGCTGCTGTTTTAAAGTTGTCAATGTGTTCTGTCCTAATTCTCAAATCATGCATCCTTTATAATATCCCGCTTTTCTCTAATCCTCTTGGAATCCTGATGCTGTTATTGAATTGGTAAACTGTCAGTCATTTGTTTTAGCAAGTCCTGAAAATTAAGTCAGTACTTGAGCAGGAGGCTGATAATTCTGATCAGGCCCAAGATTTGTAATAAGCACAGAGACTTGTCTGTGCTTTTGGTTTGATTGTAAGATTACCATCAGTGCCAGAGTCTTAATTAATCCTAATTTGTACTTACTATTCGAGTAGGACAAAAAATGTGATTCGGATAGCTAGTAGAATCAAGTGGGCTCACTGGAAAAGACTGATCACTCAATAGGAAGGTTGCTGTACTCCAAAATACTGCAGAATTTGGTCTATTATGACCCGAGGACTCTGCTTCAGCGAACTGTAAATTCTGGTGATCCATGGAGAGGCTACTCCTGGCTGCGCACGTGATAGAAGCTTCATATACTGCACCTTTTTGTTTTGAGTTGTGAACATGTCTATATTGGCATAACTTAGGCCGCGACAGCATCCCTTTGGGGGACAGTATGCTTCATATCAGGCAAATAGAAAGCTTTGTAGATTTATCACTACCTTGAGGGACTTCAATAAGATTTAGAGCATAGGAAGAGGCCATTGGTCCCAATATGTCAGGATTTGAGCCTGAATTGTGAATCTGAATCAAATTTCTTTCATTGTCCAAATCCTTTTTTACTGCCTATTAAAAGTTCCAGGAACTCTTGTAGACAATTCTCTGCTTTAATAACCCAGAGAATGGTAATCTTTATATTGCACTTGCTACCAATTAACCACCAATGCAAATAAGTTTCATTTATTTATTGTCTCAAAACATGTAATATAATTACAGTCGCTCTCAAATCTTGACATTCTATTTCATGATTCTAACCTGTTCATTGGCAGCCTTTTTTAGTTTTATTTGAAATTCCCCACTGTTTGTATCATTTCCACACTGAAGTTATCATGCTCAGACATGTCTCTTAAGGACATTGGAATCCAATTGTTTTTAAAACTACTGTTGGTAGCTCTGTTGAAGTGAGATCTCCATCGCTTATTTTAAATGCAGGTTTCCAAAGGCGACAGATAATGACTGAAGTGAGGGTTATGTCCATAAGACACAGGAGTGGAAGTAAGGCCATTCGGCCCATCGAGTCCACTCTGCCATTCAATCATGGCTGGGCTTTTTAACTCCACTTACCCGCATTCTCCCCGTAGCCCTTAATTCCTTGTGACATCAAGAATTTATCAATCTCTGCCTTGAAGACATTTAGCGTCCCGGCCTCCACTGCACTCTGCGGCAATGAATTTCACAGGCCCACCACACTCTGGCTGAAATGTCTCCGCATTTCTGTTCTGAATTGACCCCCTCTAATTCTAAGGCTGTGTCCACAGGTCCTAGTCTCCTCGCCTAACGGAAACAATTTCCTAGCGTCCACCCTTTCCAAGCCATGTATTATCTTGTAAGTTTCTATTAGATCTCCCCTTAATCTTCTAAACTGCAATGAATACAATCCCAGGATCCTCAGCCGTTCCTCGTATGTTAGACCTACCATTCCAGGGATCATCCGTGTGAATCCCCACTGGACACGCTCCAGTGCCAGTATGTCCTTCCTGAAGTGTGGGGACCAAAACTGGACACAGTACTCCAAATGGAGCCTAACCAGAGCTTTATAAAGTCTCAGTAGCACAACGGTGCTTTTATATTCCAACCCTCTTGAGATAAATGACAACATTGCATTCGTTTTCTTAATCACGGACTCAACCTGCATGTTTACCTTTAGAGAATCCTCGACTAGCACTCCCAGATCCCTTTGTACTTTGGCTTTATGAATTTGCTCACCGTTTAGAAAGTAGTCCATGCTTGTATTCTTTTTTCCAAAGTGCAAGACCTCGCATTTGCTCACATTGAATTCCATCAGCCATTTCCTGGACCACTCTCCCAAACTATCTAGATCCTTCTGCAGCCTCCCCACTTCCTCAGTACTACCTGCCTGTCCACCTAACTTCGTATCATCGGCAAACTTCGCTAGAATGCCCCCAGTCCCTTCATCTAGATCATTAATATGTAACATGAACAGCTGCGGCCCCAACACTGATCCCTGCGGGACACCGCTCGTCACCGGCTGCCATTCCGAAAAATAACCTTTTGTCCTAACTCTCTGCCCTCTGTCAGACAGCCAATCCTCAATCCATACCAGTAGCTCACCTCGAACACCATGGGCCCACACCTTCCTCAGCAGCCTTCCATGTGGCACCTTATCAAAGGCCTTTTGGAAGTCTAGATAGACCACATCCACTGGGTTTCCCTGGTCTAACCTACTTGTCACCTCTTCAAAGAATTCCAACAGGTTTGTCAGGCCCGACCTCGCCTTACTAAATCCATGTTGACTTGTTCTAATCTAAGAATTTAGAAACCTCATCTTTAATGATGGATTCTAGAATTTTACCAACAACCGAGGTTAGGCTAATTGGCCTATAATTTTCCATCTTTTGTCTTGATCCTTTCTTGAACAATGGGGTTACAACAGCGATCTTCCAATCATCCTGGACTTTCCCTGACTCCAGTGACTTTTGAAAGATCTCAACCAACGCCTCCACTATTTCCTCAGCCACCTCCCTCAGAACTCTAGGATGTAGCCCATCGGGGCCAGGAGATTTATCAATTTTAAGACCTTTTAGCTTTTCTAGCACTTTCTCATTTGTAATGGCAACCATACTCAACTCAGCCCCCAACTCCGTTTAATTGTTGGGATATTACTCATGTCTACCACTGTGAGGATTGACGAAAAGTACTTATTACGTTCTCCAGCTATTTCCTTATCTCCTATCACTAGGCTTCCAGCATCAATTTGAAGTGGCCAAATGTCTACTTTTTCCTGTCGTTTGCTTCTTATGTATTGAAATAAACTTTTACTATCATTTCTAATATTACTGGCTAGCCTCCCTTCATATTTGATCCTCTCCTTTCTTATTACTCTCTTTGTTATCCTCTGTTTGTTTTTGTAGCCTTCCCAATCTTCCGATTTCCCACTGCTCTCGGCCACTTTATAGGATCTCTCTTTTTCTTTAATACATTTCCTGACTTCCTTTGTCAGCCATGGCTGTCTAATCCCTCCCCGGATAATCTCTCTTTTCTTGGGGATGAACCTCTGTACAGTGTCCTCAATTATACCCACAAACTCCTGCCATTTTTGCTCTACTGTCTTCCCCGCTATGCTCTGCTTCCAGTCTATTTTCATCAGTTCCTCTCTCATGCCCTCATAATTACCTTTATTTAACTGTAACACCATTACATCCGACTTTGCCTTCTCTCTTTCAAACTGCAGACTGAACTCTACCATATTATGATCGCTGCTTCCCAAGTGTTCCCTTACTTTAAGATTTTTTATAAAGTCTGGTTCATTACATAGCACTAGGTCCAGAATAGCCTGCTCCCTTGTGGCTCCATGACAAGCTGTTCCAAAAAGCCATCCTGTAAGCATTCCATGAATTCCCTTTCTTTGGATCCACTGGCAACATTATTTACCCAGTCCACCTGCATATTGAAGTCTCCCATGATCACTGTGACCTTGCCTTTCTGACATGCCTTCTCTGTTTCCTGGTACATGTTGCGCCCCTGGTCCTGACCACTGTTAGGAGGTCTGTACATAACTCCCATTATGGTTTTTTTGCCTTTGTGGTTCCTAAATTCCACCCACACAGACTCCACATCATCCGACGCTATGTCATTCAGTGCCATAGATTTAATTTTGTTCTCAACTAACAAGGCAACCCCGCCCCCTCTGCCGACCTCCCTGTCTTCTCGATAAGTTGAAAATCTTTGGATGTTTAACTGCCAGTCCTGACTCCCCCTGCAACCACGTATCTGTGATGTGGTTCCCATTATTCATTCCCATTATCTTGGATTTTAGTTTGGAAATGTGCTGCAGCCTGTTAGAATCTGTTTTGCAGCTACGTTTGTAATTTTTTGTGTGTTCAATGCTACATAATCTTTCTCACAATTCATGTGTACACATGGTAACAGTATCTATTTTCTGAACAGGTTCTGGGATGATTGATCCTGAAGGACTGATGCCTGATGAGAATGCAATTGGTAGCAACGAGAACAATGTTAATGGAAATGTGGTATGGACCGTGTTTACGAAAATCTTTCTTCTAGTCTGTGTGGTCTTGTTTGCTAACAGGAAAGTGGACTTAGTTGTATGTTTTGATTTGTATCATTCAGATACACATGTTGCCCTGTGTTCCTTTTTCAGCTCTTTAAACACGGTAGACTGACAACATAGGGCATTTGTATTATATGTGCTGATTAATGTGAAGGTCAGTAGATTGTTATGTTCCCCTTAGACACTGGTAACTTTAAAGAAGATAAATTCAAACTCCCAATGATGCGTAGAAGAATTAAATGACAACATTTCATATTTTAAGACGCTGTGTAACAAATAGGCTAAAATCCATTTTGACTCAGCACTGTTTTTGCTCTCTACATAAGCTTTACAGAACAGAAGTTTCCCCTCTTCAGACAACTGAAAATTTTGGGTGTTGTGGTGCAGTGATACCATCCCTACTTCTGAGACAGAAGGCCTCCCTCGGCATGTCATGGCCAAAGATTGATTTTTTTAAAAAATGGACATCCAAAAAACCCACATTGCTGCTGAACTTTGCAGTCTCTCTTAAGTATTCATTCAATTTTTCCAGGTTCTTTGTTCCCAAGGATTTCTACTCTTTTTGTTCCCAGCCTGGTAATTTCTAACTTGACAATTTTCTTCTGAATTTTCTATTATTCCTATAGCGCAAGCTGGTGATTATTCCTATAGCGCAAGCTGGGGAATACTTGAATCTTGGGAATTCCCTTCCTCAAAAGGCAATGGATACGGAATTTTAGTTAAAAATCACCCAACACCAAGTTATAATCCAACAGATTTATTTGGAAGCACTAGCTTTCAGAGCACTGCTCCTTTGTCAGGTGGTTGTGGAGCATAAGATTGTAAGACACAGAATTTATAGCAAACGTTAACAGTATGATGTAACTGACGTTATATATTGAAAAAGACCTGGATTGTTTGTTAAGTGTCTCATCTTTTAGAATGACCATGTTGGTTTCAGTTCTTTCATCTGTAAAACCCAGAACTTTTCTGAAGTTACATTCTCAAGTGAACTTTAACAATAGGTGCCATGTTGGCCCAGATAATGCATTGAAGGTGTGAAGTGTCTTGTGTGAAGCTGTCTGTGCCCCAATGTTCTCACTGATTCTATGTATGAAAAGGGATTCGTGCAGTTTTTGAGAAAATTAAAATGTAATTCTGCAAGTACAAATTCACTTCACAAATGTGTGTGTGTGTGTATGTGGATGGGAGTGCTAGAAGGGGGGGGTGATAAGTATTTGTGAGAGTATGTATGTGAATGTAAAGGGGTACAAGTCTGAGAGAGTGGGTGTGTGTGGGGGAGTGTATCAGCATGGGTGTATGTGTGTGTCTCACACACGCACACTCCTATCCCACTCATACACTCCCACACATATACCTTCTCACAGACCTACGCGCCCTTTACACTTACTCACTCGCACATACTCATACCCCACCACGCACGCATATCCGCACACATGCATATATAAGTTTGTGGGGTGAATTTGTACTTGCAGAAACATTTTATATTGCTCAAAATCTGCAGTTACGGAAAGAGTTCCAGCAACATGTCATCATGAATCACATTGGCCTTCAATCCTGGTGAAAATGCTGACTAGCGACTCTTTAGATACACTTTGTTCTATGTTGGAAGTAAATGGGTGTTTTAAAGCATGAATCTTTACAACTGACACTCTCGCCACCTTTCTTGGACTGTCAAGTCTTTCAGTCTAAACACTCAATATGCTGCCTTCCTTTCCATATGTGAATATTTTGCAACTCCTTCACAACAAAACAATCTCGGCTTCCTTTTAATCTCTAACAGTCAGGCCTGTTTTTAGACAGACTTTAAAGCAGGTCACATCACCATCTCCAAGGTTTTGCAGTTCCAAAACACAAGACTTGTCAGCTTTACAATTGTAATTGATGCAGGTGACTTTTGAGCTTTCCTGGCAAGACCAATAGATATTAATATTAATTTGTGCTTAATTTTTCTTTTATTACTTCATTGTAGTTCAGTGTTCACTGCACTCTAGTTCACTCCCACCTGGAAGATTTAACCATTTTTTCAACAGTCAGTGTTGGGCGAAAACATTTAGAGGCACAAGACCATTTCTGCCAAATGTTTGGGAAAATCCAAAGCTCCTCCCACTACCCAACTCATAGAACATAGAACATAGAAGAATACAGCGCAGTACAGGCCCTTCGGCCCTCTATGTTGCACCGATGGAACTCTCACCCATGCTTTGTTTCCTCTCTTTGCTACCAATGTTAAACATGTAGTTAGTCTACTTCTGAGTATTTCATGTAACAAAGCATTCCAGCTGCAAGTTCACAGAGGTCACCTATTCTCTAATGTAGTCTCTTACTACTGACAGCTTTAACGTTACAAAGTTGCAATAAAAAGTAGGTTTTCCAGACAGAATGCTCGAAAAATGTCAGCCTTTATATGTACAGTTAACCTCTAACAGTAAATGGTGAGGAATGTAGAAGTAGACTTCAAACTATGTAGTGGGATGAAATGAGATCTACAAACTCATGTTCTCTTTTATGTTCTCTTGTATAAAAGATTATGGGATTATGTAATTGTTTAATTAAGATGATGAGAGAAGTTGAATGGGTACGGTAGGCCATTCAAGTGAGGAAAGCAAAAAGAAAAGTGGTACTGGTAGGTGACTTGATAATTAGGGGTAAAGATAGCATCCTTTGTAAGCAGGATTGAGAGTCCTGCATGGTGTGTTGCCTGCCTGATGCCAAGCTGAAAGCACACCTTGAACTGGCTTGGGTGGTCACATGGAATTAAAATGAGTAAATGAAGAGGAGGGGGAATAGGTTCCTACAGCAATGTGTCCTTGATACAACAAGGAGACAAGCAATATTGGATTTAGGAATGAGGAAAAAGATGGATTTAAATAGTAACCTAATTGTGCACAAACCATTATCAAATACTGATCATAACATGCTCGAGTTCAGTGTAGCATTTGAAAATGACAAGGATGTATCGGCAGCCAGAAATTTGGATTTAGGTAAGGCTCTCTTTAATGAGATGAGACTGACACTGTCCACTGTAAACTGGGAAAATCTGTTATTGGGTAAAACAACTGAAGAACACAGATGTTTAAAAAAACACTTAATACAATGCAAAACCATTTCATACACTGAGAAAAAAATTAAGTCATGGATAACTTGGGTCAAAGGACAGCATAAAACTAAAAGAAAAGCATCCAAAAACATAGCGCAGATCCTGCTGAATGGTAAAGATACGAAGATCAGCAAAGCACCACAAAACATTTTGTGTAGGACAACTGAAAGGGTTGATGAAAGGAAAATGAAAACCAATAAGAAATGTTATAGTTACATAAATGAAAAGTAGGTGGTCAGGAGTAATGTTGGCCCATTAAAGTATGAAAGTGGGGATATTGTCAATTTTCTTTAGATTAGATTCCCGACAGTATGGAAACAGGCTCAGTGGTTAGCACTGCTGTCTCGCAGCGCCAGGGACCCGATTAGATTCCAGCCTCGGACGACTGTCATAGAGTCATAGGGATGTACAGCATGGAAACAGACCCTTCGGTCCAACCCGTCCATGCTGACCAGATATCCCAACCCAACCTAGTCCCACCTGCCAGCACCTGGCCCATATCCCTCTAAACCCTTCCAATTCATATATCCATCCAAATGCCTCTTAAATGTTGCAATTGTACCAGCCTCCACCACTTCCTCTGGCAGCTCATTCCATACTTTGTCTATTTATCCTATCTATGCCGCTCATAATTTTGTAAACCTCTATAAGGTCACCCTTCAGCCTCCGACGCTCCAGGGAAAACAGCCCCAGCCTGTTCAGCCTCTCCCTGTAGCTCAGATCCTCCAACCCTGGCAACATCCTTGTATATCTTCTCTGAACCCTTTCAAGTTTCACAACATCTCTCCAAAAGGAAGGAGACCAGAATTGCACGCAATATTCCAACAGTGGCCTAACCAATGTCCTGTACAGCCGCAACATGACCTCCCAACTCCTGTACTCAATACTCTGACCAATAAAGGAAAGCATACCAAATGCCGCTTTCACTATCCTATCTACCTGCGACTCCACTTTCAAGGAACTATGAACCTGCACTCCAAGATCTCTTTGTTCAGCAACACTCCCTAGGACCTTACCATTAAGTGTATAAGTCCTGCTAAGATTTGCTTTCCCAAAATGCAGCACCTCGCATTTATCTGAATTGAACTCCATCTGCCACTTCTCAGCCCATAGGCCCATCTGGTCCAGACCTTGTTGTAATCGGAGGTAACCCTCTTCGCTGTCCACTACACCTCCAATTTTGGTGTCATCTGCAAACTTACTAACTGTACCTCTTATGCTGGCATCCAAATTATTTATATAGATGACTTTTTCCCCGGGTACAACAGAGTGTTACAAGGGGACATAAATTTAAGGTGAAGGGTGGAAGGTATAGGGGAGATGTCAGGGGTGGGTTCTTTACCCAGAGAGTGGTGGGGGCATGGAATGCGCTGCCCGTGGGAGTGGTAGAGTCAGAATCATTGGTGACCTTTAAGCGGCATTTGGATAGGTACATGGATGGGTGCTTAATCTAGGTTAGAAGTTCGGCACAACATCGTGGGCCGAAGGGCCTGTTCTGTGCTGTATTGTTCTATGTTCTATGTTCTATGACAAAAAGTAGCGGGCCCAGCACCAATCCTTGTGGCACTCCACTGGTCACAGGCCTCCGGTGTGAAAAACAACCCTCCACCACCACCTTCTGCCCTTTGAGCCAGTTTTGTATCCAAATGGCTAGTTCTCCCTGTATTCCATGAGATCTAACCTTGCTAATCAGTCTCCCATGGGGAACCTTGTCAAACGCCTTACGAAAGTTGAAAAATGTGATGCTGGAAAAACACAGGCCAGGCAGCATCTGAGGAGCAGGAGAATCGACGTTTCGGGCATAAGCCCTTCTTCAGGAACGC
The DNA here is from genome assembly GCF_047496795.1 of Chiloscyllium punctatum. Lineage (NCBI taxonomy): Eukaryota > Metazoa > Chordata > Chondrichthyes > Orectolobiformes > Hemiscylliidae > Chiloscyllium > Chiloscyllium punctatum. The sequence continues at coordinate 51,658,742 of NC_092761.1, read as the reverse complement.
CTTACTGAAGTCCATATAGATCATATCTACTGCTCTGCCCTCATCAATCTTCTTTGTTACTTCATCAAAAAACTCAATCAAGTTTGTGAGACATGAACTCCCACGCACAAAGCCATGTTGACTATCCCGAATCAGTCCTTGCCTTTCCAAATACATGTACATTCTGTCCTTCAGGATTCCCTCCAACAACTTGCCCACCACCGAGATCAGGCTCACCAGTCTATTGTGCCCTGGCTTGTCTTTACCGCCCTTCTTGAACAGTGGCATCACGTTTGCCAACTTCCGGTCTTCCGGCACCTCACCTGTGACTATCGATGATACAGATATCTCAGCAAGAGGCCCAGTAATCACTTCTCTAGCTTCCCACTGAGTTCTCGGGTACACCTGATCAGATCCTGGGGATTTATCCACCTTTAACCGTTTCAAGACATCCAGCACTTCCTCCTCTGTAATCTGGACATTTTGCAAGATGTCACCATCTATTTCCCTACAGTCTATATCTTCCATATCCTTTTCCACAGTAAATACTGATGCAAAATATTCATTTAATATCTCCCCCATTTTCTGTGGCTCCACACAAAGGCCGCCTTGCTGATCTTTGAGGGGCCCTATTCTCTCCCTAGTTACCCTTTTGTCCTTAATATATTTGTAAAAACCCTTTGGATTCTCCTTAATTCTATTTGCCAAAGCTATCTCATGTCCCCGTTTTGCCCTCCTGATTTCCCTCTTAAGTATACTCCTACTTTCTTTATACTCTTGAGGATTCACTCGATCTATCCTGTCTATACCAGACATGTGCTTCCTTCTTTTTCTTAACCAAACCCTCAATTTCTTTAGTCATCCAGCATTCCCTTTCACCCTGACTAGAATATACTTTCTCTGGATTCTTGTTATCTCATTTCTGAAGGCTTCCCATTTTCCAGCCGTCCCTTTACCTACGAACATCTGCCTCCAATCAGCTTTCGAAAGTTCTTGCCTAATACCATCAAAATTGGCCTTTCTCCAATTTAGGACTTCAACTTTTAGATCTGGTCTATCCTTTTCCATCACTATTTTAAAACTAATAGAATTATGGTCGCTGACTCCAAAGTGCTCCCCCAATGATACCTCAGTCACCTGCCCTACCTTATTTCCCAAGAGTAGGTCAAATTTTGCATCTTCTCTAGTAGGTACATCCACGTACTGAATCAGAAAATTGTCTTGTACACACTTAAGAAATTCCTCTCCATCTAAATCTTTAACACTATGGCAGTCCCAGTCGATGTTTGGAAAGTTAAAACCCCCTATCATAACTATCCTATTATTCTTACAGATAGCTGAGATCTCCTTACAAGTTTGTTTCTCAATTTCCCTCTGACTATTGGGGGGTCTATAATACAATCCCAATAAGGTGATCATCCCTTTCTTATTTCTCAGTTCCACCCAAACAACTTTCCTGGGTGTATTTCTGGGAATATCCTCCCTCAGTACAGCTGTAATGCTATCCCTTATCAAAAGTGCCACTCCCCCTCCTCTCTTGCCTCCCTTTCTATCCTTCCTGTAGCATTGGTATCCTGGAACATTAAGCTGCCAATCCTGCCCATCCCTGAGCCATGTTTCCGTAATTGCTCTGATATCCCAGTCTCATGTTCCTAACCATGCCCTGAGTTCATCTGCCTTCCCTGTTAGGACCCTTGCATTGAAATCAATGCAGTTTAATTTATTAGTCCTACCTTGTCCCTACCTGCCCTGACTGTTTGACTCACTTCTGTTCTCAGCTGTATCAGTCTCAGATCGATCTCTTTCCTCACTATCTCCCTGGGTCCCACCCCCCCCACCCCCACCCCCACCCCCACCCCCACCTTATTAGTTTAATCCTCCCAAGCAGCTCTAGCAAATTTCCCTGCCAGTGCATTAGTCCCCTTCCAATTTAGGTGTAATCCGTCCTCCTTGTACAGATCACTTCTACCCCAAAAGAGATTCCAATGATGCAAAAATGTGAATCCTTCTCCCATACACCAGCTCCTCAGCCATGCATTCATCTGCTCTATCCTCTTATTCCTGCCCTCACTAGCTCGTAGCACTGGGAGTAATCCAGATATTATTATCCTTGAGGACCTCCTTTTTAAATTTCTGCCTAACTCTCTGTAATCCCCCTTCAGAATCTCAACCTTTTCCCTTCCTATGTCGTTGGTTCCAATGTGGACAATGATCTCTTCCTGGCCCCTCTCCCCTGTGAGAACATTCTGCATCTGCACCCTCTCTGAGACGTCCTTGATCCTGGCACCAGGGAAGCAACACACCATTCTGCTTTTTCTCTGCTGGCCACAGAAATGTCTATCTGTACCTCAGACTACAGAATCCCCTAACACAATTGCTCTCTTGAAAGCCAATGTACCCCTCGTTGCATTAGAGCCAGTCTCAATACCAGAAACTTGGCTGTTCGTGCTGTGTTCCCCTGAGAATCCATCACCCCCTACATTTTACAAAACAGCATACCTGTTTGAAATGGGTATATCCACAAAAGACTCCTGCTCTAGGTGCTGACCTTTCTTACCCTTCCTGGAGTTAACCATCCATGTAACTGTACCTGAGACTTTTCTCCCCTTCCTATAGCTGCCATCCATCACATACTGTTGCTGTTGCAAATTCCTCATCACTTCTATCTGTCTCTCCAACCAATCCACTCGATCTGATGAGATTTGCATCCAACAGCATTTATGGCAGATATAATCTGCAGTAACCCTTAAACTCTCTTTAAACTCCCACATCTGACAAGAAGTGCATATCACTGCAAAGGCCATTTTTACTCCTTCACAATCTACAGACCCAGAAAATAACACTGTCTTATTTCTCTACAAACACTGCCCGAGGTTAAATTAATAGCTATGGCTTATATTTTAAGGTTAATCAAGAGACTTATCTCCGAAAACATAATCAAGAAAGAATCCACTATACTCACTACTGCAGCCTTTCTCTTGGACAGACTTAAAACAACAATTAACTTATCTGATTCTGTGTTGTGAACTTCACCCAATAGTTCCTCCAAGATTAGTTGTGAATTTCACTGTTTGTTAATTTTCCCAGATGCACTCCGATGTCCAGCGATACACAAATTCAAACAGCAAAGGCGGTAACTGTGCAGGTTCTCTTTCTTTCCCCCTCCCCCTCCCCCTCCCCCTCCCCCTCCCCCTCCCCCTCCCCCTCCCCCTCCCCCTCCCCCTCCCCCTCCCCCTCCCCCTCCCCCTCCCCCTCCCCCTCCCCCTGCACTGTCCTCACCATATACTTCCTTTGTCTGCTCTTCTCCCTTTTAAACTGCAGTTGTTTTGACTTTTTTTTCCAAAGTTCCAAAACAATGCAACAGCATATAAAAAAAGTAATTGCTGTTCCTGGAATTTGAGGAAATCACCTCCAACACCTAAAATACCTCAAAAAAAGGAGCAGCTCTTACAGCCAGAAATTGTTCCCGTCCTCCATCTTGGATTACCCAGAATCCTCAGTCTCTGCATGGGTTTCCTCCAGGTGCTCTGGTTTTCTCCCACAGTCCAAAGATGTGCGGTTCAGGTGAATTGGCCATGCTAAATTGCCCATAGTGATAGGTGCATTCGTAGGGAGTAGGTGAATGGGTTTGGGTAGGTTACTGTTCAGAGGGTCTCTGTGGACTTGTTGGGCTGAAGGGCCTGTTTCTGCACTGTAGGGAATCCGATCTAATGTAATTAGGCCCTTTGGCCCAAGACATCCACAGAGACCCTCCAAAAAGTAACCCACCCTACCCTATATTTAACTCCTGACTAATGCACCTAACACGACAGGCAATTTAGCATGGCCAATTCACTTGACCAGAACATCTTTGGATTGTGGGAGGAAACCAGTACCCAGAGCAAACCCACGCAGACACTGGGAGTATGTGCAAACTCCATACGGGCAGTCGCCCGAAGTGGGAATCAAACCCGGGTTCCTAGCATTGTGAGGCAGCAGTGCTAACCACTGAACCACCGTGAGATATGTAAAATTGAGGCGACAGGGAAATGGCAGACATGTTGAATAATTACTTTGCCGTGTTATTTATAATAAAAAGGAAGGTACCTTGCCGTATGGAATGAGCTGCCAGAGGAAGTGGTGGAGGCTGGTACAATTGCAGCTTTTAAAAGGCATCTTGATGGGTATATAAATAGAAAGGGTTTAGAGCGATATGGGCTGGGTGCTGGCAAATGGGACTAGATTGGGTTGGGATATCTGGTCGGCATGGACGAGTTGGACTGAAGGGTCTGTTTCCATGCTGTACATCTCTATGACTCTTAAGTTCTGAGGAAGTTGATAGTGGATTAGACACAGAATATTTAAAATTAACATAAGTAGAACATTGATAATGAGGAAATTAATGATACTAAAGAGTGACAGATCCCCAGGACATGATGGTTTCCTTCTGAAGGTATTAAAGGAAGTGGAAGGGGGGGACTTTGTAGATGTCCTAATTATATTCGTACAGAGTTCTTTGGATTGAGGAGTTCCTGCTGGATTGGAAAATTTACATGTTACTCTGCTTTTATAAGAAGATCAGAAGAGGAAAATGGACAAATTAGCCTAACATATACGGTGGGAAAATTGTTGGGAGTCTATTATCAAGGATGAGGTAACTGAACATCTTGAAAATTTTCAGTTAATCAGGGAGAGCCAGCAAGGATTCATGACAGGTAGGTTATGCCTGACAAAACTCCACGAATCTCTTGAAGTGGTGTCTAAGGTAATGGACAAGGGAATATCTGTGGATGCTGTTTTTATGGATATCCAAAATGCATTTGATAAAATCCCACATAAACTTTTAACCAAGATGCCCATGGAACTGAGGACAAGTTATTTACTTAAAGTCATAGAGTTGTGCAACATGGAAACAAACCCTTCAGTCCAATTTGTCCATGCTGCCCAGATATCAAATTAATTTAGTCCCATTTGCCAGCATTTGACCCATATCCTTCTAAAGCCTTCCTATTCATGTACCCATCCAAATGCCTTTTAAATGTTGCAATTGTACCAAACTCCTCCACTTCCTCTGGCAGCTCATTCTGTACATACACCACCCTCTGTGTGGAAAAGTTGCCCCACAATTTGCAGATGGTACCACTTTGGGTGGGAGGGTGCAGAGATCCTGCAGCATGATCTGGACAGGTTGGGTAAGGGGGCAAATCAATGACAAATGCTGTATAATTTGGATAAATGTGAGGTTACTCACTTCAGAAACAAAAACAAGAAGGCAGATTATTACCTGAATGGCTATAAATTGGATGAGGGGTGTGTGCAGTGGGACCTGGGTGTCCTTGTGCACCAGTCGCTCGAAGGTAGGTATGCAGGTGCAGCAGGCAGTGTAGAAGGCTATACAGGTTGCAGGGAGACTTGGTTAAACTGCAGTACTGGGCTGAGAGGTGGCAAATGGAGTTCAGTGCAGCTAAATGTGAGGTGATGCACTTTGGGAAGGCAGAGTATTGGGTCAATGGAAAGATTCTTGGTAATGTGGATGTGCTGAGGGATCTTGGAGACCCAGGTTGATAGTGCTGTTAAGAAGGCATATGGTATGTTAGGTTTCGTTGGTAGAGGGATTGAGTTCCGGAGCCGCAATATCATGCTACAATTATACAAAGTGCTAGTGCGGTCACACTTGGAATATTGTGTACAGTTCTGGTCACTATATTTTGGGAAGGATGTGGCAGCATTTGAAAAGGAGATTTTCCAGGATGTTGCCTGGGCTGGAGGGAATGTCTTATGAGGAGAGGCTGAGAGACTTGGGTCTGTTCTCATTGGAAAGAAGAAGGCTAAGAGGGAATTTGAGTCATAGCGATGTACAGCATGGAAACAGACCCTTCAGTCCAATCCATCCATGCCGACCAGATATCCCAACCCAATCTAATCCCACCTGCCAGCACCCAGCCCATATGCCTACAAACCTTTCCTATTCATCTATCCATCCAAATGCCTCTTCAGTGTTGCAATTGTACCAGCCTCCGCCACTTCCTCTGGCAGCTCATTCCATACACGTACCACCCTCTGCGTGAAAAAGTTGCCCCTTAGGTCTCTTTTATATCTTTCACCTCTCACCCTAAACCTATGACCTCTAGTTCTGGACTCCTTGACCCCAGGGAAAAGACTTTGTCTATTTATCCTATCTATGCCGCTCATAATTTTGTAAACCTCTATAAGGTCACCCCTCAGCCTCCAATGCTCCAGGGAAAACAGCCCCAGCCTGTTCAGCCTCTCCCCTCCAGCTCAGATCCTCCAAACCTGGCAACATCCTTGTAAATCTTCTTTAAACCCTTTCAAGTTTCACAATATCTTTCCAATAGGAAGGAGACCAGAATTGCACGCAATATTCCAACATCGGCCTAACCAATGTCCCATATAGCCGCAACATGACCTCCCGACTCCTGTACTCAATACTCTTGACCAATAAAGGAAAGCATACCAGATGCCTTCTTCACTATCCTATTTACCTGCGACTCTACTTTCAAGGAGCTATGAACCTGCACTCCAAGGTCTCTTTGTTCAGCAACACTCCCTAGGACCTTATCATTGAGTGTATAAGTCCTGCTAAGATTTGCTTTCCCAAAATGCAGCACTTCACATTTATCTGAATTGAACTCCATCTGCCACTTCTCAGCCCATTGGCCCATCTGGTCCAGATCATATTGTCATCTGAGGTAACCCTCTTTGCTGTCCACTACACCTCCAATTTTGGTGTCATTTGCAAACTTATTAACTGTACCTCTTATGCTCGCATCCAAATCATTTATGTAAATGACAAAACGTAGAGGGCCCAGCACCGATCCTTGTGGCATTCCACTGGTCACAGGCCTCCAGTGTGAAAAACAACTCTCCACCACCACCCTCTGTCTTCGACCTTTGAGCCAGTTCTGTATCCAAATGGCTAGTTCTCCCGTATTCCATGAGACCTAACCTTGCTGACCAGTCTCCCATAGGGAACCTTGTCGAATGCCTTACTGAAGTCCATATAGATCACATCTACTGCTCTGCCCTCATCAATCATCTTTGTTACTTTAAAAAACTCAATCAAGTTTGTGAGATATGATTTCCCACGCACAAAGCCATGTTGACTATCCCGAATCTGTCCTTGCCTTTCCAAATAAGAGACATACAAGATGATCAGAAGATTAGATAAGGGAGACAAAGTCCTTTTTCCTAGGATAATGAAGTCAGCTTGTACGAGGGGTCATAACTTCAAATTGAGGGGTGATAGATTCAAGACAGATGTTAGAGGCAGGTTCTGTACTCAGAGTGTGGTAAGGGCATGGAATGTTCTACCTGCCAATGTCGTCAACTCAGTCACGTTAGAGAGATTTAAACAATCCTTGGATAAGCACATGGATGGTGATGGGATAGTGTAGGGGGACAAACTGAAAATGGTTCACAGGTTGGCGCAACGTTGAGGTCTGAAGGGCCTGTTCTGCGCTGTCTTGTTCTATGTTCTTTGCATGTTGGCCTTTGTTGCGAAATATTTCAAATACAGGAGCAGAGATGTGTTGTTCCAGTCATAAAGGGCTTTGGTGAGACCACACCTAAAGTACTGTGTGCAGTTTTGGTCTCCTTTTCTGAGCAAGGTTGCTGCTTCTCTCCAGGAAGAGCGGCAAAGGTTAACCAGGGATGGTGGGGCTAATGTATGAGGAGATTGACTAGGTCAGGATTGTTTTCAGTGGGGTTTAAATGAATTAGGGAGATCTCATAGAGACTTATGAAATTTTAACAGGATTAGATAGAGAGGATGTTCCCAATGGTGGATACGTCCAGAACCAGGGTCACAGTCTGACAATTTGGGTTGGACCACTTAGGACGGAGAAGAGGGGACATTTCTTCACCCAAAGAGTGGTGAGCCTGTGGAATTCTTTACCACAGGAACTGGATGATGCCAAAACGTTGAATGTATTCAAGGGGTGGCTAGATATAGCACTTGGGGTGAATGGGAGGTTATGGGGAGAAAGCAGGATTAGGCTGCTGAGTTGAGCGATCAGCCACCATCATCATGAATGGCGGAGCAGGCTCAAATGGCTGAATCATAGTAATAGAAGCAGGAATAGGCCATTGGCCAGCTGAGCCTGCTCCGCCATTCATTAAGATCATGGCTGATCTATTTATTGTCTCACTCCTCCTACCTGCATTACTAATTTCCCTACCATGCAAAAACCCGTTCGACTGTGTCTTGAATATGTTTAATGAAGCTGCTTCCTTGGGCAGAGAATTCCACAGATTCACTACTCTCTGGGAACAGCAGTTCCTCCTTATCTCTGTCCTAAGTCCACTCCCCCTAATCTTGAGGCCATGTCCCCTTGTCCTAGACTTGCCCACCAGCGGAAGCAACTTGCCCTATTCTATTCTGTCCCTTTCATAATTTTGTATGTTTTTAGAAGATCCTCTCTCATTCTTCTAAATTCTAGCGCGTACAGTCCCAGGTGGCTCATCCTCTTTTCATAGGGTCACCCCCTTATTTCCAGAATTAACCTGGTGAACCTCCTCTGCATCGCCTCCAAAGCCAGTATATGTCAAAAGACCAGAACTGTGCACAATACTCGTGAACACCTGTACAATTGAACAGAACCTCCCTGCTCTTAAATTCAGTCCCTCTAGCAATGAAAGCCAATATTTAATTTGCCTTACTCATTACCTGTTGCACTTGCACATCAATTTTTAGCAATTAATGAGCTAGCATTCCTCCGCCCCTCTGCTCAACAGCATGCTGCAATCTTTCATCATTTAGATAATACTCTGACCTCCAATTTTTACTTCCAAAATGGATAACCTCACATCGGCCAACATTGTACTCCATCTGCCAGACTTTGCCCACTCACTTAACCTATCTAAATCTCTCTGCAGGCCCTCTGTGCTCTGTTTGTCTTTCCACTTAATTTAGTGGCATCAGCAAACGTAGTTACGTTACACTCAGTTTCTTCTTCTTGGCAGCACGGCGGCTGTGGTTCGCACTGTTGCCTCACAGCGCCAGGGCCTCTAGTTCAATTCCACTCTCTGGCGACTGGCTGTGTGGAGTTTGCACATTCTCCCTTGTCTGCGTGGGCTTCCTACAGTGCTCTGGTTTCCTCCCACAGTCCCAAGGTGTGTAGGTTAGGTGCATTGGCCATGCTGAATTGTCCATAGTGTTCAGGGATGTGTAGGTTAGTCAGGGGTAAATATAGGATAATAGCATAGGAGAATAGGTGTGGGTGGGTTACTCTTCGGAGGGTCGGTGAGGATTTGTTGGGCCAAAGGACCTGTTTCCACGTGTAGTGATTCTAATTCTAATTCAACTCATTTATATATATAATGAACAGTTGCAGGTTCAACACCAACCCCTGTGGCACCCTGCTCACCGCTGATCTCCAACTAGAAAAACACCCATTTATCCCAAATTTCTCCTTTCTATTGGTTAACCAGTCCTCTATCCATGTGAGTGCATTCCCTGCAACTCCATGCATTCTTATCTTATGGCCACCTCCTGCACCTGTCTTCTATGTTTCTGGTCTCCCTTTTGCACCTCCTGCACCTGTCTTCTGTTTCTGGTTGGAAGCAGAAGATGATGGTTAATGGTTGTTTCTCAGACTGAAGGCCACAGGGGTTGGTACTGGGACCTATGGTATTTGTTATTTACATAAATGATCTGGATATGAATGTACAAGGTATGATTAGTAAGTTTGCAGATGATACAAAATTAGAAGGTATAGTTGATAGTGAGGAAGCTTATCAAAAATTACAGAGAGATCTTGATCAGAAGGGGAAGTTGACTGAAGATTGGCAGTTGCAATTCAATCGAGATAACTGTGAGGTTTGCACTTTGGAAGTTAAACCAAGGTAGGACTTATACAGTAAATGGTAAGGTCCTGAAGAGTATTGTGGAATACAAGTACATAGTTTGTTGAAAGCAGCGACACTGGTAGACAGGATGGTGAAGAAGACATTTAGTCTGCTGGCCTTCATCGGTCGAGGCATTGAGTATAGGAGTTGGGACGTTATGTTGCCGCTGTAAAAGTTGTTGGTGAGGCTGCACTTGGAATATTGTGTACAGTTTTGGTCACCCTGTTATAGGAAAGACATAAATAAACTGGAACGAGTGCAAAAAAGATTTACAAGGATGTTACCAGGAGGCCTGAGTTATTGAGAGAGGTTGGCCAGAATAAGACTTTATTCCTTGGTATGTCGGCGAATGAGGGGTGACCTTATTGAGGGGCATAGATCGGATGAATCCATATAGTCTTTTTCCGAGGGATGGGGAATTGAAAATTAGAGAGCATGGGTTTAGGGAAAAATTTGAGAGTCTAAGATGCAACTTCTTCACACAGAGAGTGGTGCATATATAGAATGGGCTGCCAGAGAAAGAAGTTGAGGTAGGTACAATAGCAACATCTTAAAAATATTCAGATAGGTATATGGATGGGAGGGTTTTAAAGGGATATGGACCAAACACGGGCAATTGGAACGAACTGAGTGGGCACCATGATCAACATGGACCAGTTTGGGCCCAATGGGCCTGTTTCCATGCTACATTACTGTATGATGCTATGATTCTCACCTTAAACCTTTTGTGTACTAGTTCTGGATTCCCCCACTCCAGGGAAAAGACCTTGTCTATTTCCCCTATCCATGTCTCACGTGATTTTATAAACCTCTATAAGGTCACCCCTCAATCACCAATGCTGCAGGGAAAATAGCCCCAACCTATTCAACCTCTCCCTATAGCTTAAGCCCTCCAACCTGGCAACATCCTTCTAAATCTTTTCTGAACCATTTCAAGTTTCACAGCATCTTCCCTATAGTAGGGAGACCAGAATTGAATATAGTATTCCAAAAGTGGCCTAACCCATGTCCTGCACAGCCACAACATGACCTCCAAACCCATTCTCAGTGCACTACCAGGAAAGGCATGCATACCAAATGCCGCCTTCACTATCCTCCATCCAGTGTCTGGAACCCCTGTACTTAAGGCAGCATCAAAACCAGAAACCTTGTCCTATTTTCTACCACCTCACCCTTCCTCATAAAGAGGCCCTTAACCAGTGGGCCACTGCAAGCACAGATCTAGCTAAGGATCAAATGGGTCACAATAGATTGAGAAATCAACCTGACCCCTGCTGGGGCCACCCAGCAAAAATTCCATCCACTTTCCCTCAACACTGTATGACTCTATGACTCCAGCATTTATTGCCCATTCCTAATTGCCCAGAGGGGCAGTTGGAAGTCAACCACGTCGCTGTGGGTCTGGGGTCCCATGTCGGCCCAGACCGGGTAAAGACGGCAGTGTCCTTCCCTACAGGGCATTAGTGAACCAGATGGGTTTTTTCCAACAATGGTCATCACTGGGCTCTTAATTCCAGATTTTATAACTAAATTTAAATTCCATGATCTGCCATGGTGGGATTTGAACATGGGACCCCGGAACTTAGCACCTGGATCAACAGCCCAGCAATAATGCCACTGGGCCATCACTTCTGCTTCATCCACGTTCCACCACTGTGCAACAATGTGTAGGTTTGGGTGGGTCACCCATGGGGAACTGCAGGGCTTGTGTTGGGGGATGAGGTTGCATCAGGATTGAACGTTCTCCAGAGGGTCAGCATGGACTCGACTGGCTGAGTGGTCTGCTTCCACACTGTCGGGATTCGAGGAGGTTTGTAACTGACTAACATCGCTGAATCAAAGAACTCCACTCCCTTCCGCTTCTGAGATCTCACAATGCCAAAACCAGTTGTACTCCGATAGTATATTACCTTACACATTAAGCTGCATATGCCTGTTTCACTAATTACCATCAGGGAAGCAGTTACAGCATGTTTGAAATAGGCTACTGGGGCAGTGATTAATCTAACGCTAGATCATGAGGTTGGCAGGAAACAGTCTTTCAGTGACTGTGCAAAAGTCCGTGTACCTGGTAACACTTCATTGTGGTTTCTGCAGTGGAGCAGCACAAAACAGAAATTGCTGGAGAAACTCAGGTATGGCGGCATCCTTGGGAAGAAAGCAGAGTTAACCTTCGGGTCCAGAACTTTTCTGTCAGTTCTGAAGTCACTAGACCCAAAACGTCCACTCCGCCTTCTCTCTCCACAGATGCTGCCAGACCTGCCGAGCCCCTCCAGCAATTTCCGTTTTTGTTCCAGATTTACAGCATTTGTAATTGTTTTATATCCTGTATTTTTCTGTCACTATTTGATGGGCACTGGATTATAGTGAGTTTGGCTAGAATTTGGCTGAGTGGCAGGTGATAAAAAGTAGGGATAATGGGTAGGTACTTAAATTGACAGGATGTGACCAGTAGGGTGTCTCAACGATCTATGTTAGGGCCTCAATTATTCCTACTATTTATTAACGGCTTAGATATTGGCATGAAAAGTCACATATCTGATTTGCTGATGATACAAAGTAAGGCAACATTTAAGACAGTGTAGATGACAACGTAAAACTACAAAGGGATAACGATTGTCAAGGAGTCTAGCACACAGGTGTAGCAGGTCATCAGGAAGGCTATGGGGTGTTGCCCTTTATTTCAAGAGAGTTGGAATATAAGAGTAGTGAAGTGTTACTGAACTGTACAAGGTGCTAGTAAGACCACATCTGGGGTGCTGAGAGCAATTTTAGTCCAATTATTTATTAGAGGCAGTTCAGGGGAGGTTATCTGACATGATCCCCAGTATAGAGGGATTGTCTTATGAGCAAAAGGTTAAACAGATTAGAACTCGACTCACTGGATTAAAAGAATGAAATTTGATTTTATAGAAACCTACAGGATTCTTAAGGGGCTTGACAGGGTAAATACTGAGAGGGTGTTTCCCCTCATGGGAGAGTCCAGGACCAGAGGGCATAGTCTCATATTAAAAGCGGTGAGCTATGGGGCAGAGGCCTTGTGTATGACGCAGTAGAGGAATCAAATTACAGGAAAACACAGCAAAGCGGAAATACGGAATGTCCAGTTGGCCACGATCCTATGAATGGCAGACAAGGTTCATGGGGCTAGTTCCTGTTTCCTATAATCTTTTAATGAATAGGTATAGCTATGGCAGATGGATTTCATAGAACATTACAGTATAGGCCCTTCGGCCCTCGATGTTGTGCCGACCTGTGAAATTAATCTGATGCCCATGTAACTTACACCATTCCATTATTATCCATACGTATGTCCAATGCCAATTTAAATGCTCTTAACATCAGCGAGTCTACTGCTGTTGCAGGCAGGCCATTCCACACCCCTCCTACTCTCTGAGTAAAGAAACTATCCCTGATATCTGTCCTAAATCTAACAGTCCTCAATTTAAACCTATATTCCCTGGTGTTAGCCTTCACCATCCGAGGAAAAAGCCTCTCACTGTCCACCCTATCTAACGCTCTGATTATCCACCTCGATTGAGTCACCTCTCAACCTTCTTTTCTCCAACGAAAATGACCCGTTCCCTCAGCCTTTCTTTGTAAAACCTTCCTTCCATACCAGGCAACATGCCAGTAAATCCCCTCTGAACATTTTCCAAAGCGTCCACATCCTTTCTATAATGCAGTGACTAGAACTGTACGCACTACTCCATGTGTGGCCTTACCAGTGTCTTGTACACCTGAAGCATGACCTCATGGCTCTGAAATTCAATCCCCCTACAAATAAACGCCAATACACCATATGCCTTCTTAACAACACTACCAACCTGAGTGGCAACTTTCAGGGATTTATGCATCTGGACGCCGAGATCTCTGTTCATCTACACTGCCAAGAATTTTACCAATAGCCCAGTACTCTGCACTCCTGTTACTACTTCTGAAATGAAATACCTCGCACTTTTCTGCATGAAACCCCATATTCCACTTCTCGGCCCAGCTCTGCATCTTATCTATGTCTCTCTGTAACCCACAACGTCCTTCAGCACTATCCACAACTCGGTTTACTTTAAAGTCATCTGCAAATTTGCTAACCCATCCTTCAATGCCCTCCTCCAGATCATTTATAAAAATGACAAACAGCAGTGGACCCAAAACAGATCTTTGCAGCACACCACTGGTAACTGATTTGCGTGATGAACATTTCCCATCAACCACCATCCTCTGTCATCTTTTAGCTAGCCAATTTCTGATCCAAACCACTAAATCACCTTCAGTCCTGAAACTCAGTATTTTGTACAATAGCTACAATAGTATGGAATCTTATCAAACTCCTTACTGAAGTCCATATACACCGCATCAACCACTTTACCTTCATCCACCTGTTTTGTCACCTTCTTGAAGAACTCAATAAGGTTAATTACCTACCCTTCACAAAACCATGTTGACAATCCTTAATCTTAAATCTTTTCCAGCACGTTACCCACAACAGATGTAAGGCTCACTGGCCTATAATTACCAGGCCTATAATAATCAAAAGCGCTAATGGAATGCTGGTCTGTATATATCGAGAGGACTGGAGAACAATAATGCAGAAGTTATACTGCAGCTATACAAAACACTGGTTCAACCCCACTTGAGTACTAGGAGCAGCTCTGGGTACTACACCTTAGGAGGGATATATTGGCCTTTCATGAATCATACCTGGACTTCAGGGGTTAAGGTTTGTTGAGAAATTATGCACGTTAAGCCTGTTTTCTCTCTGGGTGATCTGATTGAAATCTTCCAGATAATAACAGAAAAAGACTACTTGCATTGCTTCGGTTTCTAGAACAAGAGGGAGGAGTCTGAAAATTTGGGTCAGGCTGTTCAGAAGAGATTTGGGAAGCATTTCTACACACAGAGTGGTAGAGATTTGGAACATTCTTCCACAATGGCAATTGATGCAGGATCAGTTGTTAATTTTAAAACTGCGTTGGTTTTGTAAACAAAATATTGTGGGTTATGGACCAAAAAGATGTATGTGGAGTTAGGTTAAAGTTTAGTTATGATCTTGTGGAATGGTAGAACAGGCTTTAGGCACAGAATGGTCTACTCCTGTTGCCTATGTTCCTAACTAGAAACTATCCCTTAGTTGGTGAATTCCAGAACATAAGGTCAATAAGGAGTATAAATAGGTTGATTTACAGATTAGCTGGAATCTGATTATTGGTGGAGCAAGTTCAAGGGGCTTAATGGCTTGCTTCTATTCCTTGGATTCCTGAAGCTAATTTAACAACTCAGGAGGAATAGCTTCATGGGAATTTTAAGTGTTAACTCTAATTGTTGTTCTCTTGATCCTCTCAGGTGATTGATGAAAGTTTTGATGTGAAAGAGATGATTTTCAATGCAGAACGTGTCAGTGGAGAAGACAACATGGTATGAATAGCATCTCCTGGTCAGAAGACCCTGTGTGAGATTTGATTCAGATTATGGAATCTAGTTTATGTTTTTTTTTCCATTACTCATTTTTCCCAATGACTCCACCAGGTGTATCTGCTTTAGGAAGTAATGTTGTTACTAATGAAATGGTGTACACTTCTGATGCAAAATCTTTGTGCTAAAAAAGGACTTGTAATAATGGATATGATGATTAGTTTGACTTGCCCTTTCTTGACAATTCCAACTAATTTTAATTACGCTCATGCTTAATTTGATCAAAGGTGTGAATTCATTTATTTTTCTCCTAGCATATAGCTAAAATAATAAATATTTGTGAAATTTGGAGAGAGCCATGATAGACTAATGTGCTAAATGTTTGTGCTTCTCCAGGACACTGATGGGAATATTCAAGACGGCTTCAGTTTAAGTAGCAGTGCTCTTATTGGCATGTTAGTGATCGCAGTTGCAGTAGCCACAGTAATTGTCATCAGCTTGGTGATGCTGCGCAAGAGGCAATATGGCACTATCAGCCATGGCATTGTAGAGGTGAGCAGTGTAAGCTGAATTAATATTGTATGTCTCTGTGTTTTGACGGTATCTTAATTTTGATTAACGTTAAGGATGCCAGAAGAATCTCCCACTGGGAAGTGAAATATCCTGCCCATACACAGCTTCCCCCTCAACAGAAACTCCAATCACCCACCATGCAATCCCCACACTTACACTGATCAACCCCACCTGCCTACCCATGTGCCCTCCACAACCAACCTTTCTGTGAACGCACACTGGCACCCAATGCTGAATTGTATGCTTTTCCCACATAGTACCCACTGATTATGGAATGGACTCTCTCACCAGCATCTCAGCATATAGCAATTCGAAGTCAATAATTACATTATCAGAAGATGTTTTCTGATAAGTGCTCCCTGCTGGCATTGAATCATTTTGTTATGAGCCAGCCATTTCTTTGTTTCTCTAAGTGAGGTTCTGAATTTGTTGTATACTCCAGGCAAAGTAGAACTCAAAGGCTGTCATTTGGGGCTGCGTCATCTTGTACCACATCAACCCCTAATGTTGTGTGTCTAAGACATCCGAAATAAAGGAAGAGTACCATGCACACAGCCTAACTCACTGTCCTACACTCATTGTGTAAAAGATCTGCCTGAGCCACCACACTAATCTGTGCATGGTGGGTGGTTGGAGTTGTGTGTTGAGGGGGAAGCTGTGTATGGGGCAGGAGCTCTGTGATACAACGTGGCAGAATATTTCACATGTAAAAAGCTAGTTTGTTTTAAATATATCTTATGTATTGGATTTATTCAGCTCTGATTTCATTTGTATTGATATATTTAAGGTAGCTGCACAGGTATGAGAAATTATGGAGAATGTTTCCCTCCATTTACTTGTGTCAATAAAGACAAGTGAGTATATATTCTGTCAGGCAAAACTAGATTCAATTACTTACAGTGTGGAAACAGGCCCTTCGGCCCAACAAGTCCCCACCGATCCGCCGAAGCGCAACCCACCCAGACCCATTCCCCTACATTTACTCCTGCCCCTAACACTACGGGCAATTTAGCATGGCCAATTCACCTAACTTGTGCATGTTTGGACTGTGGGAGGAAACCGGAGCACCCAGAGGAAACCCATGCAGACGCTGTGAGAATGTGCAAACTCCACACAGTCAGTCGCCTGAGGTGGGAATTGAACCCGGGTCTCCAGCGCTATGTGCCACCTACAATTGGAGGCAAAAAAACAATTTGGAGAAATTCGAAATGAAAACCAGTAACATTGGAAGTAGATAATATGGAGAAATGTTAACTATTTGGGAAGGGTTCTTCATAATTTAACCTGAAAACAAACAAAAATAACAACATTTGTTAGTGGAAGCAGGGGAGTAAGGGGAATAATATTCTGAACCCCTGACATGTAAATTTAAGAAAAGATAAACAAGGTGTTTAAACTTTGGGCTCATGTGGACTTGTTTTGTTGCGACTAATGCCATCTCTGAACACTTCCTGATATCCCTTCCCACTCGTGTCTCTTTTCCTCCTTCAAACTCCATTTCCTGTATGTTCATCTCTTCAAAGTCTTAACTTCCAAATTTTCAGTTGTCTCTTCTTTGTCCCTGTATTCACTATGATTTGTATTTTCAGTATAATTTATCTGCAGCAGATCATTGAAGAAGGATAATCTACGCACACATTGCACAGATGATGGATAATCTATGCATAGATCATTGAAGATGTTAGGACCGGTGAAGAAAACAGTAAACAGAGCATCCAGTGTTCTGGGCTTTGTTAACAGGGGCATAAAGTACAAGAGGATTATGAATGTGTACAAGACACTGTCAGGCATGATTAGTAAGTTTGATAATGACGTTAAAATAAGCGGTATTGTGAGCAGTAAGGAAAGTTCTCAGAAATTGCAGCAGGACCTTGATCAGTTGGGGAAGTGAGCTGAGAAGGTGTGAGGTCTTGCATTTTGGAAAGTCAAATCAGGAGTTTTATGGTGAATGGTGGGGCTTTAAGGGGTGTAGTGGAACAGAGGGATATTGGAGTTCAGGTTCACAGTTCTCTGAAAGTGGAGTCACAGTTAGACAGGGCAATGAAGAAGGTTTTTGACACACTGGCCTTTATCAGTCAGGGCATTGAGGATAGAAGTTGGGACATTATGTTGCAGTTGTACAGAACACACTTGGAGTAGTGTTCAGTTTTGGTCACTTTGCTCTAGGAAGGATGTTATTGGAAAGAGTGCAGAAGAAATTTATAAGGATAAGACCATAAGACATAGGAGTAGAAATAAGGCCATTCGGCCCATCGAGTCCACTCCGCCATTCAATCATGGCTGATGCGCATTTCAGCTCCACTTACCAGCGTTCTCCCCGTAGCCCTTAATTCCTCTAGACAACAAGAATCTATCAATCTCGGCCTTGAAGACATTTAGCGTCCCGGCTTCCACTGCACTCCGTGGCAATGAATTCCACAGGCCCACCACTCTCTGGCTGAAGAAATGTCTCCGCATTTCTGTTTTGAAATGACCCCCTCTAATTCTAAGGCTGTGTCCACGGGTCCTAGTCTCCTCATCTAAAGGAAACAATTTCCTAGCATCCACCTTTTCCAAGCCATGTATTATTTTGTACGTCTCTATTAAGTCTCCCCTTAATCTTCTAAGGATGTTGTCAGGAATCAAGGGTCTGAGTTATAGGGAGAGATTGGACAAGCTGTTTTCTTTAGAGCTTGGGAGTGGATCCTAAAGAAGTGTGTAAGATCATGAGAGGCACGGATAGGGTGAATGCACTCCGGGTTGGGGAATTGAGGACCAGAGGGCATCGGTTTGAGGTTAGAGAGGAAAGAATAAAAGGAAACCTGAGGGGCAACTTTTTTTAATAGAGGGTGGTATGCATATGGAATGAATAGCCAGAGGAAGTGGTTGAGTCGGGTACATTAACAACATTTAAAAGGCATTTGGACAGATACATGAATAGGAAAGATTAGAAAGATATAGGCCAAGTGCAGGGAAATGGGGTTGGAGGCGATGGACATTTTGGTTGACATGTGCTAGTTTGAGTGAAAGGGACTGTCTCTGTGCTGTGGGATTCTATGACCTCACCTGGAGTTTTGTGGGCAGATATGGGTACCACATTATAGACAAGGTGCAAATATATTGGAGAGCGTGCAATGCAATTTACTAGAATGGTTCCAGGATGAGAAACTTCAACCAAGAGTATACATTGAAGAAGTTGAGACTGTTCTCCCTGGAGAGGAATGGCTGAGAGGAGGCTTGCTTGCGGCTTTTAAATTCATGAACTGCCTGGACGAAGTAGATAAGGCAAAGCTGTTTCCGCTTGTAAACGAGAGGGCATCAATTTAAAATGATGTGACAAAAAACATTTCTCATAGTAAGCTGTTAGGGTTCAGAATGCACTGCTTGGAAATGTGGTGGAGGCGACAGCTTCAATTGAAGCATTCAAAGGATATTGGATGGTTATTTGCATAATGGTGTGCAGGAATATGGAGAAAATGCAGGAGGTTTGCATCAAGAAAGGGTTGCACTGTTTCTTTGACTTAACGTGAAGGATAGAGTACCACAACTAACAAGTTTTGCTAAACCTGGTCATTGGTTAAGTCTCTGATGGAATACTGTATCCAAGTCTGGGCACCATGTTCAAGAAGGATGTTAATTCCTCAGCAAAGCCGCAGAGGAGACATACAAGAATGGTATCAGGGATGAGGAACTTCAGTGAAGTGCAGACATTAGTGAAAGTGGAGTGTTTCTCTTTGGAGCAGAGATGTTAAAGGGGACAAATAAAGTTGTGCAAAGTTGGGAGTGATTTTAGTGAAGGTATGAGACGAATCTGTTCCCAATGGCAGAATATTGAGTAAACAAATATCACGGGCCTTTTTTGATCTCTGTGCCCTTCAGCAAAGCCGTTTTCTTTTTTGAGCCCTTTATTCATCTTGCCATCCACTCATATTAATTTCTCTCTTGTTTTTTGGATACCTGTTGAGACTCATGACTGTCTCCATTTGTATTATTTCTGTTTCCTTTTTCCCAATCTCTCTCTAACTTTCAACATAAGCATGGATGATTTCAATTTCATATCTTCATTTCAGATTTTTCAAAGTTATCTTTGAGTCTTCAAATTTCTGGCTCTCAAATTCTTTCTTTACAAATTTTCATCTTGTAATTTTTACAAAATTCAACAGATAAGCAGTCAAACTTGGTTTTGTGTTACTTTTAGATGGGAAGAGCCCAACCTACTCCCAGTGGGCTACATATGACACAACATGGTATATTACACTCTACTCATAACTTTAAAATTCATTCATAGAGTTCTCATAACAAATAAATAATTACATAACATTACAAAGTAGGATCATTTGCAGAAAAAAAACATAGAATTAAAGTCCCTACAGTGTGGAAACAGGCCCTTCGGCTCAACAAGTCCATACCGACCCTCCAAAGAGTAACCCACCCAGACCCATTCCCCCAAACCCTTTATTTACCCCTGACCAATACCCTACACAATGGGCAGTTTTAGCATGACCAATTCACCTAACCTGCACATCTTTGGATTGTGGGAGGAAACCCAAGCAGACATGGGGAGAATGCATAAACTCCACACAAACAGTCACCTGAAGCTAGAATCGAACCCGGGTCCCTGGTGCTGTGAAGCAGCAGTGCTAACCACTGAGCTACCATGCAGTACAAAAGCAATGCCAAACATAGATCCTGCAGTGCCACTTGCAAACCGCAATGCTACACCAGGTCAGTATGGGGATTAGTACCACACTGTAACCATTTGAGCTAACCAACCAATACTGAAGGGAGCTAACTGTGAAAACCTCTGCTTCATCTGGGATATGAACCTGGGACTTCTCTCACATACTGCATTGACCCAAGTGTGAAAGACACCACTGGACCAATGAGCCAACTGCGTTATTGAAGTGGAAAGTTTGTTTTCTGTTTTTTTAAAAATAAGTTCCCGCCTCAGGTGACTGACTGTGTGGAGTTTGCACATTCGCCCCATATCTGCGTGGGTTTCCTCCCACAGTCCAAAAATGTGCAGGTGAGGTGAATTGGCCACGCTAAATTGCCCGTAGTGTTAGGTGAAGGGGTAAATGTAGAAGAATGGGTCTGGGTGGGTTGCGCTTCAGCGGGTCGGTGTGGACTTGTTGGGCCGAAGGGCCTGTTTCCACACTAAGTAATCTAATCTAAGTAAGAGTTTTAATCTGAAGCCAGAGTTTCAAATGCATGTCAGTAAAAGTAAAGTTACTGGACCACAGGGCTGATGTCTCATGAGAGAGGTCTCCATGACTGGAGATTGTTATAGGACGTCACCAAGCTTCAGGTGTGGGGAGAGGCTGAGAAGGAGTGTCCTTTACAGTAAGCTCAGCTGGTGCAGAAATTGAACCCATCCTGTTGGCATTACTCTGCATCGCAAACTAGCTGACAAATCCTTCTTAACTAACCCCACAGCTAAGTATAAGTGGAAGATTGTACAGGGTGCTGCTCCTCCAATCAGAAGCCCTTTCTGTCCCATTTTTTGTGCTGTAGGTTCACCAGTAAACTTAGCAGCAGCAAACATAAGAGGGAATTAATCAGTAATTGGCGAAGCACCAAACAGCGTGAGGCCTGGAACTGGGTGGAGAGACTGGAGCATGGCTCTGGAAATAGGAAGCTTCCAGGGAGAGTCTTGCATTGGAGAGGATGTGAAGATGATGAGAGTCATACCACAGGGTGGAGGGGATTTACTAGCTGTTCCTTGCCGATGAGTGGCAATTGATTGTATTTAAGTCTCGCTTGGAAAAAAAGAAACTTAACCATTTTCAGTTCAATCTGAAATATTTGATAGTGGATCTGTAATGCTGGTGGATAGGTAGAATGACCAACTGAGAGGATATTTGAGAGTGGGGGAGGGGGCAAGTTGTGTAAAAGAGAGAAAGGGTTGAGAAGGTAAGAGAATAGGAAAGGGAAAGCAGGCTGAGAGAAGGAAATCTTGCTCATTTCTGACCTTCACTTTTATGAAGCCAACTGGGAGTGGGCTCCACCAGATCAACTGAGATGTTGTGCTTTCACTATTTTAAGTTCTGTGCAGTTTATTGTCTTCTGTTTGTCCCAAAACTACCCTTGTGCCATTTTCACTTCTAGTTTATGTACACAGAACATACACAACCTTATTTATGTCAAATTTAAGACAGTCAATCCACTTTGGGTCATTTTGGTATTGTGACCATTCAGGGAACTGAATTTCACTGGTCAAATTAGTTAATTTGATAAACACAAGCTTCTTGTTAGATGTAAAGTTCCTTTGATTTTGTAGGAATAAAAAAGAAAGAAGCACTTCTGTCTTGTATCGAAAGCAATCACAAATCTTTGTGTTTGCTTGATCTACCATAATCTGTTCATAATCACTTATTGGCTTGTAATCTTAACCATTCTATCATCATACAGCAGCAGTTCTTCAGATACCAACTTAGCAAAGACGTAAAAATTAGTGATGCCAGTATGTGAGCATCTTATTCTCTCAGAATTTCAGTCTTAACTCTTCTGGTTTGTTTCCACAGCTAAAAGTGGAGTTATATATTCTGTATAAGTAAGTTCTTTGGTTTTACAGGTTGACCCCATGTTGACTCCAGAGGAGCGCCACCTGAACAAAATGCAAAATCATGGTTATGAAAACCCAACCTACAAGTATCTGGAGCAGATGCAGATCTAACACCAGATGCTAAATCGGGCCAAATGCAACACATTCAGCCAACCTTCCAACTACTGAACTGTAATCTTAGAGGTCTCCATTTCACATACACAATTCAGAGTGTAAAACACTTATTACTGTAGATTGTAAGATTCCCATTCTTTTAAATGGGCTTGAAATGTAATACAATATATATGATGTATAATCGTAAGAAAGTCTATTACCTGATGATGATATAGTTATTTCCTTTTTAAAATTATTGTAAATCAGTTTTATTTGTGTGTCACAAAGATCTATAAATAGAGGCTGTAGATTTCTACTTAATGGAGCACCATATGTGAAGGGGATTTGTACTGATTTATCTCATGGAACCTGCAGGAGTTTCTGCTGTAATCTATGTTTAAATGGTTAACACTGTGATAGGCAGCTGACCAGGAAGTGATCATTCCATTTTTCATTGTGCGTCTGTGTAATTGTAAATTCACGTCGCAATTTCTGAGGTTCTGAAAACCTGTGGCTTGTTTCCCCTGCACATCCCTTATTTGTTTTGTCAAAATATGCACATTTTTCAGTTGTATTACTGTGGTAGCTTTAACTTGCAGGGCTACTGAGGGCAAACTCATCAATAAACTTTACTTCCAGAAATGTACCACGTCCTTGCATGTTGTATTTTCTCACATCTGACTTTGCCTGGTTCTGTTACTGGAAGAAACCTGTGTAATTACTTGGTTGGATAGGTAAAAGTACAAACTGGCCTTCCCAACTGTGGACTGGGCAAGATTTGTTAGCTGGATAAGATATTTGGTTGAAAGTCTTACATGTTGCCCATGTATTGTAATTTGAATGAACCTTTTTACAGGAGGACTTGTACAAAGTCCATGTGGGAAACAGAAAAGGGCAATGAAAGTAACCATCCTGGGAGGTGAGTTTTTGTAATAAATTTGACATGAGTATTCATTAATACAGAATAACCATTTGGACCTGCAACTTGGAAAAGAGGGGCCATGAGATGTGTAGTCATGCAGTTGGTATAACACCACGTTTCTTGTGTTTGAGTGGAGTCAATTTCTGCTTCAGCTGCAGTCTGGACTTACTTAGTTCTTCCAAAGTTGTTCAGCAAGGAACACAGAAGTTGGCAAATATATTGAGGAATATTTTTCCCAACATGAACAATGGGAAGGACACTGTGTTGACTGTAGACCAATCATTGATTGTTGACTGATGACTGTGAAAAGTGACATGTATACAGTGTTAAAGGGTGTTAAATGGTTGTGATGCCATTCACTTGCTGCTTCGATGTCATCTGTTGCTTCTGAAGCTAATTTCCCTCCAAAGAGGACCACATTATACAAGGAAGACTGTTTTGTGAAATACAGGAAGGAAGTGAAGTATGAAAGAGATGTAATTATGAGGGGCTTAGAATAAAGAAGGATCTATTTCCTTTATTAAAAGGGGTAATCAATAATGAGGGGGTGTAATTTCAAGTAATTGGCAGAAGGGTTGAAATGGAGTTGAGAAGAAATTCTATCTGAAAAGAGGCTCAAATATTTGGATATGCACAAAGGTGCTAACGAATCTTCGTGTGGCGCAGGTAAACCCACAGAAGGGAGCTCCAGGATGTAGACCCAGCAAGAGTTAAATGAATGAATCTATAGTTGCAAGTCCGGATGGTGTGTGCTTGGAGGGGAGCTTGCATATCATGGTGCTCTGATTAATTTGCTGCCTTGTTCTTCTTGGTAATACAGGTCACAGTTGTGGCATGCTTGTCACTTTCTACTGATCAGACCAAGTGTGATACATTGTTGAAAAGCTACTAGATGTAGGCATAGCCTGATTCAGTATTTGAGTAGCAACAAATGGCCACACTTCTGTCTTTTGAAGGAAAGGCCATTGTTAACACAGATTAGTTTTCAGACTGGAGAATTGATTGCAGTCAAATTATTTGGGCTGGATGTTAGGTCCATTGTTCCTGATATACGTTAATAGCCTAGACCTTGGGTGAACAAGGCTTAATTTTAAAAAATTGTGGATGATACAAAGTTTGTAAATATTGTCATTTGTGTGGATAATAGTGTAGAACTTCAATAGAATGTAAACTGGTTGATGGAATGAGCAGACAAGTGGCAGATGAAATTCAGTGCAATGTGAAATGATTAACTTTGTTCAGAATAATGAAGAGAGGACAAAAAATAAAAAGTAATAATTATAAAGGAGATGCAGAGTAGGGGGACCTGGTTCTTCTAAATTGAAGGTGGTAGGATAGGTTGAAAAAACAATTAATAAAGTATATAGTATCCTGTCCTTTACCTTTTTTGCTTTTATACTCTATGTCCTATTGATAGTGTTAAGCCTATATAAAACTCTAGTTTCAACTGGAGTATTGTGACACCTCTGGACACTACAGTCTGACAGTGTAAGCATGAGAGGGAGTGCAGAAAAGATTCACCAGAATGGTTCCAAGTAAAAGGAGCTTCAGCTGTGTCAGCTGAACAAGTTTGGAACTCCGTATTCCTTGGAGAAGGAAAGGCTGAGAGGAGACCTGATAGGGGTGTTCAACATCATGGTATCTGGGCAGAGTAGATGGAAATAAGTTATTCCCACTGTTGGAAAGATTAAAACAGCACATCAATGTAAAAACCAAAGTTCGAAGCATTCACAAACCTTCAGCCAGAAGTGTCAAGATGATCCATTTCAGCTTCCTCTAGAGTTCCCCAGCATCAATAATATCAGTCTGCAGCCAATTTAATTGATTCCATGTGCTATCAAGAAACTTCTGGAGGACTAGCTGCAGGGTCTTGAAAACTTAGAATCACAAGTATTACAGTGTGGGAGGAAGCTTTTTGGCCCATCATACTTGCACCAGCTCTATTATCTAGTATGTCTCTATTATCTAATGGCAATCTCCTGCCATTTCTCCATATCCTGACACTATTACAATCCAAAAAGTATCCAATGCCCTTTTGAATGCCTTAATTGAACTTGAACTTGCCTCTACCACATTTCTAGGCAGTGCATTCAATGCCCTATTACTGTGTTACATCACCCTTACTTTGCACATCACTTTAGATCTATGGCCCCTTGCTTTCTTTTTCAAATGGAAACAGTACACCCTATCATATCCAGCCCACTCAGGGTTTTGGAAGCTTCAATCAGATCTCCTCGCTGTTGCCTCACTCAGTCCCAGCTTCTTCAATCTATCCTCATTGCTGAAGTTTCTCATATCTGGAGCCATTCTAATAAAATGTTTCTGCACTCTCTCCAAACCGTTCACATTTTTCCTGTAATATGGCACCCACAACTACACAGTATTCCAGCTGTGCTCTAACAAATGTCATGCACAAATTCAATATGATCATCTCGGTCTCGTACACTACGTCTCTCTTATGAAAACCAAGGACATTGTATGCTTTACTGCTTTCACCAACTGTCACCTTCAATAAGCTGTGCACCCAGGTCACTTCTGAAATCCCTTTCGAATTTTGCCCCCTATTTTATGTCATTTATGTTTCTCCAACTTAAGTACATCAACTGTCACATTCATGCATTGAATCTCATCTGCCATCTATCCGCCCACTCTTCCAACTTGTCAATGGAGTTCCACATTGTCATCCTCATCAGTTTACAGTTCTTCCAAGCTTAGATACTCTACAGTATGGAAACAGACCCTTCAGCCCAAACCAACCCTCCAAAGAGCGACCCATTACTTATATTTACCTTTGATTAATAAACCTAACACTATGGGCAATTTAGCATGGCTAATTCACCTGGCTTGCACATCTTTAGATTGTGGGACATAACCAGAACACCCAGAGGAAACCCACACAGACGGGGAGAATGTGGAATTGAACCCAGGTCCCTGGCGCTGTGAGGCAGCAGTGCTAACCACTGAGCCACCGTGCCACCCCATGTCATCTGCAGGTTTAGAAGTTGTCCCATTAGATCTAGATAATTAATGTAACAAGAAGACCAAGGGTCCCAGTAGTTACTCTGAGGAACTCTACTACAAACCTACCTCCAGTGTTTAAAAAAAAAAGCCCATTGACCATTACTGGGTGTTTTCTACCATTCAGCCAATCTTGTATCCCTTTTATATCATGACCTACAGCTTTCCTCTTGAATCTGTTGTGTATCAAATGCCTTCTGGAAATTCATGTCAACCGCCTCATCAACCTTTCCATTTCCTCTTCAAAAACTACTCAAGTTAAACATAGTTTCTCCTTTAGAAATCCAGCCCTCTTCCTAATCAACTCACCTTTTCCATGTCACCTTTGACTCTATCCCAAAAGTTTCCCCACCATGAAGTCACTTTAAGTGCTGGGATTAACCTTACAGTCTGTGTTTGAACAAGGCCATAATGTTTGCAATTCTCCAGTCTTGTGGCACCTCCTCGGAGTCCAGAGAAGACTAGGTTTTTTTTCTGCAATTTTTCGCCTGCCTTCAAAATCCTTGAGTTCAGCTCATCCAGTCCAATTGCTTTATTAATATAGGGTCACTGGAATCTAACTATTGGCCTTGTTTTTCTCTCAACAGAAGTTGCTGGGCCTAAGATTCTCCAGCATCTTCTTTATATCTTTTTTAACCATTTTATGCTGTCTTCACAACTTACCTTCCTACTCATAGAACTATACAGCATAGAAACAGACCATTCGGTCCAACTCATCCATGCCAAACATTTATCCTAAATTAATCTAGTCCCATTTGATCCATGTCCCTAAAAATCCTTCCTATTCATGTACCTATCCAGATAGATGCCTTTTAAATGCTGTAATTGTACCAGCTCATTCCATTCATACTGCGTGAAAGGTTGCCCCTTTCTCTCTGCTCTCACTTTAAACCTATGCTCTCTAGTTTTGGACTCCCCTACCCTGGGGAAAAGACCTTGCCTATTCACCATTTTGTGTAATTTTTCTGTAATCAGCAGATTCATACCTGTCATTCTGCCGTTCATGCCTCTGTTCCTTCATCCAAACATAAATTATGATTAGTTAACATCTTGTCAACCTGAAAAAAGACCTATTTACACTTACTTTCTGCTTCCAATACCTAGCCAGTTGTTTACAATCCTATTGCTGAAGGCCCACAGCTTTGATGGAATCCCAGTTTTGAGTTGTTCGATCTGTTTTGAATCAATCCCATTAATATGGTATAAGTACCACACAACAGGATAAAGGGTATCCTCAAGGTGAAAACTGATACCATCATAGATAGATACCTTTTAGATTAATGAGAACAAGGTCAAATAGGATTTTTCCCTCACTTTGACTGTCCCACCACCCTTCTGCAAATAAAGTCTGGCACATGTCATTTAGGACATGATCAGTTCAGTTAGTCAGTGTCTTTTTGGGCAGGGCGTCAGTGTCAAGAATGACTTGCTTTCATGCTGGGATGGAGGATCTGCAGTGGTTGAATAGTCCAACCTTGGAGCTGCAGATTCTGCCACAGATGGGGAGGGTGGTATTTGAGGCAGAGGCGCAGCAATCCCATTCATCACTTCCCGGAGT
The DNA here is from genome assembly GCF_047496795.1 of Chiloscyllium punctatum. Taxonomy (NCBI): domain Eukaryota; kingdom Metazoa; phylum Chordata; class Chondrichthyes; order Orectolobiformes; family Hemiscylliidae; genus Chiloscyllium; species Chiloscyllium punctatum. The sequence continues at coordinate 51,630,797 of NC_092761.1, read as the reverse complement.
AACCTTGGATACATCTGATCGGGCTCTGGAGACTTAGCTATCTTGAAGCTTCCCAGAATTTCCAGCGCATTCACTTTCTTCATATTAATCTGTTTAAACCTATTAACCTGGTTCACAGTGATCCCATTATCAACAAGGTCCCTCTCTCTAGTGAATACTGAAGCAAAAAAACTAATTTAGGGCTTCCCCTACCTCCTCAGACTCCAGGCACAAGTTCCTTCCGCTATCTTTGATCAGCCCTACCCACTGTCAGACCATTCTCTTATTCCTCATGTAATTGTAGAACGCCTTTGGGTTTTCCCTCATCTTTCCCACCTTTTTCGTGCCCCTCCTAATTCTCCTCAGTCCATTTTTGAGTTCTTTCCTAGCTATCCTGTAATCTTCTAAAGCTATGCCAGATCCTTGCTTCCTCAACTTAAGTAAGCTTCCTTCTTCTTCTTTATGAGAAGCTCCTCTGCTCTTGTTATTAAAGACTCCTTCACCTTACCATTCCTTGCCTGCCTCTGGGACAAAGTTATCCAACACTCGCAACAAGTGCTCCTTAAACAGCCTCCATATCTCTGTTGTGCACTTCTCTCAGAACAATTGTTCCCAGTTTATAATCCCATAGCTCCTGTCTAATAGCGGTATAATTTCCCCTCCCCCAATTAAATACTTTCCCACACTGTCTGTTTCTATCCTTCTCTGAAATGCTGTCCCACTAAGAGATCTGACACCTGGCCTGGCTCGTTGCCTAGCACCAAATCCAATATCGCCTCCCTCCTAGACGGCCTATCTACATATTGAGTCAGGAATCCTTCCTGGACGCACCTCACAAAAACAGCTCCGTTCAGACCATCTCCACTGAGGAGATTCTAATCAATATTGGGGAAGTTGAAGTCACCCATAACAACAACTCTGTTACATCTGCACCTTTCCAAGATCTGCTGACCAATCTGTTCTTCCATCTCTCTGCTGCTATTGGGGAGGGTCTATAGAAAACACCTGATAAAATGACCATTCTTTTCCTGTTACTGATTTCCACCCGTACTGACCCAGTAGACAAAAGCTCCTCAACAATCTCCTTTTCTGAAGCTGTGATGCACTCTCTAATTAACAATGCTACTCCCGCTCCTCTTTTACCATCCTCCTTGTTATTTTTAAAAGATTGAAACCCTGGCATATCCAGCAACTATTCCAGCTCCTGTGAAATCCATGTTTCTGTTATGGCCACAACATCGTAGTTCCAAGTACTGATTCATGTTCTAAGTTCATTACTCTTATTCCTAACACTCCTTGCATTGAAACGGACACACTTTAACTCATCAACTGTTTATCCTTCCTGACAGACACTCTACATTCTATTTCTGCCCATTCAACAACTACCCTCTCCGTTGATCTGCAGCTCTGGTTCCCATTCCCCTGCTAAACTAGTTTAAACTCTCCCAAGTGTTATAGCAAATCTCCCATCCAGGACATTGGTCCTTCATGTACAGGTCCCACCTTTCCCAGAAGGTACTCCAAAGATCTACCTATCTGAAGTCCAGCACCAGCCCTGTAGCCATGTGTTTAGCCAGACTCACTCCCTGTTCCTCACCTAACTAGCACATGGCACTGCTTGTAATCCTGAGATTTACTACTCTGTTGGTCCTACTTTTTAGTTTCCAACTTAAATCCCTGAAATCAGTTTTTAGATCCTCATCACTTTTCCTAGCTATGTCATTGGTGCCAACATGCACCACGATTTCTGGCTGCTCACCCTCCCCCTTCAGAATCTTGTAGACTCAATCAGAGACATTCCAGACCTTGGCAGGCAGTATACTTTCTGGGAGTCCTGTTCGTGACCACAGAATCTCCTGTCCATTCCTATTGAGTCTCCTACCACTAGCTCTTTTCTATTCTCCCTGTTCTCTTGTGACCCAAAGAGACAGGTTCAGTGCCAGAGACCTGGCCACAATGGCTTTGCTCTGGTAGGTCATTTCCATCCTCCCCCCCCCACCCCCCCCAACCAATTGTTTCCATTATTGAGGGAAACCGTTACAGGGGATCCCTGCACTGTCTGCCTGTTCTCTTTCCATCCCCTGACTGTAACCCATCTATCTTTTTCCTGTGCCTGAGGTGTGACTACCTCCCTGTAACTCCTCTCAATAACCCCCTCTGCCTCCCAAATGTTCCAAAGTTTATCCAGCTCCAGTTCCCTAACGCAGTTTCTAAGGAGCTGGAGTTGGGTGCACTTCTTGCAGATGAAGTCCGTGGAGACACTAATGGTGACCCTTATCTCCCACATCCTACAGGAAGAGCATGTAACTGGCCTAATGTCTATTCCCACTGTTCTGAATTCCCAAAGAGACTATTGAAACAAAACTGTAACCTTACCGAATCGGCACACAGAATCTTTTGTTTTGGTTAGAGGAGGAGGATGGGTGGGAGACACAACTAAGTAATGTTTTAGGTAAAGCATCTGCCCAAATATATTACCTCACTTATTCAGCCGTTCCCAAATCTGCTCCTGCTCAGTGTGCACTCCATCTATTCACGAGGTACGTTTTTAAAAGAGGAATTTACCTTCCTGGCAGTCCCCTGGTCCTCATGTGAACATTCTTAACCCATGAAATTTAGAAGCACTGGCCTTGTCCATTTGACGGTCAAGGCTCTCAAATCAGTCTCCAGTGTTAATACCTTTGGAAATCATAGGTTCTCTCAGTGACAATGGCATTCCTTTTTGAAATCACTGCTCAGTTTCATTTCTATCACCCTTATAGGCATTGAGTTCCAGGTCATTATCACCGACTGAGTAAGAAAATGTTCTTTACATCTGCTTTTCATCTCTAACTGAAAATCTTTCATCAACGTAGGAATGGTTTGAAGGGATATGGACCAAGACCAGGCAGTTGGGACTAATTTAGTTTGGGATTATGATCGACATAGGTGGGTTGGAATGAAAGATCTGTTTCCATGCTGTATGACTCTATGGTCCCTTAGTCCTTATTTCAGTAAATGGATCAGCTTCTTTGTCTATCTTATCTAAACATCTTATCTAAACGGACTTTTACATCTCCATTAGATCTCTCAGCCTTGGAACATTTTTAGTAAATTTCTTCTGTACTATCTCAAATAGCCTCCAATTCTTCTGACCGCGATTACCGGAATCAGATGCAATACTCTCCTTGCAGCTTAAGTAGAGCTTCTTAAAGGTTCAGATAATCTCTAACTGAAATAAAATTAGTTAGAGGGAGAAGGGCTGGGTTTAGTAAGCTGTATTGGAAACTGGCCAGGTGAACTGACAGGAAGTCAGAAGACTGACTGAAGACAAGTATTAGAAGACTGGAGGAGAGCAAATGTCGTTCCCTTGTTCATGAAGGGGAGTAGAGACAACCCTGGAAATTATAGACCAGTGAACCTTACTTCGGTTCTGGGGAAAGGCTTATAAGAGATTGGATTTCTAATCATCTAGAGATAAATAAGTTGATTAGGGATAGTTAACACGGTTTTGTGAAGGGTAGGTCGTGCCTCACAAACCTTATTGAATTTTTTGAGAAGTTGACCAATCAAATGGATGAGGGAAAAGTGGTTGATGGATTTCAGTAAGGCCTTTGATAGGGTTCCCCACAGTAGGCTATTGCATAAAGTACAAAGACATGGGATTGAGGGTGATTTAGTGGTTTGGATCAGAAACTGGCTAGCTGAAAGAAGACAGAGAGTGGTAGTTGATGGGAAATATTCATCCTGGAGTTCAGTTACCAGTGGTGTATTGCAAGGATCTGTTTTGGGTCTACTGCTGTTTGTCATTTTTATAAATGACCTGGATGAGGACTTAGAAGGATGGGTGAGTAAATTTGTGGATGACACTAAGGTCAGTAGAGTTGTGGAGTTTGCACATTGTCTACATGTCTGCGAGGGTTTCTTCCGGGTGCTCCGGTTTCTTTCCTCAGTCCAAAGATGTACAGGGTAGACCATACGACCATAAGACATAGGAGTGGAAGTAAGGCCATTCGGCCCATCGAGTCCACTCCACCATTCAATCATGGCTGATGGGCATTTCAACTCCACTTACCCGCATTCTCCCCATAGCCCTTAATTCCTTGTGACATCAAGAATTTATCAATCTCTGCCTTGAAGACATTTAGCATCCCGGCCTCCACTGCACTCTGCGGCAATGAATTCCACAGGCCCACCACTCTCTGGCTGAAGAAATGTCTCCGCATTTCTGTTCTGAATTGACCCCCTCTAATTCTAAGGCTATGTCCACGGGTCCTAGTCTCCTCGCCTAACGGAAACAATTTCCTAGCGTCCATCCTTTCCAAGCCATGTACTATCTTGTAAGTTTCTATTAGATCTCCCCTTAATCTTCTAAACTGCAATGAATACAATCCCAGGATCCTCAGCCGTTCCTCGTATGTTAGACCAACCATTCCAGGGATCATCCGTGTGAATCTCCACTGGACACGCTCCAGTGCCAGTATGTCCTTCCTGAAGTGTGGGGACCAAAACTGGACACAGTACTCCAAATGGGGCCTAACCAGAGCTTTATAAAGTCTCAGTAGCACAACAGTGCTTTTATATTCCAACCCTCTTGAGATACATGATAAAAGTTAGGTAGATTGGCCAAGCTAAATTGCCAGTTTAGATGTGTAGGATAGGTGGATTAGCTATGGGGTTGTGGGTCTGGGTGAGATGCTTTTTGAAGTGATGGGCCAAATGGCCTGCTTCCACCCAAGGCTGGAATTGTATCCAGTTTTCTGATGCTGTGAGGTAGCAGTGCTAACCACTGAGCCACTGGGCTGTGCCTGGAAAAAAATGAGAATACATTTGCAAAACAAAATCTTCTGAAAACATATGATATCTAAGAAAATAGTCAAGGAAAGGTGAGGATGATTAAGAACCTTAAAGGTAATCTTCGGGAGGCAGAGGGCATAACTGAGGTACTTAATAGCTTTCATGTGGCTGCTGCTAATGAACAGCAAGTTATATTTATGTGGAATGTTTAATGTGATAAACTAATCTAAAAGCGTTTGACAGAAGCATTAGAAAACAAACTGTAGCACTCAGCTGCAGAAGCATCAGAAGTTTGAGACAGGAGGAGATTACTGAATTAAGGAGGCAACGCTATAAACAGGTATGAAAATAAGGATGGGGATTTTGAAATTGAGGTGTTCATAACTAGGAGACTGTGAGATCAGCAAGCACATAACCAAGCACTTAACTACACCAGCAACCATCCCAACACACACAAACAAAGCTGTATCAGAACACTATTCCATAGAGCCACCTCACACTGCAGCACAGACGAACTTCGGAAAACAGAAGAGAACCACCTATACAACGTATTCAAGAAGAACAGATACTCAAAAAATACAGTCCGCAGATTCCTCAAGAACAAACCACGACAAGCAAACCAAACACAGCCAGAAACCCTAACCATCTTACCATACATCAAAGAAGTTTCAGAAATGACAACCAGACTACTAAGACCCCTTGGAATCCTAGTAGCACACAAACCCACCAACACTCAAATAAAAATTAACACCCAGTTAAAAGACCCAGTACAACCCATGGACAAAACCAACATCATCTACAAAATTCCATGCAAGGACTGCCACAAACACTACGTAGGACAAACAGGAAGAAAGTTAGCCACCAGGATACACAAACACCAGCTAGCCACAAAAAGACACGACCCTCTCTCCCTCGTAGCCCTACACACGGATGAAAAAACCACCGTTCCAACTGGGACAACACATCTATCCTGGGACAGGATAAGCAAAGACATGCCAGAGAATTCCTAGAGGCCTGGCACTCCAACCACCACGCCATAAACAAACACATAGATCTAGATACCATCTATCAACTTCTCAGAAAATGAACAGGAAATGACATCACCACAAAGCCCAGGAACCCCATCCAGGAGAAAGATGTAAATAGAAAGCAGGAGACAACAGCTTCACTTCACTTGGAGGTAGCCACTGATGATGTTACCTAGCCAGGTAATGAAACGTCTGGATATCAAACCTACAGCTCAGCGAGCAAACCTACACCCTAAAGGTTACCTCAGATTACAACAGAATCTTGATTAGATGGGCCAGTGGGTTTAGGAGTGGTTGATGGAGTTTAATTCAGATAAATGTGAGGTGCTGCATTTTAGGAAAGCAAATCTTAGCAGGACTTATACACTTAATAGTAAGGTCCTGGGGAGTGTTGCTGAACAAAGAGGCCTTGGAGTGCTGGTTCATAGCTCCTTGAAAGTAAAGTCACAGTTAGATAGAATAGTGAAGAAGGCGTTTGGTATGCTTTCCTTTATTGGTCAGAGGATTGAGTACAGGAGTTGGGAGGTCATGTTGCGCATGTACGGGACATTGGTTAGGCCACTGTTGGAATATTGTGTGCAATTCTGGTCTTCCTATCGGAAAGATGTTGTGAAACTTGACAGGGTTCAGAAAAGATCTATAAGGATGTTGCCAGGGTTGGAGGATTTGAGCTATAGGGAGAGGCTGAACAGGCTGGGGCTGTTTTCCCTGTAGCATTGGAGGCTGAGGGGTGACCTTGTAGAAGTTTATAAAATCATGAGGGGCATGGATAGGATAAATAGACAAAATCTTTTCCTTGGGGTGGGGAAGTCCAGAAGTTGAGGGCATAGGTTTAGGGTGAGAGGGTAAAGATATAAAAGAGACATAAGGGGTAACATTTTCACACAGAGTGTGGTACGTGTATGGAATGAGCTGCCAGAGAAAATGGTAGAGGCTGGTACAATTACAACATTTAAAGACATCTGGATGGGTATATGAATAAGAAGGATTTAGAGAGATATGGGCCAAGTGCTGGCAATTAGGGCTAGATTAGATTGGGATATCTGGTTGGCATAGACAAGTTGGACAGAAGGGTGTTTTTCTGTGCTGTACATCTCTTTGAGTCTATGACTCTAAATCAGTCCATCGGTTGGAATAATGCACCTCCCAGAGCCAGCGGTTTATGGGCATTGGGAAGGATGGCTGCCTGGCTTTGGGAATTGTGGAGGGCAGACTCCCAGAGGATATGAGGTCAGTGACAGACTTGGATATAAAAGTCTGAGGTTCAGTGATAGGACAATGCTCCACAAGAGGCAAGACAAAGTCTTTGCTTGGCATATGTCAAACAGCAACAACATCCCTTTCCCCTGACTCCTTGTCAGTAAGCTTAATGATAATGTTCGGCTTAGACCTGAGAGACCTGCTGAGAGTGGACTTAACATTAGATTTACAGATCTCAATATAAAGTTTATTCATTTGAGCTAGCCAGCTTTGCAATACCTGATTATTGTAGTTTAGAATGTTCTAATAGTTTAAAAAGTGATAATTCATCCAAGTGAGAGTGGGCTAGTTTGGACAAAGAGAGAAATCCTGCAGATGTAAGTAGGCTGGACACGCAGGATGATTGTGAGCGAGAACCCCAGGAGCCAACATTTGATTGACAACCTTCAGTCAGGGACTCAGTGACAGAACCGACCTCTGAGACTAATCAACTTGGCTAGACCTAGGTGATACTGTCCGCAGATTGTGAGGTTTACATATTCTTTGTAAATGGTTTGTTATGTGACAGTAATAAACATATTGTACTCACTATTTGTGTCTGTAACATTTACTGCTGTTACTTCTTGATTGATGGCATGAGATTGAATAATAGATGGAGTGCAACAAGGTCGGGGGTGGGGAGAGGGGTGCAGGTTAGAGCGAGTCAGGGGGAGATCAGAGAAATTGAGACAGTCAAAATCACATAGACTGTTCTCAATGATCTAAACAGGCAAGAGAAAGGGGTCCGAAAGGTGTGATAAGGGAGTAAAAGCAGTCAGCTGTGCAAGGATTGAACTGCTGTCTACAGCAGATGGTGAGGATGACAGAAGGAGTTTAGTGTTGTCTGAAACTTTGCTGTGGTTGAGATGTCAAGGACAGATCGTTCTGCATCAGAAAGGTGAAGGTGGGAGGATGGTGAATGCATGGCAGGAAGTAAGATTAGTTAAAGAATAAGGTTAGAGGGAAGTGGAGGATTATAAGAACAGATATAGCCCAATCGCCTCTTTCAGTCTGATTTGCCCTTTATTTCAATCATGGTTTGATTAGACTTGAATGGAGGAGGATTGATCAGTAAGTTTATGGATGCAATGAAATTTGGTGGGTGGGTAAATAGTAAGGAGGATACCCTTAGATGAGAGGAGGATACAGATGGGCTGGTCAGTTGATCTGCTCCTGCATTCAATAAGATCATGGCCAATTCTCTGTCTCAACATACAACTCTTGTTCTTTCCCGACACTATTAGTACCTGCATAAGTATTTCCTTCTTAAATGTATTCAGTGACTTGTCCTCCACTGCCTTATGTGGGTGGGAATTCCACAAGTGCACTGCCCTCTGAGTGAAGAAATAGTTCCTCATCTCAATTCGAAATAGTTGACCCTACATCCTGTGACCATGACTGTATCTTGCAAGACCAGCCCAACCCTCCACCCTCAGGAAGAATATCCTGCCTGCCCAGTCTGTGCAGCTGGATCAGAATTTTACATGTTTTATTTAGATCTCTTATTGTTGTAAATTCCAGTCAGTACAGGCCCAATGCACCCATCCTCTCCTCATACAACAAACCTGCCATCGCTTGAATTGCAGTCTTAGCTGCACTCCCTCTGTGGTAAATCTTTTATTCAGTACAGAGACCAAAATTATCCCAGGAGTGTTCTCACCAAGCTTTAACCCCAGTTAGTGGAACATCTTGGGCCCTGAAATACCTGGTATTTTAATGAATCCAGAGACTGCAAAAATCCTTTTCCAGCACTGGATATAGAACAACAGTAATGTTTCCCTTGATATCTGAACTGCGTGCCACAATCTCACAGACTACCACAAGATCACCAGGATCACCCACCCCATTCATTACCACCTCCTCACCAAGTTACATCGTTCATTCCTCACCACTGAATCTCACTGTTACTGACAGTGCAATTAATATGTCACCCCTGGCTCACTGAGCTACTCCTAGGTCATCAGTTTGTCCCCTTTCCCTTTGTCTTGCAGCCAACCCCACAATGGATACTGCTGTGATCTCTACCTGAGCAGTGGGAAACATACCTGCTCCTCAATAATGGCCTCTTCCACAGCCTGAAAGGGAGCCAGGCCCATCAGTTTCAGAGGGGGAAGCTGCTGAAACAAGAAACCATGCACTCAGTGAAGTTGGTCTCCACAGCTTCAAAACTTGACACTCCTGTACACTCCACTTGGGAATTTAGTTTCCCCACTAAAGAGTAGAATGATTATCTTAACGGAGTGCAGAGGAGGTTTACCAGGATGCTACCTGGATTAGAGGGGAGGAACTATAAGGAGAGGCTAGAAAAACCCAGGTTGTCTTCTCTGGAGCGGCAGAGGCTGAGGGGAGACTTGATGGAAATCTATAAATTGTGAGATGCACAGGTAGGGTTGATGGTCAGAATCTTTTTCTCAGATTTGAAATGTCTAATACTAGGAGGCATGCATTTAAGGTGAGAGAGGGCAAGTTCAAAGGAACTGTGAGGGGGCAAGATGTTTACACAGAGTGTGGTAGGAGTCTGGAACACGCTACCAGGGGTGGTGATGGAACCAGATATGATAGGGGCCTTTAAGAGACTTTTAGATAAGCACATGAATATGCAAGGAATGGGGGTTATGGACCAACGGCAGGCAGAAGGGATCCGATTAACTTGGCATCATGTTTGGTACAATATTGTTGGCTGAAGGGTCTATTCTTCCGCTGTATTGGTCTGTGTTCTATGTTTACATCCTCTATCACTGCAGTTAAACTGAAAGTGTCTGTAGGTACTGGGGAAGCTGTAATGAATTTGGAACTGTCGTAATAATTCTTTTCCTACATTTAAAGATATCAACTCAAACTAGTCAACCAAGCAGTTGACTAGTTCAGGTTCAGGATAGATGACACAGTAACAGCTCAATGACAGCAACTGTTATGTCTCAGGCATCTTGTTTGTCACTAAACCATTTAGTAAGTTTAAGACAATGTTTGAGCCCTGTTCACATGGTCTTGTTTGGATATTGATTGATCCAGAGGTGCTTTCATTTATGTTATGATGTCAGTGAATAAAATATTGATGGCACGGACCGAGAGAGTGGAGTTAAGTGGGAGAGATTAGGGACATTCCTTGATTACTAATCTGGCTGTGTGTTTGAGAACATGTTTACGGTATCTCTTGCAGCACAGATGCTAGTCTTTAGCCAATTCAATTGATACGATATCAAAAAATACCTGAGTGAGCTAATGGTCCATTAATGTAATTTTAGGAAGGAAAATGCCACCCTTACCTGGTCTGGTCTACATGTGACTCCAGAACCATAGCAACATGGTTGACTCTCCATTGCCCTCTGAAATGGCCAAGTCATACAGTCATAGAGATGTACAGCATGGATACAGACCCTTCAGTCCAACCCGTCCATGCTGACCAGATATCCTAACCAAATCTAGTCCCACCTGTCAGCACCTGGCCCATATCCCTCCAAACCTTCCTATTCATATACCTATCCAAATGCCTTTTAAATGTTGCAATTGTACCAGCCTCCACCACATCCTCTGGCAACTCATTCTATACACGTACCACCCTCTGCATGAAAAAGTTGCCCTTTAGGTCCCTTTTATATCTTCCCCCTCTCACCCTAAACCTATGCCCTCTAGTTCTGGACTCCCCGACCCCAGGGAAAAGACTTTGTCTATTTATCTTATCCATGCCCCTCATAATTTTGTAAACCTCTATAAGGTCACCCCTCAGCCTCTGACTCTCCAGGGAAAACAGCCCCAGCCTGTTCAGCCTCTCCCTATAGCTCAAATCCTCCAACCCTGTCAACGTCCTTGTAAATCTTTTCTGAACCCTTTCAAATTTCACAAAATCGTTCCGATAGGAAGGAGACCAGAATTGCACACAATATTCCAACAGTAGCCAAACCAATGTCCTGTACAGCCGCAACATGATCTCCCAACTCCTGTACTCAATGTTCTGACCAATAAAGGAAAGCATACCAAACACCTGCTTCACGACCTGCGACTCCACTTTCAAGGAGCTATGAACCTGCAGTCCAAGGTATCTTTGTTCAACAACACTCCCTAGGACCTTACCATTGAGTGTATAAGTCCTGCTAAGATTTGCTTTCCCAAAATGCAGCACCTCATATTTATCTGAATTAAACTCCATCTGCCACTTCTCAGCCCATTGGCCCATTGGTCCAGATCCTGTTGTAATCTGAGGTAACCCTCTTCGCTGTCCAGTACACCTCCAATTTTGGTGTCATCTGCAAACTTACTGCAAACTCTTATGCTCGCATCCAAATCATTTATGTAAATGACAAAAAGTAGTGATATATTCAGTTGTATTGATTGTTACAAAGGAAATACAGGAATGAAACTGGACAGACATCTGGCATTGATCTAGGCAACAGAACCAATAGCAGCAAGTTGTCAACCCTGCAAAATCTAAAAATGGGAGATCTGTCTCACAGACTTGTAAAACCACAATCTAACAGTTATACTCATGGAGTTATTGCTTATTAAGTCCCAGACACCACCATCACTGGATATATGTCCTGCCCACCATCAGGACAGACCCAGCAGAGGTGGCGGCACAGTTGAGAGGGAGTTGCATTGCGTCCAGACACCATGAAATCTCACAGCATCAGCTTAAACATGGATAAAGATACTTCCTGCTGATTAACGTGTACCATCCTTCCTCGGGTGTTGAATCAGTACTCTTCCGTGTTGAAAATCACTTGGAGGAAACACTGGCACTGGCAAGGACATAGAAGTATTCTAAGTGGAGGATTTCAATGTCCACCACCAAGAGTGGTGCAGCAGAAACACCATTGATTGAGGTGGTTGAGTCCTAAAGGATATAACTGCTGGACTGGGTCTGCAGTAGGTATGTGAGGGAACTAACGAGAAGGAAAAACATACTTGATCTCATCCCTGTCAATCTGCCTGCCACAGAGGCATGTCTGTGGCAGTATCAGTAAGTGTAACCACCACGCCATCCTTGTGGAGGTGACATCTTCACATTGAGGATAGCTCCATTGTGTTGTGTGCCACTATTACCATGCTATATGGGACAGACTTCAAAACAGATCTAGCAACTCAAGGTCGAGTCTCCATGAGGTGTAACAGGTCATCACCAGGAACAGAATTGTACTCCAACACACTCTGCAACCTCATGGCCCTGTGTATACCTGCTCAAACATTACCACCAAGCCAGAGGATCAACTCTGCTTCAATGGAAAGTGCAGGAGGGCATGCCAGGAGCAGCACTAACATACCTAAACATGAAGTGACAACCTGATGCAGCTTCTAAACAAGATTACTTGCACGCTAAACAGCATAAGCTGCAAATGATAGACAGAAGATAAGTGATCCCATAGCCAGCAGATCAGATCTAAACTCTGCAATCCTGCCACATCCAGCCGTGAATGGTGGTGGAAATTAACTTATTGGAGGAGGGGTCTCCACAAACTTTAATGATTAATGAGCCCAGTGCAAAAGAAAAGGCTTCAGCAACCTTTGCTCATGAGACACCCTTAAAAATGTATTGCTGGAAAAGTGCAGCAGGTCAGGCAGCATCAACGGAACAGGAGAATAAATGTTTTGGGCATGAGCCTGATTCCTGAAGAAGGGCTTATGCCCGAAACGTCGACTCTCCTGCTCCTTTGATGCTGCCTGACCTGCTGCGCTTTTCCAGCAACACATTTTTAAGCTCTGATCCCCAGCATCTGCAGTCCTCACTTTCTCCTCATGAGACACCCTACCCATTTCAGGTATTAGGGTAGAACCATCTCAGAACCCCTTCTAACATATTTATATCCTTCCTTAAATAAGAAGACTAAAATGATCCTCCTGATGTGATCTCATCAATGCCATATATAGTGGAAGTGTAATCTCCCTACTTTTGTGTTATATTCTCACAATAAATGATCACATTCTATTAGCTTTCCTAATTACTTGCTGTACCAGCATACAAACCTTTTATGTTTCATCCACTGATTCACCCAGATCCCTTTCCATATGTTCATTAAGATATAGGGGCAGAATTAGGCCATTTGGCCCATCGAGTCTGCTCTATGGCTGATATGCTCCTCACACCCATTTTTCTGCCTTTTTTCCATAACCCTTCAACCCATTACCATTTTAAAACTATGCAATCTCTTACCATTTAGATCATATGCTTTTTTAAAAAAACGTTTTTGCCCAAATGGACAATTTCAATGTTTTTCACATTATATTCTGTTTGCCAAATCTTTGACTACTCAGTAAACCTTTGTAGCCTCCTATGGCCTCCATAACTTACATTCCTACCCAAATTGGTGTGATCAGCAAATTTAGCAACTCTGCCTTTGGTCCCTTCATCCAAATCATTTATGTAAATTGTAAGAATTGAGGTGCCAGCATTGTTCCCTGTAGCTCACCACTCATAACATCCTGTCAACCAGAAAATGACTCGTTTCTGCTGATCTGCTGTTTCCTGTTAGTCAATCTTCTCATCATGCCAATATGCGAATGATTTATTTGCACTTCAGTAAGGTGTTCGACAAGGTTCACCAAGGGAGGCTGGTTAGCAAGGTTGGAACTGGCTAAAAGACAGAGGGTGGTGGTGGAAGGTTGTTTTTCAGACTGGAGGCCTGTAACCAGTGGAGTGCCACAAGGATCGGTGCTGGGTCCACTACTTTTCGTCATTTATATAAATGATTTGGATGTGAACATAGGAGATATAGTTGGTAAGTTTGCAGATGACACCAAAATTGGAGGTGTAGTGGACAGCAAAGAAGGTTACAACAAGTTCTTGATCAGATGGGCCAATGGGCTGAGAAGTGGCAGATGGAGTTTAATTCAGATAAATGCGAGGTGCTGCATTTTGGGAGAGCAAATGTTAGCAGGACTTATACACTTAATTGTAAGGTCCTGGGGAGTGTTGCTGAACAAAGAGACCTTGGAGCGCAGGTTCATATTTCCTTCAAAGTGGAGTTGTAGGTAGATAGGATAGTAAAGACGACATTTGGTATGCTTTCCTTTATTGGTCAGAGTATTGAGTACAGGAGTTGGGAGGTCATGTTGTGAGGATGTTGGAGGGCAACTTGAATTGAATTGGATTGAATTAAATTAAATTGAATTTATTGTCATGTGCACCAAGCACAGTGAAAAGCTTTGTCTTGCGAGAAATATAGGCAATATAGTTAAATAGCATAGCTAAGTAAATAGTAGGGAAGCAGCAGCAAAAAACAAAACACAGTTAAAGGAGAATGCTAAGAATATGTGAGTCCACTCAGTATTCTAACAACCGCAGGGTAGAAACTTTCGAAACTTGCTGGTGCGTGTGTTCAGGCTTCTGTACCTTCTCCCCAATGGTAGAGGTTATAGAAAAACATTGATAGGGTGGGATGGATCTTTGAGAATGTTGGCACCTTTCCTTGACAGCCGGCCTGGTAGATGGATTCTATAGTTGGGAGATTGGCCTTTGTGATTATCTGGGCTGAATGGTACTGTTGCCAGACCAGATAGTGATACATCCAGACAGAATGCTCTTGATGGCACACCTGTAAAGCATGGCAAGGGTATTCGCCACCATGCCAAATTTTCCCAGCTGCCTGAGGAAGAAGAGACATTGTTGGGCCTTTGGAACCAGTGCATTCACATAAAGAGTCCAAGAAAGATTGTTGTTGATGACCACTTTTGGAATATTACGTGCAACCCTGGGGTCCCCCTCCTAATGGAAGGATGTTGTGAAACTTGAAAGGGTTCAGAAAAGATTTACAAGGATGTTGCCAGGGTTGGAGGATTTGAACTATAGGGAAAGGCTGAATAGGCTGGGGCTGTTTTCTCTGGAGTGTCAAAGGCTGAGGTTTATAAAATCATGAGAGGCATGGATAGGGTAAATAGGGTAAAGTCTTTTCCCTGGATGGGGGAGTCCAGAACTAGAGGGCATAGGTTTAGGGTGACAGGGGAAAGGTATAAAAAGGATCTAAGGCGCAACTTTTCCAGACAGAGTGTGGTACATGTATGGAATGAGCTGCCAGAGGATGTGGTGGAGGCTGGTACAACTGCAATATTTAAGAGGCATTTGGATGTGTATATGAATAGGAAGGGTTTGGAGGGATATGAGCTAAATGCTTGCAAATGGAACTAGATTAGGCTAGGATATCTGGTCGGCATGGACGAGTTGGACCGAAGGGTCTGTTTTCATGCTGTACATCTCTATGACTCTATGAGCATGTGCAACAATCTTCAGTTGGATGTGCCAAGTGGTGTATTTGCCACAGAGAGAGTACAGTGTCAGGTTATCAGGCTGATAGCTGGAATGCTGAGACTGCCCTGTGAAGAGATTGAGGAGACTATTTAAGAGAGGAGACAGTTTGAAAGAATGAGAAGTGATCTTATTTCAAATTTCTTAGATTTTAAATAGGATGGATATAAATATGACATTTCCCTGGGAGGTGGCAGGAGGCAGTGGGGGAGTTAGACATGGGGGGATGGGGGGCAGTGGTGGTAGTGTGGCCTAGAACCAGGAACACAGTCTCAGACAAGTGGTGTGCCACTTTGGACTGAGGTAGGAAGGATTTTTGCTCATTGGAATATGGTAAATCTTTGGAATTCTCTGCTAAAGTCTGTGGAACCTTAATCAGTCAGTGTGGTCAAGACTGAGATCATAGATTTCTGATTATTAATGACACCAAAGCAGTGTGGGAATCTGGCTTTGAGTTAGATAATCCACTATGGTCTAGAATGGTGTATCAGGCTCAAGGAGTATGGCATTTGGCTTCTCCTATTTTACCCCTGATACTCAATGGCATTCTGATCACTGAATCCAGCACCATCAACATCCTGGGAGCTGCTTCAGATGAGAAACTGAATCTGACCAGCCACATAAATATTTTAAAAATCACACAACACCAGGTTATAGTCCAACAGGTTTATTGGGAAGCACTAGCTTTCGGAGCACTGTTCCTTCATCAGGTGGTTGTGGAGTATAAGATCGTAAGACACAGAATATATATAGCAAAAGATTATAGTGTCATACAATAATATATTGAACAAACCTGAATTGTTAAGTCTTTCATCTTTTAGAATGCAAGTTTCGGTTCATTAATATGCAAACCCCAGAACTTCTTTTAAGTCACCTTCTCAAGATAATTTAAGGTTTTATAACTAAAAGTGACATCTCAGCTCAGACTATGCATTAAAGGTCTGTCTGTATCCCAATCTTGAGTCAGACTGGTTCTATTTCCAACATGGAATTTACAAAATATGGCACGTATAGACTGCCTGTATTGAGTGCCTGTAGATTCTGCATTTGTTGTAACATATGATTTTTAATAATATTCATTTGTGGGAAAGGGGCATTGCTAGCTAGGCCAATACCTATTACCAATCCGTAAGCTGTTCAGTGGGAATTTAAGAGTCAACCACATTGCTGTAGATCTGATATCAGCTAGACCAGATAAAGGTAAGCAGATTTCTGCTTTAGAATCCCTAAAGGGCATTATTAATCCAGACAGATTTTTACCCCAATCAACAACAGTCACTATTTACTCACTTTTTATTCCAGATTCTTACTGAACTCAAATTTCACCTTTTGTCAAGGTGGGATTCGAATCCATGACCTCAGAACATTAGCCAAGGTTCTGGATTACTCACATTACCACTCCACACTGCCATCCCTTTAAATGTGGCAGTTTATAACTTTACCTGGAGCTAAAATCTAATTACTAGGAATATATAGTAACTTTTGTTATGTCCTGAAACATTGTTCATATTTCTGTGAACCTGGGTCTAAAAATTAGGTAGATTGGGAAATTTTGTGCACTTATTCTAAAATCTTTAAGCTTGTGATGATTCTGGGAATATTGGGGCTGATTTCTGACATACTGGAAATCATGACAAGGTTTCCAGCAAATGGTGACAAGGTCTGGGGGTGTAGGATTAGGGTATTGTCTTTGAAACAGAGACAACAAGGACTTGGTATTTGTAGATAACACAAATAAATGAATACCAGGTTCTGTGCTGCAGTTAACACAAGGAACTGGAAATGGCAAAGGATTTCCTGCAGGTGTCCCCAGTAGATTTAATGGAAATTTCAAAGGCAGCCTTTGCCATGTCAACTGTAGGCAAAAATCCATGTGTGCAAATCTTGGAATGCGCATTCAGAGATTCATACAGCGCAGAAAAGGCCCCATTTGAGTCTTCCCTGACAGAAGTACCACTAAAAGTGCACTGATCCCAACTTCCTGCACTTGTCCTCCAAATATTTTTTTGAAGGTTGTAAGGTTTCCAGCCTCCACTACCTTCCTAGGCAGTGCATTCCAGATTACCACCAACTGCTGAGTGAAAACATTTTTAGACAAATGTCTTCTGAATCTCCTCCCTCTTACCCTAAAACTATGTTCTCTCATGATTCACTCTGTCCATACCCCTCATAACCTTATACACCTCAATCATGTCTATCCTCAGTCTTCTCTGCTCTAAAGAAAACAATCCAAACCTATCTAGTCTCTCTGTATAGCTCAATATCTCTATCCCAGGCAACATCCTGGTGAACCTCCTCTGTATCCCCTCTAGTGCTATCACATCTCGCCTGTGTGAGACGACTAGAACTGCACACACCAGTTATGGCCTGACCAACTCCAACATTACCTCTTTGTTCTTGTAGTGATTGATTGATGAAAGCAAGTGCCCCCATACCTTCTTTACTATCCTATTCACATAGTCTACTGACTTCAGGGATCTGAGAATAATTACCCCAGGATCTCTCCATTCCTTGAAGCTACCCAGTCCCTTTCCGTTCGTTAAATATTGCCTCAACTTGTTTCTTCTTCCAAAGTGCATCACCTCGCACTCATCAGGGTTGAATACCATCTGCCACTGGTCTATCCATCTGACCATATCTGCCTGTAGTCCACAGCTATCTTCTTCGCTATTACCCACTCTACTAATCTTGGTGTCATCTGTAAATGTGTTTTACATTCGCCCCATATTTTTATCTATATCATTTATGTATGTAACAAATAATAAGTATCCCAATACTGAACCTTGTGGTACACAGCTGGCCTCTAGTCACTCAAACAGCCTTCTCCCACTACCCCTTGTGTCCAGCCAGTTTCTGATGCATCTCACCAAGTTTCCCTGAACTTCATGATTAGATTAGATTCCCTACAGTGTGAAAACAGACCCTTCGGCTCAACCAGTCCACACCGACCCTCCAAAGAGTAACCCAACCAGACCCACTTCCCTCTGACTAATGCTCCCAACATTCTCCCCGTGTCTGCGTCAGTTTCCTCTGGGTGCTCCGGTTTCCTCCCACAGTCCAAAGATGTGCAAGCCAGGTGAACTGGCCATGCTAAATTGCCCATAGTGTTAGGTGCATTATTCAGAGGGGAAATGTGTCTGGGTGGATTACTCTTCGGAGGGTTGGTGTGGACTGGTTGGGCCGAAGGGGCTGTGTCCACACTGTAGGAAATCTAAATGAGAAATATTCACATGATTCAAGATACTGCATCATCACGCAGAATACAATTGTAATATCTGACAAATGCTACCCTACATATGCACACTGAAGAATGTGCACCTTTGAAGTGGGGTTCAGCAGCAGATGGGGGTTTGGGGACAGGAGGAATGGTGGGTAGGAGGAAACAGCAGCAAGTGGGAATGAGGAAAAGGAGGGAATCGGGAAGGAGAAGAAGGGACTGTGGGAAAGAGGGAATTGGAACGCGGAGGAGTGAGGAGTGACGATACAGTGAGAATTGGGGAAAACTGTTCTCACACCTGTGTCCCTGGGGACCAGGCCACATCACTCAAAAATTGTTGAAATGCTCAAGGTCTGTGTAAATATTTGTAGCTTGGGTACCAGTTGTCATGGTTATGGGTATGTTCACCGAGCTGGGAAGTTGATGTGCAGATGTTTCGTTCCCTGTCTATGCGACATTTTCAGTGCTTTGGAGCTTCCCATGAAGCGCTGCTGTACTGTGTTTTCTGGAATTTATTCAGTTCCGTTCCTGTTGCTTTGGGTTGCCAATTCCAGTTATTCATTGTAGGAGCCAGTATATTGAGTCAAGATCAATGTATGCTTCTAGAAATTGTCTGGCTGTCCTCTGTTTGTCCTGTTCTATGATCATTGTGGTGTCCCAGTTGAATTTGTGGTCCTTGTCATCTGTGTGTTTGGCTACTAGGGACAGCTGGTTATGGCGTTTAGTGGCTAGTTGGTATTTCTGGATGTGGATTGCTTGGTGTCTTGTACAGCTTTTGCATGGAATCCTGTAAATTACATTAGCCTTGCACATAGGACACCATAGGATAGAACAGAACCACGTACGGAAAGAAAACAGCACTACAAGACTGTATGACAAAGCTAACCAACAGCAGAAAAGATAACATGACAGACACCTAAGTGACAGCTCACAGACACAGAAAAAGCCGTACTAGCCAAGGGACTCATCTACAACCACAGGGATGCAAAAACAACAGACTTTATGGGCAGCACGGTGGCACAGCGCCAGAGACCCGAGTTCAATTCCCGCCTCAGGCGACTGACTGTGTGGAGTTTGCACATTCTCCCCGTGTCTGCGTGGGTTTCCTCCGGGTGCTCTGGTTTCCTCCCACAGTCCAAAGATGTGCAGGTCAGGTGAATTGGCTATGATAAATTGCCCGTAGGGGTAGGTGAAGGGGTAAATGTAGGGATATGGGTGGGTTGCACTTTGGTGGGTCGGTGTGGACTTGTTGGGCCGAAGGGCCTGTTTCCACACTGTAAAGTAATCTAATCTAAATCTAAACTTCCAGCTGCTCTAGTACGTACCCTCAAAACTAATGGACTAACCAAAGAGACACAGCAAACAGTTAGACAAACTAACAAAAAAAGACAACAAACAACCTCAACACCAAAGAGAGAGAATCCCTAAAAACACTCAACAATAACCATATTATTGGCGGACAAGGGCAGAATGACAGTTATCATGAACAAGACCGAATATATTCAGAAAGCAGAGAAACTACATGCAGATACTATGGGAGAGTGACCCCATACCACAGCCAACCAACAGAATAAACAACATACTATGGAACCTTCAAATAAATGGACTAATGATTTATCTACAAAAGACAAAACCAGAAAGTTACTACACCCCAAGATTTTACGGATTATCCCAGGTACACAAATCAGACATAGCACTAAGACCCATTCTGGCACTCCTGGGAATGCCATTGCATAAACTGGTAAAAAAAACTCCAACACAAACTAAAACATCTTATTAGTGGATCCAAACACTCCATACAATCATGATAAGAATTCCTAGACGGCATCAAGAGCATAAACATAGACAAGGACAAAGTAATGGTCTGATGTGATGTAACGGCACAGTTCACTTCAATTGACAAAACTCTAGCCAGGGAGACAATAACCAACCTCCTGGATAAACTGAACAGACAACACGACAGGGAACCTATCAACAAGGACTGCATGCTCAAACTCTTGTGCTTGTGCTTGACGACACACTTCACATTCAACAACCAAATATATCAACAGATCAATGGAACATCTATGGGCTCACCCATAGCAGAAACAGTGATGCAAAGATTGGAACAAACAGTTCTACCATAAATTAAACCCAAACTCTAGATCAGATACATAGACAACATTATCATTAAGAGAACAGAAATCGAGAACAAACATGAGATTATCAACACGGGGATCAGATTTATGAGAGAGGAGGAAACCAACAATCAATTCCCATTCCTAGGTGTGATGGTACAAAGAACACAGAACGGTGAATGCATGACAAAAGTGTAGAAAAGTCACACACGCCAACCAGGTACTGAATTACAACAGCAACCACCCAAACAGACACAAGAGAAGATGCATTAGGACCCTGTTCAAAAGCGCTACAACACACTGCAACACTCTGATCTATGAAGGGAAGAAGAAGAAGAACACCTTTACAGAGATTTCGCCAAGAACTGATACTCCCGCAACTTCATCCACAGATGCCTAACAGACGAACAATGCCATGAGGACATGCCACAACCCAACTCACTAACCACAGACTTCTCCGACCATTCAGAATCACAACAGCCCATAAACCGAGCCACGCTCAGACAACAACTCACCAGAACAAAAGAACAACCTATCATGTGCAAGACTAACATAATTTACAGGATTCCATTCAAACACTGCACACAACACTATATAGGACAAACAGGCAGACATCTAGCAATCCACATCCACAAACACCAACTAGCCACTAACCAGCTGTCCCTAGTAGCCAAACACACAGATGACAAGGACCACAAATTCGATTGGGACTGCACAATGATCATAGGATGTGCCAAACAGAGGACAGCCAGAGAATTTCTGGAAGCATGGCACTCATCCATGGACTCCATCAATAAACACATTGACCGAGACACAATACATCGGCCACTGCAACAAACAACCAAAACTGGCAGCAGAAATGGAACCAAATAAATTCCAGAAGACACAGTACAGCAGAGCTTCACAGGAGGCTCCAAAGCACTGAAGATGTCACTGAGACAGGGGCTGAAATGTCTGCAAATCAACTTCCCAGCTCGGTGAACATACCAACAACCCGTGACATTGTTTAAATGCGCACATATGCTGGTGTCAGCTAACACAACCAATTTCAAATGCAAGTTGATTAACGTGGCAGCTAAGGTGGAGATAGCATTGTCTGAAGAGTGAGAAGAGCAGAAATAATTGAGGTGCAAGTACAGCACAAGAAATAGAGAGGAGACTGAGTTCTCTGGGTCCTGAAATGCTGGAATCAGGTTGTATTCAGATATGGTTAAAGCAGCTTGAGAATGAATGAGAGAATGAAAATACCGGAGATGGAATTCCAAAGGGCAGATAAAAATAAGGAAAGGGAGATGGCTATAGAAAAGAAAGGTCAAAATGGAAGTGAGACGACTAAAATTAGAAGCACAAAAGAAAGATAAAATGAGGGGGGGAAGGGGAGCTGAGAGATAAACTGGGGGGGAGTGTGCGGCTGGGGAAAGGTAGCTTGGAAGGTGATAGGTAGATGAAGGTGGGGGGGGTATTGGTGACAGGTCAGAGTGGAGAGTGGGGCAGATAGGTGGGAAGGAAGATGGACAGGTAGGACAGTTCAAGAGGGTGGTGCCGAGTTGAAGGGTTGGATCTGGGATAAGGTGGTGGGAGGGGAGATGAGGAAACTGGTGAAATCGACATTGATCCTGTGTGGTTGAAGGGTCCTAGCTATGCCTGCCGCTTCATTGGGTACAAAAACAACCCCACTGCCCCATGGCCGACCCCTTCAACTCACCCTCCCACTTTGCCAAAGACATGCAAGTCCTGGGCCTCCTCCACTGCCAAATCCAAACCACCTGACACCTCATCTTCTGTCTTGGGACCAACCACACGGCATCAATGTTGACTTCACTAGTTTCCTCATCTTCCCTCCCCCCACCTTATCTCAGATCCAACCCTCCAACTCAGCACTGCCACACTTGTCCATCTTCCTTCCCACCTATCTGTTCCACCCTCTGCTCCAACCTATCAGCATCATCATCATAACATGGCCTTCCAAGCTACCGTTCTCCTAGCCCTACGGCCTTCCTATTTATTTCTCAGCCCCTTTGCACACCACTACTCCCCTGCCCGACCCCGACACTCCTGATGAAGGGCTTGTGCCCGAATTGCAGACTCTCCTGCTCCCCAGATGCTTCTTGACCAGCTGTACTTTTCCAGTGCCACACGTTTTGACTCTGATCTCCAGCATCTGCAGTCCTCACCTCTCCTGGAATCTAATGTCATAAGTAGTGATTTCTTGTCAAGTACAAAAAATGGCTCTGTGCTTTCTGTCAACCTGAGCCTGAAAATCAGTTAATTTGGGAATTTTTGCATATTTATTTTGAAAACTTTAAATTTTGTGATGGCTCTGGGCAAGTGGGGCTTGATTTCCAGTGCAATACCCTTGTAAGTCATAATATGGTTCCATTTTTGACCACCATTACAATACCTATACTCGGGTTTCTAAAGTGAGGCACATATAGTAGATAATATCCTTCTCTTTGGCAGAGAAGCATGAGGTTTTCATTCTATTTCAGGACTTGATGACCAAGGAAGGTATCATAGTGTGGAAGGCTTCAGTGTGGACGGAAATTAGAGTGGATCCAGTATCTCTCCTTTTGGGCTTTTCGAACTTACCCTCCCTGGATATGCACGGGAAGAGATTATTTTCTATTCTCTCTTTCTGTGCAAGGAAAAATATTTTGGTAAACTGGGTGGCTGAGGG
Source organism: Chiloscyllium punctatum (assembly GCF_047496795.1). NCBI lineage: Eukaryota > Metazoa > Chordata > Chondrichthyes > Orectolobiformes > Hemiscylliidae > Chiloscyllium > Chiloscyllium punctatum. Next base: position 51,607,531 of record NC_092761.1, on the reverse strand, counting down.
CCCTCCTGGACTTTTGAATTGGCTCAGATTAATTATGGAATGTATTCCCCTTACAAATTTGGTGCACCAAAAAACTGAATTATTCCATAAAATATGGCAGCCCTTCTTGAATTACATAAATACAGATATTTCGGCTATCCTAACAAGGGCTTTTATTTAATTGAGTTAGTGAACCTGGCTGATCTGGGGCCCCTTGGGAGAGGAATCCCGCACAAATATGAGTTTTGTTATGATCTGATGTAAACACATTCTGAGCATGTACTTTACTACTCAATTTTTGTGTTATCCATCGTTTTTTTTCCCCTGAATAATGTAAGAGACTTAACTATACATTCTGGTTAGTTGTAGGTTAGATTAGTAGTTAGTTGAGTTTTTTTTTTCTCTTGCTATCTCTGTTCTCTCTGTTTTCTTGGTATCTCTCTTGGTATCTATGTTCTCCCTGTGTCTGCGTGGGTTTCTTCTGGGTGCTCCGGTTTCCTTCCACAATCCAAAGATGTGCAGGTCAGGTAACTTGGCCATGCTCAATTGCCTATAGTGTTCATGGATGTGTAAGGAAGTTGCATCAGTCAGGGGACATAAATTTAAGGTGAAGGGTGGAAGGTATAGGGGGGATGTCAGGGGTAGGTTCTTTACCCAGAGAGTGGTGGGGACATGGAATGCGCTGCCTGTGGGAGTGGCAGAGTCAGAATCATTGGTGACCTTTAAGCGGCAATTGGATAGGTACATGGATGGGTGCTTAAGCTAGGACAAATGTTCGGCACAACATTGTGGGCCGAAGGGCCTGTTCTGTGCTGTATTGTTCTATGTTCTATGTTCTTTTTTCTGTTTGATAAATTTTGGTTATTATTTATTTAAGATTTAATTGTATATCAATGTTTATACTTGGGGCTTTTTTTTATTTGTAAACTTGTAAAAATATGTTAAATTTTCAATAAAAATATCTATTAAAAAAAGGTGACTCCTCTAATGCCCCTGCTTTTCCAATATTTCCTGATCAGATCATTTCTCACTGTACTGTACTTCCCACAAACTCAGGAGCACCCTAAGGCCATCTCATTAGGTCCTGAAGAGTGCCGAGTCCACCTCAGATTTCTGTGGGGTAAGACATCTCAAACATTTGAAGAAAAATGAAACTAACAATTTTAATGCTGCTTCTCTACTGAGAAATGGGATTTAAGATCATGGAAGTTAAGCTGAAACTGTAGAAACAGTTTTATTGGGCCACAGCTAGACTATTGTGTGCAGTTCTAGAATCCACATCACAAGAAGGACATGAGTGCATCGAGGGTGCACAGAAGATACTTGGGCTGGAGAATTGCAGCTATGAAGAGATTGGTTAGACTGGCTTAAAAAAAACAAAGAAGTATGGATGCTGGAAATCAGAAACAAAACCAGAAATTGCTGGGAAAATTCTGCAGGCCTGGCAGCATCAGTGCAGAAAAGTAGTTAACATTTCAGGTCCAGTGACAGTCACTGGTTTTCCAGTTTTTTTTATTGAATGGGGCTATTTTTGTAGAGTAGAGGAGATTTATGTAGAAAATTATGAGGGGCGTAGATAGGAAGTAACGTCCCCCTTGGTGGAGGGATCGATGACTAGGGAGCAATGACTAGGGAGCATAGATTTAAGCGGCACAAAGTTTAGAGCATTAAGGTAAGGGGCGGAAGGTTTGGAGCATTAAGGCAAGGGGGACAAGGTTTGGAGAAGATGTGAGAAAAAACTTCTTTCTCAAAAACTTTTTCACTCAGAAGTTGGTGCGAATCTTGAACTTACTATCTCTCAGGATGGTAGAGACAGGACATTTAAGAAGTACTTAATGTATACTTGTGATGCCAACACATACAACATTATTAGTTAAGTGCTGGAAAATTAGATTAGAATAGATATGTTCTTGTCTTTGACCAATGCAGATTGAAGGACTGAAGGGTCTTTTTCCATACTATAGACCTCTATGACTCTATTAAATAACAACACAAGTGGTAGTTACACTAACAGGATGCTGTCCTCAAGCCAAGTCTGCCAATCAAAAAAATGGGTAATATGATATATTAATTTCAGTGCCTGTGTGATGCCAGTTAAAAAAAATTCTATGTCTCTGATACTAATGGATCATGTCAAACAGCATACCCCTTCAGCTGTCCACCATCAACAAAGTACTGGCCGTACCTCACCAGCCCAGGCTTATAAAAACAGTGTTCCCATGACATGTGATTACATGATTGCACAACATTTGTTAAATATTCCTAAGTATGTTACTAATTACACTGACAATCAATACGTAATTGTCACCGTCATTTCCCCACCCACTGCATCTGTTATCACATTAAAGAAATTAATGAAGCTTGTCAACTATAATTTTGAAACAGTTACTGAATCTTGAATATGAAATTAATGGCAATTCTATACTGTTAATATAATTAAATATTATTTCTTGTGGACTAATTTCTAAAAAAATTTTGAAAATCATACATTGAAACACTGAGGAAATGACTTAACCAGTTTTGTGCTAAGGGGTCACTAAAGGACAGTAAAAAAAACTTAGCAGAGATCACATGGCTTAAATTATCTGCTTGAACTTGTTTAGGGACAGTCAACTAACAGGTTTTTAGAAGATTTGTAGCTCAGGTTGAGGTTCTGGATGTAGATTTGCTCGCTGAGCTAGAAGGTTCATTTTCAGACATTTCATCACCATACCAGGTAACATCTTCAGTGAGCCTCCAGATGAGGCACTGTTGGTGTTTCCAGCTTTCTATTTATATGTTTGGGTTTCCTTGGGTTGGTGATGTCATTTCCTGTGGTGACATCACTTCCTATGGTGATGTCATTTCCTGTTCTTTTTCTCAGGCAGTGGTAAATGGGATCCAAGTCAATGTGTTTGTTGATAGAGTTCTGGTTGGAATGCCATGCTTCTAGGAATTCCCGTGCATGTCTATGTTTGGCTTAGAATCATAGAGTCATAGAGATGTACAGCATGGAAACAGACCCTTTGGTCCAACCTGACCAGATATCCCAACCCAATCTAGTCCCACCTCCCAGCACCTGGCATCCTATTCATATACCCATCCAAATGCCTCTTAAATGTTCCAATTGTACCAGTCTCCACCATATCCTCTGGCAGCTCATTCCACCTCTCTGCGTGAAAAAGTTGCCCCTTAGGTCTCTTTTATATCTTTCCCCTCTCACCTTAAACCTATGCCCTCTAGTTCTGGACTCCCAGAAAATACTTTGTCTATTTATCCTATCCATACTCTTCATAATTTTGAAAACCTCTTTAAGGTCACCCCTCAGCCTCCGATGCTCCAGGGAAAACAACCCCAGCCTGTTCAACCTCTCCCTGTAGCTCAGATCCTCCAACCCTGGCAACATCCTTGGCTTGTCCTAGGATGAATGTGTTGTCCCAGTCAAAATGGTGTCTTATCTGTATGTAAGGATACTAGTGAGAGAGGGTCATGTCGTTTTGTGGCTAGTTGATGTTCATGTATCCTGGCGGCTAGTTTTCTGCCTGTTTGTCCAATGTAGTGTTTGTTACAGTTCTTGCATGGTATTTTGTAAATGACATTAGTTTTGCTTGTTGTCTCTATAGGGTCTTTCAAGTTCATTAGCTGCTGTTTTAGTGTGTTGGTTGGTTTGTGGACTACCATGATGCCAAGGGGTCTGAATAGTCTGGCAGTCATTTCTGAAATGTAAATCTAGGGTTTCTGGAAATGTTTTGTCTGATTGTTATTTCAATGAGCCACCACAAACTGCAGAACAGAGGAACTATGCAGAGCAGAGGAAAATCACCTAAACAGTATATTCAAAAAGAATGGGTACCCAATGAACACAGACCGCCGATTTCTCAGCAACAAACCTAAACAAGCAGACAAAACATGCTGCCATTATGTAAGGAAGGTGGTAAGGAAAAGCCAGGGAACTATAAACCAGTGAGCCTGACATCAGTGGTGGATAAGTTATTGAAGGACATTCTGAGGAACAGGATTTGCCTGTGTTTGGAAAGTCAAGGACTGATTAAGGATAGTCAACATAGCTTTGTGCATGGGAAATCACATCTCACTAACTTGATTGAATTATTTGAAGAAGTGATAAAACAGACTGATGAAGACAGAGTGGTGGACTTTGTCTATACGGACTTCAATAAGGTTCGACAAGGTTTCACATGATAGTTTGGTTAGAAAGGTTAGAAAATATGGAATACAAGGGAGAACTAGCTATTTGGATACAAAATTGGCTCAAGGTAGAAGACAGTGGATGGTGGTGGAAGGTTGTTTTTCAGACTGGAGGCCTGTCACCAATGGTATGCCATAAGGATCAGTGCTGGTTCTACTACTTTTTGTCATTTATATAAGTGGTTTGGATGTGAATATTGGAGGTATGGTTAGTAAGTTTGCAGATGGCACCAAAATTGTAGTGGATATGGAAGAATGTTACCTTAGAGTATAACAGGACCTTGATCAGATGGGCAAATAGGCCGAGGAGTGGCAGATGGAGTTTAATTTAGATAAATATGAGATAAATAGTAAGGCAAAACAAAGCAGAACTTATACACTTACTAGTAAGTTCAGGGGATTGTTGTCAAACAAAGAGACCTTGGAGTGCAGGTTCATAGTTCCTTGAAAGTAAGAGTCACAGGGAGACAGAATAGTGAAGAAGGTATGCTTGCCTTCATTGGTCAGTGCATTGAGTACATGGCTTGAGAGGTCATGTTGCAGCTGTGCAGGATATTGGTTAAGCCACTTTTGGAATACTACATTCAATTCTGGTCTGGAATGATCTGCTAGAGAAGATGGTGGAGGCTGGTACAATTACAACATTTACCAGACATTGGGATGTGTATATGAATAGGAAAGGTTTCAAGGGATATGGGCCAAATGCTGGAAAAATTGGACTAGATTAATTTAGACTATCTGGTTGGCATGGACAAATTGGACCAAAGGGTCTGTCTCCATCTCCATTACTCTATAACTCCAAAGAGAAAAGGAAATCAGATAACCTAACTTGCTAGAGTAAAGAAAGAATATGTAGTAGCTGAGAGTATGATTCTGATTTCGGAGGAATTTAGTTTAAACACAGCATGGAGTTAAAAGATGTTTCACCTCATTTGCAAAGGTAGCTGGGCAGATGAACTGTCCAAAAGATGTTTGGATCATAATATTACTAAGAGCTTTCACATTTATAGCCGTATGCCAATTTGTCAAAAGAGCAATCTGCTATTAAGATGTAAAAGCAGTGCTCAATGTTTTATGATATCTCCAGCTCAACTTCCTTATTTCTTAAGTTTATCAACTACAGCCTACAACAACGAGAAAGAAATTGAATAAGCTATATGTAGAACTTGCAAAAAAGATGTGCTATAAGATCCATAATGAAAATCACTAAAGTTAGAGAAAACTTTTGACAACAAACCTGAAATCGTGATTTTAGAAAAATCAGAAATAGCGTTCCAGTAAACCTTAAAATTTATTTAGATGTGTATTAAATATCTAATATCCCAGGAGCCACAGTTCTGGCAGAGAGCCAATTCAAACAGTTACACGTGGGGAAATGGTCAAATAAGAACCCACAAGAAACTTGGAAAAATGGAAATTCTGCAGATGAAAGAGACACTAGTTTTAGAAAACAAATGAAAGGATTTCTAAACAATTAAGGAGAAAGGCTAGAATCTAAAAATGATATTGACAAATGTTTACAGGAAAGCCATACACACTGGCCTGATACTTAACTACAGGAGCAATCATCCCAACACCCACATGCGGAGCTGCATCAGAACATTATTTAAACAAGCCACAACATACTGCACGTATTCAGGAACATTGGGTACCTGATAAACGCAGTCCGCCAATTCCTACACAACAAACCTAAGCAAGGAGGTACAACACGCCCAGAAACTGTAGCCACCCTGCCATACAGTAATGACATCTCGGAGATGACGACCAGACTACTCTGGCCCTTAGGCATCATGGTAGCCCACAAACCTACTACTGCACTGAAACAGCTCCTAATGAATTTTCAGGACGCTGTACCAATAATCAGCAGAACTAATGTCATATACAAAACACCCTGCAAGACTGCAACAAACATTACATTGGACATACGGGCATGAAACTAGTCACCAAAGACATGACCAACTATCACTAGTATCCTATATACAGTTCGACTGGGACAATACATCCATCCTGGGACAGACTAAACAAAGACACCCATGGGAACTCCTGGAGGCCTGGCATTCAAATTGGAATTCCATTAACAAATATCGATTTTTGACCCCATTTACCAACCTCTCAGAAAAAGAACTGGAAGGAATATCACCCAGCACAACAGACCAAGACAGACAAATAGCAAGCAGGACAGAACACCAGAGCTTCATCGGGGGCTCACTGATGATGTTACCTAGCATGGCGACGAAATGTCTGAGAACAAATCAACCAGCTCATCGAGTAAACTTATAACCTGATCCTTGTAAATCTTTTCTGAACCCTTTTCAAGTTTCACAACATCCTTACTATAGGAGAGAGACCAGAACTGCACATAGTATTCCAAAAGTGGCCTAACTGATGTCCTGTACAGCCGCAACATGACCACTGAACCCCTACACTCAATGCACTGACCAATAAAGGAAAGCATACGAAACACCTTCTGCATCAGCCTATCTATGTGAGACTCCCCCTTCCAGGAACTATGAACCTGCACTCTAAGGTCTTTGTTCAGCAACACTCCCCAGGACCTTAACATTAATTGTGTAAGTCCTGCCCTACCAAAATGCAGCACTTCACATTTATCTAAATTAAACTCATCTGCCATGCCTCAGCCTGTTGACCCATCTGATCAAAATCATATTGTACTCTGAGATAACCTTCTTCGCTGTCCACTACACCTCCAATTTTGGTGTCATCTGCAAACTTATTTAACTGTACCTCCTATGTTTACAGCTGAAAAATGTGTTGCTGGAAAAACGCAGCAGGTCAACTGATCTCCAGCGTCTGCAGTCCTCACTGTTTACATCCAAATCATTTATGTAAATGATGAAAAGTAGTAGATCCAGCACCGATCCTTGTGGCAGACCACTGGTCACAGGCCTCCAGTCTGAAAAGCAACCCTCCACCATCACCCTCTGTCTTCTACATTCGAGCCAGTTCTGTATCCAAATGGTTTTTCCCCTGGGTTGAGGGAGTCCAGAACTAGAGGGCATAGGTTTAAGCTGAGAGGGGAAAGATTAAAAAGGGTCCTAAGGGGAAACTTTCTCACGCAAAGAGTGGTGCATGTCTATAATGAGCGGCCAGAGGAAGTGGTGGAGACTGGTTACAATTACAATATTTAAAAGGCATCTGGACGGGTATATGAATAGGAAGGGTTTAGACAGATATGGACTAAGCACTGGCAAGTGGGGCTAGATTAATTCAGGACACCTGGTCGGCATGGACAAGTTAGACAGGCGAGTCTGTTTCTGTATTTTATATTTCTATGGCTCTAGAAGAATTCATTCTAAAAGGCAAAGACTTAAATACAGAAAGAAAGATGCCAGGTCCCACAAAGCTAGAGTTAAGTGGGTGAAAGCAACTCATCTCGTTTCTGATTTTGACTAGCGATATAAAACTTTGCCCGCTCCACTCATAGCATTTGTGTTTTTCTCTCTTCCTAATTTATTTGTGTGGTTAGCAAATTTTTAAAGGGATAAAGTTTAACAATAAATTGAGAAATATTGTTCTCTTTAACTGTTTTTATTAATATTAAGGTTGTTACATTAAGTAGTTTTTTTCTAATGTTACAGGAGGAACCTGGTTTATTTTTTCTTTTATCCAAGGGATTAGTCAATCTGATGCAAGTTGGGATTTCTGGTAGTTTCATTAAATCTTCACATTTGTGGTTACTCCAGGCCTGATGTCCAGGCCCTATTCTAGTGAGTCATGACAAAGTTTGGGATCTTGTGGCCAGGACATTTTGAAACAAGGACAATGTACAATTGGGTGTGGAGTTCATATAATTAATAAAATATAAAAGGATAAACACAAAGTTTTGCAATAAAAAATAAGACGCCCTCGAACCTGGTCGGGTTTTTCTGCAGGTTGAGGTAATGCTGCTGACGAACTTACAAGAGACCACAAAAGCTAAAGGCAGGATATTGTTAACCTTGGGTAGAACATAGACAATCCACATGCAAGACTTTGTAAAAACATCAGATAATGTAAGACACCTGGACTAATAAGTGTGGGAATTATAATATGTAAATTGTAATAATTGTATAAAGATTGGAGGCTTTTATAACACACCAAAGTTTAATTTTACACTTTTTACGGTGTAGGATTAGTTCCCTGCATGCAGATAATTTAAACTAATGTCACCCCATTTCCTGAAGCACATTAACGATTTGTCAAATTGTTCAATAACAGGTGCTTAAGGGTTCTTTCAACTATTTCACATTTGGGTGGCACAGTGGTTAGCACTGCTGCCTCACAGCACCAGAGTCTGTTCAATTCCCACCTCAGACGACTGACTGTGTGGGGTTTGCACATTCTCCCTGTGTCTGCATTGGTTTCCTCCCACACTCCAAAAATGTGCAGGTTAGGTGAATTGACCATGCTAAATTGCCCATAGTGTTAGGTGAAGGGGAATGGGTCTGGGTGGGTTGTTCTTCGGAGGGTTGGTGTGGACTTGTTGGGCCGAAGGGCCTGTTTCCACACTGTAATTAATCTAACCTAATTTTACTAAATTCCAGCACTTTACACATCCTCCCCAAGGGCAGTTACTCACCAAATTTTGACTTTTTCTGTGATGTTACTTTGATTTTATTTCAAATTCAGCATGTATATTCTTCCCTTCCCTCTTCTTCAACAGGTCAGTCTCTCCATCACTGCCTCTCCTAACTCCACCTTGATAGAATTCCCTGCTTTTGTAGCCACAGCATTTATATGAATGGTCCAATTAATTCTCTGTTTAATGAAAAGGCCCAGGTTATATGGAGGAGGCTGGTTCTATGATGGCAATGTTGTTGAATTTCTGAGATAACGTGTTGAAAATGTTCATTGTTTGGCTCTTGTGTAGCATGAACATTATTTGCCATTAATTCGTCTTAAGCTTTCACTCTGTCTGCTATAAGCCCACAGCAACTGCTATATCTTTTGAAACTGGGTCAGCTTGGTCAACGCTGTTCAGTGACAGTATTGGACATTTAATTGCTCAGAGTACATTTCATGCTGTTGCTAGCCTTTGTACTTTCTCCAAGTGATGTTCAACATGAAGTAGCTAAGAGGTCATTGTCAGAGGTAATATCCTTGTTGTGTTTGACCTGATGCCATGAGACTTCAAGAGATCAACCTTGAGGATTCCAAGGATCAATCCCTCATGATTGCATATCACTATGCTGCCACTTCTTCTGGATCTGTCCTGGTGGAAATACAAAGACACCAATTGCTAAATGTTGCAACACAGGTTAGCAAAGATATTAAAAAGAAAACAAGTAAACACAAGCATTTATTTCAAAAGGGACAGAATTGCAAAGTAAAGAAGTAATGTTAAACCTATATCTAACATTAATTAGACTACATGAAGAATTTGGATTTGGATGGGTACATGGATGGGTGCTTAATCTAGGTTAGAAGTTCGGCACAACATCGTGGGCCGAAGGGCCTGTTCTGTGATGTATGGTTCTATGTTCTATGTTCTATGTTCTAATATTGTGTGCAGTTCCGGTCACCATGTTGTTATGAAGATGTAGGTTTACTCTCCCTTTCAGAGCATTAAAAGTTAGCAGTGATAGTGCCAAGTGTTCTCAATAAGGCACATTGTAACATGTGCTCAAGCTACTGGCGTGGCAAGGGTAACTGGTTGCCTGGAAATGGCAAAACAGATGCAAATTAGTCAAATCAATTTAAATTATACTCCAAAAAATACCAAACTCTAATCCAGTTTGAATTTCGTAAATTGACAATCTTAAAAGCCAATGACACAATCCAATGCTTTGGGGATATAAAACTGGGAAAATTCAACAGTTGGGAGGAGAACTGCCAAGCTACCAGCATGTAAAAAGACTGCCTGAAAAATAGCTCTCTTATAAGTACCTTTATCGATCAGTAACCTGTGAAGCAGAATCCCTAAGAAGAAGAAAACAAGACACGGGAAGATCCAACTAGAAGAAGTGAACGCTGCCTGGTTTTGAAATAAGAAGTTTTGTTTTGTACATTGTAATTGGGAATTTTATTGGATTAGTATTGTAGATTGGAAGGTAAAACATAGGTTAGAGTAAGGAATTGTAAATAATCGTTAGTTAATTATTCTCTTGAAGAAATAAAGTTGTTAAATTTTACTTTAAATAATGCTTGGCCTCTTGAATTTTCACAGATCACTGCACGGGATAAATCTTTTTTGTGTTGCTGGGTTTAAATTAAGAGTTTACCCTGTGTCATAACAATATTATAAGTATTATGTAGAGGCACTGGAGAAGGTGCTGCAATACCAGAATTGTACGTGTACAAATATTAGGAAAGGGTCGACAGGCTGGCTCTCTTCCATCTTGGAAAGGGTGACATATTGAAGGTCTTTAAAATTATGGAAGGTTCTGAGAAAGTGGATTCAGAGGGAATGTTTCCTCCTTTGGGGCAGCACAGTGGCTCAGGAGTTAGCACTGCTGCCTCACAGCGCAAGGGACCCAAGTTCGATTCCATTTTCAGGAGTCTGGATGTAAGTTTGCTTGCCTAGCTGAAAGGTTTGTTTTCAGGCATTTTGTTGCCATGCTAGGTAACATCATCAGTGAGCCTCCCGATGAAACACTGGTGTTATGTCTTGTTATGTGTTTTGGGTTTCCTTGGGTTGGTGATGTCATTTCTGGTTCTTTTTCTCACGGGGTGGTAGATGGGGTCTAACTCAATGTGTTTGTTGATAGAGTTCTGGTTAGATTGCCATGCTTCTAGGAATTCTCGTGTATGTCTCTGTTTGGCTTGTGCTAGGGTGGATGTGTTGTCCCAGTGTGGTATCCTTCCTCATGTATGTAAGGATACTAGTGAGAATGGGCCATGTTAGCGAGTTTTGAAGCTCAGGTTGAGGTTCTGGATGTAGGTTTGCTCGCTGAGCTGGAAGGTTCACTTCCAGAAGTTTCGTCACCTTACTAGGTAACATATTCAGTGGGCTTCTGGGTGAAGCACTGCTGATGATCCCTGCTTTCTATTTATATCTTTGGATTGGTGATGCCATTTCCAGTGATGATGTTCATTTCCTGTTGTTTTTCTCAGGGGGTGGTAGATGGGGTCTAACTCAATGTGTTTGTTGATAGAGTTCTGGTTGGAATGCCATGCTTCTAGGAATTCTCATCTGTGTCTCTGTTTGGCTTGTCCAAGGATGGATGTGGGTCATGTCTTTTTGTGGCTAGTTGATGTTCATGTATCCTGGTGGCTAGTTTTCTGCCTGTTTGTCACAGTTCTTGCAACATATTTTGTAAACGATATTTGTTTTGTGTTGGTTTCCTTTATATGCTGGTTTGAATTTCCCCAGTAAAGACATTCAAGACCTGACTGGCACAAAATTCACTAAAGAGGAGGAAAACAACAACAAACTGCCATTCCTAGATGTCACAGTAGGATGATCAGCCAATGGGAAACTTCAAACCAGTGTCTACAGAAAAGCAATACATACAGACCAAATATTGAACTACAAAAGCAATCATCTCAACAACCACAAATGAAGCTGCATTAGAACATTATTTCAATGAGCCACCACACACTGCAGCACAGAGGAACTACAAAGAGCAGAGGAAAATCACCTATACAGCATATTCAAAAAGAAGGGGTACCCAATGAACACAGTCCACCGATTTCTCAGCAACAAACCCAAACCACCAGATAAAACACATCCAGAAACGCTAGCCACTCTCCCCTACATCAAAGACATCTCGGAAATGACTGCCAGGCTACTCAGACCCCTTGGCATCATGGTAGCCCACAAACCCACCAACACAGTAAAACAGCAGCTAATGAACTTAAAAGGCCCTATACAGACAACAAGCAAAACGAACATCATTTACAAAATACCATGCAAGAACTGTAATAAACACTACATTGGACAAACAGGCAGAAAACTAGCCACCAGGATACATGAACATCAACTAGCCACAAATAGACATGACCCTCTCTCACTAGTATCCTTACATTCAGATAAGGAAGGACACCGCTTTGACTGGGACAACCCATCCATCCTAGGACAAGCCAAACAGAGACATGCACGAAAATTCCTAGAAGCATGGCATTCCAACTTGAACTCTGTCAACAAACATATGGATTTGGACCCCCATCTACCACCCTTTGAGAACAACAACTGGAAATGACTTCACCACAGGAAATGACATCACCAACCCAAGAAAACCTGAACACATAAGTAGAAAACAGAACATAACACCAGCGCTTCACCAGAGGCTCACTGATGATGTTAACTAGTATGGTGACGAAACATCCGAAAATGAACTTTCCAGCTCAGCGAGCAAACTTACATCCAGAACCTCAACCTGAGCGACAAATCTTCTCAAAACTTGCTAGCTGTGTGGAGTTTGCATATTCTCCCCATGTCTGCATGGGTTTTCTCCTACAGTCCAAAAATATGACTTTGGTGGGATGTTACTCATGCCCCCCCGACACATTAACAGCACAGAGGTGGAACGAGTGGAGAATGTCAAGCTCCTGGGAGTGGTCATCAACAACAAGCTTTCTTGGACTCTTCATGTGGATGCATTGGTTACAAAGGTACAACACGTCTCTTCTTCCTCAGGCAGCTGAGAAAATTTGGCATGACGGCGAATACCTTTGCCAATTTTTATAGGTGCGCCATTGAGAGCATTCTGTCTGGATGTATCACTACCTGGTATGGCAACTGTACCATTCCAAGACCAGAGACAGTTACAGAGTGGTGAGCTCAGCCTGGACAATCACAAAGGCCAACCTTCCATCTATAGGATCCATCTACCAGGCCCGGTGTCAAGGAAAGGCTGCCAGCATTCTCAAAGATCCATCCCACACAGGCAATGATTTTCTACAACCTCTACCATTGGGGAGAAGGTACAGAAGCCTGAACACACGCACCAGCCGGTTTTAGAACAGTTTCTAGCCTACTATTGTTAGAATATTGAATGGACTCACAAACTCTGAGAATTCGTCTTGTACCTGTGTTTTAGTTTTGCCACTGTTTACCTATTATTTACTTATATATGTTATTTAACTCTGTGATCTGCCTGTATTGCTCACAAGACAAAGCTTTTCATTGTGCCTCTGTACACGAGACAATGAATTCAATTCAATTCAATGCGCAGTTTAGATGGATTGGCCATGGGAAATGCAGTTACACAGATAGAGTAGGATGATCTTCAGACTTGATGGGCTGAATGGCCTGCTTCCACACTATAGGGATTCTATGAATGTGGGAAAGAGCACATCTTGAAACTAATAATATAAGACAGTCACCTCAAAACTGAATGGGGAATTCAGGAGAATCCCAGAAAGCGAGAATGTGAAAGTTACTGCAGCTGGAGTGGTGGAAGCAAATAGTTTTAAGGGGAAGCAGAATTTCAAAGGGGAAGGAATATGGTTATGAAGCTGGATTTAGATCAGGAAAGGTGGAAAGAGGCTGGTTGGGCTGAATGGTCTTTTTCTGTAGTGTATATCCAAGACTATCCTGTTCACCTAACTCCTCAGGTTGTTCAAGACAGTGCCAATGTGTTGTTTCGGGAAGCAGCACAATTGATATCCATGTCCCGTGTTAGAAACACAGGCAGACTTTCCTCAGGACACACTGGAGAAAGATCTACAATCTTGGCACCCCATCCACCCTTCACATTGCCACAAAAGCTCTTCAATGTGAAGTCCCTGGTCTGCATCCATTGAGAAAAGGAATGATCAGCCAGCCCAGAAAAACAGGGTTCACAATGGAACCTCTGAGCCGCTTCCCCTCATCCCACTGAGCGCAGCTTCCACGTGCAATGGGACACTAAGTGTCCAGGAGGGAGCAAGCAGTACCCAGATAATGTCTGTACTCTCCCTGTCCCAGGTGAGCAGGCAGTACCCGGGTAATGTCTGTACTCTCCCTGTCCCAGGTGAGCAGGCAGTACCCGGGTAATGTCTGTACTCTCCCTGTCCCAGGTGAGCAGGCAGTACCCGGGTAATGTCTATACTCACCCTGTCCCAGGTGAGCAGGCAGTACCCGGGTAATGTCTGTACTCTCCCTGTCCCAGGTGAGCAGGCAGTACCCGGGTAATGTCTGTACTCTCCCTGTCCCAGGTGAGCAGGCAGTACCCGGGAAATGTCTGTATGCCCCCTGTCCCAGGTGAGCAGGCAGTACCCGGGTAATGTCTGTACTCTCCCTGTCCCAGGTGAGCAGGAGTACCCGGGTAATGACTGTATGCTCCCTGTCCCAGGTGAGCAGGCAGTACCCAGGTAATGTCTGTATACCCCCTGTCCCAGGTGAACAGGCAGTACCCGGGTAATGTCTGTATGCCCCCTGTCCCAGCTGAACAGGCAGTACCCGGGTAATATCTGTACACTCGCTGTCCCAGGTGAACAGGTAGTACCACGGTAATGTCTGTACTCTCCCTGTCCCAGGTGAACAGGCAGTATCTGGGTAATGTCTGTATGCTCCCTGTCCCAGCTGAACAGGCAGTACCCAGGTAATGTCTGTATACCCCCTGTCCCAGGTGAACAGGCAGTACCCGGGTAATGTCTGTATGTCCCCTGTCCCAGCTGAACAGGCAGTACCCAGGTAATATCTGTACACTCGCTGTCCCAGGTGAACAGTCAGTACCAAGGAAATGTCTGTACGCTCCCTGTCCCAGGTGCACAGGCAGTACCCAGGAAATGTCTGTACGCTCCCTGTCCCAGCTGAACAGGCAGTACCCGGGTAATGTCTGTACTCTCCCTGTCCCAGGTGAGCAGGCAGTACCCGGGTAATGTCTGTATGCCCCCTGTCCCAGGTGAGCAGGCAGTACCCGGGTAATGTCTGTACTCTCCCTGTCCCAGGTGAGCAGGCAGTACCCGGGTAATGACTGTATGCTCCCTGTCCCAGGTGAGCAGGCAGTACCAGGTAATGTCTGTATGCTTCCTGTCCCAGGTGAACAGGCAGTACCCGGGTCATGTCTGTACTCTCCCTGTCCCAGGTGAGCAGGCAGTATGAGGGTAATGTCTGTACACTCCCTATCCCAGGTGAACAGGTAGTACCACGGTAATGTCTGTACCCTCCCTGTCCCAGGTGAACAGGCAGTATCTGGGTAATGTCTGTATGCTCCCTGTCCCAGCTGAACAGGCAGTACCCAGGTAATGTCTGTATACCCCCTGTCCCAGGTGAACAGGCAGTACCCGGGTAATGTCTGTATGCCCCCTGTCCCAGCTGAACAGGCAGTACCCGGGTAATATCTGTACACTCGCTGTCCCAGGTGAACAGTCAGTACCAAGGAAATGTCTGTACGCTCCCTGCCCCAGGTGAACAGGCAGTACCCAGGAAATGTCTGTACGCTCCCTGTCCCAGCTGAACAGGCAGTACCCGGGCAATGTCTGTACGCTCCCTGTCCCAGGTGAACAGGCAGTACCCGGGTAATGTCTGTATGCTCCCTGTCCCAGCTGAACAGGCAGTACCCGGGTAATGTCTGTATGCCCCCTGTCCCAGGTGAGCAGTCAGTACCAAGGAAAAGTCTGTATGCTCCCTGTACCAGGTGAACAGGCAGTACCCGGGTAATGTCTGTACTCTCCCTGTCCCAGGTGAACAGGCAGTACCCGGGTAATGTCTGTACTCTCCCTGTCCCAGGTGAACAGGCAGTACCCGGGTAATGTCTGTACTCTCCCTGTCCCAGGTGAGCAGGCAGTACCCGGGTAATGTCTGTACTCTCCCTGTCCCAGGTGAGCAGGCAGTACCCGGGTAATGTCTGTACTCTCCCTGTCCCAGGTGAGCAGGTAGTACCAGGGTAATGTCTGTACTCTCCCTGTCCCAGGTGAGCAGGCAGTACCAGGGTAATGTCTGTATCCTCCCTGTCCCAGGTGAGCAGGCAGTACCCGGGTAATGTCTGTACTCTCCCTGTCCCAGGTGAGCAGGCAGTACCTGGGTAATGTCTGTACTCTCCCTGTCCCAGGTGAGCAGGCAGTACCTGGGTAATGTCTGTACTCTCCCTGTCCCAGGTAAACAGGCAGTACATGGGTAATGTCTGTATCCTCCCTGTCCCAGGTGAGCAGGCAGTACCCGGGTAATGTCTGTACTCTCCCTGTCCCAGGTGAGCAGGTAGTACCAGGGTAATGTCTGTACTCTCCCTGTCCCAGGTGAGCAGGCAGTACCAGGGTAATGTCTGTATCCTCCCTGTCCCAGGTGAGCAGGCAGTACCCGGGTAATGTCTGTACTCTCCCTGTCCCAGGTGAGCAGGCAGTACCTGGGTAATGTCTGTACTCTCCCTGTCCCAGGTGAGCAGGCAGTACCTGGGTAATGTCTGTATCCTCCCTGTCCCAGGTGAACAGGCAGTACCTGGGTAATGTCTGTACTCACCCTGTCCCAGGTGAGCAGGCAGTACCTGGGTAATGTCTGTATCCTCCCTGTCCCAGGTGAACAGGCAGTACCTGGGTAATGTCTGTATCCTCCCTGTCCCAGGTGAACAGGCAGTACCCGGGTAATGTCTGTACTCTCCCTGTCCCAGGTGAATAGGCAGTACCAGGGTAATGTCTGTATCCTCCCTGTCCCAGGTAAACAGGCAGTACCTGGGTAATGTCTGTACTCACCCTGTCCCAGGTGAGCAGGCAGTACCTGGGTAATGTCTGTATCCTCCCTGTCCCAGGTGAACAGGCAGTATCTGGGTAATGTCTGTACTCTCCCTGTCCCAGGTGAGCAGGCAGTACCTGGGTAATGTCTGTATCCTCCCTGTCCCAGGTGAACAGGCAGTACCTTGGTAATGTCTGTATCCTCCCTGTCCCAGGTAAACAGGCAGTACCCGGGTAATGTCTGTACTCTCCCTGTCCCAGGTGAGCAGGCAGTACCCGGGTAATGTCTGTACTCTCCCTGTCCCAGGTGAGCAGGCAGTACCCGGGTAATGTCTGTACTCTCCCTGTCCCAGGTGAGCAGGCAGTACCCGGGTAATGTCTGTACTCTCCCTGTCCCAGGTGAATAGGCAGTACCCGGGTAATGTCTGTATCCTCCCTGTCCCAGGTGAGCAGGCAGTACCCGGGTAATGTCTGTATCCTCCCTGTCCCAGGTGAACAGGCAGTACCAGGGTAATGTCTGTACTCTCCCTGTCCCAGGTGAACAGGCAGTACCAGGGTAATGTCTGTACTCTCCCTGTCCCAGGTGAACAGGCAGTTCCCGGGTAATGTCTGTACTCTCCCTGTCCCAGGTGAACAGGCAGTACCAGGGTAATGTCTGTACTCTCCCTGTCCCAGGTGAACAGGCAGTATCTGGGTAATGTCTGTACTCTCCCTGTCCCAGGTGAACAGGCAGTATCTGGGTAATGTCTGTATCCTCCCTGTCCCAGGTGAACAGGCAGTACCCGGGTAATGTCTGTACTCTCCCTGTCCCAGGTGAACAGGCAGTATCTGGGTAATGTCTGTACTCTCCCTGTCCCAGGTGAGCAGGCAGTACCAGGTAATGTCTGTATGCTTCCTGTCCCAGGTGAACAGGCAGTACCCTGGTCATGTCTGTACTCTCCCTGTCCCAGGTGAGCAGGCAGTACCACGGTAATGTCTGTACCCTCCCTGTCCCAGGTGAACAGGCAGTATCTGGGTAATGTCTGTATGCTCCCTGTCCCAGCTGAACAGGCAGTACCCAGGTAATGTCTGTATACCCCCTGTCCCAGGTGAACAGGCAGTACCCGGGTAATGTCTGTATGCCCCCTGTCCCAGCTGAACAGGCAGTACCCGGGTAATATCTGTACACTCGCTGTCCCAGGTGAACAGTCAGTACCAAGGAAATGTCTGTACGCTCCCTGCCCCAGGTGAACAGGCAGTACCCAGGAAATGTCTGTACGCTCCCTGTCCCAGCTGAACAGGCAGTACCCGGGCAATGTCTGTACGCTCCCTGTCCCAGGTGAACAGGCAGTACCCGGGTAATGTCTGTATGCTCCCTGTCCCAGCTGAACAGGCAGTACCCGGGTAATGTCTGTATGCCCCCTGTCCCAGGTGAGCAGTCAGTACCAAGGAAAAGTCTGTATGCTCCCTGTACCAGGTGAACAGGCAGTACCCGGGTAATGTCTGTACTCTCCCTGTCCCAGGTGAACAGGCAGTACCCGGGTAATGTCTGTACTCTCCCTGTCCCAGGTGAACAGGCAGTACCCGGGTAATGTCTGTACTCTCCCTGTCCCAGGTGAGCAGGCAGTACCCGGGTAATGTCTGTACTCTCCCTGTCCCAGGTGAGCAGGCAGTACCCGGGTAATGTCTGTACTCTCCCTGTCCCAGGTGAGCAGGTAGTACCAGGGTAATGTCTGTACTCTCCCTGTCCCAGGTGAGCAGGCAGTACCAGGGTAATGTCTGTATCCTCCCTGTCCCAGGTGAGCAGGCAGTACCCGGGTAATGTCTGTACTCTCCCTGTCCCAGGTGAGCAGGCAGTACCTGGGTAATGTCTGTACTCTCCCTGTCCCAGGTGAGCAGGCAGTACCTGGGTAATGTCTGTACTCTCCCTGTCCCAGGTAAACAGGCAGTACATGGGTAATGTCTGTATCCTCCCTGTCCCAGGTGAGCAGGCAGTACCCGGGTAATGTCTGTACTCACCCTGTCCCAGGTGAACAGGCAGTATCTGGGTAATGTCTGTACTCTCCCTGTCCCAGGTGAGCAGGCAGTACCTGGGTAATGTCTGTACTCTCCCTGTCCCAGGTAAACAGGCAGTACATGGGTAATGTCTGTATCCTCCCTGTCCCAGGTGAGCAGGCAGTACCCGGGTAATGTCTGTACTCTCCCTGTCCCAGGTGAACAGGCAGTATCTGGGTAATGTCTGTACTCTCCCTGTCCCAGGTGAACAGGCAGTACCCGGGTAATGTCTGTACTCTCCCTGTCCCAGGTGAGCATCTGGGAGGAGCGTTGAGTAGTTCCTGTCACGTGAGGCCCATACCTGACGGACAGAGAGAGCCGCACCCCCCAGATACCGAGAGACCGTCAGAGAGCTGCACCCCCAGACACTGACAGAGACAGAGACAGAGACACAGCTGTATCCCCAGACACCGAGCGCTGCTCTCTCCGCCTGAGAATGATCGAATCGAGCCTGAAGTACGACCCGAAAAGAGATGTAAGTTTCTGCACTTCCTCCCCGTCCCCTTTCTGATCCTGAGCCTGTTTAAAAAGAACTGAAGCTCCACAGATTGATCTTTAACCAAGGTCTTCAGTGCCAGGTCGGTGGGCAGGGCTGGAGAGTGCAGAATTCGGTTTGGCGCTGAGCACTCGGAAACTTCCTCCAGGCTCTGGACTGAGCACAAGTTTCACCTTGGAATTAAAAAAAAAAGTTCAAATCGGCAGTAGGACACCGCTGACTTTTGAACTGGGGAGTCAGGCAGCAGGCTGACTGAGCCAAGTCGAGATTACCGTGTAAAAGCAATGTGTTAGGGATGCTGGAAATCTGAAATAAAAACAGCAAGTGCTCGGGATACTCAGCAGGTCTGCTGCATCTGTGGAGAGAGACTTACACGTTAATGTCTCGAGTTCCCTGTTATTCTGCTTCAAAACTAAAATATAATGGAAAACAATGTCCCTCTTGCCCTGTCAACAGCATAAAAAAACGAGTGGAGGGTGCTCAGAGTGAAAAAAAAAAGTGGTGGTGGTAAAGGAGTAATTGAAAGGTGTAAATGTTAGGTTTGAGAAGGAGAAAATTTGTCCACTTTGCTGACAACAAAACCAACAAGGCACAATCCAGACATGGCTGGAGGTTGTAATCAAAATGGAGGACAGAGGTCATTCTGGGAAGTTATTGCACTTCAGTTAAGTGCTGGAGGCTGTCAGTTGACCAAGCAGAAACTGAGGTGGTATTGTGTTGAGCGTTACAGGAGCAGTGTCGCAAACACAGTACAGAGATGTTAGCAGCATGTGAACAAGATGGTTCATTAAAATGGCAAGCAACTTAATGATGTCCATATTGTATATTGAAATATTGTAAACTCTAAGCTCAGAACAATGCCTGGTTTAAAGGTTCCTGTTTGAGGTCACATGGAAAATATACAAAATGAATTTTGAATCTTATTGGAATCAGATTGGGAGGAGACATGTATCATAGGAGATATCCAACGCCTGTAATGCAACTAATGTTTACTGTTGCACTTTGGTTCTGATCTGAAAGAATAATTTTGGAATTATAGAACAGGTTATTCAGCTTTGACTCATGAGAGAGAATATTTTCCTCTGTCAGAAAATTGTGGATTTAACTCGTGCCAGAGACTTGAATAAATAATCCAGGCTGACACTCCCAGTGCAATACGGAGGAAAAACTGCACTGTATCATCTTAAAGATGAGATGTCTGCCCTTGTAGCTTAATTTAAAGGTCTGATGGCACTTTTAAGAACTGTCACTTTTCCTACATTATATCAATGACACTATTTCTGCACTGGAGTACTGGTTGTGAAAAAAAAAATTCAAGGAATGTAGGTTGAAACACAAAACTCAGAGTGGGAGATTTTATTTAATCACAGTGCATGACCTTCCTGAATGAGCGATTAATGCAGGCAGTCATTGCTGTGCAGGACTTGTATCTATGGAACATAGTGTCCATACCAGTCATGGTTCTGAAGTTTTGTTCTCTGACCCCAACAAGATGAAAAAAATCTTGTTATTCCACTACTTAACATTACCGGATACTCTCCATTATTCCCAAATGTTATGAATTATAAACAATCACAGAATGCTGGAGAAACGTGGGTCTCTCAGCATCTGTGGTGAAAGAAATAGCATTTTCAGACCTGTTAAGTTCCTTCAGCACTCTGTTCCAGATTTCTAACATCTGCAGTATTTTGTCTTTATTACAAATTTTAGGAAGGGCAGAATCTCCAGTAACACCATGCTGTTTCTCAGTTCCAGTGGGCAAATGTAGAGCAACGTGCTGGATTTATAATAGCTGCTGTATTATGGCAGTCATTGTGCCGTTTGATATTAGTTTCCTGTCTCGTGTATTTTTAGGGAAGGAATAAAGTGGAGAGAATTCTGCCTTGGCTGGGTGGTATAAAACCTGTCATAGTTCTGTGCAAATTTTAAAAGTGAGGGGTTTGTTTTTGAGTGAGATGCATCACTTCAAATGGATAGTTTACTCATGTATTCCATAATAGTTTTGAGTTAGGGTAGCAGAGATTTTGAACCGTGGAACCATAGTTGTTCTGTAGTCTGTGAGCGGCACGGTGGCTGAGTGGTTAGCACTGCTGCCCCACAGCGCCAGGGACCTGAGTTCGATTCCATCTTCAGGCGACTGTCTGTGTGGAGTTTGCACATTGTCCCTATGTCTGCATGGGTTTCCTTCCACAAACCAAAGATGTGCAGGTTAGGAGAATTGGCTGTGCTAAATTGCCCATATTGGTTAGGTGCATTAGTCAAGGTTAAATAACAGGTAGGGGAATGGGTCTGGGTGGATTACTCTTTAGAGGGTCAATGTGGACTTGTTGGGCCAAAGGGTTTGTTTCCATACTGTAGGGATTCTTATTCTAAATTCTGTCCCCTCATTTTGTGTCTCACCCAAGTATCGATGTTCTCTAACTGCTGAAAGGATGGGAGAACATCAGTGATCTAATTTGCAGGAGTTCAGAGAATAAATCCAGGTTTATACTATTTGAATAGAAAGTGATGTAAATCTGAAGCTTGAATGTGAGAATTTTGCTTAGCATTTGGCATTCATTAATGTTATTGGTTGTGGATATTGTTGCTAGCTTTAAGTTGTTTTGTGTTTATTACTCAGGATAGGTTTCAGGCTTTCTGGATTTAGGAAGCCTGGGGAATTTTTCTCAAACTGCTGAACAAGGTCCTGTTTCGATACAGTTACTATTGTTGAGAATACAAGATACAGAGCATAACTGAGGCCTCATAATCTACAGCAGAAAATGGTTGCTAACTTAACTCAGATTTGATTTTTAAAAGTGGGGAGATAATAGGAAGGAAACTGAGCAAAGCAGAGAAGGTTACAGGGTTCTGGGAATGAATATTGCAATATAATTAAAGGACAGAGCATTTGTAACTTAAGAAAAAAAAACCTCCCAAGATGTCCCAAATTGTTGTGTGCTCAATTGAGTTCTATTTTAAAGAGAACATAGTAACCTATCTGCATATAGCAGGGTCCCATAGACATCAATGAGATGATTGAGCAGTATTGAGGTACTGTGTGGAATAGTGGGATTGAAGAAATGGACAGTGAGCTTTTCAAATTAAACTTGTGCATTCTTAGGAATCATTCAGTTTCAAATATTTGAAATCTGAAACCACAGAGGTCCAGCACTAATTCTTGTGTTAAAGATCAACAGTCTACTTCCCAACCTGACTGCTTCTAATAATTAAGTCAATGCTCATTTAAGAGGCAGCAGCAGTCTTAAAAGATTGTGGACGAGTGATTCTGTGCTTTAACATAGTTTAATTTGTCCTTGCTCCTCCCCTGTTGTGATGACTCAGGACATGACGGAATGGATGTGCTGTAGATACTCACCAGTTTTGCCTGTGTTACTTTGAACTGATTAGTCATGGCTGTGAATTTATTCTAGTTTATTTTAAGATGTGGGCGGGGTATTACGTTTCTCTGAAAGTAAATGAGTAATCAGAAACTCCTAGATATGACCGGGACTCATCCATCATTCGCAAAAAGCAACTAAAAAAAAAGATGCAACATTGAAAGATTTATTTTTCCCATTTGGATGGATTAGTTAGGATTCAGTTGTTGCTGCTCTTACTGTGGTTATAGTCTGAGGTAAATGGTCAGTGTCTTCTCACTGGTAAAACGGTCTCAAACAGAGGCAAAAAATGGTAGACCAGTTGAGTCAGCTCCAACATTGTGTTATATATGTTCTGAGGAAGCTTCACTTGAACTGAAACATTAACTCTGATTTCTCTCCACATATGCTGCCAGATCTGCTGAGCTTTTCCAGCAGTTTGTTTTTATTTCTGATTTACAGCATCTGCAGTTCTTTTGTTTTTTTATTTTGTTATATTTGTGTCAGTGGTAGCTCAGTGACTAGCAGTTTTGGTGCTAAATCAGCTGGTTGTATTCAATCCTGACTTCAGAGTCCTGAATACACAGCCCAGGCTGGATATTTGCTGCTGTACAGGAGGAGTGTTGCACTGCCTTTTGGACAAGATATTAATCTGAAGCCTTATTAAGTGAAAGTTACACTTCAGCTGTGATTGAATTTTGCAAGTACTTCACTCATAGCAAAGCTTTTGGGGTTGGTCTGAGCTTGTGAAAATCACCCCCTCCTCTTCCTCCAGGACCTGACATCAACGCTCCTACCATGCCAAACGTGATATCCCAATCCTCCCTAAAAATTACCTTCCTTCTCGGAAGGAGCTCCTTTTGCAATTATTGTTTGTAGTGTTTAATAATTTTACTTTAGAACTCTTTGGTATGTAACTCTATAGATGACTGCACCTTGCGTGTATCCAGACATTCCTTATAGTGCATTGAGGGTTTCTGGCTCTACTATTTTTTTTCAAGCATGAGGATGAGATCCCCACTATCCTGTGGATGAAAGCATTCTTCCTTGACACCTCTCCAGTATTTCTGACCATTACCTTGCCAGTATTTCTGACCATTACTTCAAATCTGTTTACGCTAGTTATTCATCTTTCTGGTAAGGGAAATGAGTTCTTCGTACCCACTCTATTCAGGCTTCTCATAGTTTCTCTACCACAATTAAATCTCCTTGCAACCTCCTCTGTTCCATTTACAAAATAAGTGCCCCACTTATCTAGTCTTTCCACATAACTGAAATTTTCCTCATGTGGTTACATCCTCCTAAATATCCCATTTCTCTTTTGTGACTGGATCTTTCCTGGAATGTGGATCCGGATTTTCCTTTGGCCAGATAGATGTTTCTGCAGCATAGATGGTATTATCTATCAGGATCCTGCAGAGTTCCCAGTGGAATTGCTTGGGAAATTGAAGATTCTCATGGGCAATTGACTTAAACCTGGAACCCTCTGAATCCATTTAAATCTGAAAATTCAGAGGGCTTTTCTGCAGCTAAGTAAATAGTTACCCAAGAAATGCAAAATGATTTAAAAATCTAGTGTAATCCTTGGATAACTACTATACTCTACCCCCATCTTGCCACCTTGCACCACCTCACTTTGTGACACTGCAACACCTTTTCTTGAGGCCCCACTGCCTTGGGACTGAAAGCCCCTTCCCAACCTGGCAGTCCTCCCCCTCCTCTTCCTCCAGGACCTGACATCAACACTCCTACCCTGCCAAACGTGATATCCCAATCCTCCCTGAACAGTGGAATACTTATTTGGCCTCATTTCCACATGGCACCCTACCCTCCTGGAACTTGCCCTTTATGGGATCTGTTAAAGGGGCTGTTTTTAATGATGAACTTTAAAATCACAAAAGCTGGCAACCAATGTTATGATATGGTTTGACTTCCCCTAACTGTCCTACACTTTGAGGGTCCTATCAGATTTAAAATGTAGTTCCTCATTTCCGAAGGAGTTCTGATTGAACTGAAGTGTGAAGTTCTTTCTCAATGTAAAACGCAGAAGTAGAATAGCAATCTGACTGTGATTGTTACTCTTTAGAAAATCCTGCCCGTGGTGACCCGAATTGTATGCAGTCATGTAGCTGTATCTAACTACTGTTATATATTTCTAGTATAACCCCAGCAAATAAAGAAAAGCATTTCAAATGCTGTCTTAACTACCTTATCTATCTGTCCAGCCATTGCTTTGTATCTGTGGATATGCACTATGTGATTTCTGTACACATTTCAATATCTTACCATTTATTATCCATTCCATTGCCTTGTTTTGTTCCCCAAATACATTACTTCTGAACTGAATTTTATTTGCCTTTTTTCTGTTGACCTAGTTAGCCCAATGGTATCTTTTCCAGTCTACAACTTTCTTCCTTATTATTAACCACAATCAATTTTTTTCAACTGTGAACTTATTGATCTCAGGCTTTTACATTTAGGTGGCATAGTGGCTCAGTGGTTAGCACTGCTGCCTCACAGCACCAGGGACCTGGGTTTGATTCCAGCCTCGGGTGACTGTCTGTGTGGAGTTTGCACATTCTCCCCATTTCTGCGTGGGTTTCCTCTGGGTGCTCCAGTTTCTTCCGTAATCCAAAAATGTGCAGGTCAGGTGAATTGGCTGTGCTAAATTGCCCTTAGTGTTCAGGGATGTGTAGGTAAGGTGCATTGTTCAGGGGTAAATATAGGATAATAGAGTACGGAAATGGATTACTCTTCAGAGGATCGTTGTGGACTTGTGGGCCAAAGGGCCTGTTTTTGTACTGTAGGGATTCTGTAAGTCTAAGTCATTGATATAAGCCTCTTTGATTCCATCCTTTGATTTCAACCACTGAGCCAATTATAGATCCAAATTGTACTTTTCTGCTGGATTCAGTATGTTTTTACTTTCTGACCAATGTATTTGTGGGACTTCATGCAACATCTTTCTGAAGTACACATGGACTATATAAATACACATTAACCAACATCTTATTTCCTTCTCAAATCATTCAACCAATGTAGTCAGAAACAATCGTTTGCTAACAAATCCATCCTGGCTGTTCGCAATTAATTGATGCTTTCCTAAATGATCATTAATGCTGTCCCTCAGAGTTTTTCCAGTAATTTTCCAATCGCTACAACTGAACTGATTGGGCTATTGTTTCTTGATTATTTCTCACTTAATCTTCACTCCTTCCACCACTGCCAAGCAGTGTACCAGATACGAGAGACACTATGGGAACTCAGCTTGGCTCCTTTGACAGCATCTTCCAAACCCACGAGCTCAACCACTTGAAACGGTAATGGCAGGAAATGCATGTATGATCCCTAAGTTACAGCTTCCCTTGGGCATCCTGTTGCCTTCGTGATAGAACTCAAAGGGCAGTGATGTTAAAAATAGATATGTGCATTTATATTGCACCTTTTACAACTTGAGGGCAATTTTGTATTTAAGCAGTAGTTACTGCTAGTGATGAGTAAATGAAAGCTTGTCGAGAGTTGCACAATGGTTTTGATGCCATTCATTTCTGCACTATAAGTTTCTATGACTTCTATGTATTTCTGTTATTGGTCAGATTTGAGAGATGTTTATCATTTTGATTGAATTGTGAATTTAGGATCATGTGATGTAATCTTGATTATAGTATCCTATGGCAACGATCAGCTTTTACAGCAATTTAATGACGTGGAAATTCTGGCACACCTTGCCCTTGAGCAGGTTGCTGCTGGGAAATGCAGGAGCTGTACTTTTACATAAAATAGTCACAGCAACTGCTGCGGCTTCAAGTGAAACTAATAACTCATAACTATAGTCAGCCAAGTAATGTCCTTTGAAAATGTTGTTGCTGCTATGGCACAGCTGGAACCTCCTAACGAAAGCCTTTCAGTTTGGAAAGCTCTGGATTCAAAGCTGATTCCAGGACTTCAGCACAGGATTGCTACTTTATTGTATCAATCTGGAGGACATGCTGCTTTGTGGAAGGTGCTGTCCTTTGAACAAAGAACAAAGAAAATTTACAGCCCAGGAACAGGCCCTTCGGCCCTCCAAGCCTGAGCCAATCCAAATCTATTGTCTAAACCTGTCGGTCAATTCCTAAGCATCGTAAATGAATCTACCGTGCCTGCCTCTACCACCTCTACTGGCAACATGTTTCAAATGCCCACTACCCTCTGTGTGAAGTACTTACCACGTGTATCCCCTTTAAATTTTCCACCTCTCACCTTGAAAGCGTGACCTCTCGTTATTGAATCCTTCACCCTGGGAAAACTGTCTATACCCTTCATGATTTTGTAAACCTCAATTAGGTCCCCTCTCAATCTCCTTTTCTCTAATGAAAAGATCCTAACCTACTCAACCTCTCTTCATAGCTAATACCTTCCATACCAGGCAACATCCTCGCAAACCTTCTCTGCACCCTCTCCAAAATGTCCACATCCTTTTGATAATGTGGTGGCCAGAACAGTACACAGTATTCTAAGTGCGGCCGAACCAATGTCTTGTACAATTTTAACATGACTTGCCAGCTCTTATACTCAATACCGCGTCCAATGAAGGCAAGCATACTATATACCTTCTTAACCACACTATCCACCTGTGCAGCAACCATCAGGGTACAATGAATCTGCACTCCCAGATCTCTCTGCCCATCAACTTTTCCCAAGGCTCTTCTGTTCATTGTATAATTCGGACTAGAATTAGACTTGCCTAAATGCATCACCTCACATTTGTCTGGATTGAAAACCATCTGCCACTTTTCTGCCCAACTCTCCAGTCTATCTATATTCACCTGTATTCTCTGACAGTCCCTTATGCTTTCTGCTACTCCACCAAACTTGCTGATCATACCAACAATGCCCTCTTCCAGATCATTTATGTATATGACAAACAACAGTGGCCCCAATACTGACCCCTGTGGTCACCTTTCTCCATTTCAAGAAACTCCCTTCAACTACTACTCTCTGTCTCCTGTTGCTCAACCAGTTCTTTATCCACCTAGCGAGAACACCCTGCACACCATGTGACTTCACTTTCTCTATTAGTTTACAATGGGGAACCTTATCAAACGCCTTACTAAGGTCCAAGACTTTGAGACCTAGTATTTAATCTGCATGGATCTCGGAAGGTGACAGGATATACTGAGAGAGTAGTCAGCAAAGTATCTTAGATTTCGTAAAAGTATTGAGAATCAAATCAGTGCCATTATACTGCACCTTTCTGAAACTCTGGTTATGTCACAGCTAAAGTATTGTGTCAGTTCTGTCATCAAACTTGAAGGATGTGAGGGTCCTTGAGGGAGTGCAGAGGAGAGGTAAGGGCGGTAAGAGAGTGGTAAGGGCATGGTAAGGCTGTGGAATGCTCTACCTGCTAATGTAGTCAACTCGGCCACATTCGGGAGATTTAAACAATCCTTAGATAAGCACATGGATGATTTTGGGATAGTGTAGGGGGACGAGCTGAGAATAGTTCACGGGTTGGCGCAACATCAGGGCCGAAGGGCCTGTTCTGCGCTGTACTGTTCTATGTTCTACGAGATGACTCCAGGGTTGAGAGATTTCAGTTAAAGGTTAGATTGGAAATGCTGGGATGGTTGTTCTTGGAGCAAAGAAGGTAGAACGTAGATTTGCCAGAGGGCTCTCTATTATCCACTCTAAACCTTTGGAATTTCTACAGTTCCATGCAAGATTAATGTTGTTGGTAACCTCATGAATATTGCACTAACCATTTCCCCAATGTAAGCTTGATGCTGATAAAGAGCAGACCGAAACTATTCTGTGTGGTTACGGCCAATCTAATCAAATTCAATCTCAAAACATACCACACAAACTCAGAAAGAGCCGATGGTTACAACTTTTGATTCTGAGTTTACCTCAGATTACCCTGGAGTGGTAGGTTTTTCAAAAATGTGAACAGTGGGTGGAGCTAGGTCCTTCAAGCTCT
Source organism: Chiloscyllium punctatum (assembly GCF_047496795.1). NCBI lineage: Eukaryota > Metazoa > Chordata > Chondrichthyes > Orectolobiformes > Hemiscylliidae > Chiloscyllium > Chiloscyllium punctatum. The sequence continues at coordinate 51,578,988 of NC_092761.1, read as the reverse complement.
TAGTTTGCAAATGGCTTTTTTTAAATAGATATTTTTATTGGAAATTTAACATTTTTACAAGTTTACAAAAATTTAAAAAAATCACAAGTACACACATTGATATACAATTAAATCTTAAATAAATAATAACCAAAATTTAACAAAAGAAAAATACTGAGGGAAAAAAAACAAAACTCAACTAACTACTAATCTAACCTACAGCTAACCAGAGTGTATAATTAAGTCTCTTACATTATTCAACTAAGAGAAAGAAAAAAAAAACAATGGATAACACAGAAATTGGGTAGTGAGATACATGCTGCGAATGTGTTAACATCAAATGTAACAAAACCCGTATTCGTGCGGGATTCCTCTCCCAAGGGGCCCCGGACCAGTCAGGTTCGTAATCTCAATTAAATAAAAGCCCTTGTTAGGATGGCTGAAATATCTGTATTTATGTAATTCAAGAAGGGCTACCATATTTTATGAAATAATTCGGTCTTTCGGTGCACCATATTTGTACGGAAGTCAAGGGGAATACATTTCATAATTAATCTGTGCCAATTTGAAAGTCCAGGGGGGCCCTTAGCCACCCAGTTTACCAAAATGTTTTTCCTTGCACAGAAAGAGAGAATAGAAAATAGTCTCTTCCCATGCATATCCAGGGAGGGTAAGTTCGAAAAGCCCAAAAGGAGAGATACAGGGTCCACTTTAACTTCCGTCCCTAAAATTTCTGTCAGGGTACTTGCTACTTTAGTCCAGTATCTACGGATCTTATGACAGGTCCATAGGCAATGTACAAGAGTGCCCACCTCTATTTTACATTTGGGACACATTGGAGATGCCGCTGCCTTATAATTTTGCCAATTAATCCGGTGCTATATGGGCCCTATGAAGTATCTTCAGCTGGATAGCCTGAGTTCTGTTACAGATGGTGATTCTTCTGGCGTTTTCCCAAATGTCATCCCACGTTTCTATAGAGATTTCTAGTCCCAAATCCTGATTCCATGTTTTAAGCAGATTGTCCATATCTCCCAATACTTCATCATGTAGTAAATGATAAATGGTACTGATGGAGGATACCCCCATTGGTCGTAGAACACTACATTCTCTATCTGATTTATAAAGACTATCTAATAACGTAGTCTTCTTCTGTATATAGTCTCGAATTTGGAAGTATCGAAAGAGGTCTCCATTAGGTAATCCGAATTTCTGACGCAGCTGTTCAAAAGACATCAGGACCCCTTCTTTAAATAAGTCCCCTAGACATGAGATACCCCTGGATCTCCAGAGTTTAAAAGTGGCATCTGTAAATCCCGGTTGAAACCCCCATGCTCCCACTATCGGTGCATAGGGGGATGTTTTATGTGAGTTGCCCTCATTTTGCCGCATTATATTCCAAGCTTTAATTGTGTTTAGTATTATAGAGTTTTTACAGTGATCTGTAATGATTTTCCTCTTGTCTGAAAATAAAAGGTTAATAAGTGGGCATTTTACTTGAGAAGCCTCGATGTCCAGCCAGACTGATTGCGGGTCAGACAAGACCCAATCAGCTATGTAACTTAATAAGGAGCTTAACTGATATTTCCTAAAGTCTGGGAAGTCCAATCCTCCCCTTGCCTGTGGAAGCTGTAGCTTCTTCAGCTTAATGAGGGGCCGTCTATGATTCCAGATAAAGGAACCCAACCATCATATAATTTACGTAGTGTCAGCCTTGGCAGCATCACCGGAAGCATTCTCATAGCGTATAGGAGACGGGGCAGGACATTCATTTTAATTAGTGCTATTCTACCCAGCCAGGAAATTGGAAGGTCTCCCCATCACTGGAGGTTCTGCCTTATCCTTTCCAGTAAATGCACAAAGTTAGCCTTGTAAAACTGACCAAATACTGGGGCAATAAAAATGCCTAAATATAAGAAACCCTCCAGGGACCACCGAAAGGTAAAGTGGGATCCGTCCACTAAATGGGGTATCATAGGAAGGCCACCCATTGGCATAGCCTCTGACTTTGAGAAATTAATTTTATAGCCTGAGAATGTGCTAAATGTATTAATAACTTGGATTAAGCGAGGTATGGACATCAGAAGATTACTGAGGAATAGAAGAACATCATCTGCATAAAGAGTAATTTTATGTTTGCTTGTACCAATCCTCGGGGCCGTTATATTAGGATCAGCCCGTATAGCTTCTGCTAGTGGCTCAATTATTAGCGTAAATAACAATGGCGAGAGAGGACATCCCTGATGGCAGCCCCTATCCACACTGAAGCTATCCGAACCTAATCCATTGGTAACCACAACTGCTTTGGGATCACTATACAATGTTGTGACCCATTTGGTGAACATCTTTCCAACGCCAAGCCTTTCCAATGTGTGAAACAAATATGACCATTCAACCCTATCGAATGCCTTTTCTGTGTCTAATGAGACTACTACTCCTGGTATCTTTCCCTGATGGCAGGCTTGAATCATATTCAAAACCCTTCTAATATTATTGGATGATCTACGGCCCTTAATAAACCCCGTCTGATCCTCCTTTATGATATATGGCAGTACCCTTTCTAGCCTCAATGCTAACGTTTTAGAAAGCATTTTAAAATCTGCATTTTGCAAGGATATTGGTCTGTATGATGCACAATCTTCTGGATCCTTTCCTTTTTTAAGGATAAGAGAGATATTTGCCTCTTTCAACAAAGGCAGGAGACAGCCCTGACTGTATGCATAGTTATACATGTCCATAAGTGGACCAGCCAATATTTCTGTAAATCCTTTATAGAATTCAGCTTGAAAGCCATCTGGGCCAGGTGCCTTACCACTCTGAAGTTGCCTGATTGCGTCAAGTATTTCTTGGACTGTTAGGGGAGCATTTAAGACCGATACCTGTTCTGGAGTTAGGTCCGGATAGGTCAAATTTTTAAAAAATGATTGCATCCTCCTAGTCCTGTCTTCACAATCCTGCGATTTATATAAATCAGAATAAAGTTTTCTAAAGATTGCGTTAATCCTTTTTATGATCATGAGTCAGACTACCCGTACTTTCCTTGATAGACTTGATAGTTTGAGGGGCCTTTTTTTACTTTGCAAGAAATGTTAAGTATCTACCCGGTTTGTCGCCAAATTCATATAACCTTTGTTTTGCAAATAATATTTCCCTCTTACCGTTTGGGTAAGCATGGTATTTAGAGCTGTCCTAAGGGCCGTAATCCTTTGCAATTTAATAATAGAAAGTCTATCAGCGTATGCAGTTTCAGCTGCTTTTAAGTGAGCTTCGAGCAGATGCTGTTGTTCTCCCTTTAATTTTTTCTGGGTCGCTGAGTATGAGATGATCAAACCTCGCGTGTAAGCTTTGATGGTCTCCCACATCATTGATGGGTGGCTAGCCGTACCTAAATTAATTTCTAAAAAAGTTTTAAATTCTTAAGAGAAGTACTTTATAAATTTACTATCTTTCATCAGGAAGGGGTCCATACGCCAATGCCGAGGGGATGTCTCATTGTTCCTTGCCTTGATTTCCAAATATACAGCAGCGTGATCGGAAATTGCTATACTATCTATTTTACAGGATGATATGGAATTTAAAAAAAATCGAGGGAGCAAAAACATATCAATTCTGGTATGACATTTATGTGGATTGAAGTAAAAAGAAAAATCTCTGCCCTGTGGATGAAGACATCTCCACACATCTCCTAATCGTAATTCTTTGTTCAGATCCACCAATTGTCTAGATCTGGGAGATACTCCTGCAGTACTCTTGGGAATCCTATCTATTTCCGGATCCATAATACAATTAAAGTCTCCCGTTATAATTGTATGACGGGCACCGAGAGCCATCAATTTTGAGAAGGCTTCCGTTATAAATTTAAAAGGATGTGCCGGGGGGCAATACAAAACTAAAATCCCATATTCCTCTCCATTTATAAGGGCTTTAATCAGAATATATCGTCCAAATTCATCTTTTATCTGATTTAGGATTTTGAAAGGGAAATTCTTCCGGATACGAATAACAACTCCCCTACTTTTTGAGCTAAAAGAAGAAATAAAGGCCTGATCAAATCCACCCTGTCGTAATTTCAAGTGTTCTTTATCCGACAGATGTGTCTCCTGTAGAAGAGCTATATCAACTCTTTCTTTCTTGAGATTTGATAATATTTTCTTCCTTTTGACTGGCGAATTACACCCCTTGACATTCCAGGTGCACCACTTAACCGACTGATCAACCATAATCGTCCAGGCAAATCCGAGACCCCTCGGGAGGGGAAACCCTATCCAGAACATCCCAACACATAGAGCATATAAAATTCACAAAAATAAAGGCTCTCTAATACACTCACAACAGTATAATAAAAACTATTTCTAAATATAAAAAAAACATATTTAAATGGAGATTTTCCCCCTTGTTCCTATGGGGTATCACTTCCTTTCCAAAGGTCCATCGTATCCTCTCCCAACCAGTGCCCCACCCTTGACCAATTGGATGAGAAAAGTTCAAATATACTACAGAGCTAGAGTTAACAGTGAGCACCCTACCCCCACCCCCACACCCACACCAACACCTGGATATATTTGGTAATATTAATACCATGTATAAACATATATAAATATAAAATCACAACCTCAACAAGTAATAATTAAATATTATAATACAAAATAACAAGGGAAAAGGACCCCGCACCTAGAGACAGAGGTCTCCCCCCACCAACATTAACTAGAGTCCCCTGGCCTATTATATATTGAATAATAAAAATAAAACCCAAGGGGGGGAGAAAATTATTAAGTAGAGAACAAATAAATAAATCCCTCTCCCCACCCCCCCAAGATAATATTAAACAGTATGGTTAAAAAAAGGGGATGAATATATAAAAAAGAAAGGGGGGTGGGGGGTGGTGGATATAAACCGAAGTGGGGGGGAAAGCAAACCAACATTAATTATCTCTTACAATTTATCTAAGAGAGTCCAAAAATTCCTTGGCCTTCTTCGGCGATCCGAAGTTATACACGGATCCTTCATGGTTAAAGCGTGGCGTCGCTGGGTAGTGTAAGGAGTACTGAATATTTAAGTCCCTTAAACACTTCTTCGCCTCATCGAATGCCTTCCTCTTTCAGACCAGAGCTAGGGAAAAGTCCTGGAATAACATGGCCTTGGATCTTTTATAGATCATGGCTTGGGGATCTTTCCCAAGATTTCTAGAGGCTTCTAGGAGTATCTGCCTCTCCCTATAGCTCTGCAGCCGGAACAGGACCGGGCAAGGGCGCTGGTTCGAGCCGGGCCCACGTATTGCGACCCGGTAGGCCCATTCTACCCTTACCTGGCCTGATCCAGCCTCCAGATTTAAAAGCTGTGGCAGCCACTGCTCGAGAAACGCTGTAAGCTGGCCTCCTTCTTCCCATTCGGGAAGGCCCAGCAAACAAATATTTTTTCGATGACCTCGAGAAGTGGTTCTTTAAGATCCGGACTCGCTGTTTGAGAGTCCAGACCCGATCCATGGCCGATTGCGCTGTAGTTTTGGAGGTCGCGGCCTTTAGCTCCGCCCCTCCGACTCGGCGCTCAATTTCTTTAATGTCTCGGTCGTGCTTTTGCAGCGCGACCGAGAGTGAGTCCCATCGACTTCGGGATTCTTCAATGAAAGCATTGATCTTCGCATCCAGTTTGGAGATGATTTCCACGAGGCTCACCACCATAGGTAAGCCCCCCGGCGGGGGGGCTGTGGACGCCTCTGCTGCAGCTGGAGAGGGTGGGGGAGGGGTTCCTGCTTCGATTAGATTAGATTACTTACAGTGTGGAAACAGGCCCTTCGGCCCAACAAGTCCACACCGACCCACCGAAGCGCAACCCACCCAGACCCATTCCCCTACATTTACCTCTTCAACTAACACTAGCATGGCCAATTTAGCATGGCCAATTCACCTAACCTGCACATTTTTGGATTGTGGGAGGAAACCGGAGCACCCAGAGGAAATCCACACAGACATGGGGAGAATGTGCAAACTCCACACACACAGTTGCCTGAGGCGGGAATTGAACCTGGGTCTCTGGCGCTGTGAGGCAGCAGTGCTAACCACTGTGCCACCATGCCACCCACTCGCTTGCTGAGAGCTGCGGGCTCCCCTCCCTTTAGTCATTTTTACTGAAGATAAAATTGTTTAAATTCAATACTAAACAACTAATTACATTAAGTAAAAGCTATTTTAAATGGTTTGGTGAGTGTGGTGGGTGTGGGTGACCCACTTTGCCCAAGTCTTGGGAGGAGCACTGTAGATTCAGACTAGCTGGGTCGCCGCCATCTTGGATCCCTCTGCAACTGGCTTTCTTAATAAGCAAGCTATGTTCAAGCCAAAATCATGAATGGATAATATGAACTGAATTTCGATGCTAGGTATGTAATGTAGGCCATATGACCTAGCAGTAGGCAGACTGTAATAGGCCCATATAGATCCACAGCACAGAAAAAGGCCCTTTGACCTAACAAGTCTAAGCTGGTCAAAACAACCATCTAACTGTTCTAATCCCGTTTTCCAGCACTTGGGCCAAAACCTTTTTGTTTTCGTATCCCAACTGCACCTTGTAGTGAATTCCAAATTCCCACCACTCTTGGTGAAAAGTGCATCACCTCACATTTATTTGGTTTGAATCTCATTTGAAACTGATTACCATTCTACATATTATTGAATCATCTGCAAACGTACTTGTCAACTCTCCTACATTCAATTCTAAATCATTTATGTAAACTCCAAGTAGCAAGCACTCTAACATTGACAGCTGGACACAGATTTCTGGTTGGAGATACACCCTTCAGCCACCATCCTCTTTTTCCAGCTGCCCAGCCAATTGTGGTTTGGAATTTTCTCAATTTCCTTGAATCCCACAAAGGACTGGATTACTCTCTTACTGAAAGGCAAAGTGGTAGGAATGGAGGTTGACATGAATGCTGCTCTCATTAATGCCTGGAAGTGTACATCAGAAACAGCTGAGTCACATTGCAATCCTCAAAGATTCTACTAAACACATCTACAGACAAAGTGGTGTTTTGAAGGAGTTGTATCAGTTTGAATGTTCAGCAATGCTATCACACTCAAGTTTTATACACATTATCAAAGGAAATTTTTGTGCTTCTTGGGAAGAATGTGGTTGGGGAAAATCAAACTCAACTGGACTGAAGTAAACTGCTTGTCAGGTTCTGAGACTGAACTATCACAAATTGTAAAGAAATGTCATCGTTTTCATGTGGATGGGAACATGAAATAGATTTCTGTTAAATCAAGGATGAGAATCGAGCAAAATGTTGCAAGACTAGATTCAATGCATTATGCAATCAGATTAAAGGTCAAGGCAGAATTAGATACTAGTCAAAACCATATCCTTGAAATGATAAATGAATTTAATTGGGTCACACCTATCATACTAGTGATGAAAAAAAGTCAGATTGGCACGTATACACTGTGATTTTAAAGTCACTATTAATCTGGTAGTGTGCGCCTCATTCCCCAAAGAATCATCATTCCACCACAATTAAGAAAATGTCCATTAAATCAACCACATGATGGTCACTGTACTAATCTCAGAATGAAGGAGATAGCCATGGTTTGACTTCAAAATTGGAAATATGTACAGCTTGCACAAGTGTTCTCAAACTATCTCCATGATTGCCAACACGGTGGGAATGGTCAGAAAGGCTAGATGAAGAATCCATATTGACTATGCTGAAACGTTTGAAGGGAGAATGTTTTTCAGTGTTTGACATGCATACTAAACAGCCTGAATTTGCCATCGTGAAGACAGTGTCTTTGGAGAAAACTATTGGGAGCTTAGGGAAGATTGAGGTTTGGTTATCTAGAACAACTTGTTAGTGATAATGGTCCACAGTTATTATATCACAAGAGATTATGGACTATCTAATGCAGAATAGAATTCAATATATCCACCTATCAGCTTCTTATCAGCCAACCACTAATGGTTTAGCAGCAAGGTTTGTTTAAGCACTGAAACATTCCTTGAAGGTAACTCGTGCCAAGGATCATTATCCAAAAGACTGAGCCAGTGTTTGTTTACGTACTAGAGTTTTCCGGCATTGTTCGTGGTAAAGCGCACAGCATTTGATTTGTTGAAAACATCCATGACAAAGGACGTATTGACAAGAAACAACAGATTCGGGTTTTTTAACATGAGAACAAGACCAAATGTAATGTTTTCCAAAGATGTCAAGGCACATTGGTGAAGAATTACATCGCTGATAAGGAGTGGGTGCTAGCCATTGTTGTAGCATAGACTGGGCCAGTCAGTTACCATATAGACAAGTGAAGATTTAGTACAGAGAAGAAATGCAGATCAGTTGTTAGGAACCAGATGGATGCATTAATTCAAGATCCATAAATAACTCTGGACAAACCTAAAGACAGAACAGAAACTGGAGCGTCTGAGGATACCTTATTGTACATTAATGGAGAACACTGTGACACTGTGAGAGCCTCTGAACATGCAGTTGTCTCAGGAAAAGGCAATAATGGATAATTTTCCTAGCACTGTACACCCAAAAGTTAAAGTTAAAGATAGAAATAGATGCCTGAGGTCCACCTGAAGCCACATAGGAATCTACTGACCGTCGTATACGTGATTGTAAATATTTTCATTGTGGATGTAGGTTTGCTCACTAAGCTGGAAGGTTTGTTTCCAGACATTTCGTCACCCTACTAGGTAACATCTTCAGTGGGCCTCTGGGTGAAGCACTGCTGATAATTCCTGCTTTCTGTTTATATGTTTGGGTTTCTTTGGGTTGGTACTGTCATGTCCTGTTCTTTTTCTCAGGGGATGGTAGATGTGTTTGTTGATAGAGTTCCGATTGGAATGCCATGCTTCTAGGAATTCTTGTGCGTGTCTCTGTTTGGTTGTCCTAGGATGGATGTGTTGTCCCAGTCGAAGTGGTGTCCTTCCTCATCCGTATGTAAGGATAGTAGTGGGAGAGGGTCATGTCGTTTTGTGGCTAGTTGGTGTTCATGTATCCTGGTGGCTAGTTTTCTGCCTGTTTGGCCAATGTAGTGTTTGTTACAGTTCTTGCACGGTATTTTGGTTGTGAAATAGTTTTGTCTAACCTTGCTGCCTGCAGAATGAACACTACCTGGACCTTCTTGGAATCTAACAGTATATTTCAAATTTCATCTGCTTTTGCTGGCTTTTTGCTAAAATACCTTTATAACTTATTATGTTCTTTGCCACATTTAATACTTTCTCAATCTAAAACTATCCTTACTTTCCTTCACGAGCCATGGATATGTCTTTCTTACTAAATCTTGTTTTTCAGTAGTATGTGTTTGTGTTGAATATTTTGAAATGTTTCCTACTGTTCATTGCCATCCAAACACTCTTGGGCAGCTCTTCCCTCATAGATGTATAATTACCTTTAAAATTCCATTTCAGTTTTATGATGCTCACCTTTTTACAGAAAAATTACAAGATTTTCTACGACCTCCACCCCACCCACCCCCATAACCCTGTACGTCTTTTTCCAATGACATTCAATTCCCCTTGATAATTTCAATTGAATCTATCATGCTCTCAACACATTCTAGATCTTAACCACTGTGCAAAAGTTTTCTCATGTACCTATTCATTCTTTTGCTGATTTAACTTAAATCTTTACCTACTAGTTCTCAATTCTTCCGCCAATGCCTCAACCCCTTGCAGTTTTAAATAGCTCAATCAAATCTTTCAAAGATCTTTTCTCAAAATGATCTTGTTCTCCAATTGGTCCATATGACTGCAATTCCTCAGTCCAGGACTATTCTTGTGTATTTCTATTTAATCTTTTCAAACTTCATCTTCAGTGCACTTGCTAGTGCCTTCACGTCTTTTCTGAAATGTGGCACCCAGTACTGGACACAGTACTTCAGTTCAGGCAGAACCAATGTTATACGCAAGTTTAACCTGCTTACTTATTTATAAACCATGCAGCAATTTAAGGTTTATTAACTATTCTCTGAACTTGCCGTGCAGCCTTCAGTGAAGTTCTGCATTATCTTACTCATAGTCCAAAGTTCCGTTTTGTTCAGAAACCTTGAGATTGTGCCCTTTATACTTAGATTCAAGTCATGAATAGAAATCGGGAAGATTGACTTTGACCGCAGGGGAACTCCTCCATGAACCTTCACCCACAGCCTGAGAAGCATGAGCTCCACACTGTTTCTTTTCACTCAGCCAATTCCGTGTCCATGTTGCTGCTGCTCATTTTATTTCATGAGCTCTGACTTTGCTTATATGAAGCTATATCTTTTCTCCCAGTGGATCTTTTACAGTAAAATTACTTATTAATCCTGGTTTGTTGCACAATACTTGATCTAAAATACTTTAGTAATTTCTATCATATTGTCTTGGAAACTTGTCACAAAACAATTTAGTACAAGAAAGGATGAGATTGAATGTTTGTAGACTTATACTTAAATTATAATTCATGTATGATAATCTCATGGAACTGTGTAATAATACACACAGAACCCCTTCACTGAATATTTCAAAGGTTGCCCAATTAATTCTCTCCCTCGCCTCCTTCCCTACAGTCCTGAAATTTCCCTTTTCAAGTATTTGACCAATTCAATTTTGAAGGTTATAATTTTATCTGCTACTCATATACTTCTAGTCAGAGTGAATTTTAAATCATAGCAACTTGCTGCATTAGAATGCTGCCAAGTCTTGATTCAGTTCTTTTCTCAGTTATTTCGTTCTTTTGTTCTATTGTTTTTTTGTTTTCTTGTTCTCTTGACCCTTAGTTTTCTCTTATTTTGTGACACCCTTCATGATTTTGAACACCATTACATGTTTCTTTAATTCTTTTTGCTCCATGGAGAACAATCCTAATTTCTCTAGTCACCATGCAACTGAAGTTTCAAATCCCTTGTACAATTCTCTAAGGCCTTGACATCTTCTTGAATGCAGTGTCCAGTATTCAATATAATACTGCAGTTTGGGGCCTAAGCAATGGTTTATAAAGAGTTATGAAGGTAAACAACTCACTTGCTTTATTAACTTGTCCAGCTACTTTCAAATGTTTAGACAAATATAGTCGCAGGTCCCTCTGTTCAATTGTTCAATTTAATTTGTCTCTCATTTCGATTGTCTTTCTTCACTCTTCCTTACCATATGCGTTGTTTTTTTCCTTCACAGCATAGGATTGCATCTTTTCCAATCTTTGAGGAGAAAGTGATGACTGCAGATGCTGGAGATCAGAGCTGAAAATGTGTTGCTGGAAAAGCACAGCAGGTCAGGCAGCATCCAAGGAGCAGGAGAATCGACGTTTCGGGCATGAGCCCTTCTTCAGGAGATTGGTTCCCTGAAGAAGGGCTCATGCCCGAAACGTTGATTCTCCTGCTCCTTGGATGCTGCCTGACCTGCTGCGCTTTTCCAGCAACACATTTTCAGATCTTTTCCAATCTGCCACGTCCTCTGAAATCTACTGCTATTATCCTCAATCTTTACTACATTGTGTTTCACCTGTATTTGACTTTATGCTGTTGTGTCCAGGTATAGTTTATTAATATATTGAAAAAGAACACTGATCGTAGTACCAACTCCAAAAGATAACCCTTGTACACAGGCCTCCCACCTGCATCATGAGCTCCAACATTTTGTCCCTCAGCCAATTTTGTATCACAGTTACAATTTTATTTGTTTTGGAAACAAGCCTGATATTTGTTACTTTGCAAAAAAAATCTTTAAACATCACTTGTGCAATTTCACCATGCAACTTCATTAATTCTTAGATGAAGTCAGAAGTCACATGACACCAAGTTATTGGCCAACAGAGTTATGTGAAAGCACAAACTTTTGGACTGCTGCTCAACGGTTAGGTGAAAGTTCACCAAACTAAGGAGCAGCACTCTGAAAGCTTGTGATTTCAGATAAACCTGTTGGATTATAACCTGATATTGTGTGGCTTCTGACTTTGTCCCACTCCAGTCTAATATCGGTGCAGCCACATTGTGGCATGCATGAGATAGGTCCGATTAGAGTTGTCATTAGGAGAAAGTGAGGACAACAGATGCTGGAGATCAGAGTCAAAAGGTGTGGTGCTGGAAAAGCACAGCAGGTCAGGCAGAGTCCAAGGAGCAGGAGAGTTGGCTTTTTGGGCATCAGCCCTTCATCAGGAATGATTGCGGCTGGCTGTCAGATGTTAGCTGCGTTGTTGTCATACTTTATCTGTTAGTAAGAAGTCTTGCCTTTGCATTGTGTTTGATGTGATTACCAGACAATCTGTAGCAGCTTACAGCTAATAAATTATTTTTAAAGTGGAGTCACTGTGATGATATAGGAAATGAAGTGGCCTTTTCTGCACAGAAAGCTCCCACAAGCGTCAATATGATATGACCAATAATTTGTTTTTGTGATGTTGATTAAGGGATAACTTCATTGCTTGTTCGGGTATCAAGATTCTGAGCGTTTGATTTTGCTCTTCAGTTATGAATGTGCTGACTTGATGCGTTGAATTGCCTTTTGTGCTGTGCTACTCGGAAAGGCAAAAGACTGATTAGGGATAGTAAACATGGCTTTGTGTGTGGGAAATCATGCCTCACTATTTTGAAGAAGTAACAAAGAGGATGAGAGCAGAGTGGTGGATGTGATCTATATGGACTTCAGTAAGGTGTTCAACAAGGTTCCACATGGTAGACTGGTTAGTAAGGTTAAGTTACATGCAATACAGGGAGAATTAGCCATTTGGATACAGAACCAGCTTGAAGGTCGGAGGCAGAAGGTGATGGTGGAGGGTGCTTTTCAGACTCACTGGGCCTATGACCAGTGGTGTGCTACGATGATCAGTGCTGGGTCCACTGCCTTTTGTCATTTATATAAATGACATGGATGTGAATATAGGAGGCATGGTAAATAGGTTTGCAGATGACACCAAAATTGGAAGTGGACGGTAAAGGTTACCTCAGAGTACAGTGGGATCTTGATGAGATTGGCCAATAGGCAGAGAAGGCCAAATGGATTTTAATTTAGATATATGTGAAGGGCAGCATTTTGGAAAGGTAAATCAGGACAGGACAATTTCACTGAATGGTAAGGTAAAGACTTCTACACTTCATGATAAGGTCCTGGGGAGTGTTACTGAACAAAGAGACCTTGTTGGGGGGGACGGCCTAGATAAGCTGCAGTGACCGGGTCTCTGGCATGAGGTCCTGCTCTGAGGCCCAGAAGGGAAAGGGGGAGAGGTGGAGAGCACTAGTTATAGGATACTCTATAGTTAGAGGGACAGACAGGCGGTTCTGTGGACATGGGCGAGACTTTCGGATGGTTTGTTGCCTCCCGGGTGCCAGGGTCCGAGACGTCTCGGACCGTGAGTTCAGAATCCTTAAGGGGGAGGGTGTGCAGCCAGAAGTCGTGGTGCACATTGGCACCAACGACATAGGTAGGAAGAGGGGTGGGGAGGTCATTCAGGAGCTCAGGGAGTTAGGCTGGAAGCTAAAAGCTAGGACGGACAGAGTCATCATCTCTGGGTTGTTGCCGGTGCCACATGACAGTGAGGCAAGGAATAGGGAGAGAGTGCAGTTGAACACATGGCTGCAAGGATGGTGTAGGAGGGAGGGCTTCAGGTATTTGGATAATTGGACTGCATTCTGGGGAAGGTGGGACCTGTACAAGCAGGACGGGTTGCACCTGAACCAGAAGGGCACCAATATCCTGGGGGGTAGGTTTGCTAGCACTCTTCGGGGGTGGGGGGGGTTTAAACTAATTTGGCAGGGGGATGGGATCCAGACTTATAGTCCAGCAAGTAGGTTAGCTGTTTTTCAGGATGTCCAAGAATATAGGGAGGCTGTGGAGAAGGTAGCACTGACGGGGAATACTTGTGGACACAGAGATGGGCTCAAGTGTGTATACTTCAATGCAGGGAGTATCAGAAATAAGGTGGGTGAACTTAAGGCGTGGATCGGTACCTGGGACTATGATGTTGTGGCCATCACGGAGATGTGGATAGATGAGGGACAGGAATGGTTGTTGGAGGTTCCTGGTTACAGATGTTTCAGTAAGATTAGGGAGGGGGGTAAAAAAGGAAGGGGGTGGCGTTACTAATTAGAAATGGTATAACGGCTGCAGAAAGACAGTTCGAGGGGGATCTGCCTTTGGATGTAGTATGGGCTGAAGTCAGAAATAGGAAAGGAGCAGTCACCTTGTTGGGTGTTTACTATAAGCCCCCCAATATCAGCAGAGATGTGGAGAAACAGATTGGGAAACAGATTTTGGAAAGGTGCAGAAGCCACAGGGTAGTAGTCATGGGCGATTTCAACTTCCCAAATATTGATTGGAAGGCCTTTAGATCAAGTAGATTGGATGGGGCAGTGTTTGTGCAGTGTGTCCAGGAAGCTTTTCTAACTCAGTATGTAGATTGTCCGACCAGAGGGGAGGCCATATTGGATTTGGTACTTGGTAACGAACTGGGACAAGTGATGGGCTTGTTAGTGGGTGAGCATTTTGGTGATGGTGCCCACAATTCTGTGACTTTCACCTTGGTTATGGAGAGAGATAGGTGCGTGCAACAGGGTAGGTTTTACAATTGGGGGAAGGGTAAATACGATGCTGCCAGACAGGATCTGAGGAGCATAAATTGGGAGCATAGGCTGTCAGGGAAGGATGCCGTTGAAATGTGGAACTTTTTCAAGGAACAGATACGACGTGTCCTTGATATGTATGTACCGATCAGGCAGGAAAGAAATGGTCGTGTGAGGGAACCTTGGTTGACGAGGGACGTTGAATGTGTTGTAAGGAGGAAGAAGGAGGCTAACATAAGGTTGAGGAAACAAGGTTCAGACAGAGCATTGGAGGGATACAGGATAGCCAGGAGGGAGCTGAAGAAAGGGATTAGGAGAGCTGAGAGAGGGCATGAAAAATCTTTGGCGGGTAGGATCAAGGATGACCTCAAGGCCTTTTATGTGTATGTGAGAAACATGAGAATGACGAGAACGAGGGTAGGTCCGATCAAGGACAGTAGTGGGAGACTGTGTATTGAGTCGGAAGAGATAGGAGAGGTCTTGAATTAGTACTTTTCTTCAGTATTTACAAATGAGAGGGACCGTATTGTTGAAGAGGAGAGTATGAAATAGACTGATAAGCTAGAGGAGATACTTGTTAGGAAGGAAGGTGTGTTGGGCATTTTGAAAAACATGAGGATAGACAATTCCCCCGGGCCTGACGGGATATATCCTAGGATTATGTGGGAAGCAAGAGAGGAAATTGCAGAACCGTTGGCAATGATCTTTTCGTTTTCACTGTCAATGGGGGTGGTGCCAGGGGACTGGAGAGTGGCAAATGTTGTGCCCCTGTTCAAAAAAGGGAATAGGGATAACCCCGGGAATTATAGGCCAGTTAGTCTTACTTCGGTGGTAGGCAAAGTAATGGAATGGGTACTGAGGGATAGGATTTATGAATATCTGGAAAGGCACTGCTTGATTAGGGACAGCCAGCACGGATTTGTGAGGGGTAGGTCTTGCCTTACAAGTCTTATTGAATTCTTTGAGCAGGTGACCAAGCACGTAGATGAGGGTAGAGCAGTGGATGTAGTGTACATGGATTTTAGTAAGGCTTTTGATAAGGTTCCCCATGGTAGGCTTATGCGGAAAGTCAGGAGGCATGGGATAGTGGGAAGTTTGGCCAATTGGATAGAGAACTGGCTAACCGGTCGAAGTCAGAGAGTGGTGGTAGATGGTAAATATTCAGCCTGGAGCCCAGTTACAAGTGGAGTTCCGCAGGGATCAGTTCTGGGTCCTCTGCTGTTTGTAATTTTTATTAATGACTTGGAAGAGGGAGTGGAAGCGTGGGTCAGTAAATTTGCAGACGATACAAAGATTGGTGGAGTTGTGGATAGTGAGGAGGGCTGTTGTCGGCTGCAAAGGGACTTAGATATGATGCAGAGCTGGGCTGAGGAGTGGCAGATGGAGTTCAACCCTGTCAAGTGTGAGGTTCTCGACCTCGACACGGTCCTGCCCCCCCTTAGTCCAAGCTGCATACCTCGACACGGTCCTGTTCCCCTTAGTCCAAGAACTCCCCACCTATGTTCGGGACACCACCCATGCCCTCCACCTCCTCCATGATTTTCGCTTCCCCGGTCCCCAACGCCTTATCTTCACCATGGACATCCAGTCCCTATACACCTCCATCCCCCATCACGAAGGACTCAAAGCCCTCCGCTTCTTCCTTTCCCGCCGTACCAACCAGTACCCTTCAACTGACGCCCTCCTTCGACTGACTGAACTGGTCCTTGGTAGGACCTGAACTCTCCTAATCCCTTTCTTCAGCTCCCTCCTGGCTATCCTGTATCCCTCCAATGCTCTGTCTGAACCTTGTTTCCTCAACCTTATGTTAGCCTCCTTCTTCCTCCTTACAACACATTCAACCTCCCTCGTCAACCAAGGTTCCCTGAACAACCTCTTTTTCCAATCCTCCCACTTCCTCCAAACCAAAGGAGTAGCCATGGACACCCACATGGGCCCCAGCTATGCCTGCCTCTTCGTAGGATATGTGGAACAGTCCATCTTCCGCAGCTACACTGGCACCACCCCCCACCTTTTCCTCCGCTACTTCGATGACTGTATCGGCGCTGCCTCATGCTCCCATGAGGAGGTTGAACAGTTCATCCACTTTACCAACACCTTCCACCCCGACCTCAAATTCACCTGGACCATCTCAGACTCCTCCCTCCCCTTCCTAGACCTTTCCTTTTCTATCTCGGGCGACCGAATCAACACGGACATTTACTATCAACCGACTGACTCCCACAGCTACCAAGACTACACCTCCTCCTACCCGGCCCCCTGTAAAAACGCCATCCCATATTCCCAATTCCTTTGTCTCCACCGCATCTGCTCCCAGGAGGACCAGTTCCAATACTGTACAACCCAGATGGCCTCCTTCTTCAAAGACCGCAATTTCCCCCCAGATGTGATCGACGATGCCCTCCACCCTTGAGCCCCGGCCCCCCAAGCGCTACCAGGACAGAACCCCACTAGTCCTCACCTACCACCCCACCAACCTCCATATACATCGTATCATCCGTCGTCATTTCCGCCACCTCCAAACGGACCCCACCACGAGGGATATATTTCCCTCCCCTCCCTTATCAGCATTCCGAAAAGACCACTCCCTCGTCAGGTCCACACCCCCCACCAACCCAACCTCCACTCCTGGCACCTTCCCCTGCAATCGCAAGAAATGCAAAACTTGCACCCACACCTCCCCCTCCCCCCTCCCTTACTTCCCTCCAAGGCCCCAAGGGATCCTTCCATATCCGCCACAAATTCACCTGCACCTCCACACACATCATTTATTGCATCTGCTGCACTCGATGTGGCCTCCTCTATATTGGGGAGACAGGCCGCCTAGCCACCCCGTGGCTCAACACTTCAACTCCCCATCCCACTCCACCAAGGACATGCAGGTCCTTGGACTCCTCCATTGCCAGACCATAGCAACATGACGGTTGGAGGAAGAGTGCCTCATCTTCCGCCTAGGAACCCTCCAACCACAAGGGATGAACTCAGATTTCTCCAGTTTCCTTATTTCCCCTCCCCCCACCTTGTCTCAGTCAAACCCCTCGAACTCAGCACTGCTTTCCTAACCTGCAATCTTCTTCCTGACCTCTCCGCCCCCACCCCACTCCGGCCTATCACCCTCACCTTGACCTCCTTCCACCTATCTCATTTCCAACACCCCTCCCCCAAGTCCCTCCTCCCTACCTTTTATCTTAGCCTGCTGGACACACTTTCCTCATTCCTGAAGAAGGGCTCATGCCCGAAACGTCGATTCTCCTGCTCCTTGGATGCTGCCTGACCTGCTGCGCTTTTCCAGCAACACATTTTCAGCTCAATTGTCCATTTGGAAGGACAAATAAGAATGCGGAATACAGGGTTAATGGTAGGGTTCTTAGTAAGGTGGAGGAGCAGCGGGATCTTGGGGTCTATGTTCATAGATCTTTGAAAGTTGCCACTCAGGTGGATAGAGCTTGTAAGAAGGCCTATGGTGTATTAGCGTTCATTAGCAGAGGGATTGAATTCAAGAGTCGTGAAGTGATGTTGCAGCTGTATAGGATCTTGGTAAGGCCACATTTGGAGTACTGTGTGCAGTTCTGGTCGCCTCATTTTAGGAAAGATGTGGAAGCTTTGGAGAGGGTGCAGAGGCAATTTACCAGGATGTTGCCTGGAATGGAGAATAGGTCGTACGAGGATAGGTTGAGAGTGCTAGGCCTTCTCTCATCGGAACGGCGAAGGGTGAGGGGTGACTTGATAGAGGTTTATAAGATGATCAGAGGAATAGATAGAGTAGACAGTCAGAAACTTTTTCCCCGGGTACAACAGAGTGTTACAAGGGGACATAAATTTAAGGGGAAGGGTGGAAGGTATAGGGGAGATGTCAGGGGTGGGTTCTTTACCCAGAGAGTGGTGGGGGCATGGAATGCGCTGCTTGTGGGAGTGGCAGAGTCAGAATCATTAGTGACCTTTAAGCAGCAATTGGATAGGTACTTGGATAGGTGCTTAAGCTAGGACAAATGTTCGGCACAACATCGTGGGCCGAAGGGCCTGTTCTGTGCTGTATTGTTCTATGTTGGAGTCAGATTCATAGTTCCTTGAAAGTGGAGCCACAAGTAGATAGAATAGTGAAGAAGACGGCCACTGCACTTCACTACTTCTCTTTACCATTTCAAAATGCTCCTTAAAATCAACCTCTTTGACTCCAACCTTTTGTTCATTCACCCTAATATCTCCTTCTGCGGCTTGGTGTCAGAATTTGTTTGACAATCACATCTGGGATACAACTTAGTATGTTTTA
The DNA here is from genome assembly GCF_047496795.1 of Chiloscyllium punctatum. NCBI lineage: Eukaryota > Metazoa > Chordata > Chondrichthyes > Orectolobiformes > Hemiscylliidae > Chiloscyllium > Chiloscyllium punctatum. The sequence goes on along the minus strand of NC_092761.1, from coordinate 51,560,211 downwards.
TGTGAGCATTAAAGGTTCTATATAAATATATATGGTGAGAGTGATTTTTAGATTACTTACAGTGTGGAAACAGGCCCTTCGGCCCAACAAGTCCACACCGCACCCGCCGAAGCGCAACCCACCCATACATCTATACCTTACCTAACACTACGGGCAATTTAGCATGGCCAATTCACCTGACCTGCACATCTTTGGAGTGTGGGAGGAAACCGGAGCACCCGGAGGAAACCCACGCAGACACGGGGAGAATGTGCAAACTCCACACAGAGAGTCGCCTGAGGCGGGAATTGAACCCGGATCTCCGGCGCTGTGAGGCAGCAGTGCTAACCACTGTGCCACCGTGCCACTGTGTACGATTTCTGAACAAGATATAGAAAGAGATGAGAAACTGCATATTGTAGCTTGGACTCTGAATCTGAGCCCCGCCCTCTCACCGTGATCAAATGTGAGACTGTACAAAGTTACTGGAAAGACTTCACCCCTTTTTGTGAAACTAACCGATTTGTTCAGATGCTGTTAACAGGCTGTAGTTGTGGGAAGATGTGCCACTGTGGGATAGAATGAAACTGTTTTGGAACACAGGAAAAGAACATTTGGGCATTGTAGACTGCAAATGCAGTGCAATTTTAACAGTGTACAGTGACCAGAATCCATCACTGAACACTTGGTGCCTTGTTGTTACACCAACATAACATCATTTCCAGCACGCAGCAGATCCTGGCTTGGAAAGCTGATTGAGTTTTCTTGTTGGGTGTGAGCAAGTCTGGTGTAATGAGTGCTGGTGTAATGCAAGTGTGGGAGCTGTGCTTTACTCATGACCCGAGTTATTTTTATCATGTCCTCTGGTGACTCATTGTCTGCAGGGAACAATATCTTTGAAAGATCCCCTGGATCAGGAACTGAGGACTCATCCTGAACACTTAGAATTTTTAGCAAATGCAGGTCATCTTGTGACTTCCTTGGCATTGCTACAGTGTAGCCCAGGGATAATAGTTCTTCGGGGTGTATATGATAGGTTCCCTGTTCAATCAGTGTGCAAGTCATTCTGTTTTGTTATTTAAAGAGTCATGCCTGTTTTTACTCACTAAACCCCAAGGTGCTCGGGCTTGCCACGACTCACTGCCTCATCAAACCACAATTTGATTTTGTATTGTTCTTGTTCACCTGTTCAGTGTTTGAACCTGGTATACTTGTCAAGCCACTTCATAAACCAAGTCCTTACAGGTCTGCTCTAGATATTCATGAATCAACCTGTGCAGAGTTATTACACACCTTTTGCAGCAGGTGGGACTAGATCCCAGGTATATAAATAAAGTGTAGAACTGCAGATGCTGGAGATCTGAAACCAAAAGGAGCGGCACGATGGCACAGTCGTTAGCACTACTGCCTCACAGCGCCAGAGACCCGGGTTCGATTCCCACCTTAGGTGATTGACTGTGTGGAGATTGCACATTCTCCCCGTGTCTGCATGGGTTTCCTCCGGGTGCTCCGGTTTCCTCTCACAGTCTAAAAATGTGCAGGTTAGGTAAATTGGCCATGCTAAATTGCCCGGTAGTGTTGGGTGAAGGGGTAAGTGTGGGGGAAAGAAGGGCTTATGCCCGAAACGTTGATTCTCCTGCTCCTTGGATGCTGCCTGACCTGCTGCGCTTTTCCAGCAACACATTTCTCAGAGTTAACGTCCAGCCTTCTTCAGTACTGCATTTTGAAAACAAAAGTAATGATGGTGAGCAAGAAGAAAGGTTAGAATAGAAATCCTGTTGGAGAGAGGAGCAGAACTTCAAGGTGGCATACCTGGAAGAGTTGTGGCAGTAAATTAAACACTAAACTAAAATAAAGAAGTTCTGATGCTGGAGATCTGAAACAAATCCATGGTCTCCTGGTTCAGACATAGAGACAATACCACTATGCTGCAAGAGCATTCAGGTCTGGCGTATACTGAAATTAGGTTGGAGAGAGTTAATGGGAAACAGCTGCTTCTGGCCGGTTGCTGAATGATAATCGGATGTTAATTCTTTAAAATTTCAGTAACCTGATCTTCCTCCTTCTGAAGTAGGTTATGTTCAGAGTGGATGCGATTTGAGGGTGGGGTGACAGGACAGTTTTGTCCTGTTCGTGGAAACTGTTCCTCCTGAACTACTCTATTGAAGCCATTTTTTTCCCCCCAAAGTATTTTAAGCCACTTTTGAAATATTGTGTGCAATTCTGGCCTCCCTCCTATAGGAAGGATACTTGAAAGGGTTCAGAAACGATTTACAAGAATGTTGCCAGGGTTGGAGAGTTTGAGCTATATGGAGAGGCTGAATAGGCTGGAGCTGTTTTCCCTGGAGTGTCGAGGGGTGACCTTATAGAGGTCCCGCCTCAGACTGTGTGGAGTTTGCACATTCTCCCCGTGTCTGCGTGGGTTTCCTCCGGGTGCTCCGGTTTCCTCCCACAGTCCAAAGATGTGCAGGTCAGGTGAATTGGCCATGCTAAATTGCCCGTAGTGTTAGGTTAGGGGTATGGGTGGGTTGCGGTTCGGTGTGGACTTGTTGGGCCGAAGGGCCTGTTTCCACACTGTAATGTAATGTAATCTAATCTAATATCATGAGGGGCTTGGATAGAATAAGTAGACAAGGTCTTTTGCCTGGGGTGGGGGAGTCCAGAACGAGAGGGCATAGAAGGGCCTAAGGGGCAACATTTTCACGCAGAGGGTGCTGCATAAATGGGATGAGCTGCCAGAGGAAATAGTGGGAGACTCGTACAATTACAGTATTTAAAAGGCTTCTGGATGGGTTTATGAGTAGGAAGAATTTTGAGGGATATGGGCTAAATGTTGGCAAATGGGTCTAGATTAATTTAGGATATCTGGTCAGCATGGACGAATTGGACTGAAGGGTCTGTTTCCATGCTGTATTCCAACATCCCTCCTAAACCTTTCCTATCCATCTACCTGCCCAAATAGCTCTTAAATACTGACTTCTATTGTGTCCTCTGTTTCATATATGCACCACCCTATGTGTAAAAAAGTTTCCCTCTGGTTCTTTTTAAATCTTTGCCCTCTCACCTTAAACCTATGGCCTCTAGTTTTGGACATCCCTATCGTGGGGAAAAGACCCTGGCTATTCATCTTCTCTATGCCCCTCATGATTTTATATTATATAAGGTCACCCCTTGGCCTCCTATGCTCCATGGAGAAAGGTCCCAGCTTATTCAGCCTCTCCTCAGGACACTACCATTAATTATGTAAATCCTGCTCTGGTTGTCTTGTCAAAATGCAACACTGCACATTTATCTGAAGCTCCAGTGATTATAATTCCATTAGTTTTAAAGTGGTTATGGAAAAGGATGGGCCTGCTCCACTAGTTAAAATTCTAAATCAAGGCAAAGCCAATGTTGATGGGATTAGGCGAGAGCTCCACCTCCCATTCCTTCGCCCATTGGCTCAGTTGACCAAGGTCCCATTGTGCTCTTAGAAACCCTTCTTCACTGTCCACCATCCCACCAATTTTGGTGTCATCTGCAAACTTATAACCATGCTCCTATATTCTCATCCAAATCATTTTTTTAATAAATGATGAATAACAGTGGACCCAGCACTGATCTTTGTGGTGCAACGCTGGTCATAGGCCTCTATAAATGAACAACAACTCTCGGCCACCACCTTCTGTCTCCTCCTGTCAAGCCAATTTTGTTTCTAATTGGCTAGCTCTGCCTGCATCTCATGTGATCTAACCTTACTAACCAGTTTACTTGTGGAACCTTGTTGATGGCCTTGCTAAAGTCTATGTAGATAGCAACTACCGCTATGCCTTTGTCTACCTTTATTTTCACTTCTGCAGAAAATTTAATGAAATTTGAGAGACGCGCTTTCCCACAGATGAAATCATGCTGACTATCACATGTCTTTCCAAATGCTTCCTACAACGTTCTGGGATATATTTGATCAGGGTAGATTTATCTACCTTTGTGTTTTAAGACCCCCAGCACTCCAAATTCTGTAATGTGGACTCTTTTCAAGATATCACTATTCATCTCCCCAAGCTCCCTAGCTTCCATGGGAGAAAGTGAGGACTGCAGATGCTGGAGATCAGAGTCGAGAGTGTGTGGTGCTGGAAAAGCACAACAGGTCATGCAGCATCCAAGGAGCAGGAGAATCAACATTTCGTGCAGGACCCCTTCTGCAGGAATAAGGCTGGGAGCCTTGGGGGTGGAGAATTAATGAGAATGGGGTGGGGCTGGGGGAGAAGGTAGCTGAGAGTGCAATAGGTGGATGGAGGTGGGGGTGAAGGTGATAGGTCAGAGAGGAGGGTGGAGCGGATAGGTGGGAAGAAAGATTGGCAGGTGGGACAGGTCATGGGGACAGTACTGAGCTGGAAGGCTGGAACTGAGGTAGGTGGGGGAAGGGGAAATCGGGAAACTGGTGAAGTTCACATTGATACCCTGGGGTTAAAGGGTCCCAAGGCAGAAGGTGAGGTGTACTTCCTTCAGGTGTTGGGTGGTGAGTGAGTGGCGATGGAGGACAAGACAGGGACAAGGACAGAACCCCCAGCCCCCAAACCACCCTCCCCACCCCCCCCCCCCCCTTCCATCTCACCAAACTCCACATAAAGCGCATCATCCACCGACATTTCTGCCACCTACAATTGGACCCCTCCAGCAGGGATATATTTCCCTCCCCACCCCTTTTGCTTTCTGCAAAGACCGTTCCCTCTGTGACTACCTGATCAGGTCCACTCCCACCAACAACCTCCCTTCCCCTGCCATTGCAAAACCTGCACCCACATCTCTTTCCCCCCCTCACCTCTGTCCAAGGTCCCCAAAGGAGCCTTCCACATCCATCAGAATTTCACCTGCATTTCCACACGTCATTTACTGTATCCGTTGCTCCTGATGTGGTCTCCTCTACATTGGGGAGACTGGACACCTTCTCACAGAGCACCCTAGGGAACATCTCTGGGACACCCACACCAATCAACCCTCCCCCCCCCACCCCCCCCCCCCCCCCTTCTGTGGCCAAACATTTCAACTCCCCCTCCTTTATTGGTCAGAGTATTGAGTATAGGAGTTGGGAGGTCATGTTGCAGCTGTACAGGATGTTGGTTAGGCCACTGTTGAAATATTGCGTGCCATTCTGGTCTCCCTCCTAGTGGAAGGATGGTGTGAAACTTGAAAGGGTTCAGAAAAGATTTGCAAGGATGTTGCCAGGGTTGGAGGATTTGAGCTATAGGGAGAGGGTGAATAGGCTGGGGCTGATTTCCCTTGGGGCGTCAGAGGCTGAGGGATGACCTCATAGAGGTTTAAAAAATCATGAGGGGCATAGATAGGAGAAATAGACAACGATTTTTCCCTGGGGTAGGGGAGTCCAGAAGTAGAGGGTATAGGTTTAGGATGAGATGGGAAAGATGTAAAAGAGACCGTCTGTGTGGAGTTTGCACATTCTCCCCGTGTCTGCATGGGTTTCCTTCGGGTGCTCCGGTTTCCTCCCACAGACCAAAGATGTGCAGGTCAGGTGAATTGGCCATGCTAAATTGTCCATAGTGTTAGGTGCATTAGTCAGAGGGAAATGGGTCTGGGTGGGTTACTGTTTGGAGGGTCGGTATGGATTGGTTGGGCCGAAGAACCTGTTTCCACACTGTAGGGAATCTAATCTAATCTTCTGTGGTTACATGGGAAGGTGCTGTGGGAAGGGGGTTGGTATTAGTGGTCGATGAATGGACAAGGCCGTCCAGAGGGAACAGTCCCTGTGAAATGTAGACGGGATTGAGGGGAAGATATGTTTGGAGGGGGCATTCTTCTGGAGTTGTCTGAAATGGCAGAGAATGATCCTTTGGAGGCTTGTGGAATGCAAAGTACCCAATCACGCTGTGAGTGTGATGGAAAGGAGCAAGAAGCACGCTTGATAGCTCGGATGTCAAGCACAGAAGGTGGGAAATCAAGTCATGTCAGCAGCAGTGGTTTGGAAGGTGGCATCATCCGAACAGAGCCATAGTGTAGGTAGCTATGGGAGTCAGTGGCTTTATAATGGATGGGAGAAATTGAGACAGTGAGGTCAAGGAAAGGAAGGAAATTGCCAGAAATGGAAGATGTGAAAGTTATAGATGGGTGGAAATTGTAGGCAAGATGAACAATTTTTTTCAAGATTGTGGTGGGAGCATGAAGTGGTGCAGTCATCAGTGTATCGATAAGAGTTGTGGGAGGAGGCGAGTGTATCACTGGAACAAGGATTGTTTCACATAGCCCGTAAAGAGGCAGGCATAACTGGGACCCATGCCGGTCTGCAGAACCACTCCTTTGACTTAACAGAAGTCAGATGAATTAAAGGAGAAATTGTTCAGTCAAGTTCAGCCAAGTGAAGGAGAGTGGTGGTGGATGGGAATTGTTCAGGCCTCTGGTCGAGGAAGAAGCAGAGAGCTCTCAGACCATCCTGGTGGGAAATGGAGGTGTAAAGGGATTGGAGAGCCATGGTGCACAGCAGGCAGTTAGGGTCAGGGAACTACAAATTGTCAACACAGTGCATCAGAGGAATCGTAGATGTCGGTGGGTTGGGTCTGGACAAATGGAGAGAGAATGGAGTCAAGGTAGGAGGAAATGAGCTTGGTGGGGCAGGAACAGGCTGATATCTCAACTACATATGTGTTTTTAAAAAAAATATATTCCTTGTATTGTTGACTGTTTTCACTGATTTAATGTGCTTTGGGTTCTGAACCTTCAGCCAGTGGGGATAACTTGCCATATCTACTTTCAGTGCTCATCTTGATTTTGGGTGACCTCTCTCTTCAATCCTGCTATAAAGACAATAATCCCTCCTTCACCAACTCAACCAGATAACTGAGCCTCTGCATTCCTGAAACCATTTCTGTGAATATTTTTCGGCACCCTCTGAAACATTCAATCCTTTTTTCAAAGTAAATTTAATGGATGTAGACATCAGCATTATTGCCTATACCTAGTTACCCTTGAAGATGGTGGTGAGCTGCCCTCTTTCACTGCTGCAGCCCCCATGTGCTGTCGATAGACCCACAAATGCTGTTTGTGTTGACCCCCAGGAAAAGGAGAGATAGTAAATGAATATTTCACATCAGTTTTTTTTACTGTGGAGAAAGAAATAGTGAATGTAGAGAAATAAACTTTTTGTTTTAAAAACATTCACATTACACAAGAGGCAGGTGTTAAAGAAAATAAAGGTGGATAAATCTCCAGGACCTGATCTAATGTATCTCAGAACATTGTGGGAAGTGAGGGAGGAATTGTGAGACCCCTTGCAGACCCCTTGCATCACCTATAACTAGGTGCCTGGTGGTTAATGTTGTACTCTTGGTTAAGAAGGGTTGTAAGGAGAAACCGGGGAACTATACACCTGTGAGTTTGACTTCAGTCGTGGGTAAAGTGTATGATTATAAAAGATAGGATTTATGGACACTCGGAGAGGCAAAAATTGATTAGTGTTAGTCAGTATGGTTTTGTGCGAGGAAAATCGTATTTCACAAACTTGGTGGAATTTTTTGAAGAAGTTATCAAAAAGATTGTTGATAGCATTGCAATAGACATTCATTTGAATTTTAGTAAGGCTGTTGGCAAGGTTCTACATGGTTAGACTAATTACATCACATGGGATTCAGGGTGAGCTTGCCAATTGGATACATTATTGGCTTAATAGCAGGAGACAGACCGTGATAGTGAAGGGTTGCTGTTTGTACTGGATGTCACCAGCGGCGTTTCACGGGGATCGGTTCTGGGTCCTCATTTGTTTGTCTTTTATGTAAGTGATTTGGATGAGAATATAGAAGGAATGGTTAGTAAGTTTGTGGATGACACCAAAATTGGTGGCATAGTACAGTAAAGAAGGTTTTCTAAGATTATAAAGGGATCTTTCAAATGGGTAAATGAGCTAAAAAATGGCAGATGGAGTTTAATCTAGGGCGGCACGGTGGCTCAGTGGTTAGCACTGCTGCCTCACAGCACCAGGGTCCCGGGTTCAATTCCCGCCTCAGGTGACTGTCGGGAGTTTCTCCCCGTATTTGCGTGGGTTTCCTTCGGGTGCTCCAGTTTCCTCCTACAATCCAAAGATGTGGAATTCAGGTGAATTGGCCGTGCTAAATTGTCCATAGTGTTAGGTGCATCAGTCAGAGAGAAATGGGTCTGGGTGGGTTACTCTTCGGAGGGTCAGTGTGGATTTATTGGGCCGAAGTTTCCACACTAATTTAATCTAATCTAAAAAAACATTGTGAGGTTCTAGTACAACAAATAAGCGTACAGCTTATACAATTAATGGAAGGGCCTTGGGTAGTGTTGTAGAATAGAGAGTAGCAGGTACATAATTCTTTTAAATTTGCATCAGGTGTAGGAAGGGTGGTTTATAAAAAAAAGTGTTTGGTATGTTTGCCTTCATTGCTCAGTCCTTTGAATGTCAGAGTTGGGAAGCCATGTTGAGGTTGCACGGGACATTGGTGAGGCCTCTTCTAAATACTGCGTCTAGTGTTGGTCTCCCAGTTATCAGAAGAATATTATCAAGCTGGAGAGGGTTCAGAAGAGATTTACCAGGACGTGGCTGACTGTGGAAGGTTTGAGTTATAAATAAAGGCTGCGCAGGCTTTTTAACTAGAGCATAGAAGGTTGAGAAGTGGAGAGATGTTGGATAAGCTAGGGCATTTTCTTTAGAGCGTAGGAGACTGAGATGGGATCTTATGGGGGTGTATATGATCATGACAGACATGGTTCGGGTGAATGTATTCAGTCTATTTCCCAGGGTTGGGGAATTGAGGACTAGAGGGCATCGTTTTAAGATTAGAGGGGAAGGAATAAAAGGGAACTTGAGGGGTAACTTTTAACAGTGGTTGGTTTGCATATAGAATGGGCTGCCAGCAGAAGTGGCAGGTGGATACATTAACAACATTTAAAAGGCATTTGGACAAATACGTGGATAGGAAAGGATTAGACAGAAATGGGGTTAGCATGGATGGACATTTTGGTTGGCATAGACAGGTTTGGGCTGAAGGGCTTGTTGCTGTGCTGTAGGACTGTACAACTCTAAGTGACCTGATAGAAGTTTATGAAGTAATGAGAGGTATCGATAGAGGTAATGGTCATTGTCTTTTCCTGAGGATGGAGGATTTCAAAACCAAGAAGATTTCTAAATGTGAGAGGAGAGATATTTGGTTAGATGCATGAATAGGAAAAGTTTGAAGGGATATGGGGCAGGTGAGAGCAGGTGGGGTGAGTTTAGTTTGGGATTATGTTCAACGTAGACTGGTTGGACTGATAGGTGTGTTTTCATGCAGTATGACTCTGTGACTCTACCTAGTGCTAATCAAATGGGTTGCTTTGTCTTGGATGATGTCAAGCTTCTTGGGTGTTGTTGGAATTGCACCCACCGAGGCAAGTGGTGGGTATTCCATCACACCCCTGACTTATGATGTGCAGATAATGGTGTTGGACTGGGGCGGACAAAGTCTGAAGTCACGTGATGCCAAGTTATAGTTCAGCAGGTTCATTTGAAATCATAAGCTTTCGGAGTGGGCTTCACCTAATGAAAGAGCAACGCTTCTGAAAGCTTGTGATCTCAAGTAAGCCTGTTGCATTATAACCTGGTGTCACGTGACTTCTGACTCACTCCTGACTTACACCATGTTGATGGTGTATGGGCTTTGGGGAAGTGGAAGCTGTTTGCAATATGTCTGCGGTTTTGGGATGGAGTTCAAATAAAATGTATCCAAATATATGGATGACACAAAAGTAGGTGGGATCATATGCTCTGGATATAAAATGGCTTCAACTGGATTTGAAACGTTTTACAATCAAATATAGCGTTGAAAATGAGAGGATTGGATGTGCAGAAAGTTTCTTGATTGGTAAGCCACTGAAGAGTGACATGCAGGTAATAGCAAACTATTAGCAAGAGGATTTGAATACCGGAATAGTAAAACAAAAGCAAATAGCTGGTGAAACTCAGCAAGTCTGGCAGCATCTGTGGGAAGAAAACAGAGTTATCATTTCGAGTCCAGTGACTCTTCTTCAGAATTGTTAGCAGTTAGGAAAACTGGGATTTATGCTGAAGTTGGGAGTTTATAAAGGGAGAGGTGGAGACAGAACCTAGAGAGGAAGAGAGATATGAAAGGGATAGGTATGCTCGGAGATTATGGATAGCAGGCCATAAGTTCCAAAGATATAGGAGCAGTATTAGGCCATTCGGCCCATTGACAGACCATGACAGAAGAAAAGCTGAATAAGTGATAAGTGAGCCAAGAAAGCATGAGCCAGTGGCAGTCAAGAAGGTAAATTGGAATATTAACTACTTAACCTGTGAACCTGCAGCCTCCATTTCAGCAGCAGGAGTCAAGAGTGTGTGAGCCAGGGGACAGCTGGGGAGGGAAGTTAGAGTATTAACTACTTACCTGGTGAATCACAGGAGCGGAAACAGACACAGGGTAACTGGCTAATATATTCAGGCAGTGGCGAAACCTGAAACTCTACACATGTAGAGTCTCCCACCCCCTCCCTCTTCGAACCAAATAAAAAAGACTCTGTGTGTAGGGTTGGTAAGGTCACGTTTTTTTTTAATATCTTTTGGCAATTTAGAACAGAAAGGATGGAAGCTGGGACCGTTGCGTGCTCCTCTTGCAGGATATGGGAGGTCAGGGTCACTACTGATGTCCCTGTGCTGACTTCACCTGTGAATATTCCGGTGGGACATTTGTTAGAACTCATCAGGAGACTTTAAACTAGTTTGACAGGGGGATGGAAACCAGAGCTATGGATCTGGAGGAAGGGGAAGATGGCGAACAGGCAGTTACAGCGTGCAGAGTCTGTGAGGCAGGATAGACAGTTGATAGGGCAAAGTTGCAGTCAGTGTGATGGACTGAAGTGTGTCTATTTTAACACAAGAAATGTCAGGAATAAGGGTGATGAACTTAGAGCATGGATCAGTACTTAGAGCTACAATGTTATAGCCATTACGGAAACTTGAATGTCATGGGCAGGAATGGTTGTTGGATGTTCCAGGGTTTAGATCTTTCAGAAGTAATAGGGAGGAAGGTAAAAGAGGTGAGGAAGGCGCATTGCTAATCAGGGATAGTATAACAGCTGCAGGAAGGGAGATCACCAAGGAGGGTTTGTGTACAGAATCATTATGAGTAGAAGTCAGAAACAGGAAAGGAGCAGTCAATTTATTGGGAGTTTACTATAGATTCTCAATAACCATAGAGACATGGAGAAGCAGATTGGGAGACATATTTTGGACAGATGCAGAAGCAACTAGGTAGTTGTCATGGGTAACTTCAACTTCCCTAATGTTGATTGGAATCTCCTTGGTGTAAATAGTTTGGAGCAGATTTTGTCAGGTGTCCAGGAAGGATTCCTGACTTGACATTCCTGATGAAGAGCTCATGCTCGAAACGCTGATTCTGCTGCTCATCAGATGCTGCCTGACCAGTTGTGCTTTTCCAGCGTCACACTTTTTGACAATATGTAGGTAGCTCCACTAGAGGGGAGGCCAGATTGGATTTGGTGATTGGCAACGAATCAACTCGGGTATCAGATCTCTCGGTGGGAGGCTCCCATGCTAGGCTCATTCAGAAAGGAAGGAGGCATGGAATACAGGGAAATTTGGCTGTCCGGATACAGAATTCGCTGGCTTATAGAAGAGAGGGTGGTAGTAGATGGCAAGTATTCAGCCTGGAGCTCAGTGACCAGTGGTTTTCCGCAGGAATCTGTTCAGGGACCTCTGCTCTTTATGATTTTTATAAATGACTTGGATGAAGAAGTGGAAAAGTGGCTTAGTAACTTTGCTGATGACACAAAAGGGTTGGTGGAGTGGTGCCTGGACTGGGGAGCATGTCTTATGAGGAGAGGTTGAGGAAGCGAGGGCTTTTGTCAATTATAGCACAACATTGACAGGTTGCAGGTTGGGCTGATAAGTGGCAGATGGAGTTCAACCTGAAAAAGTGTGAAGTGATTCATTTTGGAAATCAAATTTGAATGTAGATTACAGGGATAAAGATGGGGTTCTTGGCCATACGGAGGGATCTTGGGGTCCACATCAATAGATCCTTCAAAGTTGCCACCCAAGTTGATAGGGTTGTTAAGAAGGCGTGTGATGTGTTGGCTTTCATTAGCAGGGGATTGAGTTTAAGAGCCGCAAGGTTATGTTGCAGCTCTGTAAAGCCCTGTTTAGACCACATTTTGAATATTGTGTTCAGTTCTTGTCAGGGGAAGGATGTGGAAGCTTTAGAGTGAGTGCAGAGGAGATTTACCAGGATGCTGCCTGGACTGGGGAGCATGTCTTATGAGGAGAGGTTGAGGAAGCGAGGGCTTTTCTCATTGGAGTGAAGAAGGAAGAGAGCTGACTTGATAGAGGTGTACAAGATGATGAGAGGCCTAGATAGAATGGATAGCCGACCTTTTTTCCTATGGCGGAAATATCTATCATGAGAGACATAATTTTAAGGTGATTGGAGGAAGGTTTAGGGGAGATGTCAGAGGTAGGTTCTTTACACAGAGAGTGGTGGGTGCATGGAATGCACTGTCAGCGGTGGGAGTAAAGTCAGATACATTAGGGACATGTCAGTGAGTTTTGGATAAGCACATGGATAATAGTAAATTGTAGAGTATATGGGTTAGTATGATGTTAGAGTAGGATAAAAGGTCAATACAACATCAAGGGCCGAAGGGCCTGTACTGTGCTATACTGCTGTATCTTCTACATAAGAGCTAAGCTGTACTGAAAGCAACCTATATAATGTGAAACAAAGATAGAAGTTGTTGGAAAATCAGGGCCAAAGAATGAAATCAGGGTCAAAATTGATTGAACTCGGTGTTCAGCCCTCGGGACTGCAGGTTCTCCAAATGGAAAATGACAAGTTGCTCTTTGAGCTTGCACTGAGGATTACTAGAATACTGCATCAGGGCCTGTGACAGAAATGTTAATGTGGCACTTCTCATTGAAGTGGCAGGCAACCGGAAGCTCAGGGACCTTTTTGCAGGCAGAATGGAGGTGTTCCACAAGACAGTCACCTGTTTATCTCCCATGTGTAGCGGAGACCACATTGTGAACTGCAAATACAGTAATCGAGGTTGAATGAAGTACAGGTAAATTGTTGCTTCACCTGGAAGGTCTGCCTGAGGCCTTGCATGATGAGGGTCCCATTTCTGTGGATAGGCTGGTCACCATATACACTGCAAACCCACCGACTCCCACAGTTAACTCAAATACACCTTCTCGTACTCTGGTTTCTGTGAGGTCTCCGTTCCATTCTCCCAGTTTCTCCATTTCCGTCGCATCTGTTCTGATGATACCACCTTCCGCAAGGAGGCCTCAGAAATGCTCACCTTTTTCCTCAACCAAGGATTCCCTACTACTGCAGTCGATAGAGCCCTTGGCCATGTTTAACCTATTACTCTTTCCCTTCCACGACAATGATGTGTCACTAGTTCCTCTCTTCGTGCTCCACTAGCCTCTGCTTTTAGTGTGACGTCACAATCGGACACACATTCCCCTTCCTTCCCTTGTCCACATTCCACAGGGACTATTCGTACCAGGACACCCTGGTCTACACCACCTCCTCCATTCCCAAAGTCTCCTCTCACCACCTTGGCACCTTTCCTAGCAATTGCAGGTGGTGTCAGACCTGCCAGTTTATTTCCTCCCTCCACATCATCCAGGATCCCAGACGTATCTTCCAGATGAACTGGCAGTTTACCTGTACTTCAGTCAGTTTATCTTACTGCATTTGTTGTTCACGTTGTGGTCCTGTCTCTACTGGGAAGACAAAATGCAGACTGGGTAACTGCTTTGCAGAACACTGACATTCTGTCTTCAAAAATGACCCTGAGCTTCAGTTCCCTGCCACTTCAACACACCACCATATTCCCTGGCCAACATTTCTGTTGCAGGCCTACTGTTGAGTTCCAGTGCAAACTCAAAGAACAACATTTCTCTTTCCATTTATCGAACCTGCAAAATACCTAAAGGTGCTGACAAGACAAAGACAGGTAAGGTGTTTTCTTTTGATGAGGAATCTAGAACTGGGGGCACAATTTCAAAATAAGCCTCAATGGACTGAGATGAGGAGAATTCTTTTATTTGGAGGGTTGTGAATCTTTGAAGTTCTCTATCACAGAGTTGCATAAATGTGGTAATTGAGCATTTTTTTAAAAAGTGGAGCTTGATATATTTCTAAACGCCAACAAAATGAAGGGATGTGGGGATTGGAGGAGGGGGAAAGCATTGAATTGGGTGACCAGCCATGATCATATCAAATGGTGGAGCAGGCTCAGTATTTCCAGAAGACCTTTTTTGGATTCCTTTTTGTGCCAGAATCTTCACATATGCTTGTTTTGTTTCATTTATTTTGGGTTTTAATTCCCCAATATGACATAATCAGCATTTTTGTTGGGGTGTATTGTTATATATTGAATTCAAAGGGAACAGAAATCTGAAAGAATGATCTGGATTCAGACTGGTTCTCACTTGTATTATTAACCTTTCAGTTGCATCCTTCATTTTCTTCTCTCTTCCTTCACCATGCAAGGAGTTCTGGATTACTTTAGAACATAGAACAATACAGCACAGAACAGGCCCTTCGGCCCACGATGTTGTGCCGAACATTTGTCCTAGCTTAAGCACCTATCCATGTACCTATCCAATTGCCGCTTAAAGGTCACCAATGATTCTGACTCTGCCACTCCCACAGGCAGCGCATTCCATGCCCCCACCACTCTCTGACCCTGACATCCCCCCTATACCTTCCACCCTTCACCTTAAATTTATGTCCCCTTGTAACACTCTGTTGTACCCAGGGAAAAAGTCTCTGACTGTCTACTCTATCTATTCCCCTGATCATCTTATAAACCTCTATCAAGTCACCCCTCACCCTTCGCCGTTCCAATGAGAAAAGGCCTAGCACTCTCAACCTATCCTCGTATGACCTATTCTCCATTCCAGAAAACATCCTGGTAAATCGCCTCTGCACCCTCTCCAAAGCTTCCATATCTTTCCTAAAATGAGGCGACCAGAACTGCACACAGTACTCCAAATGTGGCATTACCAAGATCCTATACAGCTGCAACATCACTTCACGACTCTTGAATTCAATCCCTCTGCTAATGAACGCTAATACGCCTTCTTACAGGCTCTATCCACCTGAGTGGCAACTTTCAAAGATCTATGAACATAGACCACAAGATCCCTCTGTTCCTCCACCTGACTAAGAACCCTACCGTTAACCCTGTATTCTGCATTCTTATCTGTCCTTCCAAAATGGACAACCTCACACTTGACAGGGTTGAACTCCATCTGCCACTCCTCAGCCCAGCTCTGCATCATATCGAAGTCCCTTTGCAGCTGACAACAGCCCTCCTCACTATCCACAACTCCACCAATCTTCGTATCGTCTGCAAATTTACTGACCCACCCTTCCACTCCCTCTTCCAAGTCATTAATAAAAATTACAAACAGCAGAGGACCCAGAACTGATCCCTGCGGAACTCCACTTGTAACTGGGCTCCAGGCTGAATATTTACCACCTACCACCCCTCTCTGACTTCGACCGGTTAGCCAGTTCTCTATCCAAATGGCCAAACTTCCCACTATCCCATGCCTCCTGACTTTCCGCATAAGCCTACCATGGGGAACCTTATCAAAAGCCTTACTAAAATCCATGTACACTACATCCACTGCTCTACCCTCATCCACATGCTTGGTCACCTCCTCAAGACTTATAAGGCAAGACCTACCCCTCACAAATCCGTGCTGGCTGTCCCTAATCAAGCAGTGTCTCTCCAGATACTCATAAATCCTATCCCTCAGTACCCTTTCCATTACTTTGCCTATCACCGAAGTAAGACTAACTGGCCTGTAATTCCCGGGGTTATCCCTATTCCCTTTTTTGAACAGGGGCACAACATTCGCCACTCTCCAGTCCCCTGGCAGTTGACAGCGAAGATGAAAAGATCATTGCCAGCGGTTCTGCAATTTTCTCTCTTGCTTCCCACATAATCCTAGGGTATATCCCGTCAGGCCTGGGGGACTTGTCTATCCTCATGTTTTTCAAAATGCCCAACACACCTTCCTTCCTAACAAGTATCTCCTCTCGCTTACCAGTCCGTTTCATACTCTCCTCTTCAACAATACGGTCCCTCTCATTTGTAAATACTGAAGAAAAGTACTAATTCAAGACCTCTCCTATCTCTTCCGACTCAATACACAGTCTCCCACTACTGTCCTTGATTGGACCTACCCTCGTTCTCATCATTCTCATGTTTCTCACATTCCCATAAAAGGCCTTGGGGTCATCCTTGATCCTACCCGCCAAAGATTTTTCATGCCCTCTCTCAGCTCTCCTAATCCCTTTCTTCAGCTCCCTCCTGGCTATCCTGTATCCCTCCAATGCTCTGAACCTTGTTTCCTCAACCTTACGTAAACCTCCTTCTTCCTCCTTCCAAGACATTCAACCTCACACGTCCATCTCTTTCCTGCCTGACAGGTACATACATATCAAGGACACGTCGTATCTGTTCCTTGAAAAAGTTCCACATTTCAACGACATCCTTCCCTGACAGCTCCTCAGATCCTGTCTTGCAGCATCGTATTTACCCTTCCCCCAATTGTAAAACCTGCCCTGTTGCACACACCTATCTCGCTCCACAATCAAGGTGAAAGTCACAGAATTGTGGTCACCATCACCAAAATGCTCGTGCACTAACAAGCCCATCACTTGTCCCGGTTCGTTTCCAAGTACCAAATCCAATATGGCCTCCCCTCTGGTCGGACAATCTACATACTGAGTTAGAAAAGCTTCCTGGACACACTGCACAAACACCGCCCTGCCCACTCTACTTGATCTGCCTTTCCTCTTTGTAGAAATATACTTGGACTGTATCTAACTTTCTCCTCTTTAAAGTCAGCTCATTTTATTTTTAAAACAACCAGTTTAAACATGTTCTAACACCTTCGTGTGGCAGGTAGAACTTGAACCTGGACCTTCTGGCTCAGAGGTACAGACACTAACACGGTCTAATAAAAGCTGCCTTAACTATTTTTAGTCAATCTGCTTTGATATGCCATGAATCACCTCTGGGGCATTTGGGACTTAAACCTGGATTGCCTAGCCAAAGTAGGGACATTACCACTGTGCCACAGAACCCACAATGTGCACATGGATTATTATGTTCAGCTTTGCTATAGGAAGGATGTTATTAAACTGGAAAGGATGCAGAAGGAACTTACCAAGAATGTTGCCTGGACTCAACAGTCTGAGTTACAGGGAGAGATTGGTCAAGCTAGGACTTCTTTCTTTCGAGCATGGGAGACCGAGCAGGGATGTTATAAAAGTATATACGATCATGAGAGGTATGGATAGGGTGAATGCACTCAGTCTTTTTTGGAGAATCGAGGATTAGAGAATATCAGTTTAGGGTTAGAGAGGAAAGAATAAAAGGGACCCTGAGGGGCAACTTTTTTACACAGAGGGTGGTACCCATATGGAATGAACAGCCAGTGGAAGTGGCTGATGCAGGTATATCAACAAAGTTTCAAAGATATTTGGACAAATACATGGATAGGAAAGATTAGAAGGATATGGGCCAAGTGCAGGGAAATGGGGGTTAGCGTGAATGGACGCTTTGGTCGGCATGGACCAGTTTGGGCTCAAGGACTGTATGATCCTAATTTATCTGTTCATAGGCCTCTGAAATTGCGTCCCTTTCACCCAATTAATTAATTTTGCCCTGGAATATTCCTTGTCCTCTTCTACAGTCAACCTAAACCTTTATGATACAATGATCTCTGCCCCTTAAACTTTCATCCTTTGGTCCATTGCCCATCTCATTCCCTAGAACCAGATCCAGCAAAGATTCTTCATCCTTTGCACCGGAGAAATATTAAAATCATTCTTAACACACTTTAAAAAACTTTCCGGTCTCTGCTCTTTATTCTATTACTGTCCCTGTTGATATTGAGTTTAAAGTCCCCCAATATAATTTTTCACTTTTCTGTATTTTCTTTGCAATATTTTTTGCTATATTTTATTTTGTGATATGTAGAATACACCCAGCAGTATAAATAATGCTGTTAGTGCTCCTTGGCTCCAATCAAATAGATTCTGCCCTAGACCCTTGCTTTTTCTCCAGCACTACAATATTCTCCTTAATCAAGACTATGATTTCCCCACAACTTGGGTCTTGCCCTTTTTAAGCCAGGTCTCTGTTATAGAACATAGAATATCGAACAGTACAGCACAGAACAGGCCCTTCAGCCCACGATGTTGTGCCGACCATTGATCCTCATGTATGCACCCTCAAATTTCTGTGACCATATGCATGTCCAGCAGTCTCTTAGTTGTCCCCAATGACCTTGCTTCCACAACTGCTGCTGACAAAGCATTCCATGCTCTCACAACTCTCTGTGTAAAGAACCAGCCTCTGACATCGCCTCTACACTTTCTTCCAACCAGCTTAAAACTATGACCCCATATGTTAGCCATTTCTGCCCTGGGAAATAGGCTCTGACTCTATCTATGCCTCTCATTATCTTGTATATCTCAATTAGGTTCACTCTCCTCCTCCTTTTCTCCAATGAAAAAAGTCTGAGCTCAGTCAACCTCTCTTCATACGGCAAGCCCTTCAGTCCAGGCAACATCCTCTGAACCCTCTCCAAAGCATCCACATCTTTCCTATAATAGGGCAACCAGAACTGAACGCAGTATTCCAAGTGCAGTCTAACCAAAGTTTTTTAGAGCTGCAACAAGAGCTCATGATTCTTAAACTCAATCCCCCTGTTAATGAAAGCCAAAGCACCATATGCTTTCTTAACAACCCTGTCCACTTGGGTGGCCATTTTAAGGGATCTATTTACCTGCACACCAAGATCCCTCTGTTCCTCCACACTGCCAAGAATCCTATCCTTAATCCTGTACTCCGCTTTCAAATTCGACCTTCCAAAATGCATCACTTCGCATTTATCCAGGTTTAACTCCATCTGCCGCCTCTCAGCCCATCTCTGCATCCTGTCAATGTCCCACTGCAGCCTACAACAGCCCTCTATACTGTCAATGACACCTCCAACCTTTGTGTCATCTGCAAACTTGCTGACCCATCCTTCAATCCCCTCATCCAAGTCATTAATAAAAAATTACAAACAGTAGAGGCCCAAGGACAGAGCCCTGTGAAACACCACTCACCACTGACTTCCAGGCAGAATATTTTCTTTCTACTATCACTAGCTGTCTTCTTTTGGCCAGCCAATTCTGTATCCAGACAGCTAAGTTCCCCTGTATGCCATTCCTCCTGATCTTCTGAATGAGCCTACCATGGGGAACCTTATCAAATGCCTTGCTGAAGTCCATGAAGTCCATATACACCACATCCACAGCTCAACCCTCATCAACTTTTCTAGTCACGTCCTCAAAGAACTCGATAAGGTTTGTGAGGCATGTCCTGCCCCTCACAAAGCCATGTTGACTGCATTTAATCAAGCTATGCTCTTCCAGATGGTCAGAAGGGCCTGTTCTGTGCTGTATTGTTCTATAAATCCTATCCCTCAGAATCCTTTCTTATACCTCGCAGACGACAGACATGAAACTTACTGGTCTGTAATTGCCGGGGATTTCCCTATTTCCTTTCTTGAAGAGAGGAATTACGTTTGCAAATCATATCATATTTCCATGCACTGACCTGCACCTGCAGCTCACTAACCTATTTATCATGCTCTGTACTTTCGCATACATTACATGCATAGAGGTAAACCCAATTTGTAGTTTACTGTATTTGAATTTACTCTGATCCCACCTAATTCCTTACTGTTTGTTACTGTCTCTCCCAGTTCTTTTTCCAGCTTGGTATTAATCTCTGATATTATCTTCTGGTTCTCACCCCTAGTTCCTATCCTCCGCAGAATTATTAGCAATTTTTCTGCAAGGATGTTGATCCTGGCTTTGTTCAGATACAACCCATCCAGACTATAGAGGTTTGTACTCCCCAAAATTAGTTCCAGTACTCCAGGAAACTAACGCCCTCCCTCCTGCACTGTCGTTTCGGACTTAGCGCTCATCTGTTCTAACCTTCTCTTGCTGTACTGCAGATTATTATCTCTGAGCTCCTGCAACCAATTTGTAACCTCTGCGTACAGAGCCTTCATCATTTGTTGGTGTCAATTTGGACAATGACCTCTGCGTCCATCCTTTCAGAGGAGACAACATGTCACTGTGGATTTAGGAACCAGATGGAACATCTGCCTGTTCCCTTCACGATTCCCCCATTACTACTACCTTCCCTATCTGCTCCCTTGTAGAGCTGAGAGGTCAATGAGGCTATAGATACTCAACGATATTTTAAATTGAATACTGTTTGGAAGGTACGATTCACCTGATACTCTTACAGTGCATAGCTGGCTCCCCTTGATTGCCTATAGGGTTTCAGTTGTCACTTGGGATCTGAAACTTGGAGCTCAAGCTGCTCCAACTGATGAGCCTTCCTGCATATGTGGTTATCCCACATAGTGTGTCAAGGAACAGGGCACTCCATGGTACAAAGATAGTCTGCCATGCCTTTATTCATTAATCATTTAACTGACGTAACTAAAATAAACTTAAATAAATGCAGATCCACCAACTACTCCACAATCAGCTGTTTTTCTTGTATCGATATCACTGCACTTTTCATTCAGTTTTTAACATTATTATGCATATAAAAGTGTCACTTTTCTATATTGTCATGAGTTTGGCTATTACACGACCATTTTGCACGTTTAATAATGTCTTGTATTTTGTTGCATTCCTCCTCAGAACTGACTAAATCCTCTTGCTCTTTTTAGGCCAATTTTGTGCCAATGTTTCTCCCATCTTTCGATCTTTAATTATACTGCAAGATTGACATTTTTGAAAGTTCCTGTTGATGATGTAAAAAGTGGGAGCCTGAGGAATTGTGGAAAAGTAGCATAGTGCCCAGGTCCTGGTTGTATTTAACTTTAATTTCTTGGCTTTTTCAGGAAGTCAATGGTTTGGCTGAGGAAGTGGTCTTTCTTCCAGCAAGTAACCAGAAGGAACTGGAGAAACGCAACCCAAAAGAGGTGAAGCTAATCGTGGGGCTGGTAATTGGGGCTGCTCTCCTCTCTCTGATGATTGGACTTCTTGTTTGGCATTTTCACTGTGAGTATAACTTGTAGCGCATACAAAACAGAGTTGAATATTCAGAGCAATAACCTCTAAGTATTAAGTTACAAGGAACTCGATCCTAACAACAACCAGTCTGTATTTAATCTCAGCAAACATTCTGAAATGCTTAACTGGGATGTTACCAAACAAATTATGACACCAAGTTTCAGCAGGCGATATTAGGCCAGCTGACCATAAGAAAAGGCAGCTTGGGTATCGAATTGGGAAAGCATGTTTAATTGTTGGAGCTCTAGAAGAAGTAACAGAAAGATGCATGGATTTCATAGGCAATCAATACAGTGCCACACAGGCTAACGAGAATCTATATAGTTCATGGAAAGAAAAGGACAGTGGCAAATTGACTGAGTAATAGGAAACAATAGTGAATTTTTTGTTTGACAAGAGGAAAGTTTCTAGGTCTTGAGACTCTTGCTTTTCCTGGTGTACAAATTATCTTGGTGTGCAGGGGACAATTTCAATTTGCTGCTAATCTGAAAGCAATATAACTGAGTGGAGAACAATGCGCAACTCCAAAAGGACTTTGATAAGTTGGTGGAGTGGGCAGTATGGTGGTATCTGAAATTCAGTGTGGAGAAGTGAGGTGCATTTACCAGCATGTTGGTAGGAAGAACAAGGACAGACAAATTAAATTAAGACTTACAGTTCAAAAGTGCTGCAGGAGCAGACATGTGTAGAGCAGGATGCAAATAAATGTAGATTATTGAAGTATAGGTGGAGAGAGCAGTTAATAGCATGTTTAGTATCAGGGTTTTTTTAATAGTGGCATAGAACAAGAGATTAAGGCTGAATTTATCAGACACTTGTTGGACTTCATAGAATCACCACCATATGGAAACAAGCCATCTGGCCCAACAGGTCCACACCAACCCTCTGAAGAACATCCCACCCAGACCCATTACCTGACATTCTTCCCCGACTAATGCACCTAACCTACATATCCTAAAGTACTATGGACAATTTAGCATGGCCAATTCACCTAACCTGCACTTCTTGGGTTGTCGGAGGAAACCAACGCAGACATGGGGAGAATGTGCAAACTCCACACAGACTGAGGCTGGAACCTAGCCTGGGTCCCTGGTGCTGAGAGGCAGCAGTGCTAACCACTGAGCCACCATGCCTTCCTTGAGTGTTGTGTATAGTTCTGAACACTGAAGATAAGAATGTAAATACATTGGAGAGACTGCAGAAGTGGTTTGCAAAAATAGTTCCAGAGCTGAGGATGAAGATAGATTGGAGAGGTTGGGACTGTTCTCCTTGAAGAGAAGGCTAACAAGAGATCTGATCCAAGTTTTCAAAATCATGAGTGGTCTGGACAGAATAGATGGGAGGTAACTGTTCACTCACTTAAAAGGATTGGGACATAAGGGCACTGTGACCAATTGTGCGTCGTTTATTTAAGATAACACATACTGGCATTGGAAGCAATCCAGAAAAGTTTAATTAGGTTGACTCCAGGTATGGAGGTGAGGTTGAGTAAGTTGGACCTGAATTCATTGGAGATACAAGATTCTTAGTGGACTTAGAATCACAGATAGAGTCATAGAGATGCACGAGCTGAAAGTGTGTTGCTGGAAAAGCGCAGCAGGTCAGGCAACATCCAAGGAACAGGAGAATCGACGTTTCGGGCATCAGCCCTTCTTCAGGAATTCCTCACTGGGTCTGCATCTGCAGTCCTCACATTCTCCTTATAGAGATGCACAGCATGGAAACAAACCTTTAGGTCCAACTTGTCTGTGCCGACCAGATATCCCAACCCAATCTAGTCCTACCTGCCAGCACCCACCCTGTATCCCTACAAATCCTTCCTATTCATATATAACTCCAGATGTCTTTTTAATGTTGCAATTGTACTAGCTTTCACCACTTCCTCTGGCAGCTCATTCCATACACATATTACCCTCTGTGTGAAAACGTTGTCCCTTATGTCTCTCTCATATCTTTCCCCTCTCGCCCTAAACCCTTTGGTTCTGGACTCCCCAACCCCAGGGAAGAGACTTTATCTATTTATCCTATCCATGCCCCTCATGATTTCATAAACCTCCATAAGGTCACCCTTAAGCCTCCAACGCTCCAGGGAAAACAGCCCTAGCCTATTCAACCTCTCCAATCTTGGCAACGTCCTTGTAAATGTTTTCTTGACAGGATTGATGCAAAAATGTCAATACCCTTTGTGGTAACATTAGATGTAATATATTTTTATGCACAACTGTGCAGATTCCACGCAGGAAATATTGCTTATGGGAGAGTCTAGGACCAGAGGCTATAATCTCAGAGGAAGGCTCATCCATTTAAGACAAATGAGGGGAGGATTTCTTCTGAGGGTGTACGTCTGTGGAATTCTTTACAACAGAAGGCTGTCAAGGCTGGGATATTTGGTAAATTCCATGCTGATATACACAGGTTATTACTGTGTAGGTGAATCTTGGGTTATTGGGGGGAAAAAGCAGGAAAGTGGTGTTCAGGATTATCAAATCAGCCATGTGGCCTAATTTTGTTGCTATGTCTTGAGGTCTTATGGTGCACACTTAATATGATCTAGGAAAAAGGCTTTCATATAGCGAGTGGGATGGGTCTGGAAGGCACTGTCTGGAAGTGTTAGAGACAAAAAAAACTGCAGATGTTGGAATCCAAAGTAGACAAGCAGGAGGCTGGAAGAACACAGTAGACCAGGAATGGAGGCATGAGTCATTCCTCCCATTGTACCTAACCACCTGTGTTCACCTATTGCTACCTCACCATTCTGTCCCTCTCCCCAACTGAAACTGCAGCACCCACCCCGCCCCTATCTGCAGCTCCCCTTATCCCACTTCCATTCCTGAAAAATTATATCTGAAACATTGATTTCTCCACCATCTGATGATGCCTGGCTTGCTGTGTTCCTCCAGCCTCCTGCATATCTACTGTCTGGAAGTGTGACAGAGGCATGACCAATTGAGACATTCAAAAGGACATTTGATAATCATTTTAACAAAGACAACATGTAAGTATACACAGAAAAAGTAGGTGAATGATAGAGTCAGTGAAGAAATGAAGGATAGAAATGGCTGAGAAGAAGGCCAAACACTTTTAGGATTGCAAGAAGTTGAGGTCACATGGTGGTTAGCACTGCATCATGAACCTGGGTTCAGTTACACCCTTGGAAGACTGTATGTGTGGAATTTGCACATTCTCCGTGTCTGCATGGGTTTCCTCCCAGGTGCTCGGGTTTCCTCCCTGTCCAAAGAAGTGCAGATAAGGTGGATTAGGCTTGGGAAATGCAGGGTTATCGGGTAGAGGAATGGGTCCGGGTGGAATGCTGTTCGGAGGGTTGGTGTGGGTCGAATGGTCTGCTTTAGAGCTTCCATGATTTCTATAAAACTCACAGTGGTGGCAAGATGAATGTCGATCAGTATGCTGTAGAAAACAGACAAGAGGGGAGTTAGAGACTGAAGGAGGAGCAGCTGAGATACCCTGGATATGAATTATTCTTATTGCTAACTATTTGTTTGCATCTCTCAGTTCGCCCAGATAATCGAATTAAGAAAATGTACAGTGGCTATCTTAACATCAGCAACCACCAGTTCACGGAAGAGCTAGAGGATTCAGATTCTGAAGAATTTAAGAAACTTGCAGCCACAGTGGAGGAAATGGTGAGTTTGTGCTTATGTATCAACTACTCGCAGGACAGGAACAGCATGCGGTTAGATGCAAGGTAAAGCTCTTTCTACACTGTCCCCATTAAACACCCATGGGACAGGAATGGCATAAATTGCTGTTACACACAAAGCCCTTACGTTATGAGTTCCAGTCACCCCACAGCAGTACTCATTGCCTGCCTGTTTAAACGTTTTTGGTGTAGATTAAATCTTTGCAGTAAAAATACACAAGGTGATTTAATTCAATTTTCTCTTCTATACTTCAGCTTCGGGAAACCTACACGGGAGTAGAAGGAATAGCTCCATACTACGTTCGTTCCACAATCACTGCATTCAGGTATGCTCACATAGACAAACAATTCCCAGCTGGGTTGGGTGGCTCAGTCACAGAACAGGTTCTTAATGTGTACGGTTGCTGGTCCTAACCCTCTGGGTGTGGTTTGCCAGGCCATTGCCAGTTGGCAGACTCCTGTTTTTAGTGTGACATTACAGGCTAATCTGATGAATTCTGTGCCTTTTGCACCAGGGGCCACTGAATCCTGATGAACAACCTGAACCTGGGTTGATTTCTGTTCTTGGAGAAAGTGAGGAGCATCCTGCTCCTTGGATGCTGCCTGACCTGCTGCGCTTTTCCAGCCACACATTTTCAGCTTTGATTTCTGTTTTTGCCAGCTGGGTGCTGAGGTTATTCAGGATTAAACCTGGGGGCTTTACAATTTGTTGCTGCTCTTCAGTTGGGTTTCTGTTCTCTGTTCTTTGGACTTTGTTTCTTAAATGTTGCATATTATTAGGATGTCTGAGCTAACTGTTTCTGTTCTTCTCTGCAGCGAAGGCTCTGTGATTGCTTATTACTGGCTTGAATGCCGAGTCCCACCAGAGAATGAAGCTGAATTTGATGCAGGAATTGAAGCTTTATCAAAGCAGAGGACCCGCAGGTTTAAAACAAACGTGCATTCTAGCTCATTAAGGATTTCCCAGTTGGTGGTCGATCGTAAGTACTGGGTTTATTTTCTAGTGTATTCAGTGGAATGCAAGTGACAGTGTTTGAATGAAGGTCCTGCAACTGGCCCTGCATTTATAACATTTAATTGTAAATTTGCTTGAATAGAAGTGAGGAGCGAAACTGTTAAATTAAAACTGTCCTTTTTTTTATTTTCTTGTACCTATCTCTCTGATTTACCATGTTTGCCTTTGTTCTCTCCATCCCTTCTCTTCCCAAGTCAAACATTTGGTCTCGGAATCATCAACTTCTGTCATTTCAGTTGTCCATTTCAATTCCTCTTGAACTCTCCTGGGTTCTATGCTGTCATTGCCTCCCTAAAACTGTGTACAAATTAACCTCATGTTCATGGGTACGCCCTGAATTTATCTGATGTAACCTCTCCATTCCCCATGATCCAACCACTTCTTGTATCCCACCTACACTGCAAGCACCCCAAGCCTCTTTTCTCCAGTACTTCCTCTGTTTGCCCATAATATAACTGGCTTCTTCAAGTCACTTTCAAATTCCAGACAGTCTAACCTATAGCTCTACTTTGACCACAATGCTGCTCCTAAACTGCAATCATATCTGTGCAACCTTTCCCACACCTGAGCATTTATTTCTAGTACAGCCCTCAATTTCATTTCCTCAATTGTAAAAGGTGCTGTACTATGTGTCTGGTATATGACTGCTTCAACCATTAATCAGCAGCTCAGGCTGCACAACAGCAACGACCATCAGACTCCTTTGGGAATCATTGACTGTTCTACTATGATGGGCTATCGGTTCTCTTTCATTTCTCTTAGTGGTCTGCTACCTCTCTCTTTACCCCTGCATCCTCATCTCCAACCAAGATCTCATGGAGATTTTTTTCATACTTTTGTGTATCACTGGTGATTTGTTGCCATACCTAATAAACTTTGAACTGATTAGCTTGCTAGACCATTTCAAAAAACACTTAAAAATCTGGAGTCCACAGTAGGCCAGACCAAGTAAAGACAGCAGATTTCCTTTCCAAAAGGACAGTTGTGAATCAGATGGTCAATCAGCAACTGAAAGTTTAATAGTTGCTATTACAGAAGCTAGCTTACAATTCCAGGTTTATTGAATTTAAATTTTCACCAGCTACTGTATTGTGATGTGAAAACCCATATCTCCAGAGCATTAGCCTAGGCCTCTGGATTATAGTTGGGGACACAGATCTCAAGAAGTTTTCTCATTTGAGTCCGAGATGGCCTATTGTGCTGCTTTCCTCTCTTCTTGCTTACCTCTCCAAGATCACTTAATTCACCTCACTTAATTCATCTCAGCACCGAAACGACCTAATCAAATTCTCAAATAGCATCTTCTGTGACCAGGGTTGACTGATTGCTCTTTATTTCCTGAAAGCCACGATTGACTCTTTGTCTTGTCGTTAGAGTCACGGCATGGAAACAGACTCTACGGTCCAATCATGTCAACCATGTTCCCAAACTGAAGTAGTCCCACCTGCCAGCGGTCGGCAAATATTCCTTCAAACCTTTTCAAATTATGAAATTATCCAAATGTCTTTTAAACATTGTAACTGTACCTGCAACCACCACATTCTCTGGCAGTTCAATCCACACATAAACTGTTGTGTGATTAAAAAAGAAGTTGCCCTCATTCTTTTTGAAATCTTTCTCCTCTCATCCTAAAAGTATACCCCTTAGTTTTGAACACCTGACCCTAGTCTTGTTATGCACCTCATGATTTTATAAACCTCAATAAAATCACCCCAAAATTGCCTACACTTAAGAGTCCAAGTCTACTTTTATTTCTCAAACCATCCATTCCTGGCAAATCTTTTCTGAACCTTCTCCAGTTTAATAATGTCCTCCCTATAACTGTGCCATGGTGCCTCACAGTGCCAGGGACATGGGTTCAATGCAGGCGAGGTGGATTGGCTATGGGAAATGCAGGGTTACAGGGATGGGGTGGATCTGGGTGAAATGACTTTTGGTCAGTTGGTTTAGACTCGATGGGCCAAATGACCTGCTTCCACACTGTAGGGATTCTATGGTGATCAGAACTGCCACAGTACTCCAAGAAGAGGCTTCACCAGTGTCCAATACAACCTCAACATGATGTCCCAACTCCGATACTCAAAAGTTCTGAGCAATAAAGACAAACATGCTAAATGCCTCCTTAACCACCTTGTCTACTTGTGATGCAAGTTTCAAAGAATTCTGTAGCTGAAACTCTAGGTCTCTCTGTTGTATAACACTACCCAGGCCCCTAACATTAATTGTATCATCCTGTCCTTGTTTGCAATACCTCCATTTTATCCAAATTAAACTTTATCTGCCACACCTCAGCCCATTAACCAAGTTGATCAAGATCTCTTTGTACTCTTAGATAGTCACCTTCACTATTCACTTTACCACCAATTTTGGTGTCATCTGCAAATTTACTAAATATGTCTCCCAAATCCTCATCCAAATCATTTATATAAATGACAAAAGTGGATCCAGTGGAGCACCCCTGGTAACAGGCCTTCATTCTGATAAATAACTCTTCGTGAATACTGTCTGTTTCCCACCATAAAGCCAATTTTATGTCCAGTTGGCAAGCTCACCCTGAATCCCATGTAATCTAACTTTACTAATTAGCCTACAGTGTGGAATTTTGTCAAAGACTTTACTAATGTCCAAGTAAACAAGGTCTACCATTCTGCTCTTAACAATCTGATTTAATTTAAATTATTTTTTGTCACATGTATCTTGTCACAGAGTACAGTGAAGTGGTGTATAGTGTCGCCACTCTATATGGTGCCATCTTAAAACACAGAAAAATAAACCAGAACTCAATATAAAGGCAGAAAAATGAAAAAATGTACGAAGTATCCAACATTGCAGTCCCCCTTAAGTCCTCTGCCATAGGCCTGATGGCCCTTTGCTGCAACACTGGTGGTGGAATGAAAACCACCCCTCTTCAGCTCCATCGCGCCTCCACTGACCTAACCAGTACCAACTTCGTTATATACCTGAGGAGTTCCTGGAGCCGAGATGACTCATCTCCAATAACCACAGCCAGCGTCCTATATACATTGTCCTCCACACCAGAAGTATTTTCCCTCAGACTTAAAATGTGAAAGACTTTCCTGCCACAGTCAAAGGACGATGATGTTCATATCCTGGTGAAAGGAGAGGCTTTCAGATGTCTGAAACTTCCTCTCTGAAAATCCTTCCATCTTTCAATCTCTTTGGTGACTTAATTAAAAAAAAACTCAGTCAAGTTTGAGACACATGATTTTCCTTACCCAAAACCATGTGACTATCCCTAATCAATCCTTGCCCCTCCAAATGCAAGTAAATCCTGTCTTTCAGAATCACCTCCAACAACTTACCCTTCACCAATGTCAGACTTAAAGGTCTATAGTTTTGAGGTTTCTCTTTACAGTTTTTCTTAAACAATGGCACAATATTAGCCGTCCTCCAGTACTTCACCTGTATTTATAGACATTACACATATTTCTGCTAGAGGGACTGCAATTTCCTCCCTAACTTTCCATGACATCTTGGAATACACTTGATTAGATTCTGGAGATTTATCTACCTTTGATTTCTAAGATCTCCAGTACTCCCTCTTCTGTAATGTGAGCTGCTTTCAAAACATTATTTATTTCCTCGAGTTCTCTAGCCTTCATTTCTTTCTCAACAGTACAAACTGATGCAAAATATTCATTTACCATGTCTGCCATTTTCTGAGGTTCAACACACAGACAACCTCGTTGATATTTTCAGGTCTTACTGTCTCCAGTTGCTCTTAATATATTTATAGAATCATGCTGGATTTTCTCTTAACCTTATCTGCCAGGGCTATGTCATATCTCCTCTTTGCTGTCTTGATTTCCTCCTTAAGAACACCCTTAGATATTTTACACTCTTGAGATTCATTTGAACCCAGTTTTCCATATCTAATGTATGATTGGTTCATTTTTGACTAGCTTTTAATAGCTTTATTCATTCATTGTTCCCTAATCTTATCAGCCTTGCCTTTCGCTCTGACAGGAACATAATGCTTCCGAACGCTCACTATCACACTTTTGAAGCCTGCCACTTGTCAGTTGTCCCTTTACCTGTGAACAATCTACTCCAATCAACTTTAGAAAGTTCTTGTTTCATAATCTTAAAATTTGCCTTACTCCAACTGAAAACTTTTAACTTTTATGGATGACTTTTTAAAACTATTTTAAAACTGACAGTATTATGATCACTAGTCCCAAAGTGTTCCCCAACTAACACTTCAGTCACTTGCCCTGCCTTATTTCCCAAGAGAACGTCACATTTTGCTCCTTTTGTAGTAGGAATATTTACATATCAATAATGAAACTTTTCTTTAATACATTTCCCAAATTCTTCGCCATCGCGGCTGTTAACACTCTGACAGTCCCAGTCCATGTTTGGAATGTCAAAATCCCCTACTATTGCAACCTTATTATTCTTACATATATTTGAGATCTTTCAACATGGTTGCTTCTCAATTTCCCTCTGACTATTGGGGAGCCTATAGTACAGTCCCATCAAGGTGATCATCCCTTTCTTATTTCTAATTTCAACCCATATAATTTCAGTAAATGATTCCTCAGGAATATCTTCTCTAATTACAGTAGTAATGTTTTCCTTAATCAACTCCTTCTCATAGAGCCTTAAGAGATATAAAGCATGGAAACAGACTCTTCGGTCTATGCCGACCACATATCCTGAATAAATCTAGTCCCATATGACAGCATTTGGCCCATACCCTTTAATCCCTTCCTATTCATATGCACAACCAGATGCCTTTTACATGTTGTAATTGTATCAGCCTTCACCACTTCCTCTGGTAGCTCATTCTATCACCCTCTGTGTGAAAAATTTGGCCCATAGATCTCTTTTAAATCTTTTCCCTCTCACCTTAGACCTATCCTCTCTAATTTTAGACTCCCCCAACCCAGGGAAAAGACCTTGTCTATTTACCCTATCCATGCCCCACATGATTTTCTCAGCCTCTAATACTCCAGGGAAAATAGCCCCAGTCTATCCAGGCTTTCCCTAAAGCTCAAACCGTCCAAACCTAGCAACACTCTTGTGAAACTTGAAAGCATTCAGAAAAGATTTCCAATATCCTTCCGATAGCAATGAGCCCAGAGCAGCACGCGGTATTTCAACAGTGGCTTAACCAATGTCCTGTACAGCCACAACATGACCTCCCAACTCCTGTACTCAATATACTGACCAATAAAGGCTTCACTATCCTGTCGACCTGCGACTCCACTTTGAAGGAAATATGAACCTGCACTCCAAGGTCTCTTTGTTCAGCAACACTCCCTAGGACCTTATCATTAATGGGCAGCACTCTGGCTCAGTGGTTAGCACTGCTGCCTCACAGCGCCGGGGACCTGGGTTCATTTCCACCTTCTGCTGACTATCAGTGTGGAGTTTCTGTGTGGGTTTCCTCCGGGTGCTCCGGTTTCCTCCCACTGTCCAGAGATGTGCAGGTTGGGTGAATTGGCCATGCTAAATTGCCCATAGTGTTCAGGGATGTGTAGATTAGGTGCATTAATCAGGGGAAATGTAGAGTAATAAGGGTAGGAGAATGGATCTGGGTGGGATACTCTTCAGAGGGTCGGTATGGACCTGTTGGGCCAAATGACCTGTTTCCACACTGTAGGGATTCTATGATGATTAAGTGTCCTGCACATTTATCTAAATTAAACTTTATTTGGCACTCCTCAACCCGTTGGCCCATCTCATCAAAATCTCATTGTAATCTGAGGTAACCTCCTTCACTGTCCACTACGCCTTTAATTTTAGTGTCATCTACAAACCTAGTAACCATACCTCCTATGTTCATTTCCAAGCCCTTTGTATGTATACATGACAAAAAGCAGTAGACCCAGCACCGATCCTTGTGACATACCGCTGGTCATAGGCCTAGTGAGTTGGAAAGGTAAGCCTCCACCACCACCCTCTGCCTGCTGCCTCCTACCTCTTACCCAAATGATGAGTTATCCCTGTATTCCATGTGATCTAACCTTGATAACAATCTACCATAAGGAACCTTGTTGAATGCCTTACTGAAGATCATGTTCACTGATTTGACCTCATTGACTCTCTTCATTACTCCTTCAAAAAAACTCAATCAAGTTAGTGAAACACAACTTCTCTGGCACAAAGCCATGTTGACTATCCCTAATCAGTCCTTGCCTTTCCAAATTCGTGTAAGTCCTGTCCCTCAGGATTCCCTTCAACAACCTGCCCACCACCGATGTCAGGCTCACTGGTGTATAGTTCCCTGGCTTTCCTTATCACCTTGTATTAAATAGTGGCACCACATTAGCCAATCCCCAGTCTTTCAGCACCTCATGTGGCTATTGATGATGATACAAATATCTCAACCAGCAGCCTGGCAATCACTTCTGTAGCTTCCTACAGAGTTCCAGAGTACACTTATCAGGTGCTGGGGATTTATCCACCTTTATGCATTTTAAAACATTCAGCACCACCACCTCTGTAGTTTGGGCATTTTGCAAGATATCACCATTTGATTCCCCACTTTTTTTTTATGTTCCATATCCTTCTCCACAGTAAACACTAATGCAAAATACTTGTTTAGTATTTTTCTCATCTCCTGCAATTCCACACATAGGTGGTCTTGCAGATCTTTAATGGGTCCTATTCTCTCCCTAGTTATCTCTTGCCGCTTTTTCTATCCTTCCTATAACATCTAAAACTTGGAACATGAGCTGCTAGTCCTGATCTTCCCTCAGCCAAGCTTCGGTAATAGCAATGACAACCTAGCCCCATAGATGTCCTGAGTTCATCAGCCTCACCTATAAGACCTCTTGCATTGAAATAAATTCAATTTAATTCTTAAGAGTTACTTTGTTCTCTGACTTGCCATCATCTGCTTTTTTCTGATCAACTTGTTCTTTTCTGAATCAGAACCATCTTTATCTATCTATCTTTTTATTTTCACTGTGGCTATCTGGGTGGATCTATCTCCTACAGTTTACTGATCTGCTCATTGTCAGATCATCTCCAACAATTGCTTTCATAGAATAGAGTAGAATCACTACAGTGTGGAAACAGGCTTTTCAGCCCAACAAGTCCACATTGACTCTCTGAAAAGCATCTCACTCAGACTTTTCCCCCATACTCTATCCCTGTAACTTTGCATTTCCCATGGCTAATCCACCTCACCACCTCCACATCCCTGGACACGAAAGACAATTTTAGCATGGCCAATCTACCTAACTTGCACATCTTTGGATTGTGGGAGGAAACTAGAGCACCTGGAGAAAACCTATGCAAAAACGGGGAGAAACTGCAAACTCCACACAGGGTGGAATAGAACTCAGGTCCCCGCTGCTGTGAGACAGTAGTGCTAACCATTGAGCCACCTTCCCTTCCTACTGGCCTGTCCTGAGACCTGGTCTGTCAAAATCTCCCATTTAAAATGCAGTGATGATATAATGCCTTATCCGATGTGATAATCCAGATGAGAGAGCAGCTGTCAGTGACTCTTCAGAGAAAGAGGTTTGGCAGGATTGCTGCCACAGGGAAGTCAGGACAAAGAAGTAAGTGGGTCAGTCAATAC
This sequence comes from Chiloscyllium punctatum, assembly GCF_047496795.1. Lineage (NCBI taxonomy): Eukaryota > Metazoa > Chordata > Chondrichthyes > Orectolobiformes > Hemiscylliidae > Chiloscyllium > Chiloscyllium punctatum. The sequence goes on along the minus strand of NC_092761.1, from coordinate 51,526,849 downwards.
TCTAGTCCTCGATTGTTGGGTTTGGACAGTCAGAAGGTTGGCTGGAGGAGAGAAGGTTGGTATTGTGAGGCTGGGCAGGGCAAGGATTGTCATGGAAGGGATTTGGGAAGCAGAGAGGATGCATGGATACTATTGCTGATGGGCAATGTGGGGTTTGATGGTTTGGAGAGGAAGGAGGGCAGTAGTGGGGGAAGTGTTTGGACAATGTTGTCTGCGAATATGAGGTGTAGTGGAGGTGGGACAGCTTTATTTCCCAGTGTTGATACTTACACTTTGTATTTTCAGGTGCTGATCCAAGAAAGGTGAAGCCTCCAAAGGACAGTAAGTTCTCCGAACACTAACTCTGAGCAGAAGCTGTAGTTCATGTTATCAATTCTATTAGTAGTAGTTGAAGCGTTGGGTTAGAGATTTTGATGGAGGAGTAGGGAATGTGGGCAGAACTTTTGGTGTTTGGTTGTGGGGACTGGATTTGGATCTAATATCTGCTGTTCTTTGGTGACATGGGAGGAGTGGGCCAGTGCCAGCGTTTTATAATTCTTTCATTTTCTCTGACAGAAAGCTGCTCTTTTGACCTGCATGCAGTACCTGGAAAGATTGGCACATTCACTTCACCGGGTTTTCCAAATTCTCCCTACCCTGCCAACTCCTGGTGTCAGTGGGCAATACGAGCAGATCCTGACCATATCCTGGAACTCAACTTTGTGACCTTTGACCTGGAAAAAACCTGCCAGAATGACTTTGTCACAGTTTATGACTCACTGAGTCCAATTGAAAAACGTGAAATAACAGAGTAAGTATAGAGTTGCAGGCTGCATGGAAGCTTCCCTAGTTAAGACTTACCTTTACATTGGTTGAATCATTGCCTACATGCAGTTTTGAATTTGTATAATCCATTATTTCCTGACTGGTTTTAGACTACAAATCACCCTATATCTCCTTCAATATGGCAAACCTCTCTTGGACTAGACAAAGATGTCCTTGGTGAGGGACATCATTCATTGAGTGATTTCCATACTCATATTTTCAGGGAATTTTGGACTTAGGTAAAAGTTTCTCAAATAGTAATCCACAATCTGGGTCAGGGGCATCTTTAGCGTCAACATAATCCAGATAAGACACCAGGGTTAGTGTTGCAGATGGGCTGCACTATTGATCAGTACTGAAGGGAATGCTGCACTGTCAGAGGGTCAGTTCTGAGAGATTGGCACACTGTTGGAGGGCTGGTGTGAAGGGAGTGCTGCACAGTGGAGGGTGGGTATTGAGGGAGTGTCATACTGTCAGAAGTCCAGTGTTATGGGAGTACCACACTATTGGATGGTTGGTACCTTGGGTGCACCACACTGTTGGAGGGTCAGTGCTGATTGATCACAGCGCTGTTTGAACTTTTTGTGCGAATTAGCTGTATGATTATTTCCAGCACGTTAGTGACTATTTCAAAAATATTTCAGCATCTGCACAATGCTTTGAGATATCCTGACATCACAGTATAAATCCCATTGATTAATTTCTTGTGAATACCTATGGCATGTGAGCATACCTTGAGTCATGCTTTATATAAATGAGAGTGTTGGGGTGTGAAACTGACAGTGTGGTGCACCCAAGGTACCAACCATCCAACAGTGCGGCACTCTCATAACACTGGACTTCTGACAGTATGACACTCCCTCAACACCCAACCTCCACCGTGAGGACTCCCACCACACCAGCCCTCCAACAGTGTGCCACTCCCTCAGAACTGATCCTCCAACAGTTCAATCTACTGGTGGAGTCATTTTTTTTTCAAAGCTAGTGTGATAGAAAGCTCCACAGTTGATGTCACTTACAGGCAAAACTGGTGCACGAACTACAAAACAAATGAGATGTATTTGAGATGTACTAATTAAACCTGTACTTTTGTTGATTCTTGCTAACAGGCGCTGTGGTATCTATCCTCCAACAAATGCACTCAAGTTGATGTCCTCTCGCAATGTGATGCTTGTAACTCTGATAACTGATGAAGATGAGAATTACCCAGGATTTAAAGCAGAGTTCAAACAGATTCCAAAAACTAAAGGTAAGAAAAATGCCATTATTAAATTGGGGAAAAGGAAACTATGACGCGATTAGACATGAGTTAGGAATTATGGACTGGGAGCAATTGTTCCATGGTAAAGGCACTATAGACATGTGGAGACTGTGTTTAAGGAACAGTTGTTGCAAGTGATGAATAAATATGTCCCTGTGAGACAGGCAAGAAGGGGTAAGATAAAGGAACCTTGGATGACGAGAGTGGTGGAGCTTCTTGTCAAAAGGAAGAAGGTAGCTTACATAAGGTGGAGAAAGCTAGGGTCAAGCTTAGCTCTACAGGATTGCAGGCAGGTGAGGAAGGAGCTCAAAAATAGTCTGAGGAGAGCTAGGAGGGAGCACGAGAAAGGCTTGGCAGAACGGATTAGGGAGAACACAAAGGCATTTTACACTTATGAGAGGAATAAGAGAATGGTCAAAGAAAGAGTAGGGCCGATCAGGAATAGCATAGGGAACTTGTGTGTGGAGTCTGAGGAAATAGGGGAAACCCTCAATGAGTTTTTTGCTTCTGTCTTTACGAAAGAAACGAACTTTGTAATGAATGAAATCTTTGAAGAGCAGGTGTGCATGCTGGAGTGGATAGAGATAGAGGAAGCTGATGTGCTGAAAATTTTGTCAAACATTAAGATTGACAAGTCGCCAGGTCTGGACCAGATTTGTCCTCGGCTGCTTTGGGAAATGAGAAATGCAATTGCTTCGCCACTTGCAAAAATCTTTGCATCCTCGCTCTCCACTGGTTGTACCTGAGGACTGGAGAGAGGCAAATGTAATTCCTCTCTTCAAGAAAGGAAATAGGGAAATCCCCGGCAATTATAGACCAGTGAGTCTCACGTCTGTTGTCTGCAAGATGTTAGAAAGGATCCTGAGGGATAGGATTTATGACCATCTGGAAGAGCATGGCTTGATTAAATGCAGTCAACATGGCTTTGTGAGGGGCAGGTTATTAGATTAGATTAGATTACTTACAGTGTGGAAACAGGCCCTTCGGCCCAACAAGTCCACACCGCCCCGCCGAAGCGCAACCCACCCATACCCCTACATCTACCCCTTACCTAACACTATGGGCAATTTAGCATGGCCAATTCACCTGACCTGCACATCTTTGGACTGTGGGAGGAAACCGGAGTACCCGGAGGAAACCCACACAGACACTGGGAGAATGTGTAAACTCCACACAGTCAGTTGCCCGAGGCAGGAATTGAACCCGGGTCTCTGGTGCTGTGAGGCAGCAGTGCTAACCACTGTGCCACCGTGCCGCCCCTAACAAACCTTATGCCTCACAAACCTTATCGAGTTCTTTGAGGATGTGACTAGAAATGTTGATGAGGGTGTATATGGACTTCAGCAAGGCATTTGATAAGGTTCCCCATGGTAGGCTCATTCAGAAGGTCAGGAGGAATGGGATATAGGGGAACATGGCTGTCTGGATACAGAATTGGCTGGCCAACAGAAGACAGCGAGTGGTAGTAGAAGGAAAATATTCTGCCTGGAAGTCAGTGGTGAGTGGTGTTCCACAGGACTCTGTCCTTGGGGCCTCTACTGTTTGTAATTTTTATTAATGACTAGGATGAGGGGATTGGAGGATGGGTCAGCAAGTTTGCAGACGACTCAAAGGTTGGAGGTGTCGTTGACAGTATAGAGGGCTGTTGTAGGCTGCAGCGAGACATTGACAGGGTGCAGAGTTGGGCTGAGAGGTGGCAGATGGAGTTCAACCTGGATAAATGCGAGGTGATGCATTTTGGAAGGTTGAATCTGAAAGCTGAGTACAGGATTAAGGATAGGATTCTTGGCAGTGTGGAGGAACAGAGGGATCTTGGTGTGCAGGTAAATAGATCCCTTAAAATGGCCACCCAAGTGGACAGGGTTGTTAAGATAGCATATGGTGTTTTGGCTTTCATTAACAGGGGGATTGAGTTTAAGAGTCGTGAGATCTTGTTGCAGCTCTATAAAACTTTGGTTAGACTGCACTTGGAATACTGCGTCCAGTTCTGGTTGCCCTATTATAGGAAAGATGTGGATGCTTTGGAGAGGGTTCAGAGGATGTTGCCTAGACTGAAGGGCTTACCGTATGAAGAGAGGTTGACTGAGCTCGGACTTTTTTCATTGGAGAAAAGGAGGAGAGGGGACCTAATTGAGGTATACAAGATAATGAGAGGCATAGATAGAGTCAATAGCCAGAGACTATTTCCCAGAGCAGAAATGGCTAACACGAGGGGTCACAGTTTTAAGCTGGTTGGAGGAAAGTATAGAGGGGATGTCAGCGGTGGGTTCTTTACACAGAATTTTGAGAGCATGGAATGCATTGCCAGCAGCAGTTGTGGAAGCAAGGTCATTGGGGACAACTAAGAGACTGTTGGACATGCATATGGTCACAGAGATTTGAGGGTGCATATCAAATGGTCGGATCAATGGTCGGCACAACATCGTGGGCTGAAGGGCCTGTTCTGTGCTGTACTGTTCTATATTCTATGTTCTAATCCAAATTCAAGTGTGACTTAGAAATAGGGCAGTGGACTGGGACCTGAGGAAAGACGTTTCTCTGAATCTAGAGTTTATTCGAGTGAGTGCCTAGCTAATGCTATTGCAAATAGGATTCCAATCTAGTTTGTGTTATTTCTCTGTCCCTGAAGCGAATGGTGGATGTATTATAATTTGTGTTGAAAATGAGGGTGAATATTTCACAATGTATTTTCACTAGGTATGTTCAGCAGCATTTGGCACCAGACATCAGAGTTCTGTTAAGTAGTTGCTGAGCAGTGCTGTTCTGGAGCTACATGATGACAAATGGTTTTACCTGTGTGGGCATTTACAAAGTATTTTATGTGTTTGGTGAAACTAGCAGGGGTTTATTCTTCAATTTTCCTGTCATCCTGTCAGATTGTGTATGTTGGAGTGAGATTCCCTCATCTTGCGATTCCCTTTCATCATTGAAGTCTTTCCCTGAGACAGCAGTACTGATTCCACATTCCTGTAACCATTTAATTTGTAAGTTTTGATGTGGTACTTTATTGGTAAAAATATGTTGCATCACATTTGACTGACGAAGTGGAAGCATTCGCAATCATCTTCAGCCAGAAGTGCTGAGTGGATATTCCATCTCTGTCTCCAGCAATGGTCCCCAGTATCACAGATATCAGTCTTCAGCCAATTCAGTTCACTCCACAGAATATCAAGAAACAGTTGGTGGCACTGACTATTATGGGACCTGACAGCATTTCCAGCAATAGTATTGAAGACTTGTGTTCCAGTACTTAACACTTCTCTAGTCAAGCTGTTCACACCTACAACACTGGCTCCTACCTGATGTAAAAGCTTGCTCAGATATGTCTTGCATCCAATCTGGCCAATTATCGCCTCATCAGTCTAATCTCGATCATCAATAAAACGAGGAAGGTGTTGATAACAGTGCTATCAAGCAGCACCTGCTTTGCTATAACTTCACTTGGACCCAACTTGGGTTCTGCCGGAGCCACTCAGCCCCTGACTTCATGACAGCCTTGGTTCAAACATGGTCAAAAGCTCTGAATGCCAGATGGAAAGTGAAAATGACAGCCTTAACGTCAAGGCTGCATTTGACCAGATGTGGCATCAAGGAACTTTAGCAAAACTGGAGTGAATGGGAATCAAAGGAAAAAGTAAACTCCACTAGTGGAAGTCATAGCTGGTATGTAGAAATAATTTTTTTACCCCAAACAACCTGTTCAGTGTGTTATTACACACCTCTGGAGCAGGAGGGATTTGATGGTTGTTCTTGCAGTTCAGTTATCGTAACTCAAGGAAATCTCTGCAGGAGTTCCTGGGTAGTTTCCCAAGCCCAGCCACCTTCAAATGCTCCATCAAGCAGTTCCCTCCATCAAGAGGTCAGAAACGGAGATGTTCACTGTACACTTTTTAAGCACCAGATACTGAAGCAGTCCATGCCCAAATGCAGCAAGACCTGGATAATAGCTAAGTTTGGGCTGACAAGTAGGAAGTAACATTCACGCCATACAGGTGCTAGGCAATGACCATCTCCAAAAAGAGACCACTTAATCAATGACTATCTCCAAGATAGACCATTTTTGCTCTATGTTCTATAGGAATAATGCCAGAAGACTGGAGGATAGCAAATGTTCAAGGAGAGTGGAGACAACCTTAGTAATTATAGACAAGTGAACTTTACATTGGTTGTGGAGGGTTAAGGAAGAGAGGATTTGTAATAGTCTAGAAAGGAACAAGTTGATTAGGGATAGTCAACAAATTTTGTGAAGGGTAGGTCATGACTTACAAACCTTTCGGGTTCTTTGAGAAGGTGACCAAAAATGTTGATGAGGGTAAAGCAGTTGATGTGGTATATATGGATTTCTGTAAGGTGTTTGATAAAGTTTCCCATGGTAGGCTATTGCACAAAATGCAGAGGCATGGGATTGAGGGTGATTTAGTGGTTTGGATCAGAACTTGGCTAGCTGAAAGAAGACAGAGGGTGGTGGTTGATGGGAAATGTTCATCCTGGAGTTCAGTTACTAGTGGTGTACCGCAAGGATCTGTTTTGGGTCCACTGCTGTTTGTCATTTTTATAAGTGACTTGGATGAGGGCATAGAAGGATAGGTTAGTCAATTTGTGGATGACACTAAGGTTGATGGAGTTGTGGGTAGTGCAGAAGGATGCTTTGGGTTACAGAAGGACATAAATAAGCTGCAGAGCTGGGCTGAGAGGAGCAAATGGAATTTAATGTGGAAATGTGGGAGGTGACTCACTTTGGAAGGAGCAACAGGAATGCAGAGTACTGGGCTAATGGTAAGATATTTGGTAATGTAGATGAGCAGATATATCTGTGTCAATGTACATAAATCCCTCAAAGTTGTCAACCAGGTTGATAGGGATGTAAGAAGGCATATGATGTGTTAGCTTTTATTGGCATAGGGACTGAGTTTCAGAGCCATGAGGTCATGTTGCAGCTGTACAAAACTCTGGGGCCGCACCTGGAGTGTTTTGTACACTTCTGGTCACTGCATTGTAGGAAGGATGTGGAAGTGTAGGAAAGGGTGCAGAGGAGATTTACTAGGATGTTGCCTGGTATGGAGTGAAAGTCTTATGAGGAAAGGCTGAGGGACTTGAAGCTGTTAGAGAGAAGGAGGTTGAAAGGTGACTTAATTGAGACATATAAGATAATCAGAGGGTTCGATAGGGTGGACAGTGAGAGCCTTTTTCCTAGGATGGTGATGGATAGCACAAGGGGACATAGCTTTAAATTGAGGGGAGATAGATATCAGAGGTAGTTTATTTACTTGGAGAGTAGTAGGGGCATAGAATGCCCTGCCTGCAACAGTAGTAGACTCGCTAACTTTTGGGGTATTTAAATAGTCATTGATAAACATATGGATGAAAATGGAATAGTGTAGGTTAGATGGGCTTCAGATTGGTTTCACAGGTTGGCGCCACTTTGAAGACCAAAGGGCCTGAACTGCCATGTAATGTTTTAACCACCACCCCTTGATATTCAATTAAGTTACTGTCACTGAATCTCCCACTATCAACATCCTGGGATTTACCATTGGTCAGGAACTGAAGTTGATTCTTGATATAAATGCAGTGTTACAACAGCAGATCAGAAACTAGGAACACTGCAGCAACTGACTCCACAAAGCCCATTCACCATCTACAAGACTCAAGTGAAGAGTGTGATGGAATGCACCCCACTTGCCTTGATGTATGCTGATCCAAAAATACTCCAGGAGCTTGACACGACCTCAGACAAAGAAACCTCGTTTGGTTGGCACCACATCTACCAACGCTGTCCTCACTCTCTGGACTGCCGACACTCTGTAGCAGCAGTGTGTATTATCTCCAAATGTGCTGCAGAAATTCCCCAAAGGTCCTTAGACAGCACCTTCCAAACTCTCAACATTTATTACCTAGAATGACATGGACATGTTGCCATGACTTGGAAATATTTAACTGATTCTTCAGTGTCATAGAACATAGAATATACAGGCTCTTTGGTCCTTGATGTTATGTTAACCTTTTATTCTACTCTAAGATTAAGCTAACCTACATCCCCTTCATTGTACTATCACCCATGTGCCTATCCAAGAGCCACTTAAATGTCCTTCATGTATCTGACCCTGTTACCACCACTGGGCAGACGCACCCACCACTCTGTGTAAAGAACCAACCTCTGGCGTCTCCCATAAACCTTCCTCCAATCCCCTTAAATTATGACCCCCTTGTGATTGGCATTTCTGCCCTGGGAAAAAAGTGTCTGACTTAATCACTCTATCTGTGCCGCTCATCATCTTGTACACCTCTATCAAGTCGGCACTCCAATGAGTAAAGCTCCAGCTCTGTCAAGCTTTCTTCATAGGACATGCCCTCCAGCCCAGGCAGCATCCAGATAAATTCCTCCGCACTCTCTCTAAAGTTTCCGCATCCTTCCTATAATGAGGCAACCAGAACCGGTTGCCTCATCCAAGTGTGGTCTAAACAGGGCTCTACAGAGCTGCAGCATAACCTCACAGCTCTTAAACTAATTCCCCTGCTAATGAAAGCCAACACACCATATGCTGCCTTAACAACCCTATTCACTTGGCTGGCAACTTTGAGGCATCTACAGACATGGACCCCAAGATCCCTCTGATCCTTCACACTGCTAAGAATTCTGCCTTTAACGCTGTAATCTGCATTCGAGTTCAACCTTCCAAAATGAATCATTTTGCACTTTTCCAGGTTGAGCTCCATCTGTCACTTCTCAGCCCAGTTCTGCATCCTGTCAATGTCCAGTGGCAACCTACGACAGCCCTCCAAACTATTCACAACTCCTCCAACCTTCACGTCATTGGCAAACCTACTAACCTACCCTTTCACTTCCTCATCCAAGTCACTCATAAAATTCACAAAGAGCAGAGGTACCGCAACAGATTCCTGCGAACCACCATTGATCACTGAGCTCCATCTACTACCACCCTCTGTCTTCTATGGGCCAGCCAATTCTGTATCCAGGCAGTCATATCTCCCTGTATCCCATGCCTCCTTTCTGAATGAGCCTACCATGGGGAACCTTATCAAATGCCTTGCTAAAATCCAAATACGCCACATTCACTGCTCTACCTTCTTTAATGTGTTTTGTCACATCCTCAAGAATTGTTGCTTTATTAAAATTCTGGAATTACCTCCATAATGGCATTGTGGGCCTGCCTGCATCATGTGGACTGCAGCTCTTCGTCAGCTCACGCTTAAAACATTGACTCTCCTGTTCCTCGGATGCTGCCTGACTGGCTGTACTTTTCCAGCACCACATTCTTCAACTCTGATCTCCAGCATCTGCTGTCCCCATTTTCTCTGAGCAGATACATAACCAAATTTCAGGAAAGTGTTAGGGGAATTCAACTTCCCCAACATTAACTGGGATAATCATTATGTGAAAGCTTTGAAGAGAATGGAATTCTTAAAATCCAACCTTTTTAGTACATAGAAAAGGGGGTGTGATTCTGGCGTTAAGTTTAGGTAATGAAGCTGGACAAGTGACTGAAGTATCAGTAGGGGAGCATTCTGTATACAGTGATCATGACTCCATTAGATTCAAGATTATTGTGGAAAAAAGGATGAGCCTGAAATTGAAGTTCTAAACTGGACGAAGGCTGATTTCATTAAGATAAAATAAGGTTTGGTCAGTGTGGAATGGGAGCAGTTACTTTCATGTGTGTCTGTCTCAGAATACTGCAATACTTAAAGAAGGAAATATGGAGAGTACAGTTCCAACGTGTTCCAAAAAAGAAAAAGGATGGGAGCATGAAATCTTGGATATCAAGGGCCATACAGCATTGGATAAGAGAAAATGGAGGCATATAGTAGCCTCATGGGCTTAAAATAATAGAACCTCTAGAGGAAGAGAATGTGCACGAGGGAAATGGAACTTGAGATGAGGAGAGCTATAAGGGGTTATAAAAGAATACTGGCAGATAAAATAAAGGAACATTCTGAGTTGTTTTACAGATAAGAAGGGGTAAAAAGGGCCCATAAAGGACCACAATGATAATACGTGTGTAAACCCTTACTACTCTCTGAGTAAAGAAACTACCTCTGACATCTGTCCTATATCCATCACCCCTCAATTTAAAGCTATGCCCCCTCATGCTCAACATCACCATTCTTGGAAAAAGGCTCTCCCTGTCCACCCTATCTAACCCTCTGATTATCTTGTATGTCTCTATTAAGTTACCTCTCAACCTTCTTCTCTCTAACGAAAACAGCCTCAAGTCCCTCAGCCTTTCCTCGTAAGACCTTCCCTCCATACCAGGTAACATCCTAGTAAATCTCCTGTGCACCCTTTCCAAAGCTTCCATATCCTTCTTATAATGCGGTGACCAGAACTGCACACAACACTCCAACAGCGACTGCACCAGAGTTTTGTACAGCTGTGCATAACCTCATGGTTCCGGAACTCGATCCCTCTATTAATAAAAGCTAAAACACTATGTGTCTTCTTAACAACCTGTCAATCTGGTGGCAACTTTCAAGGATCTGTGTACATGGACACCGAGATCTCTCTGCTCATCTACACTACCAAGAATCTTACCATTAGCCCAATATTCCGGTTACTCCGACCAAAGTGAATCACCTCACACTTATCCGCATTAAACTCCATTTGCCACCCCTCAGCCCAGCTCTGCAGCTTATCTAAGTCTCTCTGTAACCTACAACATCCTTTGTCACTATCTACAACTCCACCGACCTCTGCAAATTTACTAACCCACCCTTCTACGCCCTCATCCAGGTCGTTTATAAAGATGATGAACAGCAGTGGACCCAATATCGACCCTTGCGGTCCACCACTAGTAACTGGACTCCAGGATGAACATTTTCCATCAATCACCACCCTCTGTCTTCTTTCAGCAAGCCAATTACTGATCCAAACTGCTATATCTCCCACAATCCCATTCCTCCGTATTTTGTACAATAGCCTACTGTGGGGAACCTTATCGAATGCCTTGCTGAAATCCATATCCACCACGTCAACTGGTTTACACTCATCTACCTGTTTGGTCACCTTCTCGAAGAACTCAATAAGGTTTGTGAGGCATGACCTACTCTTCACAAAACCATGCTGATTATCCCTAATCAAATTATTCTTTTCTAGATGAATATAAATTCTATCTCTTATAACCTTTTCTAACACTTTACCAATAACTGAAGTAAGACTCACTGGTCTATAATTACCGGATTGTCTCTACTCCCCTTCTTGAACAGGGGAACTACATTTGCTATCCTCCAGTCTTCTGGAACTATTCCTGTACACAATGACGATTTAAAGATCAATGCCAAAGGCGCGGCAATCTCCTCCCTGGCTTTCCAGAGGATCCTAGGATAAATCCCAGGGGACTTATCTATTTTCACACTCTACAGGATTTCTAATACTTCTTCCTTGTGAACCTCAATCCCACCTAGTCTAGTAGCCTGTATCTCAGTATTCTCCTCGACCACATTGTCGTTTTCTAGAGTGAATATTGTCAAAAAATATTCATTTAGTGCTTCCCCTATCTCCTCTGATTCCACACACAACGTCCCACTACTATCCTTGATTGGCCCTAATCTTACTTTCGTCATTCTTTTATTCCTTAAATACCTATAGAAAGCCTTCGGGTTTACTCTGATCCTATCCGCCAACAACTTCTCATGTCTCCTCCTGGCTCTTCTGAGCTCTCTCTTTAGATCTTCCCTGGCTACCTTGTAACCCTCAAGCGCCCTAACTGAGCCTTCACATCTCATCCTAACATAAGCCTTCTTCTTCCTCTTGACCAGAGATTCCACTTCCTTCGTAAACCACGGCTCCTGTGCTCTACAGCGTCCTCCCTGCCTGACAGGTACATACTTATCTAGGACACACAGTAGCTTTTCCTTGAATAATCTCCACATTTCTAATGTGCCCATCCCCTGCAGTTTCCTTCCCCATCCTATGCTTCCTAAATCTTGCCTAATCACATCGTAATTGCCTTTCCCCCAGCTGTAACTCTTGCCCAGTGGTATACACCTATCCCTTTCTATCACTAAAGTAAACGTAACAGAATTGTGATCACTATCACCAAAGTGCTCACCTACTTCCAAGTCTAAAACCTGGCTGGGCTCATTACTCAGTACCAAATCTAATGTGGCTTCGTCCCTTGTTGGCCTGTCTACATATGTGTCAGGAAGCCCTTTTGCACACACTGGACAAAAACTGACCCATCTATAGTACTTGAACTATAGTGTTCCCAGTCAATATTTGGAAATGTGAAATCCACCATGTCAGCTACCCTGTCTCTGTTTCTCTCTCTCTCTCTCTCTCCTGTTGAGAATCATCTTTGCTCTCATTTCCTCTACATCTCTGGAACTATTCAGAGGCCTATAGAAAACTCCTAACAGGGTGACCTCTCCTTTCCTGTTTTTAACCTCAGTCCATACTATCTCAATTGACGAGTCCCCAAACATCCTTTCTGCAACTGTAATACTGTCCTTGACCAACAATGCCACACCTCCCCCTCTTTTAACATCTTCTCTGTTCTTTCTGAAACATCTAAATCCTGGAACCTGCAACAACCATTCCTGTCCCTGCTCTAACCATGTCTCCGAAATGGCCACAACATCAAAGTCTCAGGTACCAACCCATGCTGCAAGTTCACCTACCTTATTCCGGATGCTTCAGATGTTGAAGTAGACACACTTCAAACCAACGTCTTGCTTGCCGGTGCCATCTTGTGTACCTGAAACTTGATTTCGGACCTCCCTACTCTCAACCTTTTCGATACTCGAACTACAATTTTGGTTCGAATCCCCCTGCTGGATTAGTTTTAACCCCGCCCCCCCCCCGGATATTGGTACCCCTCTGGTTCAGATGAAGACCATCCTGCTTATAGAGGTCCCACCTTCCCCAGAAACAGCCTCAATTATCAAGAATCTAAAATCCCCCCTCCTGCACCATCCCTGTAGCCACGTGTTCAACTCCTCTCTCTCCCTGTTCCTCGCCTCACTAGCATGTGGTGCGGGCAACAAACCAAAGTTTTTCGAATTCTCTATTGGAAACTATTAGAAGCAATTCTAAGGGACAGCATTAAACTTCAAATGGAGCAGCAGGGATTAGCCAGGAGTAGTCAGTATGGTTTTATTAAGGGGAGGTCAGGTCTGACCAACTTTTGAATTCTGAAGAGGTGACCAGGTGTGTAATGGGAGCACTGCTTTTAATGCCTTCTTGGACTTCAGCAAGGATTTTGATAAAATCTCACATGTAGACAAGTAGCAAAAGTAAGAGGCTAGAGGATTCAGCAAAATCTGGCAAATTAGCTTCACAGTTGGCTGAGTGACAGGAAGTACAGGATGATGGTTGAGGGGTGTTTTCCGATGTGAAGTCTGTCTGTCGTGGGATCCCATGGGTCAGTGTTGTAGCCCTTGCTGTTTGTGGTTTGCATAACTGACTTAGATTTAAATGTAGGAAGGTTGGCCAGTAAGTTCACACATAACACACAAAAATTGATGGAATAGTAAATAGTGAGGAGGATATCTTTTGATTACAGAGGTCTGGGGACTGGTCATATGGGCTTATCAGTAGCAAATAGAATTCATTTCAGATAAACATGAGGTGATGCATTTGGGAAGAACAATCATGGCAAGGGAATACATGATGGATAGTAGTATCATGGGAAGCACCAAGGATCAAAGGGACCTTGGTGTGCATGAGGAAGAATCCCTTAAGGTCTCAAGATGGGTGGAGAAAGTGGTTAAGAAGTCATAGGGGATATTTGCCATTATTAGTAAAGATACCATAGAGTTTAAGAGGAGGGAGGTTAGGCTGGAACTGTATAAAATGTTGGTTAGGCCATAGCTAGAGGTATTGTGTGCAGTTCTGGAATCCACATTATAGGAGGGACGTGGTTGCACTGGAGAGGATGCAGAGGAGATTTATCAAGACGTTATCTGGGCTGGAGAGTTTCTTTCATGCAAAGACATTGAATAGGTCAGAGTTCTTTTCTTCAGAACAGAGGAGATTGAGAGGGGACATGATTGAGATTTGTTAAATTATGAGTAGTATAGGTAGGGTAGACAGGAAGAAGTTTTTTCCTTTTATGGAGGGATCAATAATTAGGGGCATAGATTTAAGCTAAGGGTCAGAAGAGTTGAAAGGAGATGTGAGATAAAGGCATTCTGACCCAAAAGGTGGTGGGATTTGGAACTCATCACCTGTAAGGGTAGTAGAGGCAGAAACCATCATAAATGTTTAAGAATGCCAGCACATATAAGGCTATGGACTAAGTGTTTGAAAATGGAATTAGAATATTTAGATGTTTATTTTTGAGCGTCAGACACGCAATGGACCAAAGGCTATCACTCAAATAGAATATGCACAGTCTTCCAAATGTGGTCTCATGTATAATTGAATAATTGATGTATAATTGAAGTATTCAGTCAGTGTTTCTGTTACAAACTCTGCTTTTGATGTTTCTCTCTTGTCCTGTCAATCCCAGAGTGTCTGTGTTTTTACAAATGTTAATCAGCTACCCCATTGACCAAAAAAAGTGTTTTGTTTCCGATAGAGTGTGGAAAAATTCTGGAAGGATCTGGGAGCTTTTCTTCCCCATACTACCCTGCCTATTATCCACCTCGAGCAGACTGTACCTGGACCTTAAAGGTAAAAAAAATACCATTTGGTTTGTTCTGTCACATGCTCTTCCTATTGAAATTCATTACTTCACACTTCACTATTACATTTTAGTGATTGTGAACATTTTGCCAGGCAGTTATCTTTTAACCCTTTGACCATTGTTTCCTAATTTTATTTGGTTTTGTCACCTACAGTATCTACAATACTGAAACAGCTCTCGTCAAAGTCTCAAATGTCACCCTATGTGATTGTAACAAAGAGTGACTTTGCTACCTGGGCCTTCTTGACCTGATTGGAGCCTTTGACTGGGTTGATGAAAACATCATCTAGGAACTCTGCTTTGTCATCCAGCTATGTCAGACTGCTCTCACTTGTTCCATTCCTATCTATTCTGATCCCATTTCTTATCTACAAAAATACAGACACTCTGGGATTGACAGGACAAGAGAGAAACAAGTGGGTGGCACAGTGGTTAGCACTGCTGCCTCACAGCACCAGAGACCCGGGTTCAATTCCCGTCTCAGGCGAGTGACTGTGTGGAGTTTGCACATTCTCCCCGTGTCTGTGTGGATTTCCTCCGGGTGCTCCGGTTCCTCCCACAGTCCAAAGATGTGCAGGTTAGATGAATTGGCCATGTTAAATTGCCTGTAATGTTAGATGAAGGAGTAAATGTAGGGGAAGGGATCTGAGTGGGTTGCGCTTGGTGGGTCTGTGTGGACTTGTTGGTCCAAAGGACCTGTTCCATACTAAGTAATCTTAACTTCATATCAACTTAATGGTACTGAAACTAAGTGTGCTTTTATGCAGACAACGCACAGCTTCACCTTCTCACACACCACTGTTGAAGAGACCTAAACCATCAGACTGCCTGACTGAGCAGAAATTTACTCCCAACTAAATATGAGAAAGATGAGACCTATTGTTTTTGATGGTGGCTCCTTGCTCTGTTGCCTTTGTATGGGATCCATATCTTTCCCTGACAGCAGTCTGAGACTAAACCAGTCCATTTGATCTTGGGTTCATCTGACTATCACTGAAGTCACCTGTTTCCAGATCTGCAATGTTGTCAGACCTTGCTCCTTTCTCAGCTTATTTGCTGCTGAAATTCTCTTTCGTGAATTTGTCATCTTTCGACTTAACTATTCTTGTGGTCCAACTTCTGCCTTCCTTAAAACCTACCTTTTTGACCGAGCTTTTCTAATATCACCTGAGGCCCATGTCATATTTTGTTTTATAATTACTGCTTGTGGGATGTTTAATTATATAAATGGTGGTATAAACACAAGTTGTTTTAAAGGTCTCCTCACCATTGACCGCAACCTGACCAATTTATCCCTCTAATATGTTTCAAATGGGATGTGTAACAACTGTTATCCTCCAGTCTTCTGGCTCCACTCATGTCTTATTTTAATCCTTTGACGAACTACAACTATCATTGGCATTTATTACCCATCACCAAAAGTTCAAGGTTGTGGACAGGCTGTTATTCAAACAGGTTGCTCTTGTTGAGCAGCAATCAATCTAGGCAAGTGGAGAACATCCCATCATAGTCCTAACTCTTAACATGCAGATGGTGAACAAGGTTTGGGGAATCAGGAGGGAAGTTCCACAGGATACTAAATGGAACAGACTTTGAACAGAGCTAACAACTCAGGACTGGGACTCCATGAGGTGCAGTGGATAATCAGTGGCAGCAGAATCATACTCCAACAGAACCTGCCACCTCATGGCCCTCCACTCTACCACTACTATTCAAGAAAATGGGGCAGCACAGTGACTGCTCTTAGCACTGCTGCCTCACAATGCCAGCAACCTGCTCTCAATTCCACCCTCTGGCAACTGTGCAAACTCTACCTAGACATTCTCCCTGTGTGTCTGGTCTGGTTTCCTCCCACAGTCCAAAGATGCGCAGGTTAGGTGGGTGAATGATCAGTGCTCAGTAAAGGTCATCGAATTTGGTGTGTTTTGCACCATTTGAACTTCTCTTCTACCAGTGTCTCCTCCGTGCTTACTTTTTCATTCGTGACTCCCATCCACCCGGTGAAGAACCCTTCCCAAACCTCCAACATACTCCATCCTCGTAGACACCCTTCTTACCCTCCCTCAACCTTTTTATGTTGAACTTCTGTTGTGACATTGACCGTCTCAACCTGTCTACCCATCTCATCCACACCAACCTCTCACACTCGCAACGCGCAGCCCTTCACTCCCTCTGCTCCAACCCCAACCTTGCCATCAAACCAGTGGATAGGGACGGGGACGGGGGGTGGTGTTCAGCGGTAGTATGGCATACTGAACTCTACCTCACCAAAGCCAGATGCTAAATTGCTGACACCTCCTCCTATTGTGCCCCCTCAACCACAACCCCACCCTTCACAAAACTATCATCTCCCAAACTGTCCACAGCTTCATCACATCAAGGGATCTCCCATCCACAGCCTTCAAAGCCCCAACCCTGTACCACCTGATTCTATCTCTTACCCAAAATCCACAAACCTGATTGACCTATTGTCTCCATCTGCTCCTCATCTCCTCATATCTCGACTCCGTCCTGTTCTCCTTGTCCAGGAACTCCCCACGTACATTCAGGACATCACTCATGCCCTCCACTTCCTCCATGACTTTTGATTGCCTGGCTCCCAACACCTCATCTTCACCGTGGACATCCAGTCCCTGTACATGTCCATCCTCCCGGTGGAGGCCCACATGCACCCCGTTTCTTCCTTTTCCACTGACCTAACCATGCCCCCTCCACTGACACACTCACTCGATTGGCGGAACTGGTCCTCACCCTCAACAACTTCTCCTTCAAATCCTCCCACTTCCATCAGACCAAAGGGTAGCTATGGGCACCCGCATGGGCCCCAGCTATGCCTGCCTCTTCGTAGGGTAAGTGGAACTGTACATCTTCTGCAGCTACACCAGCACCAGCACCTTTTACTCTGCTACATCAATGACTGTATTGGTGCCACCTCGTGCTCCCATGCGGAGGTTGAATGGTTCATCAACACTTTTCATTCTGACCTCAAGTTCACATGGATCATCTCTGACAACTCCCTCCCCTTCCTGGACCTCTGTCTCTGATTCTAGCAACCAACTTAACACTGGCAACAATTTCAAACCCGGTAGATGTGGGTACTGCAGACACTGGAGATTAGATTCCTGATGAAGGGCTTTTGCCTAAAACGTCTATTTTCCTGCTCCTCGGGTGCTGCTTGACCTGGTGTGCATTTCCAGCACCACTCTAATCTTAACTCTATTTCAAACCTATTGACTCTCAGAGCTATCTTGACTACACCAGCTCTCAACCACACCCCCCTGATAAAAACATGATCCCTTGCTCCCAACTCCCCTACCTCCACTATATCTATCCCAGGAGGAACAATTCCACTCCAGAACATTCCAGATATCCTCCTATTTCAGGGACTACAATCTCCCCTCCCACATGATCAATAATGCCCTTCAGTGTATCTCCTCCACTTCCCGCACCTCTGCCCTCGAACCCCACCCCTCCCTCAGCAACAAGGATAGAACCTCCCTGCTCCTCACCTTCCACCCCACTAATCTCCGGACTAGCCTCTGCCATTTCCATCACCTACAGTCAGATCCCACCCCAAAAAATATATTCCCTCCCCATCTCTACCTGCAGAAAGCATTCCTTCCACGACTCCCTTGTTCGGTCAATAACCCTCACCAACCCAACCTCCACACCAATACCTGTCTTTGCCACTGCATGAGGTGTGGACTTGTTGGGCCGAAGGGCCTGTTTCCACACTGTAAGTAATCTAATCTAAATCTAATCTAAAACCTGCACCCTCACCTCCGTCCATGGCCCCAGAGGATCTTTTCACATCTTTTCACAGAGATTTTCCTGCACATCCACCCACCTCATCCACTGTGCTCTTGATGTAGTCCCCTCTACATGGGAAACAGGGTGCCAATGCATGGAGCGTTTCAGGGAATATCTCTGGGACACACACACCAAACAACCCTATCGCCCTGTGGCTAACCACTTCAACCTCCCCTCCCACTCCAGGAGAAAGTGAGGACTGCAGATCAGAGTCGAGTGTGTGTTGCTGGAAAGCACAGCAGGTCAGGCAGAATCCGAGGAGCAGGAGAATCGATGATTCAGACATAAGCCCTTTCCTCCCCTCCCACTCCCCCAACAATATGTAAGTCCTGTGCTGCCTCCACCATCAAATCAAAGCCATCTGCCAAATGAAGGAAGAACTTCATCTTCTGCCTTAGGATCCTTCAAGCACGTGGCATCAACATTGGCTTCACCAGTTTCCAATTCTTTCCTCCACCAACTCATCTCAGATCCAACCCTCCATCTCGGCACTACCCTGTTGACTTATCCTACCTCTTCTACCCACAGACCTATCAGAATTACCCCCCACCTGTATCCACTTATCATGTATCAGGAATTCCTGATAAAAGGCTTATGCCCGAACGTCGATTCTCCAGCTCCCAGATGCTGCCTGACCTTTTGTGCTTTTCCAGCACCACACTTTTTGACTCTTCAGAGAGTGACCCTGGTTCCACACTCATCTGCCATCAGGAACATCCTTCCTGCTTCTGGTGTCTAGTCCTGTTTGAGTTTTATAAGGTTCTGACATCCCCCTCATACTTCTGACCTCCGGTGATTATTATCCTCACTGGTTCAAAATTTCATCACGTGTCAGTGCTGCCATCCCAGGAATCAGACTGATACACCTTGCTGTACTTCCCCAGGTGAGACCCGAACTGTACACGTGTGGTCTCACCAAGCCCCTGTATAATTGCAGCAAGAAATCCCTGCTCCTATACTTCAGCTTGCTTGCTAAGAAGGCCAATATAATATTTCCTGCTTTCTCCACCTATTGTACTTGCAAGCTTGCTTTCAGCGACAGGTGAACAAGGACATCCAGGTCTCATTGCACATACCCCATATCAAGTTATAGTCATTTAGATAATCTGGCTTCCTGTTTCTGTTGCCAAAAAAAAACAAGATTCCCTTGTCTCTAACCTGCTGTTCTAGCCACAGCATATATATGCCATTCTCTCATCAATGGGAATCACAGGATAATGATAGTGGGGGATTTGTTGATGGAAGTGTCAAAAAACATCAAGAGGCGATGGTAGATTTTCTCCTCCTCTGGACTTCGGTGTAATGATGTTGTCTATTACTAGTGTTGTCTCCATCTTTTCATCTATGAAAGTGTGTTGAGTGTGGACCATTTTTCTCTTCAGGTGTCTCCTTCCATGCGGGTAAAAGTGGAGTTCAAGATATTTCTTCTTCAAGAGCCAGTGAATGGAGTCTGCAACGATTATGTGGAAATAAATGACCAGAAGTGAGTTATTCAAACTGAGAGACCATAGATATAGGAACAGGAGTAAGCTGTTCAGCCCTATGAGACTCCGCAATTCTGTCGGATCATGGCTAATCTGACATTCCTTGCATTCATTTTTCCTATCCTTTCCCACAACCCTTGATTCCCCTATAGATTATGAATCTATCTCAGCCTTAAATAAACTCAGGTACTCTGCCCCCACATCTCTCTGTGGCAAGGTGTTCCAAAGAGATGCAACCCATTGAGAGAAGAAATTCCTCCTCTCATTTTTCCAGACTTAAATTGGCACCTTTTTATTCAGAGACTGTGCCCTTTGGTCTTAGATTCCCATGACAGTAAGCATCCTCTCAGGATTTATTCTATCAGGTGCCTTAATAGTTTCATGAAGACATTCTTCTAAACTCCTGTGAGTAGACTCTCAACATTTATTCATACAGCAAGAAAACAGACACTTCAGTCCAATCAGTCCATGCTGAACATTATCCCAAACCAAACTGGTCCCACCTGCCTGGTCCTGGCTCATATCCATCCAAATCCTCCTTATTCATGTACCTTTCTCATTTTCTTTAAAATGTCATGATTGTATCTACATCCACCTTCATGTTCCAAATGAACCTCGCTCTGTAAAAATTTCTGCCATCATGTCTTTTTAAATCTTTCTCTTCTCACATTAAAAATTTGCCCCAAGTCTTGAAATCTACCCATTCCAGGGAAGTGACTACAATGAACTCTATTTATACCCCTCATTATTTCATGAACTACTACGACTTCGCCCCTCAATCTCCTACAGTCCAGTGAAAGAAATCCCAGCCTATCCAGCCTTTATTTATAACTCAAACCTTCCATAACTGGCAACATTCTGGTAATCTCTTCAGAGCCACCTTCAGCTTACAAAATTCCTTCCTATAACTAGGCGATCAGAAGAGACCTCACGAATGTCTTGTACAACCTCAACATGACTTCCCAATTCCTATAGTCAAAAGACTAAACAATGAAGGCAAGCGTGCCAAATGCCTTTTCAACCACCCTGTATATGACACAAACTTCAAAGAAATGTGCCCCTCGGTCCCTCTATTCTACAACTCAAGGCCCTATCATTAATACTATATGCTCTACCTTTTGTTTGTGGTACCAAAGTGCAATACCTTGCATTTATCCAGATTGAATTCCATCTGCCATTTATCAGTTGATTTACCCATTTGATAAAGTTCTTTTTGTAATATTAGAAAACATTCATTGTCTACTATGTCACTAATTTTGGTGTCAATCACAAACTTACTAACCGGGTCTTCTATGTTCTCATCCAAATCACTTATATAAATGTCAAACAAAAGAGGACCTAGAACCGATCCCTGTGGTCCTCCAATCTGAAAAGTAGCTCTCCAGTACCACGCTGTCTCCTGCCATTAAGCCAATTATGTATCCAATTGGCAAGCTCACCCTGAATTCTATATGACCTAACTTTACTAATTAGTCTACCATGCAGAACCTTGTCAAAGACTTTAATAAAGTCAAAGTAAACAACATCTACTGCTCTGCCTCATCAATCTTTTTGATAGCTTCTTCAAAAAATCTCCAAGTTTGTGAATCGATTTTCCACTCACAAAACCATGCTGGCTATTCCAAATTAATTTTTGCCTCTCTAAATGTTCAAAAATCCTATCTTCTTCAATTAACTCAAACAATTTAACCACAACTAAAGTTGGGCTCCCAGGTCTAGTTCTCCAGTTTCTCCTCACAACCTTTCTTCAACAAAAGTACATCATTAGACACCTCACCCATATTTGTAGATAATGCAAATATTTCTGCAAGAGATCTTTCAATTTCCTTCCTTATTTCCTACAACATTCTGGGATAAATTAGCGATTTATCTAAGACCTCTCGAATAGACCTTATCTATTCTCCAGGACCTCCTGAAGTTCCTCTTCTGTAATGTTAATTGTTTTTAAAACATCACTTTTTTTTCTCTACATTCTCCAGACTCCATTTCTTTTACCACAGTAAAAACAGATACAAAATTTTCATTTAATATCTCTCCCAACTCCTGGCATTTAGCACAAAGAAACCACCTTGATCTTTAAAGTGTCCTACCCTCTCTAGTTATCTTCTTACACTTAATATATTTGTAGGAAATCTTTGGAGTATCCTTAACCTTATCTGCCAATGCTTTTATCACATCCCCGCTTTGCCTTCTTGACCTCTTAAGAATGCCCCTGCAGTGTTCGTATAGATTAAGAGATTTAATTGAACCAAGTTGTCTATGTCTAAAATAAGATTCTCTTTTTAAATTCTTGACCAGGACCTCACTATCTTTATTCATCCATTGTTCCTTCATCTAACCAGCCTTACTCTTCACTCTAACAGAAACATAATGCCTCTGAACTCCTGTCACCACATGTTTGAAAGCCTCCCACTTGTCAGACATCCCTTTCCTGCAAACAATTACTCCAATTAACTTTTGCAAGTTCTTGTCTTATACCATTAAAATTTGCCTTATTCCAGTTAAAAGCTTTAACCTTTATTGGAAGGCTTATCTTTTTCCACAACCATTTTGAAACTAATAGAATTGTGATTGAGGAGACTTGGTGGTCTCCTACTTTTATTTCAGTCACCTGCCCTGCCTTATTGTCCAAAAATGGTCTAGTTTTGCTCCTTCTCTTGTAGGAGCATCCACATATTGATAAAGACACTTTTCTTGAACACATTTGACAAATTCTTCACTGTCTAAACCTTTATCACTATGGTAGCCCAATCAATGTTTGGAAAGTTAAAAGTCCCCCATTATTACAACTTTATTATGCTTATTACTTTATTATCTGCGATCTCCCTACATCTCTGTTTCTCAATTTCTCTCTTACTATTGGGGGCCCTATAGTAAATCCCATCAAGGTGATCTTTCCTTTCTTATTTCCAATTTGTACTCATATATTTTTACCGGATGCTTTTTCAGAAACATCTTCCCTAGTTACAACAATAATATATTCTTTAATCAAAAAGCACTCCCCCATCTTTCTTGCCAACTATCTTGCCTCCTTTCTCATCCTTTCTATAGCTTCTAAAACCCAGAACATTGAGCTGCCAGTTTCTGTAATAGTTAGCTGTCCCAATTCCATGTTCCTAACGTGCCCTGAGTTCATCAACTTTACCTGTAAGATTCCTTACATTGAAATAAATGCAATTTAGCTCTTCAAAGTTACTTTATACTCTGAGTCTCTCATCTTCCTTTTCTAACTGACATGCTCTCTTCATGTTCAGAACCTTCCCCATCAATCTTTCGGTTTACCTTGCTACTTAGAATTCCTCCACACCCCCTCTGCAGCAGTATAAAGTCTCCCTTAATGGAACTTAGCATATCTGCTAAGATATCGGTCCCTTTTCAGTTCAGGTTAGACCCTGTTTTGAAAAGGTCTTTTCTCACCCAAAACACATTCCAATTGTCCAAAAACCTGAATCCCTGAACAACACATCACCTCTTCAGCCATTGATTTATCTCCTTTTATGTTTAGCCTTTACTCAAGACAGTCCCTCAATACCATGGATCATTCTAGTGAACCTTCTCTGAATTGTCACTCTCAATACTTTAGATGTGATCTCACAGTTGCAGTAAGACAGCCGTACCCTTAAACTCCAAACCACTTAAAATAAGGGCCAACATTCCATTAGCCTTCCTGATTACCTGCTGCATCTGTGTTTCATGCAGAACTACTCAAAGCTGTTTCTGTTGCAGCTTTTTGCAGTTTTTCTCCATCTCATTATTTGGCAGGTTTCCCTATAATCTGCAAAATTTCCAATGCTGCAGGTTATTAATAAAAATCCAGAAAAGTATCAGGTCTAAGACCAATCCAAGGAAGGCACCATCAATAACTTAACTTTAAATTCAACTACATCCATTAACCTTAAGTTTTGTTTGTGAGAGTGGAGCCAATTTTTAGATGCCCTATCAACCTTTGCACGGATACCAGAAGGTTCTGTCTTGTGAAGAAGAAACCAAGTGAAAGTTACCTTTACAAAGGCATTCTGAGTACCCTGGTGATGATGTTTTCTGGGCTTCCCTCATACAACTTCTCCAAAAAAAAATATTTTGTTCATGTTTGTTAGACGTAACCTTTCCTTTTTGCGGAATCCCAGTAGCCTGATTTTAATTCTGAACAAGAAGGTTTGAGTAGGTTCATGCACATATTTTGAATTTCTAATGAATCTTTCTCTTTCCAATTGAATATTAAATGCATCCTTCTTCCCTCCTTACTTATTTCCAATAATGACAATCAGGTTGATAGGCCTGTAGTCTTTGTCTCTGCTTTGTCCCCTTGTTGGAAAGTAGGAACAAGGACAAACCAGCTTCCAGTCTCAGGAAACTATATTTGTCTCAATTGATTTAAGATGATATGTGATAGAAGCTCACAGGACACCTGTCTCAAATGCTTCATTGCCCTTGGTGAATATCATCTGGGCACACAACCAATTAATTTTGATCTTCCCTCACCTATCTGAGGTGACATTGCAATTAATATTTTAATATTAATTCAAGTCAGATGCTTCTTCTACAGTTAAAGAATTGTCTAAAGGAGTTTGGTTTTAAAGGCACTTTCCTCAGCTCCTTTTCTCAGTTTTTTTTTATTAAATGCAAGACATTACTAACAAAAAAACCATCAGAATATGCAAATTGCATGGACTCCCCAACTTGCAAATGTCGGACTTGTGATCACTTGTACTTCTGAACATGAACCCATACAGGGGTGTAATTTTAAAGATGTGATCTATAAATGTTTCCTGTACTTATTTTCTATTGTTCTGTGTATGTGTTCCAACTTGTGAACTAAGAACAAAGAAAATTACAGTACAGGAACAGGCCTTTTGGCCCTCCAAGCCTGCGCCGATCCAGATTCTCTATCTAACCCTGTTGCCTATTTTATAAAGATCGAATGCTGCTCTGAAAGCTAGTGCTTCCAAATATACCTGTTGGCCTATAACCTAGTGTGCAAGTTTTAACTTTGTCCACTCTAGTCCAACATTGGCACCTCCACATAATGAACTTGATAGACTGAATGGCCATCTCCTGTAATATAATAACTGACTACACGAAAGACTTGCTCAGTAATATTGATTGTGAGATTGTCATGTAAACTTTTGATATGTTTCGACCTGAGTAGGTGAGAATATTGCACAAAGAGGTGTAGGTTTGCTCATTGAGCTGTAGGTTTGATATCCAGACGTTTCATTACCTGGCTAGGTAACATCATCAGTGGCGACCTACAAGTGAAGTGAAGCTGTTGTCTCCTGCTTTCTATTTATGTTTTTGACCTGGATGGGGTTCCTGGAGTTTGTGGTGATGTCATTTCCTGTTCGTTTTCTGAGGGGTTGATAGATGGTATCTAGATCTATGGGTTTGTTTATGGCATTGTGGTTGGAGTGCCAGGCCTCTAGGAATTCTCTGGCATGTCTTTGCTTAGCCTGTCTCAGGATAGATGTGTTGTCCCAGTCGAAATGGTGGGTTTTTTTCATCCGTGTGTAGAGCTAAGAGGGAGAGAGGGTCGTGTCTTTTTGTGGCTAGCTGGTGTTCGTGTATCCTGGTGGCTAACTTTCTTCCTGTTAACTACATCAGCAACCATCCCAACACACACAAACAAAGCTGTATCAGAACACTATTCCAACAAGCCGCCACCACACACTGCAGCACAGACAAATTTCGGAAAACAGAGGAGAACCACCTATACAACGTATTCAAGAAGAACAGATACTCAAAAAAATACAGTCCACAGATTCCTCAAGAACAAACCACGACATGCAAACCAAACACAGCCAGAAACCCTAACCACCTTACCATACATCAAAGAAGTTTCAGAAATGACAGCCAGACTACTAAGACCCCTCGGAATCCTAGTAGCACACAAACCCACCAACATTCTCAAACAAAAACTAACAAACTTAAAAGACCCAGTACAACCCATGGACAAAACCAACGTCATCTACAAAATTCCAACACTACATAGGTCAAACAGGAAGAAGGTTAGTCACCAGGATACACGAACACCAGCTAGCCACAAAAAGACACGACCCTCTCTCCCTCGTAGCCCTACACACGGATGAAAAAAACCCACCATTTTGACTGGGACAACACATCTATCCTGGGACAGGTGAAGCAAAAACATGCCAGAGAATTCCTAGAGGCCTGGCACTCCAACCACAATGCCATAAACAAACCCAGAGATCTAGATGCCATCTATCAACCCCTTAGAAAACGAACCGGAAATGACATCACCACAAACCCCAGGAACCCCATCCAGGAGAAAGATATAAATAGAAAGCAGGAGACAACAGCTTCGCTTCACTTGGAGGTAGCCACTGATGATGTTACCTAGCCAGGTAATGAAACGTCTGGATATCAAACCTACAGCTCAGCGAGCAAACCTACACCCTAAACCTCAACCTGAACTACAAACCTTGCAATATTGCACAAAATGCACTCTCGGGTTAAGTATTGAAATTTCATTTATCAGCTGAAAATAAAAGTTTCACGGTTATAAAAATTACACACTTTTCAGTGTGACAACAGAAACCAAACTATAATGCTTTATGTCAGTTCTTCAGTGACACCTGCTGCAGAATGCTAATGACTATGACATCCAGGAACCCTAGTGCTCCTGGAGTTGAAAGATATCTGCCAAGCTGCTCTGTCTAACTTACTGTCAGCCTGTCATTGTAGGCATTCCTTAGGCCTAGTGTTTTGTCCCAATTATCATAAACTGTTTCATCCTCTCCTTCCATCATAATGTCAGAAGTGGGGATGTTCATTAATGATTGCATATGTTCAATACCATTGGTGACTCCTCAGATACTAAAACAGCTCATGTTCAAGTGCAACAAGACCCAAACAACTCAGGTTAGACTGACAATTGGCAATTGATATTCATGCCACTCAAGTGCCAGCAGGCAATGACCACCACCAACAAGATAAACTCTAGCCACTGTTCCTTGACTTTTAATGGAATCCACCACTGTTTATATCCTGGACGCGACTGTTGACTAGAAACTGAACACAAATAGTCATATACATATTGCGACTACACAATCAGGTCAGAGTCAAGGAATACTATACCAAGTAATTTGTCTCCTGCCTTCTTAATGCCTGAAGTCACATGACTGCAGAGTATAGTCCAACAGCTTTATTTAAAATTATAATCTTTTGAAGTGCTGCCCCTTCAGGTGATACGTACGCAGAGAATTTATAGCAGCGATATCAACAGATCATACAAATGACGTGAGTAAAGTGTCAACATCTAAATAGCAAATGAAGGGGATAACCTAAAATCCAATTAATTGAGGCAGAGAGAAAATCACAAAAAATTAATGGGGAGAATTGTGCAAACTCCACTCGAGGCTAGAATTGAAGCCGGGTCCCTGGTGCTGTGATGCAGAAGTACTAATCACTGAGCCTTCAAGAATTTTTTCTGTCAGCTCTGTTCCAGCCCCACCTCCCCCTCATGAATTTTAACACTCTGTAAGATCTTCTGTCACTCTAGAGCTTTTTCTCCAAGGAGAATGATCCCAGCTTCTCTATTCCATCTTAACAACATAACTTCCTCATCTCTTAACCATTTGTATAATCATTTTGTGTCTTCTGTCCAATGCATACATGCTTCCTAGATTGTCATGCCCAGAAAATGTGCACAAAGCTGAGACCAAACTAGTATCCCGTACTAGTTCTGATTTTGCTTCTGAAATTGTTATTTTTGATCTCTCAATAACCTTGACCATGTCCTCCTGCCCCTTGACCCTCTGCAACTCCAGTTCGAAGTTTTTGAGCTTACTCAGTGGAGCTAAGTGCTCCACCATTGATGGCCCTGCCTTCAGCTAGCATTCCTCCACCTCCCAAACTTCTGTTTTCCTATTTATATATCTCTATACCTTCAAGAAAGTTTTTTTAAAATATAAATTTGACAAGTTGGTCAAATACAAGGGAGTTGGTTAGCTCAGTTGGCTGGATGGCTGGTTTGCAATGCAGGGAGGCCAACAGTGTGGGTTCAATTCCTGCACCTGCTGAGGTTACCATGAAGGACTCTCTTGAACATTCTCCCTGACCCCGCACCCCCTTCACCTTAGGCATGGTGACCCTCTGGTTAAATCATCTCTAGACATCTCTTTTTAATGGGAGAACATCTCTAGGACTATACTGATTTTACCTTTTTTAACCTGTCTCAATAGGTCTTCATTATTATGTAATAATTTCTTTTAAGTATCCAGACTTGTTTTACTGTGTTTGAAGGGCCCTCTGCTCGTTGCTGTTGGATTATCTGTATTCTGTGCATGTTTCAGGATCTGTGGAAAGCAATCAACACAAATTAAACTGGGTCATGGAAATGAGATGACAGTGAGATTCCACTCTAATGAAGCAGAGTCAGATCGGGGATTTTTTGCTACTTTTGAACCTTACGACCCGAGTACATGTAAGTTGCAGAGGGATGATTAAGGGTGTGGGGACAGATGAGAGAAACGGTGGGAGGTTACAAGGAGGTGATGCATAGAATGATTAAAGCAGCCCAAACTCACTCTGATATGTCTCTTCAGCTTCATTTCATGTAACATGCACATGCTCACAGATAGTTGTTCTAAATCTATCTCTGTCTGTCTTGACTCCCAGTGTGTGTCTCCCTGATTTTAATTGCTGCACTACTGGTGACTGCCTTGAAATGTAACTTTGGTTATTTACCTACATCTGCCCTAATAATGCTGCTAAAGAGTGCTTTGCGTTTGCTTACACATCAACAATGAGTAGCATTAACAGTTTGTGAAAATCGAAGAACTAATCGATCTTGTCTGTCTGTCTGTCTCTCTCTCTCGCACCCCCAACCTCCCAAAAACAGCCTGTACCGACAAGTTAGCTTGCAAGAATGGCAATTGTATTGGGAACGACCTGAAGTGTGATGGCTGGAACGACTGTGGGGACCACAGCGATGAAATCGGCTGCAGTGAGTGTCCTTTTTACCAAATGTTTTCTTTTGGTGAAGGTGGGCTTGTGCCTGTGTAATAATGGGTGTTGTAGGTGTCTTATAATTATGAGAAATGTACTATACGTGCCCTATCCTGAATGAGAGAAAAGAAAGCTCTGGAACAGCATCTGCTGAAAGATTGACAAAAGCCACAGAGCAGGATGAGTGCATGAGAATGTGTATACAATGAAACAATGCTCTATAAAATATAACAGCATGAGTCTGGGTATCTTGAGCTCCAACCAAAAGATAACAACCTGAGATAATTTAATTTGTACAAAGTGCTACATCCCAAGTAATATTAATTATTCAGCTCCCTCTTTGAAGGATGATCCTCTCTGAGTGTGTGATGTGAAAT
The DNA here is from genome assembly GCF_047496795.1 of Chiloscyllium punctatum. Taxonomy (NCBI): domain Eukaryota; kingdom Metazoa; phylum Chordata; class Chondrichthyes; order Orectolobiformes; family Hemiscylliidae; genus Chiloscyllium; species Chiloscyllium punctatum. The sequence continues at coordinate 51,497,499 of NC_092761.1, read as the reverse complement.
CAGGAACAGATTCTATGAAGTGGCAACAGTTGTAATAGAAATGTTGCTGGACTGGGAGAGTTTTTTTTCATAAATATCTCCGCAATTATTTGGCTAGTAACTTGAAACATGCTTCTCCCTGTATCTCCCATTGATTCCAGTGCTTTAGTAGTTTTCTAGAATGAATTTAAAAACTCTTATAATGAGATTGCAATACAGGAATAGGCTCGTACTCTTAACTCTGAAAATGAAAATTTGTTTTGCTGTTCCTTAAAACTATACCTCTTCCTGCTTTCAACAATTCAGAAGACTAACACAAAGCTGCTAACCTTCTGTGCTCCAGTCCAGTCATCAACATTCCTTCACTGTTACTGACTTGAAATTCTGGAACTACCTCCCTAATTGCACTGTGTGTGTATCTGAATCACACACAGCAGCAGGTCAAGAAGGCAGCTTTGCACCACTTTCTCAAGGACAATTAGGGATCCAGCCAGGAAACAACATCACTTTTTATTCATTCATGGCATGTGGGTCCAGCAATTCTAGCCCATCCCTAATTGCTGTTGAAAATCTGATGAGGTGCTACCTTGAACTGCTGTAGGTTGGTTCACAATGTTGTTGGGTAGGAGGGAGGGAATTCCAAGATTTTGACCAATGACATTAAAGGAACAGCAATATAGTTCCAAGACAGCATGGTGCGTGGTTTGGAGGGGTATTTAGCAGATGGTGTTCTCATGTGTCTGCTACCCTTATCCTTGTAGATGGTAGTTGTCATGGTTTTGGATGATACTGTTTTAGGAACTCTGAATTTCAGCAGTGCATTCTTGAGTGTAGTTGACACTGCTGTAAGGTGGGAGGGAGTAACTATTTGCAGATGTGGTGACTATCTAGCGGGCTGCTCTGTCCTGGATAGTGCCAACCTTCTTGTGTTGTTGGAGCTACACTCATCCAGGCAAGTGGGAAGTATTCTATCACACTCTTGATTTGTGTTTTGTCAGTGATGAATAGGTTTTGGGACGTGAATTACACACTGCAGGAATTCTCGCTTCTGACATATTGTAGCCATACAATAGGACTGAGGCTGCTCCGATGACATTCCTCACCTCTATTTTCCTGCCCTTTCCGCATACCCTTAATTTCCCTATTGATCATGAATTTGTCTCAGCCTTAAATATGCACAAGGACTCTGGCCCCATAGCGCTCAATGTGGGAAGGAGTTGCAAAGGCACTCAAGCCCCTGCGAGAATAAATTCCGCCTCACCTCAGATTTAAATAGCTATCCATTTTATTCTGAGAATATGCCCTTTGGTCTGAGACTCCCCCATGAAGGGAAAATATCCTCTCGACGTTTATCCTGTCAAGCCCCTTAACAATCATTTATGTTATAATGAGATCACCTTTCATTATTCTAGATTATAATTAGATTTTGAATCAGTTCAACTTTTACTGAAGGCAATCTCTCCATAGAACATTATAGCACAGTACAAGCCCTTCGGCCTCAATGTTGTGCTGACCTGTGGAACCAATCTGAAGCCCATCGAATCTACACTATTCCATTTTCATCCAAATGTCTATCCAGTGACCATTTAAATAACCTTAAAATTGGCGAATCTACTACTGTTGCACGCAGACCATTCCACACCCCTTCTGCTCTGAGTAAAGAAACTACCTTTGACATCTGTCCTATATCTATTAGCCCTCAATTTAAAGCTATGTCCCCTCATCCTAGCCATCATCATCCAAGGAAAAAGGCTCTTTCTAAACCTCTGATTATCTTTTGTGTCTCAATTAAGTCACGTTTCAACCACCTTCTCTCTAATGAAATCAGCCTCATGTCTCTCAGTCTTTCTTCATAAAATCTTCCCTCCATACCAGGCAATTTCCAAGTAAATCACCTCTGAACCCTTTCCAAAGCTTCCACATCCTTCCTATAGTGCAGTGACCTGAACTGTACACAATACTCCAAGTGCGACCACACCAGAGTTTTGTACAGCTGCAGCATGACATCGTTGCTCTGAAACTCAATCCCTCTGCTAATAAAAGCTAACATACCGTTCGCCTTCTTAACAGCCCTAAATCCGGGTGGCAACTTTCAGAGGTCTATGTACCTGGACACAGAGATTTCTCTGTTCATCTACGCTACCAAGAATCTTACCAATAGCCCAGTACTCGGCATTCCAGTTGCATCTTCCAAAGTGAATCACCTCACATTTGCCCGCATTAAACTCCATTTGCCACCTCTCAGCCCAGCTCTGCAGCTTATCTATGTCCCTCTGTAACCTGCAACATCCTTCAGTACTGCATCCACAACTCCATCGACCTTAGTGTCACCTGCAAATTTGCTAACCCATCCTTCTACATCCTCGTCCAGGTCATTTATAAAAATGACAAACAGCAGTGGACACAAAACAGATCCTTGTGGTATGCCACTAGTAACTGAACTCCAAGATGAACATTTCCCATCAACCACCATCTTCTGTCTTCTTTCAGCTCGCCAATTTCTGATCCAAACCACTAAATCACCCTCAATTCCATGCCTCTGTATTTTGTGCAATCGCCTACCACGGGAAACCTTATCAAATGCCTTACTCAAATCCATATACACCACATCAACCACTTTACCCTTATCCACTTGTTTGGTCACCTTCTGAAAGAATTCAGTAAAGTTTGTGAGGCACGACCTACCCTTCACAAAACCATGTTAGTTATCCCTAATCCCGGACACCAGTAATATTGTGTCCTTTTGATCTCCCTTCCAAAATTAACAAGTTCACATTTTCTAATATTATGCTCCATCTACCAATGTTTTGTCCTCTTGCTTAACCTAACAAAATCTCTCTGTGAACTGTTTGTGTGGAACAATCGTCACTTGCCACTTTGTAGCCCACATCGTGGATATTGTTAATTGAGAGTTCAGAACTGGGGTGGTAATTGGCCAGGTTAAATTGTTCTGCTTTTTGTCACAGGACATGGAATCATACCACACAAAAAAGGCTCTTTAGCCCATCAAGTCTTTACCTACATAGCTACCACTGAAAATGCGCTAATCTCAATTTCCTGCATTTGTCCCATATCCTTGAATATTATGATATTTGAAGTACTTGTCAAAATATTTTTAAAATGTTATATGAATACCAGTGTCCACTACATTCTCAGACAATGCTTTCCAGATTCCCATCACCCGCTGAGTAAAAATGTTTTTAGCCAAATCCCCTCTGGATTTCCTGCCCCTTACCCTAAAACTTTGCCCTCATGATTGACCCTTCAATCAACATGAATAGCTGCACTCTAGTTACCCTGTCCATAACCCCCATAATCTTATACACCTCAATCATGTCTCCTGTCAGTCTTCATTGCTTTAAAGAAAACAGTCAAAGCCTATCTAGTTTCTCTTTATAGCTCAAATTCTCCATCCCAGGCAACATTCTGGTGAATCTTCTTTATATCCCTTGTAGTGCTATCACATCCTTCCTGCAGTGAGGTGACCAGAACTGCACACAACTTCTCCATTTGTGGCCTAACCAACCTCTGCACATTACATCCTTGCTCCTATACTTTATGCCACAATGTCTCATATGCCACCTTAACTATCCTATTCACATGCTGTGCTGACTTCAGGGATCTGTGAATAGTTTCTCCATGATCCCTCTGTTCCTCTAAGCTACTCAGTGCCCTGCCATTCATTAAATACTCCCTCATCTTGTTTCTTCTACACCTTGGCTTATCGGGGTAAATACCATCTGCCACTCATTTGCCCACCTGACTAAACCATTTATATCTTCCTATAAACTATCATTCTTAGTGTCCCCTCCAAATTTGCTTAACAGACCCCTCACAGTTTCATCTATATCATTTATGTATATCACAAACTTTAAGGGCTCCAGTACTGACCCCTGTGGTATACCACTGGAAACCGGCCACCAGTCAGTCGCACAGCCTTCTACCACTATCCTTTGTGTCCTACTCCTAAGCCAGTTTCTGATCCATCTCTCCAAGTTTCCCTCAATTCCATGTGCTTTAACCTTCTTAATCAGTCTCCCATGAGGGATGTTGTCGAAAGCTTTGCTAAAATCCATATACACTACCTCAACTAAACTTCCCTCATCCACACACTGGTTTGCATTTTCAAAAAATTCTAACAAATTGGTCAGTCATGACTTCTATCTGACAAAATTATGCTGACTATTGTGAATTAACCCATGCCTGTCTAATTGGGTATTAATTCACTCTTTCAAAGTTTTCTCCAGTAGTTTTCCTACCATTGATGTGAGACTCACCAGTTTGTAATTTCCTGGTTTTTCTCTACCACCCCTCTGAAAAAGTGGAACCACATTACTTGTTCTCCAGTCCTCTGACACTTCCCCTGAGGCCAAAGAAGAATTAAACAGAGATCTGCCTCAGCAAGTTTGTCACATAGATGCCAATGTTGTCACTGTACTGGAGCAGCTTGGGCATAGTAAGTTGAATAAGATTTCATAAAGAAAAGGAAAAGGAGCTTGTGTTTATGTAGAATTCTAATGAAATGTTCCAAAGATGAACCGTAAAGCAAACTGAAGGAGAAATTGGATGAGATGACCAAAAGCTTAGCAAAAAATAAAATGCTTTAAGAATATCTTTGAAGAAAGTGAGATAGAAAGGGTTTTAGGGAAGGATTTTGAGTGAAGATCCTCAGTGATGCAGTAATTATAGTTGTGTGATCAAATTTGGATGTCAGCAACTAGTTCCTTTTGTTACTTCCTTTAATAACACCAAAACTGCACACATTACTCAAGATAAAGTTTGACCAATGCCCTGTAAAAGTGAAGCTTAATATTCTTATTTTTATATTCAATTTCTCTTGTAATAAAGGATAGCATCCCATTAGCTTTTTGATTTCCATGCTGTACTTGCAACTAACTTTCTGTGACTGCTGCACTAGAACCCCAAAATCCCTCTATAATCTCAGAATTTTAGTTGTTTTCTGTTTAAGTAAGGCCTTTGATAAGGTTCCACATAGTGGTCTGCTCTGGAAGGTTAGATTGCATGGAATCTAGTGGGAGCTGGCAAATTTGACACATAATTGGCTTGATGGTAGGAGGCAGAGGGTAATAGTGGAAGGATGCTTGTCGGACTGGAGGTCTGTGACTAGTGGAGTGCCTTAAGTTGGTGCTGGGCACTTTGCCGTTTGATATCTGTATCAGTGATTTGGTTGAGAATATACAAGGCATGATTAGTAAATTTGTGGATGACACTAAAATTGGCGATATCGTGGACAGTGAGAAGGTTATCAGAAATTGCAACAGGACCTTGATCAGCTGGGAAAGTAGGCTGAGAATTGGCAAGTTGAGTTTAATATAGATAAGTGTGAGGGCTTGCATTTTGCAAAGTCAAATCAAGGTAGGAGTTTCATGGTGAATGGTAGGGTCTTAAGGAGCGTAGTGGAACAGAGGGACCTTGGAGTTCAGGTGAAAAGTGAGTCACAGGTAGCTCAGTGAAGAAGGCTTTTGGCACAGTGGCCTTCATCAGACAGGGCACTGAGTATAGAAGTTGGGAAATTATGTTGCAGTTGTACAAGACATTGGTAAGGCCACACTTTGGAGTATTGTGTTCAGTTTCAGTCACTTTGCTATGTGAAGGATATTAAATTGGAAAGAGTGCAGAAGAAATTTACAAGGAGTTTGCCAAGACTCAATGGTCTGAGTTATAGGGAGAGGCTGGACAAGCTAGGACATTTTTCTCTCCATCTTAGAAGACTGGAGGGGGGATCTTTATTAGAAGTGTATAAGATCATGGATAAGGTAAATGCACTCAGTCTTCAGGGTTGGGGAATTGAGGACTGGAAAGTATCAGATTAAGGTTAGAGGGGAGAGAATAAATATTTTCTGAGGGTGGTATGAATATGGAATGAGCTGCCAGTGAAAGTGTTTGAGGCGTTAACAACGTTAACAACATTTAAAAGGGATTTGGACAGATACATGGGTAGGAAAGGATTAGAAGGATATGGATCAAGTGCAGGGAAATGGGGTTCACATTGGTGGGCATTTTAGAACATAGAAAAGTACAGCACAAAACAGGCCCTTTGGCCACGATGTTGTGCCGAGGTTTAGATTAGATTACTTACAGTGTGGAAACAGGCCCTTCGGCCCAACAAGTCCACACTGACCCTCTGAAGAGCAACCCACCCAGACCCATTCCCCTAACACTATGGGCAATTTAGCATGACCAATTCACCTAACCTGCACATTTTTGGACTGTGGGAGGAAACCGGAGCATCCAAAGGAAACCCATGCAGACACTGGGAGAATGGGCAAACTCCACACAGACAGTTGCCTGAGGAGGGAATTGAACCTGGGTCTCTGACGCTGTGAGCCAGCAGTGCTAACCACTGTGCCACCGTGCCACCCATAATCCTAATGTAAAATATAATAACTTAACCTACACACTTCTCAACTCACTGCTATCCATGTGCATGTCCAGCAGTTGCTTAAATGTCCCCAATGACTCTGCTTCCACCACCACAGCTGGCAACGCATTCTATACATTCACAACTCTCTGCATAAAGAACCTACCTCTGACATCTCCTTTATACCTTCCTCTTAATATCTTCAAAATATTCCTCGTACCAGTCAATCCTGCCCTGGGGAAAAGTCTCTGGCTATTGACTCTATCTATTCCACTCATTATCTTGTATACTTTGATCAGACCTCCTCTCTTCCTCCTCCTCTCCAGAGAGAAAAGTCTGAGCTTATTCAAACTTTCTACATAGGGCAAGCCCTCCAGTCCAGGCAGCACCCTCTCCAAAGCCTCTCTATCTTTCCTTTTGGTCGGCGTGGACCAGTTTGTGCTGTAGGACTCTGACTCTGACTGCTTTCCCACTCTTCCTGCCATCTTGAACAACTTCGCATTTTCCCATTATATTTCATCTGCCAGAATTTTGCCCACTCACTCAAATTAACTATATCATTGTGAGTTAGTCTTTTAAGGTGACAGACTGAAAGAAGTGGGAGAAGAAAACTGGAGTTTAGTAAACAAAAAAAAAGGGTTAAGGAGCAGGAGCTTGGTCTCCAGAATATCTCATTTGAGGCTGTCTTTTTACTTTTGCCTTCAGATGTTCTTTCTCAAAACATGAAAGCCTTCAGAACAATCACATGACAATAGTGTCCAACATAATTGTTTTTGTCATTTAATGGCTTCAGCATTGAGCGAAGTTGCAATTGAATAGACAAAAACATTATCAGTAATATAGAATGTGGTTTATATCACGGCCTCTCCCTTCTAGATTGTCTTATGTTGGAATGAAGAACATCACATAATTAAAACAAAATCTTATGCATGCTGGAAATTTGACATAAAAATAGTGCTGAAAACTGTATGTTCATCAGCAGCATCTATGCCAAGCGAAACAGGGCTGTTGTTTCAAGTGGAAAATCAGTTATTTAGCATGGGCTCTTCCATCTTTACAACAAACTACTCTGGCTAATTGTGAGGTAATCCACTTGGTCAGGAAAAAACAGGCAACAGAGTCAGTGATGAATGGTAGGAACCTAAGAAGTGCTAGATTGATCTTGATGTGAATGTCCACTGGTTCCTTAAAATGGAGACAGGAATTAAGAAGACTTATAGTATACTTGACTTTATTAGCTGAGGCTTCGAGTTTAAAAGCAGGAAGGTTATGCTGGAGCTGTACATGGCTGGAGTATTATGTGTAGTCTGGAATCCACATTAAAGGAAGGATGTGATTGCACTGGAGAAGTGACAGGAGATTTACCAAGATGTTGCCTGGGTTAGAGAATTTTGGCTATGAAGAGAGATTAGGTTGGATTGTTTTCCTTCGTTAAAGTTCACACAACACCATGTTATGATTTATTTGGAAAGACAAGCTTTCGGAGTTCTCCTTTGACAGGTCATGCTCTGAAAGCTTGTCCTTCCAAATAAACCTGTTGGACTATAACCTGGATGAGTGATTTTTAACTTTTTCACTCCAGTCCAACACCGGCACCTCCACAACATGTTTTCCTTCGAGCAGAGGAGATTGAGAGGGCACATGATTAGACAGGGTGGATGTTCCTGGTGGTGGGTGTGCCCCAGTGTGAGGATTTGGGTGGACCATTTAGGGTGGAGATTAGCGAATATTTCTTCACCCAAAGAGTGGTGAGCCTGTGGAATTCATTACCACAGGAAGTAGTTGATGCCAAAAGAGTGACTGTATTCAGGAGGCGAAGAGTATGGTGCTGGAAAAGCACAGCCGGTCAGGCAGCATCCAAGGAGCAGGGGAATCAATGTTTTGAGCAAAAGATCTTCACCACAACTGCATTCCTGATGAAGACCTTATGCTCAAAACGTCGACTCTCCTGCTTCTTGGACGCTGCCTGTCCAGCTATGCTTTCTCTGCACCACACTCTTCGACTCTGATCTCCAGTATCTGCAGTGCTCACTTTCTCCCTGTATTCAAGAGGTGGCTAGATATAGCACTTGGGACGAATGGGATCAAAGGTTATGGAGAAAAAGCAGGATTAGGCTATTGAGTTGGATAATCAGCCATGATAGTGATGAATGGTGGAGCAAGCTTGAAGGGCTGAATGGCTGCCTTCTGCTCCTATCTTAATTGAGGGGCATAGATAGGCTAGACAAAGAGCAAGTTTTCCCCTTGACAGGAATCATTGATCTGGAGCATAGATTAAAGGTACGGGGCCAGACGTTTAGAGGAGATGTAAGGGAAAGATTTTTCACCCAGAGGGTGTTAGGAATCAGGAACTGTCCCTGTAAAAATGGGAGAGGCAAAAACCCTTGAATATTTAAGAAGCATTTAGAGTGCACTTGCGATGCCAAAGCATACAAAACTAAGGAATTAGAATAATTAGTTTGTTGTTTGAATTGTACATCCACGATAAGCCAAAGGTCTCTTTCTGTGCTGTGCCCTCCTATGACCCTATAACAAATATAGTAAGAAAAGTATTTCCTTTTATTTGAGATATCTGTTCCAACTGAGAAGATATATCGTAATTCAAGATGCAGTTTTGGAGCTGAAACATTTTCAATGATGTTGGTTGCTTTTGTGCATCTAGAATTTTTCTTGTCAATTTTTTAAATCTTGTTGAAAATTTAGTAGCACCTTATCATTGCAGTCCTGATTGAAATGGCTTAAACATTGAGTCCCACCATGATACATTTCAATCTTTGCTGCTGTGTAAAGGGATGTCTTGATTTTTTTATCACCATAGCTGTTACACAGAATCTTCAAAATACTTGTTGGCATGAAATACATTCAGCTGTGAATTCATCAACTTTGCAAAGTCAGTTTAATAATTGATATTATTCTTCCTTCTGTTGTCTTAAGAATAATTGTCCTTGAATAAGGTCAACGGTGCAGAAGTTCTGCAGATCAATGGTGAGATTTTCCATTGAAAACTGGATTAGCATAGGATACTCCAATTTCTCTCTAAACAGAGTTTGACTTGGTTTATAATGATGAGTTAAAGTATCACAGATATTACTAAAAGAATAAATTGCATTTATATGGAACATAGTATGGTACAGCACAGAGACAGGCCCTTCAGCCCACAACATTGTGCCAAACATGTCACCAAACTAAATTAATCCCTGCTGCCTGCCTTGCTCCATATCCCTCTATTGCTTGCACATTCATGTAGTTATCTAAAAATCCCTTCAACATCCTTATCATATCTACCTTCACCACCACTATCTCTGGCAGTGGGTTGCAGATTTCTACCATACATTGTGTAAAAAATAAACTTACCCCTCACACCTCCTTTGAACTTCTCCCCTCACCTTAAATACATGCCCCTTGGTTTTAAACATTTCGACTCTGGGGAAAAATGATTCTGACAGTCAACTCTATTTAGGCATCTCATAATTTTATAGACTTCTATCAAGTCTCTGCTCAGCTTCTGTTAGTTCAGAGAAAACAACGCAAGTTTTTCTAGTCTCACCTTATAGCTCATACCCTCTAGTACTCTAGCAGAATAAATCCCAAGGTATTTCATAACAGACTTCGCAAACAGAAATTAACACAGTTAGGACAGTTGACCAAATGTGATCACTATAGATTGACCTAAGAGTGGCTAGACAGATTTAGGGTGGAATTTCAAAGTTTAGGGAATTAGCAGTTGAAAACTAATTCACTACTTCTGTGAAAATGGAGGGTAGGCCACTGTGTAGATTCCTAATATAGGCAGATAGCTCCATCTGTCGGCCTAAACGAGACAGTCATGATCTCTGCGTGACCTTTAATCAATCCACAATCTGTGCCTGCCTTTTCCTCTTTCCCCTGGTTAGGAATGGTTAATTTAGCTGAACATTCTGGAAAAACTGCTAAAAAGAGAAGGCAATTGAACTTGACAGATCTTAAGTGGCTTCTTCTATTGATTACCGATTTAATTCTGTATATTAAATCAAATTAATGTGCATACACTGCTCCTTATGACCTGAACCAACAGGGCTTTGTAGCTTTTTTTTAATTAACCAGATCAGATATGTTATGACACAATTCTTGAACTCAGGCTATCTAGCACAAACGTAGGTACAGTATCACTGCATCACGAGAGCCTAAGACAGGGCCGGGCACTGTGTAATAGGAAGAGATCATCTGTTTTGAATCTGAGACAAATTAGAATATTTTCTGACTTTTGACAAACCAGTAACTGGAGTAGCAAAGAGATTTAGTTGGCCATGTACACACAATGTACACTTACAAGAAATAATCAGTCAGCAATGGTGCAGAACAGGTGAGATTTATCAAAGCAAAAAATATGATTCAAATTGTATTTGAAGAACTGTTCCATTCTGGACACACCAGGTTTTTTTTAAAGTGTAACTTAGAAGATCAGATTATGAGGAATACGCTGTACAAATTCAATTTGTCTTACCTTGAGATTTTAATATAATTCAAAAGTTTAAAATGTTAGATTTTAGTGTGGTGGAAATTCTTCTGCAGAAATCAAGAACAAAGTAAGAATCTTAAAATCAGAGCTGTTACTTGGGAATGACGTCAGAAAACACTTGTTTGGCACAACAAATTGTCAAAATCTAGAAATCAATTCCACAAAAGAACAGTGAGGTAAGCCTGGGTGAGGTTGATGGATCCACACCGTTATGTTACTGATTTCTTCTCCCTCCATCGCAGTTTGCAGCAAAGACCAGTTCAGGTGTAATATCGGTCTGTGTAAATCTGTGTTCTGGAGATGCGATGGTGTTGACGACTGTGGTGATAACAGTGATGAGATGAATTGCGGTAAGTACTTTGACCCATTATAGCTACAATAATTCCTTGATCTGTTCTCCCATCTGCCATTCTCTACCACATTTCTCATTAGTTCAGTAACTTCCTCACTCCACCTCTTCCATTGCCCTTCCCTCTAACGTCTGTCGTCTTCTGTGCGATGTGGCCATTCTTGGTTCAGCTAGTTTACTAATTTATATTGCCGAAATTTCGAAAATTCATTTTGGTGCCTTTTGGAACTACCCATCAAGTAACCACTTTTACTTTCCTCTCTCCTATTTTCTTCCACATTTCTCTCCACGTAAGGCTACAGGGTATACTTTTGGATGGAGAATGATATTGGAATAACTTCATGCTTGGTCATTTCTGTATTTTTCAGAGTGTACTATTGAAGAGATGAAATGTGCAAATGGAAAGTGTATCCCTAAGGAACAAAAATGCAATCAGGTTAATGAGTGTGGAGACGGAAGCGATGAGAAAGATTGCAAGAATGGTAAGCAGTAACAGGATCTCACTCCTGAGTTGTGCCTTCCCTGAAAATGTTTGGGGACAGCATTTCTCTAGCCACCTTGTACCTGTGCCAGCAGTGCTGGGCATTGTTTTCTTCTTCCACCTTGTTGCAAACTTTTAAAAGAAGCTTGCAGTGATTGGTGAGGCAGTATTGAGTTGTGAAACTGATTAGCTGCCTGATGAATAGTTAATGTTTATTTTCTCTTTGTAGAACAAGGTTCGGTCCCCTGCACCTCTAATACCTACAGTTGTAAGAATGGTCTCTGCATCCAAAAGAAGAATCCAGAGTGTGATGGAACAAAGGATTGTGAAGATGGTTCAGATGAGCAGAACTGCAGTAAGTATTTATTGTTGCATCACAGCCTTTTCTGTGTGCTTGATACTTAAGGTTGAACTGAATCTTTCCTGTTCCCTTGAGCCTGCATCACCATTTAATAAGGTCTGATTGTGGTATTGGATATCATTGGACCAATAATCCAGAGGAAATGCTCCGGGACATGGATTTAAATTCCACCATTGCAGCAGTTTGTAAGTTTTGTGTCCGTTAATAACATTTGGAATTCAAAGTTAGTGAGGGTGACTATGAAGCATAGTCATTAAATAAGAGAGTCATAGAGTCCTGCATGTCCTATTGCTGCATTGCCATAGTCTTACCAGACCATACAGGCTGCTCTTTGTTTTTGAAAGAAGCGACTGGTGGTGATTTAACCTGAGGATCACCTCAAACAGTGGAAGAGATTGAGAAGGAGAGTCCTTAATAGTATCCTCAAACTGGTGATGGGAATTGAACCGATGCTGTTGGCGTCCCGCTGCTCTGTAAGCCAACAACCCAGCCAACTGAGCTAAACCAATTTCCCCCTGCATGTCTACACTGACCAACAAACACTAAACTACACCAATCCCATCTACCTACACATGGTCCATAGCCTATTACATTTTAAGTCCTTATCCAGATGCTGGTTAAATGTTGAGACTACCTGTTCTACCACTGTCTCAGGCAGTGTGTTCCAAATTTCCACTACCGGCTGGGTGAAAAAAAAAATTTCTCAGATCTCCTCTAAACCATTTACTCCTCACCTTAAATTTATGCTTTCTGGTCTCAGAAACACCTGCCATGCAGAAAATATTCTCATGATCTACTCTCTCTATACCATTCATAATTGTTATTTACCTCAGTCAGATCCCCCACGTCAGCTTCCTCTGCTCCAGGAAAAACAAACCTGGTCTATCCAATCTCTCCTCATAACTGAGTCTTTTAAAATTCTACTTGCTAATCCTTGGGGAAGGAAATCTGTTTTTACCTATTCTGGATCACAGCAATATGTTTGATCCTTAACTCGAATCATAGAATCCTCCAGTGTGGAAACGGGCCATTTTCCCCAACAAGTCCACACCAACCCTCCAGAGAGAATCCCACCCAGACCCATTCCCCTACCCTATTACTCTGTATTTACTCCTGACTAATGCATCTAACCTACACTATGGATAATTTAGCACGGCCAATTCACCTAACCTGCACAACTTTGGACTATGGGAGGAAACTGGAGTATCCAGAGGAAACCCTTACAGACAGTTGCCTGAGACTGGAATCGAACCCAGTCCCCTGGCACTGTGAGGCAGCAGTTCTAACCACTGAGCCACCTTGCTGCCCATTAACTGTCCTCTGAAATAGCTGACCCTCACAAGCACCCCTTGGTTCAACAACAGTTATGGGTGTGGCAAAAAAAGCCCTTGCCAGTGTTGCCTGGTTACCACCCTTAGCAACAGTTATTGGCTCAGTGCAAAGAGGAAAAGAGTTAAGTCCGAATCAAATTTATTGGTTAGTTAAAACAGACGAAAGGGTTAAAAGCAGGCATGCAGTTCATACAAAACTCAAATCTATGTGCACACCCACTAGCTTTTTCAAACGGTCCACTTAACAGTCACTGAAAGTAAAGGCTAAAACCCAAGAACAGGAGCTCAGGCTGACTAGGCAATTCCCAGATTCTCTGTGTAACCTTTATGCTTCCAAGCAGAGGGTCCTCAACTTCAGTAAAGGTTGGTCTCCAAAGTTTTCACTGCTAGAATGCCCAAAATTCTTTGTTCTAATCCTTTTTCATTATCTTACCCAATTGTATTGTCTTTTCCTTTGGCTCATCTGGTGATCCTGTGTCTTCCCGCTATAACCTCACTCCAAGGACACTCTCTTAGAATTACCTCATTACTTTTCCACCAGATAAGGATATACACCTTGTGTCATTCCCCTGAACTGACTAGATTTGAACTTGTTCCAGCTAGCACAAGACAGTGGCTAGGGCTCCAGTAACTTGAGTTCACAAGCTGCTGTTTTTGTGTGAGCAGCCACTGGCCAACATCTCCCTCTTATCAATCCAAAGGTATCTTAGGGTCATTTTCCTTTCATTCTGCTAACTGCTCATGGGATCACCTTCAATCCCAGTGGGTGTGTTACATCTGCATTATGTGTGTGTGTGTGTATATATATATATTTAAAAAGTCTAATGACTTGATTCACATGATCCCTTTTATAATAACAATCGTCCCTTCTGTTTTGTTACAACTTCAACTTCTAACCTTGATATAATTTAATTTTTCTGCCTTCTGAACTGATACTTGTTGAGTATTACAATCAATATTACAGCCGCAGAGTCTCTCAAAATTCCATTTACATTATCAACATGCATTCTAATTGTTTTGGTGTGTTTAGTTTGATAGATTATCTCCTTTTCCCTCTTCTGCAATTTGTGTCCAGTCTGCTGTTAGGTGTGGAATTGGTAGTAGCAACTCGATGGCAACATGCGTTGACAGATCTTGATCAGCATTGAATCATTAGAGATTTTCCCTCATTACCACTTGTGTTATTGGCCAAGGCAAGGTTTGTCTCCCAATAACGAGGTCTGAGGTCACGTTTTCGACGGCTACATTATGTTGCTTCAAAGGGCACTGTTTCTGTCCCATGGTATAGTTCATGACTGCTGTCGCCATGTAATGCATCTGTCCCACAGCAGAATATTGCAAAAAACAACTGATTATTTGCAGGCAAACAGATAATAACTAATTTTCACAAGAACTGAAACCACAATTTGCAAGTTTCTGTCTTGTGATGACATTTAATATTAAGTTCAACACCTTCAAATTGTGAACCAACTCCCATTTTTTCCCTTTAATTTAGTGTTACTTGTTACATTCTCTGTCACCATGTCCTCTATCCCTGCCCCCCCACCCCAGTGGGTACTGTCTGTATTTACAAGTCAGGCAGTTCGACACATTCTCACATTCCAGTCACTTAATCTGAACTATCAACATCTTTTCTCCACCAGCACCCTACACCAACACCCAAACCTCCTCAACACACACACCTCCCCCCCCCAACACCTCCCCCCTCAAACAACCCCCATGCGCACCTCCCCCCCCCCCCCCCCCCACGCACCTCCCCCCTCACCCCCACACCCCCTCCCCACATCATTGTGGGTGCCCAGTACTCAATTGGTTAGTGTCAGACTTCTAAGATGACAGAGGGATAGCTTGTCTCCAACTACTTTTTTTTAAAAAGTTGCTTACCATACACCCAATTTGGTACTTGGTGTGCTTCAAGTTACAATAAATTGTACTAACCATGGTCAATGTTCAGCTAGCGTATCTCAGCCTCATGTGCCTCCTTAAAAGTGGTGGCTGTATGGTCATTGATCAGGTTTGTCATATCCTGAAGGTGCTTCATAAAATTAATTGCATTTAGGGTCATCTGGGATGCGTCCTGACTTATCTGGCCTAATCGTATCTGATCCTGCTAACTTGTTCTACTAATAACTTGCATTTTCTGCTGGAGGGACTGTATCTGGTTTTTTAATTTTGCTATGTCTAAGGTGTTGACCATTGCTGGTCTTCTAGGTTGTGAAGGGTCCTGGGGCCTGTCAGAAGCCTTCATCTACTCCTTTTGTGCTGTTTTCACTCTACCCACCTCCTGCACTGTATCCTCGTGCGTCCAGTTAATAAACATCTGGGCAATTTCTTGACATAACTTAACCCCCCTTCAACCGATATATCTCCTGTCAGAGTCCCCGTCCCTGTCAATATTCACATAAATGTGATCCAAATTAACCATAATTTTACTGTGGCCATCATTAACTGACAGTCACTCGATCAGTGGCCATACAAAATGATCACTTTCTCTGCAGTATTGTAAAATACATCTCTACTTAAATTATTTTCTGTTTGTTTTCATGCCAAAGAGGACAACTTCACACTTTCACATATGGTGCTACCAAATTTTTGAGGCTCACTTCTCTATGTCTCATTTCAGACTCAATGTATTCTCCTAAGAATTTGATTTTGTGCTGTCACCAAATCTGGCAACAACATGGTTGGCCCTTTCAGCCATGTCGTGACGACAGGTTGGAAAATGTTAAAGCCCCATCAGTGATCCCTGCAGCATTCCACTAGCTATAGTTTGCCTACCTGAAAATAAACTAGTTATACTGGTTCTTTATTTCTTGTTAGCTCATCAATCCTCTATCTATTTGATATATTATCCCTCAACATCACAAGCTCTTTGCCTGTGTGGTAGCCTTTTATGTGACATCTTTTGAAAACCTAAATGCTTGTTACATCCTCAAAGAATTCTCATAAATTTATCAACTTCGCTTAAAGCCTTGTTATCTCTCCATGATAATGTTAAGACCATATAAATGCCCCGTTGTTATTTATAAAAGGATATTAAAAAAAAGTGTGCAGCACAGAAACAGGCTCTTTGGTCTGTGCTGACACATGGTCTCTTTTACACTAAGAACCTTTTGCGTCTGCACAGTCTGTACCCAACTGCCTGTTTATATATCTGTTAAGATGCCTCTCAAGTGTTGCTATTGTACTTGGCTCCAGCACCACCCTCTGGCAGTGCATTCCAGGCACTCTGTATGAAAAAAACTTGCTTCTCACATTTCGTTTAAATTTACTGTCTGTAACCTTAAATCAATGTCCCATAGTAATTGACATTTATACCCTAGGCAAAAGACTTCAACTATTGACACCTCTAATAATGTTATGATTTGGAGATGCCGGTGTTGCACTGGGGTGTACAAAGTTAAAAATCACAACACCAGGTTATAGTCCAATCGGTTTATTTGGAAGCACTAGCTTTCAAAGTGCTGCTCCTTCATTAGGTGGTTGTGGAGTAAAATATCGTAAGACACTGAATTTATAGCAAAAGTATACAGTGTGATGTAACTGAAATGATTTATTGAAAAAGATCTGGATTGTTTAACTCTCTCATCTTTTAGAATGATTTGGAGATGCCGGTGTTGGACTGGGGTGTACAAAGTTAAAGATCGCACAACACCAGGTTATAGTCCAACAGGTTTAATTGGAAGCACACTAACTTTCGGAGCATTGCTCCTTCATCAGGTGATACCAAACTATCACTGTATTCTAACAGATGAAAGGTTTAACAGACAATCAATTTTTCAATGTATAATTTCAGTTACATCACACTGTAAGTTTTTGCTATAAATTCTGTGTTAGGATTGAGCCCTCCACTACCACCTGTGAAGGAGCGTCCAAAAGCTAGTGTGCTTCCAATTAAACCTGTTGGACTATAATCTTTTTAGAATGACCATGCTAGTTTCAATTCTGAAGGAGCAGTGCTCAGAAAGCTAGTGCTTCCTAATAAATCAGTTGGACTATAACCTGGTGTTCTTTAATAGTGTTGTAAACTTCTATCAGGTCACCCTCATCCTTTGATGTTCAAGTGAAAACAAACCAAATTTGTCCAATCTCTCCTCATAGCTTACACCCTCCAACCAGACTACAGACTGTTTCTATACCCACTCCTAAGCCTCCACATCCTCCTTGTGGTGTGGTGACCAAAACTGTGTACAATATTCCAAATGTAGCCTAACTAAAGTTCTACACAGCTGCAACATGACTTGCTGATTTTTATACTTTGCTCAGACCAATGAAAGCAATCAGCCTATTATATCAGCTTTTTAAGTATTCGAACTTAATTAATCATCTGTTATGTTGTGATGGGGACTCTGACAGGAGATATATCGGTTGAAGGGGGGTTTAAGTTATGTCAAGAAATTGCCCAGATGATTATTAACTGGACGCAGGAGTATACAGTGCAGGAGGTGGGTAGAGTGAAAACAGCACAAAAGGAGTCGATGAAGGCTTCTGACAGGCCCCAGGACCCTTCACAACCTTTACAAGGAAAGGCAGGAAATTGAAATTAACAGAAATAATGCCCTCTTGAATGCTAATTGCAACTACCTTAAATGCACTTCAGGCAGTGTACCCAAATACTAACTACTCACAGTGTGAAGGTTTCTTTTCACTGTGTTTGTTTGCCCTCTATGCCCTCTGGTTTCTGATCCATTTAAGAATGTAAACAGTTCCCCCAGTCCACTGAAACAGGATGGTCCATCTGGCATCGACCAAGGTACTAGAAATGACAAAGCCAAAAACAACAGTGTAGACTCTGCAAAGTCTGTATAAACATCTGGAGCTAGTGCCAAAATGTCACATACAGCCTGACGTAGCCTGTATGGCATGATTGTAACGCCACCATCACCATCCCTGAATATGTCCTGTCCCACCAGCAGGATGGACCCAACAGAGGCAGTGACACAGTGGTAGAAAATTGGAACGGAATTCCCTTGGAATTCCTCAACATTGACTCCAGACCACATGAGGTCTTCATGGCTTTAGGTTAAACATAGGCAAGAAAATTTCCTGCTGATTATCATGTACCATCCTCCCTCAGTACAGTTATGAGCCAGACCAAACCCCCTCAAGGAGATAGCCTAGACCCTAACATTTTTCTTATTTTAAAGACAAGTATTAGGTGTTGTGTTCCAGATGCAATTTGATTGGTTAAACTACCAGGCTTGAAGCAAAGGACACGTTATTTATACACTATCATTGAAATATAGACAAAATAAAACAAAAGAATTAATTTAACTGTAACTCTAATGAAATACGTAACAAAATAATGAACTACTCATCTGCTGTTCTAATATAGTAAGATTCCGTAAGCATACCCTTTTAGAATCCTTGTGCAGTGTGGCCCTTTGTGATTTTTATCATTAGTTTTTCTGCCTTCCACTTTTACCTTTACTGCCCTTTGTTTTTGTCCCATTTCACTTCCCTGTGACTTCCTGCATTGGTTCCTATTCCCGTTCCGTATTGGTTTAAATCCTCCCCAACAGCACTAGCAAATCCTATTCTCACTCCTATCCTACTTCTGCACTTGATCAGCTGTGTTCATACCCTTCCTGTGGTGGGGCCCCAGAAACTGTACACAATATTCCAGCTGAAGTCAAACTAATGTCTTGTCCATGTTTATCACAGCCTCCTTGTTTTTGGTCTCTCTGCCCCTATTTATGAAACCAAGTATTCTTTGGAAGATTTTTGTGCCTTCTATTGAAAAGGATATAAGTGAGAAAGGGAGTTGGATGGGGTTCAGTTTTTGAGAGAAGATGCAGTCATAGATGGTGTTCAGTATGAGAGATAGAGGATGGCAACATATATGGGGTACAGTGAAAGTGTGTAGTACAGTGAGAGAAGGGGAATGTTGAGCTGACTTTTAAGCAAACCATTATCCAATTTGTTGTTTTTATATTTCACAACTGCATTTTAAATAGCTTTATTTTTGTTCATTTTAAAGTTAACCAGAAAGCATAATTGTTGAATTAAACCTTCGTGTTGTCTTATAGCTTGATATGAATGAATCTGAGCTACACAGATGGGAGGAGAGTGTTATCCCAAACCGATTCTTAAAGTCTGAGTTTTGTTTCTGCTTATTTTCACAATGCCTAGGAGGGACAGCATATCATTGCCATCACATCAAGAATTGTCTTGGCTTGATTGGGGAAGGAGCTTGTGATCCAGCTCTGTGCAGAAAAATTGAGCTCTTTATACCATTAGGTCATGTGCCGTGATGTGGAAAATATTACATCTGCTGCAAATGTAACTCAGCAGTGTACAGAAGCTGTGAGCTCTGATCACTCAAACTTCGACTTCTGATTTGTCGACAGGCTGTGGATATCGGCCATACAGGCACTCTCGTATTGTGGGAGGTGTGGCAGCTGAGCCCGGTGAATGGCCATGGCAGGTCAGCCTCCATTTGAAGAACAAGGGAAACGTATGTGGAGCCTCAGTGATATCTAATCGTTGGCTTGTATCAGCTGCACATTGTTTCCAGGACGCAAGAGATATCAAGTAAGTCCTCAACTAGTTGCTAAGATAGAGAATCTCTGTCAGTGCAGCAAATGAGAAGAGTTCTCTGTTTAGAATTATGGATTTTCTCATCTCTGGGTACAGAATTGGGGAAGGCGAAGTGGAGGATATGGAGGGAGGTGGAGGCAAAATGATAGTGGGGTGAGGGAAGAAATGGAGAATAACTGAATGTGAGAGCAAGGGGACAAGGTACAAATTCTGGTCTTACCAGCGATGCCTATATCTTACAAAAGAAAAAGCAAAAAAAAGTTATTCATTTTGTTTGAAGTAGTTTTTAAGACCTTTCCTGCCATTGAGATTGAACTGACTGGACTTGCCAGTTACTCATCCAATTTCCTCATGAAAGCCTCAGTTGAATGCCCCATGCTTCAGACAGTGCATTCCAATCCTAATTCACTCACTATATCATTTTTTTTAATCTCATGGTTGCCATTGCTTATGTTAACCGTTACCTTAAACTCTACATGCCCTCTGGTTATTGATCCTTCCATCAATGGGAACAATTTCTCTCTATATATTCAGTCCAGATCTGTCATGATTTTGAACACGTCTGTCACAACTCCTCTCAATCTTCTGTTCTTCAAGGAGAATGATGAAGCCAATATGCTTCAGTCATATGCTTGTGCTCTCGCAACCTGACCTGCTATGTTCAACAATTTGTGCTTATCTACTCCGAGATCGCTCTGCTTCTGTGCTCCCTTTATATAATTTCACATTTCTTTGCATAAAATGTAATATGCCTCATTTCCAACCATTCTACCAACTTTTGAGATTCCACACTATCTTCCTCACGGTCTATAATACTGCCAGGTTTTGTACCATATACACATTTGGAATTGTGCTCTGTACACCAAAGTCTAGAAAATTAATATAGCTGAGGAGAAAGTCTGTGAGGAATTCCACAGTAAATGTTCATCCTATACAAAAAAATGTTTTCTCACTACTTTGTTTCCTACCACTGAGACACTTTTGTGCCCATGTGGGTACTATTCCTTTCATTCTGTGAGCTACAATTTCACTCTCAAATCTGCAGCTTGACATTATCAAATGTCAAAGCCCTTTGAAAATCTTTGTAGACCACAAAAAACTGCACTACCTTCATCAAAAAAAACTCCAAGTAATCCTGATTTGCCCTAAACAAATCCATTTTTGCTTGTTTAACCCACATTTTCTCACATGACTTAATCTTATCTTGAATTATCATTTCCAAAATTTTCACCACACTGAGATAAAATTGATAGCCTGCAGTTGTTTCCCTGATGAAGGGCTTTTGCCCGAAACGTCGATTTCGCTGCCCGTTGGATGCTGCCTGAACTGCAGTGCTCTTCCAGCACCACTAATCCAGTATTTGTTTTCCAGCATCTGCAGTCATTGTTTTTACCTCCTTGAGCAGTTGAGTGCAAGGAAGGTTTGAAAATTACAGCCAATGCCTTTGCAGTTTCTATCTTTCATTACCTCTGGATGCAATTTCATTAACTCCCAGTGTCTTATCAATGTTGAACTATCAACAGTTTATTGAAAACCACATCATCAATTTTTAGCACTTCTTTGCCTGAATATCTGTTTTTCACTTGGCTTGGGTGACATCATCTTCCTTGATAAATGCACATTAAATATTCATTTAATACCTCTATTAAGCTGCATGCCACTTCTGATCCCTCAACAGGTCCACCCCCCCTCCGCCTACCACTTTATTCCTTGTACATATATGGAAAAATGATACTAGTATGAAAGGAAAGAGTGGGCAAGTCAAATGAGGTGAATTGATTTTCAGAAGGGTCAGCATAGACTTAGTGGGCCAAATGACTTTGTGCTGAACGTTTCAGAACAGTCTACAGCTAAAATCACATTCTAATTGTATGCTACTGTTTCTGTGCCTTTAGATCTAAGACTAAAAATGTTAATTCTGTTTGGTAATGTGAAAATATCTGTTGTAGCTGGCACCATCAGTAACCAATTAGTTTACCAGGTCCCTCTGCTCCACACAACATTTAAAAGTTTTTTTAAAATCTCTTAAAACATTATAGTACATGAGACTGCAGGAAAAGAGCTGGAAAATGGGACTAGAGTAGATAGGAGCTTGATGATCAATGTAGAGGTGATGGGGTAATTTTTGATTCTGTGATCTCATTTGAAATATTTCAGCTCTAAGGGGACCATTGTCCTTGACTAATCGGTTCATTGTATTTGTGTCTCATAGATATTCTGATCCTAATATCTGGGTTGCTTACCTTGGCCTGCATGTTCAGTTGCAGTTGAATGAACAAGTAGTGATGGGAAATATCAAACAGATCATTGTTCATGAGTCTTACAGTCCACAGACTTTTGATAATGATATTGCTCTGTTGGAGTTGTCTAGTCCTGTAACCTTCTCGAGTGTCATTCAGCCCATCTGCCTCCCAGATGCATCTCATAACTTCCCCGTTGGGAAAACTGTCACGGTCACAGGCTGGGGGAGAATGAAGGAAGATGGTGAGTTAAACAATCAACTTGCAACACTTGAATCTGTTACAATTCTCTTTCATTTGTGCTGTTTGATCTAACTTGATGATTGCGTTAAAGAAGAAATGTTGATGCCAGCAATGGGTTATACCACATGTATGTTCTGAGATTTGGGTTGTAGTATTGTTTTGTAATACTGACAAGAGTTAAACAATCCCTTGGAAAGTGGAGAAGTTTCAGAGAGATGGATAATGGGAGGTTTTTCCCTATCCATCGTATCAAAAACTTTGCAATAAGTTACCGGCTCATAAATGAATGTAAATATTGAAATAGGAGAGCTGAACAAATTCAAAAGAGATTCACTAGGCTGATTCCTGGGATGGTTGGCTGGTCAAGTATGGCTGAACATGTTAGGCCTTTATTCATTTGAAGAATGAAGGGGTCATCTTACTGAATCATATAAGTTTCTGAGGGGCTATTTTTGACAGGGTGAACATTGAAGATAAAGGCAAAATACTGCAGATAAAAGTCTGAAACACACACACTGAATATTTGTGAATTCCAATAGGTCTGGCAGTGTCTGCAGAGGGAGAAACAGGTCGAAGTATTGAGTCAAGCATTACGCCTCTTCAGAGCTTGAAGAAGAATCAGACCAAATTTGAAACATTAACTCTGTTTCTGGGATATTCTACACAATAATGGGGCATACATTTCAAATTAGGATGCAAAGGAATTTCTTCTGAGAGAGTAATGAAGGTTTGGAATTCTCTACCACCAGAGAGTTGTGGATGCTAAATTACAAAGTATTTTAAAGAGGAGGTAATGTGAAATATGAAGCAGCAGAAGGCTGAGGAGTTGGTATAAGAAAGGAGTTGAGGCCTGTGGCAGTTCAGCCATGATCTTGAGGAGCCACAGGGCAGGTATGAGGGGCTGAATAGCCCACTTCTGCTCTTATTTCTTAGGTTCTGGAACAGGCTGATATCATTGCTTATGGTTGATAGATTTGCTTTCTTGGAACCCTGATTAAATGACATGGTGCATTACTACTAGGAACCTGGAAGAATGATGTGTAATATCTTCCCTCTTCCCTTCTCTTGTAGGTCCTGAGGCCACAGTCTTGCAGCAAGCTGACTTACGAATCATAAAAAATCAGGTCTGCAATAAGTTTCTGAGCACTGTTGTGACCTCCCGCATGTTGTGCGCTGGATTCTTAAGTGGAGGCATTGATGCATGTCAGGTAAGGTGACCCTCCAGCACTCTGCCAGTCTCTTTCACATGCAGTGGGTTATGTATAGCCAGTCCCTGGCAACAACCACATCTGGGCTTGGTCATTCTAGAACACTAATCCCACAGAAATTTCCCCCAGTGAGGCCATCAGCATACGTTTCCAATACTTCATTTAATCTTGCAACAGTAAGTCTGAGAAGGGCACAGCACATTCTTCTTTTTGATTTGAATGTTGGAACATGCAAATAATTATTGCCGTCGGTACTAATTTTGCTTTGTTATTTTCTGAACAATTGTATACACAGTTATTCCCTTTCTTCCTCATTGAACCATTCTCTAAACTTAAAATCCATCAATTAGAATTTCAGCAAAATATTGTATTGGACACTGGAAATCTGAATTAAAAGCCAAACAGACTGGAGATACTTGGAAGGTTAAGCAGTATCTGTGCAGAGAAAGTAACTAAATTTACATTTTGGATCATTGCCCATCATAATGAATTTCACCAGATGATGGTCTTTACCTTTTTGTTTGTTCTCTACACGTGAGCCCCTCTGGTGGGGCCAACATGTGTCACCCAGCTTTAATTGCAGAGCTAGTGGTGAGCCACCTTGTTAAACTGCTGCAGCACTCTGAGGGAGGGAGATCCAGGATTTTGACCTACTGACAGTGAAGGTTCCTTCACCTTCAGCACCCTCTCTAAAGCATCTACATCCTTCCTATCATGAGGCGAACAGATCTGGACACAATATTCTAAGTGTGGTCTAAACAGGGCTTTATAGAACTGCAGCATAACCTTGTGGCTCTTAACCTCAGTCCCCTTGCTTAATGAAAGCCAACACACCATACGCCTTCTTAACAACCCTATTAACTCGGGTGGCAACTTTGAGGGATCTACGGACAAGATCCCTCTGTTCCTCCACACTGCCAAGAATCCTACCTTTAGATTGAATGTAACCTGCATTCAAATTCGATCTTTTAAAATGAATCACTTTACACTTTTCTCGGTTCAGCTCCATCTGCCATTTCTCAGCCCAGCTCTGCATCCTGTCAATGTCCAGTGGCAACCTACAACATCCATCCACACTATCCACAACTCCACCAATCTTTGTGTTGTCGGCAAACTTACTAACGCACCCTTCCGCTTCCTCATCCAAGTTATTATAAATATCACAAAGAGCAGAGGTCCCAGAATGGATCCCTGTGGAACACCACTATTCACTAAGCTCTAGACTGAATACATTTCATCTACTGCCACCCTCTGTTGTCTGTGGGCCAGTCAATTCTGTATTCAGACAGCCAAATTTCCCTCTATCCTATGCCTCCTTACTTTCTGAATGAACCTACAGTAGGGAACATTATCAAATACCTTGCTAAAATCCAAATACACCACATCCACTGCTCTACCTTTAATGTGTTTTGTCACATCCTCAAAGAATTCAATAAGGCTTGTAAGGCATGACCTGTCCCTCTCAAAGCCATGCTGTCTCTAATCAGGCTATGCTTTCTAAGTAATCATAAATCTTGTCTCTCAGAATCCTTTCCAATAATTTGCCCAGCACCATAAGACAGACTGACTGATTGTAATTCCCAGGGTTATCCCTACTCCCTTCCTTGAACAAGGGAATAACAGTTGCCACTCTCCAGTCATCTGGTACTACTCCAGTGAATGATGAGGGCGCAAACATTTTTGCCAAAGGTGCAGCAATCTCTTCCCTCATTCCCATAGTAACCTTGGGTATATCCAATCTAGCCTTGGATTTTTCTATCCTCATGTTCTTTCAAACTTTTCAGCACATCTTCCTTAACGTCAATGTGTTCGAATGTAGCAGTCTATTTCATGCTGTCCTCTCAAACGACAAGGTCCCTCTCACTAGTGACTATTGAAGCAAAGTATTCATTAAGGATCTCCCCTATATACCTCTCACTCCAGGCACAAGTTTCCTCCACTATCCCTGATCGGCCCTACCCTCACTCTGGCCATCCTCTTATTCCTCGCATAAATTTAGAACTCCGTGGGGGTTTTCCATAATCCTACCCACCAAGGCTTTTTCATGCCCCCTTTTAGCTCTCCTGAGTCTATTCTTCAGTTCCTTCCTGGCTACCTTGTAACTCTGTAGAGCCCTGTCCGATCCTTGCTTCCTTAATCGTTATTAAACTTCCTTCTTCCTTTTGACTAGATGTTCCACATCTCTTGTCATCTAAGGTTCCTTCTCCCTCTATCCTTTCCTTGCCTCAGCGGGACAAACCTTTGCAGCAAGTGCTCCCTAAACAACCTTCCATTCTGTGTCGATATGCTTGATCTTCTTGAATTTGACCTGGCAGCTTATGGTGTCGATGGTGGCCATGGTGTGGAGGTACACCATGTTGGACTGGGGTGGACGAAGGCAAAACTCAACACAACACCACCAGGTTATAGTCCAATAGATCAGAAAGCTTGTACTTTCAAATAAACCTGATTCTTAACTTACAATCTTAGCTATTGCCTTCAGAAATCTGGGCTGTAGTCCATCCTGTCTGTGTGATTTATCCACCTTCAGACTTTTCAGCTTCTCCAGTATCACCTCCTTCATGATTACCACTATACTCAACTCTGGCCCCGACTCTCTTGAAGGTCTGGGTATGTTACTGATACCTTCCACTGTGAAAACTGATCCAAAGTACATACTTGTTTCCTCTGCCATTTTTGTTCCCCATTATTATTTCTCCAGTGGTGCAATGTCCACTCTTGCCTCTCTTACCTTTTAGGTATCTTTTAAAAAAACAACATTTTGCAATTTTCTTTTGTATTACTGTCTAGGTTACTCTAATATTTTGCCACCACCGGCTATTGCTTTTTAGTAATCTTCTGGTTTTTAAAGACTTCCTAATCCTCTGGCATCCTGCTAATTCTCAAAACGTGTGATGCTTTTTCTTTTGCTTTATGCCATCCCTAACTTTCCTCATCCTCCCCTTAATATGTTTCTTCTTCCTTGAGATAAATTTATGCTGTACCTCCCAAGTTACCCCAGAAACCCGTGACACTGCTGGACTGTCTTTTCTGCCAGACTTCCATTCCAATCCACTCCAGCCAGCTCCTCCCTCATGTCTTTGTGGTTACATTTACTCAATTATAATATTGTTAACATCTAATTCCGTCTTCTCTCTCTGAAACTGCTTGGTAAATCATAATATGGTCATTGACCCTTCGGGGTTCCTTCACCTTCAGCTCCCCTAATCAAATTTGCCTCATGACACATCACTAAATCCAGAATTGCCCCTTCCCTACTCTGCTCTACTATAAGCTCCTCTAAAAAGCCATTTCATAGACATTCCTTTTCTTGAGATTCACAACCAACCAGATTTTCCCAGTCCCCCTGAATATTGAAGTCCCCCATGATTATGGTGTGAGTCTCTTTCTTACGCACATTTTCTATCTCCAGATTTATTTTCTTCCCCACGCCCTGACTACTGTGAGGAGGCCTGTAGGCAACTCCCATCCTGGTCTCTTTTTTCCTTTGCAGTTCCTCAACTCTACCCATGCAGATTCTACACCTTCTGACTCTATATTACTTATTGCTAGTGATTTAATTTTATTTCTTACTCACAAGGCAACCTAGCCCCCACCCCAGCTCCATTTGCCTGTCCTTACATACAACAGGTATGCTTGGATATTTAATTCCCACTCGTAATACTCTTGCAGTCATGGTTTTGTGATACCCACAACATCGTACCTGCCAATTTCAATCTGCGCCACAAGCTTATTTAATTTGTTTCAAACATGCATTTAAGTACAACACCTCAGTTCATTGGAATCCCGACAGTGTGGAAACAGGCCATCCGGCCCAAGAAGTCCATACCAACCCTCCAAAGCGCATCCACCCAGTCCTATCCCCTTACCCTGTTCCTATCCCTATATATATCCCATGGTTAACGCACCTAACCTAGATGTCACTGAACACTATGGGCAATTTAGTGTGGCCAATCCATCTAACCTGCACATCTTTTGGACTGAGAGGGGAAACCGGAGCACCTGGTGGAAACCCACGCAGACATGGGGAGAATATGTAAACTGCACATATATCACTGTGGTAATGGGAGGCACTGAATGTCAACTGAAAGATGGAATTGAACCCAGGTCACTGGTGTTGTGAGGTAGCAGTGCTAACCACTGAGCCACCATGCTGCCCCTATAGTAGTTGCCTTATGTGATATACCTGAGGTTAAATTCCTGACTCTTTCCATACTCTTTGTCCTATTCTAGAAACTTTAAGCCTACTATTTAGTTGAAAGCCCTAACCACAGCCCTAGTTATGTTATTTTCAAGGACAGCATGAAAGAGGTGGAGCCTGTCTCATCAAATCAGCTCCTTCTGATGCCAATGTCTCTTGAATTTGAACCCATTTTTCCCATACCGACCTGAGCCATGTGCTTACTTCTTTAGTCTTATTGACCCAACGCCAATTTGCTCATGGTATAGGTAGTAATAAAAGTTTATTACCTGATTTGGTTCTACTCTTTAATTTAGTCTGTCGCTGCTTATATTCCCTCAGCAGAACTTCTTTTGACCTAGATTGTGGACCATGACAAATGGATCTTGCCCTCCAATTCCAAATTCCTCTGCAGTCCCACTGAAATATTCTGAACTGGGGCAGGGGGAAGGCAACACATCCTTTGGGACTCTTGATCATGGACGCAGAGGAGATTGTCTATTCCCCTGACTGTACCATTCCTGATTATAGCTGCAGTTCTCTTTTCTCCGCCCCCTCTTGAGTGCCTCCCATTACCACAGTGATATGAACAGTTTGTTCAGCCTCCCTACAGCCCCCACTCTCATATACAAAGGGAGCAAAATTCTCTAACCTGTTAGATAAGCTCCTGGATCCCCCTATCTGGGTTGCTCATCCTTACACCCATAGAGTCATAGAGTTTATAGCCTGGAAACAGACCCAACTGCCCCATTTGTCCATGACACCCAGTTTTCACAATTGAACCAGTTCCATTTGCCTGAATTATTAAACTAGTCCCATTTTTCTGGACATGGAGATATGTGCGGAGAGAGTAGGGAGCCTGAGTAAGGTTCAGTTGCTGGATCACCTGCTCCCCTGGCTAATGGGAATTGCTGTTGATAGTCAATCTGGAGGCAACAGATTTGTAAAAAGCTGGACGTAAATTAGCATTTCTTCACATTCTGAGATCATTTAATCCTTGCTAACTGAAGCACTAAGAAAAGTTCTAGAAATGGAGAATTTAGCGGACAATGCTGTGAAACCTGAGTTTTCACAGTGGGTTTGTTTGGTTTAGTAACGAGACTTTTATTCAGTTGTCGTTTCTTGGCCCTGATGCTAATTGTTTCATGTGTATTTTCAGGGTGACTCTGGAGGACCCTTGTCCAGTGTGGAGAGTAATGGAAAGGTGTTCTTAGCTGGAATTGTCAGCTGGGGAGATGGATGTGCGAGAAGGAATAAACCAGGAGTCTACACTAAGGCTGAAAAGTTTCGGGAGTGGATCAGGAAACACTCTGGAGTTTAGTTTGTGCCGAATATCACTCAATCACATGCTGAGTATTTGGAATCACACTCCGCCCTGGGTCACCAGCTGCACTGATCCATCTGAGGACTGAAGTTAGGAGCACACTTTCACTTTTGCCTGTGCCAATTGATTTCTGGTATTGAAGTTCTTTTCCAACTTGTAGATAATGTACAAAATTCCATGAAGGCATCCCCATGAGTGATGATGTTCTGTGGGACGTTTGGCGACTTAACATGTTAATGAACCAGTAAATACTCTGTGTGTAATGGGCATATAGACAATGAGAACATCGACCCGGGATATTCCAGAATGCCCACCCTCCCACTTCCACACAACTCCCTCCATAAATCAATGGAATTCATGGAGTGCACTAGACGATGTGGGCAAGGACAGATGGACTGACTGGGCGGGTGGGGTAGATGTACTGTGCTGGGTGGTGTAGGATGTATGGGATTGTGTTGGTCAGGGGGGAAGCAGACTATTGGGGATTGAAGGACACACAGGCAGACACCGCATTGGGGAAGTGTGTCAGCCTGCAATGCCTTAAAATCTCAACTTTGTAAAATAATTAGATTCTCTGATGTAACAATATTTTCCATTTGTTTTTAATGTTTATTTACATTCGATTGTATGTGGTACACTTGATCAGAAAACATCTGGAACCCAGAATTATTTTCTGGAGATTAAATACTGGCACCTCCTGGCAATTCCTGAAGAATTCTACCAATTCTGTGATGAGGATACGATGGTTAATTTTTCTAACTTTGTTTGACTAGATTGACACAAATAACAACTGTGAGAATGAGTAACTAGGGTTGGCCTCATCACTGTTATGATTTATTAATTCAAGATAAACATTCTACTCAAATTTCAGCTATTTTACACAATGGAACTTTGCCCATCTCTTAATATGGAAATACGTATAGCAGGCTCCTACTCTGCCTCCTTTAAACGTCTCTTTACGGGAGTTGGACCACTTTGGTGCTCCCTGGAGAAAGAACTGGCATCAGTCAGACCTCAAGCTGTAACTTGCTTCTCTGACTTTTGACTTCAGACAGGAAGCACAGAAGGAAAGGTCTGGAAAGAGTAGAGTGCTTGTGTTAGGTTAGTCAGTGTTTCCAATGTATGAATTCTGATGATCATCCAGGTCAGATAACCAAGTATGCTGACAGTGACTGAGGAGTTCTTCCAGTTAAAGCATCTTCCTCAATCTAGTTAGAAAAAGCAAAACTGACCACTTGCATAAATCAGACTCTCTCATGAGATGAGTTGATTTAGCAGCTCAATAAACTCCTTTATCGGCACAGGGCTATGTTGGGTCTGTGTGAAAGATGTGGATCAAAGAAATGGAAGTGTCTTCTTTATACAATGTGTCTGTGTTTTAAATCTTGCTCTCTGATTTCACATTACAGGTTCTTGCTCAGCACTCTTTTTTTAATATATTAAATTTTTTCTACGTAAAATAAACAATAATCAACTGTTTTATCTTACTTGGTGTCTGGAATATTTCCCAATGTGTTATGTCTGATCATTTCCATTCATGGAATTATTAAATCCCTACAGTGTGGATTTTTGGGCCATTGACTCCACACTGACCCTTGAAACAGCATCCCACCTCAACCTACCCCATCTCTGTAACTCTGCATTTCCCATGGCTGGACACTATGGGCAATTTAGCATGGCCTATCCACCTTACCTGCACATCCTTATATTGTGGGAGGAAACCAGAGCACCTAGAGGAAACCCGCACAGACACAGTGAGAATGTGCAAACTCCACGCAGACAGTTGCCTGAGGCTGGAATCAAACCTAGGTACCTGGTGCTTTGAGGCAGCAGTGCTAACCACTGAGCCACTATGTTATTTAGCAGAATGCTATTGATTCTAATAAAACTACAGCTGTATCAAGTCATCTGATGTTAAGAAGACTTTCTTTTCCTTTTCTATCATGGGATGTGGGTACCGCAGGGTAGGCCAACATTTATTGCCTATACTTAATTGCCTAGAAGACTGTTAACTGTTTGCCACATTGCTGTAGGTCTATGGTCACATATAGGCTGACTCAGGAAGACAGATTTCCTTCCCTAAAGCCTCTTAGTCAATCAGATGGGGTTTTTTTTGACAATTGACAATGGTCACTATTAGATTAACTTTTCATTTTCAGATTTTTATTGAAATTGAAATTCCACTGTCTATCATGGAAGCATTCAATCTTGTCAATATCTGTTGCCAACTTAAAAATAATCAAGCCTGTAAACTTCCCAAAATTGATTTGGGGTCTGAATGACTTGCCTAGTGACATTACCACACTGCAGTGGTTGATCAGAGATGCCCAGCCACCATCCCATAATGGACTACAATTCAAATCACCTCTCTGGAAAGGAGGTCTGTAATGACATATTAGTGAAGTCATGAATTGATTAATTATTGAAGGTGCAGTGTTAAATTGGTGTTAAATTAAGATCCTGAATTGTTTAGCTAGTGTTATCACTGCAGCAAATTGTCAAATCAATTTTGGGACATTTACAGGCTAGGAAATTTGCAAGCTGATAACAAACAGAAATATGTTGGATAATTGTATTTTTAGAAAAAGCAACAATTCACGAACATCCGCCGGCATCTAACTGCACCCTTCTTTGACAACCCCTTTACAGGGCAGCAGATACAGGGGAACACCACCACCAAGTTACCCTCCAAACCACACATCCTCATGACCTGGAACTATACTGCCATTCTTATGCTGTCACTGAGTTAGGATTTCCTTCCTAACAGTTCTTTAAATGTACCTGCAGTTGTTCAAAGACAGCTCACCATCACCTTCTCAAGGGAACAAACAATGACAACACACTTGAGCACCCACATCCCATGGAATAATTTTTTAAAAATTCCGGCAAAATATTAACTTAGAGTCACATAGTACGGAAACAGACCTTTCAGTCCAACTAGTCCATGCCAACTGTAATCCCGATCTAAACTAGTCCCACCTGCCTAACCTTGGCTCATATCCCCCTAAACATTTCTTATTCATGTATTTATCTACATGTCTTAAATGTTGTAACTGTAGCTGCATCCACCGCTTTCTCAGGAAGATCATTCCACATATGAGCAACTCTTTGCATCAAAACATTGTCCCTCATGTCTTTCTCTAAAAATATATCCCCTAGTCTTGAAATCTCTCACCTTCGGGAAAAGTCACGTACCATTCACCTTATCTGTACCCCTCATTATTTTATAATCCTTGATCAGGTCACCTCTCAACCTCCTACCTTCCAGTGAAAAAGGTTTCAGCCTTTCCTAGAACTCAAACCCTCCATTTCCAGCAACATCCTGGTAAATCTCTTCTGAATCCTCTCCAGCTTCCAGGTTGCTCTGCTATAACACACATTTTGTTAACACAACTTCACTATAACATGATTGACCAATTGGGGACACCGTTTCTAAAGCGCGACCTTTTAAAATGTGTGTTGGTTGTAATGTGATTACATCACCAACATTTTTAGCTCTGTTTCTAAAGCACGATATTTCTATAATGTGGAGCTGCACGAGAACGTAATCATCACGTTATAGAAGAAATACCTGTAACGTTGTCCTTCCTGTAACAGGATGACCAGAACTGGATACAGTACTCCAGAAAATGCCGAACCAATGTATAATATATAACCTCTACATATCGTCCCAACTCCTAATTTCAAAGGTCTGAGCAATGAAAAGCAAGCATGCTAAATGTTGTCTTAATCATCTTATATATGTATGATGTAAACTTCAAAGAATTATGTAGCTGAACCCCTCAGTCTCTCTGTTCTATATTATGCCCAAGGCCCTACTTTTAATTTTCTTTGTTTGTTTTACCAAAATGTCATACCTGCCATTTACTCAAATTAAACTCCATTTGCCACTCTTTAGTCTATTCACCCAACTGATCAAGATCTCTTTAATAAACGTAGGGGAATGGGTCTGGCTGGGTTGCTCTTTGGAGGGTTGGTGTGGACTTGTTGGGTCCAAGGGTCTATTTCCACACTAAGTAATCTAAAAAAAATCTAATAAAAAATCTTTGTAATCTTACATAACCTTTACTCTCCACTATACCACCAATCTGAATAAATTATAATAATATTATATTAAATTAAACTCCAGTGAGACAAGCATTGGTTAGGGGAATAGAACATCAGCCTGGTCATTTAATATCATTTCAATGAGCCAATATCCCAGCTTCATTAATCACAATTACAGGTTTTATTCTGTGTTATTCCTGGTAGTCAAATGATCTGGGAATTCTTAACATTGACACAGAAACAAATACCTGATATGAAACAAAAAACTGAAGATCTGAAATATAAACAGAAATTGCTGGAGAAACTCCAGTCTGGCAGCATCTGTGGAGAAAAAGCAAAGTTCTGAAGGAGGGTCACTGGATTTGAAATGTTAACTCTGCTTTTCCTCCACAGATGCTGCCAGACCCGGGTTTCTCCAGCAAATTCTATTTTTGCATCAAATACTTAATGTTGAGCACATTGTGAAAAATAGGAAAAATTCTATTCTGGAGGTGTAGGACTTCACAGGCGACCAAAATTGGCTCTGTACTGACTGCAGTCTGAAGGCTACTATTGCTTAAGTAAACATGCAGCAGGTAGTGAGTGAATCAACAGAGTTAACTCAACAGAGTTTGGCCCTGTTTCATCGACATTTTCCCTTGTATGGTACTGTGCTAAATAAGTCAAAAAGTGTGGTGTTAGAAATGCACAGCCAGTCAGACAGCATCCAAAGAGCAGGAGAGTCGACGATTTGGGCATAAACTCTTCATCTTCCTGATGAAGAGTTTTTGCTCAAAACATTGTCCCTCCTCCTCCTCAGCCTGAATTAGAGATGCAGTGAGAGGAATGTATTTTTGGTTATTCCAGAGCAGAATCCTATCACAGAAGGACACTTAGTGCAGTCCATGGGCTGAGAGACTTTTGGTCAGCAGGGAAGTAGTAGTTGCAGATGCTCAACCAGTTCAACAGGACTTCAAATTCTAGGGCTAGAAGCAAAGTGGTTAGAAGGGATGTTGATGGAAGGATTGAGGATCAGAAAGTACTGATGGGTAAATGAAACGAGGAAAGGCTTTTTAAAACAGGAAGTGATCTGAGCTATCTGCATGTGAAAGACAATTCAATTGTAGCTTTGAGGAAAGACCAGTAGATTGGGATGAGTTAAAGTGTTAATGAGAGGTTGAATAGACATCTTCTGTGCTGGGGTTGCTTCCATGTTGTAAAGTAGTTGGTTGTTAATATTTTTAATTTGACAATGTTCAGAAATTAGCATAGACTTGTTAAAAGGAAATAATGTTTCTCATCAATGTGAAGTACTTCTTTGAAGTATGGAGAGAGATTGGTGGGAATAGTACAGTTGATGTTGCATGCTTTGGATAGATTTTCAAAAGCATTTGATAATAGGCGTGTTAGCAAAATTAAAGTCTTTAGGATTAAAATGACTGTGGCACAAAGGAAATAAAATTCATCATGTGACTGAAACCAGAGATTAAGTAACGAATACTAGTTTCACAGACCGAGAGAAGGTATAAATGATGTGTACTATATTCCACCGCTTGGAACTAAACCTTCACAGAACTATCTTTTCCTGTGAAATGTCTGGATCCTTCTCACTCTGCGTGTAAACTGGGAAAGGGTGTATAGTTTTTCTAATTCTGAAAACTCTTACATCTCAATTGATCACACATCACTATAAAAACAACTGGAGCTGTACAACCCCCTTCCATAGGGGTTTAACTACTTTTAATTTCAGGATGAAAGGTGTTGTGGTATTTTGCCATGTAGACATTTAGATGAAAGTCTAAATTTTGATTAATCATTGGATCCTTTAGATTATTCACAACTTCCATCATCACTTCAAGTTCTCTAAGTCATCCTAAATGTAACCTCAATCCCAATCCATCTCTGAACCCCTGATGTTGGTCCTCTCCTCGTGCCAATCCACCTTGTCTCACCAGAGATTTCTTGCCCTTATTGCATGCCTCTTGACCTTAGTCACTCTCACATTGCTCCTCAGCCAGACTGTCTCCCACAGTAATGCCAAGTTTTGATTGTTTTATCATAACCCAGCTACTAAACTGATCAAACCTATTAAAAACCATAACTATCAAAGCATGGTTAACACCATCACACTAACATCCCATAACACCATCAAGTTCTATCAAACCCCTCCACTTTCCAAATTATTCATGATAAATTAACTTATTTACATGGCCTCATAAAACAGACTGGAAAGAGCATGTTTACTGGGAGTCCTTTAGTGCTTGGTTAGGGAGGGAATTTGTTAGGTATGTCAAGGAGGGTTTCTTGAAGCAATATGTAAATAGTCCAATTGGGAAGGGCTATACTAGACCTGATATTGGAGAATGAGCCAAGCCAGATGACTGAAGTTTCAGTAGCGGAGCACTTTGGGAGCAATGACCATAATTCTGTAAGTTTTAAATTACTTATGGATAAAGAGAAGAGTGATCCTTGGTTGAAACTACTAAAATGAGGGAAGGCCAACTAAGACTAAATGAGGCAAGAACTGGGGAATATAAAATGCAGGTGGCTGTTGAAGGTAAATCCACATGTGGCAGTGGGAATCTTTAAAGGCCAGTAGATTAGAGTTCAGGACCAGCATGTTTCTGTGAAGGATAAGGATGGCAAGATTATTAAATCTTGGATGATGAGAAATTGTGAGCTTACTCAACAACAAAAAAAATCATACATCAGGATTAATAAAAATGAAAACTGACTGGACCCTCAAAGAATATATGGAAAACAAAGAACTTAAAGAAGGTTTTAGGGCTAAAAGGAACCATGACATAGAGCCATAGAGGAAAACAGTACGGAAACAGACCCTTCAGTCCAACCCATCCATGCCAACCAGCTATCCCAAATTAATCTAGTCCCATTTGCCAGCAGTTGGCCCATAACCTTCTGAACCCTTCCTATTCATATCCAGATGCCTTTTAAATGCTGTAATTGTTCCAGCCTCCACTACTTTCCTCTGGCAGCTCATTCCATACACGCACCACCCTCTCCGTGAAAAGGTTGCCCTTTGGGTCTCTCTTATCTTTCCCCTCTCGCCCTAAACCTGTGCTCTGTAGTTTTGGACTCCCCTAACCCAGGGAAAAGACCTTGTCTATTTATCCTATCCATGCCTCTCATGACTTTATAAACCTCTATAAAGGTAACCCCTCAACTTTCAACACTCCTGGGGAAAATAGTCCCAGCCTATTCACCCTCTCCTTGTGGCTAAAACCCTCCATCCCTGGCAACATCCTTTCTGAATCTTTTCAAGTTTCACGTATCCTTCCTACAGGAGGGAGACCAGAATTGCACACACTATTCCAAAAGTGGCCTTACCAATGTCCTGTTGAGAAGTAAAATGACCTCCCAGCTTCTTTTCTCAATGCTCTGACCTATAAAGGAAAGCATACAAAACACCTTCCTCACTGCCCTATCTATCTGCGACTCCATTTTCAAGGAAATATGAACCTGCACTCCAAGGTCTCTTCAGCACAACTTCCTAGAACCTGACCATTAAGTGTCTAAGTCTTGCCCTGGTTTGCCTTACCAATATACAGCACCTCATACTTATCTAAATTTAACTCCATCTGCCACTCCTTGGACCATTGGCCCATCTGATCCAGATCCCGTTGTACTCTGAGGTAATCTTTTTCGCTGTCCACTGCACCTCACATTTTGGAGTTATCTGTTATCTGCAAACTTACTAAATCTATCTCCCACGTTCACATCCAAATCATTTATATAAATGACAAAAAGCAGGGGACCCATCACTGATCCTTCTGGCAGACTACTGTTTACATGCCTCTAGGTTGAAAAGCAACCCTCCACCATCAGCCTGTGTCTTCTACCTTTGAGCTAGTTCTGTATCCAAATGGCTAGATCTCTCTGTATTCCATGTGATCTCACCTTGCTAACCAGTCTACCATGAAGAATCTTGTCAAACACCTTACAATGATGTCCGTGTAGATCACGTTCACTGCTCTGCCCTCATCAATCCTCTTCGCTACTTTTTCAAAAAACTCAATCAAGTTAGTGAGATATTATTTCCCACACACAAAGTTATGTTGACTATCCCTAATCAATCCTGTCCCTCAGGATTCCCTCCAACAACTTGCCCGTCACTGATGCCAGGCTCACCAGTCTATTGTTCCCTGACTTTTCCTTAGCACCATTTTTAAACAGTGGCACCACGTTAGCAAACCTCCAGTCTTCCGGCACTTTGTCTGTGACTATCGATGATACAAATATCTCAGTAAGAGGCCCAGCAATCACGTCCCTAGCTTCCCACAGAGTTCTAGGGCATATTTGATGAGCTCCTGGGATTCATCCACCTTTATGCATTTTAAGACATCCAGCACCACCAACTCTGTAATCTGGACATTTTTCATGATGCCACCATCTATTTCTGTACATTCTGTATCTTCCATGTCCTTCTCCACAGCAAAATACTCATTTAGATCTCCCCATCTCCTACAGTTCCACACATAGGGCCCCTCAAAGATCAGCAAGGTGGCCTGTTCTCTCCCTTGTTATCCTTTTGTCCTTAATGTATTTATAAAATCCCTTTGGATTCTCCTTAACTCTATTTGCGAAAGCTATCTCGTCCCCTTTTTGCCCTCTTTCCCTTTTAAAGTATATTCCTGTTGCCTTACTCTTCTTAGGATTCACTCGATCTCTGCTGCCTATACCTGACAATATGCTTCCTTTTGCATGTAGGTTTGCTCACTGAGCTGGAAAGTTCATTTCCAAACGTTTCATCACCCTACTGGGTAACATCTTCAGTGGGCCTCCAGGCGAAGCACTGTTGATAATTCCTGCTTTCTATTTATATGTTTGGGTTTCTTTGGGTTGGTGATGTCATTTCCGGTGGTGACATCATTTCCTGGTCTTTTTCTCAGGGGTGGTAGATGGGGGTCTAACTCGATGTGTTTGTTGATAGAGTTCTGGTTGGAATGCCGTGCTTTTAGGAATTCTCATGCGTGTCTCTGTTTGGCTTGTCCTAGGATGGATGTGTTGTCCCAGTCGAAGTGGTGTCGTTCCTTGTCTCTATGTAAGGAAAGTAGTGAGAGAGGGTCATGTCGTTTTGTGGCTAGTTGATGTTCATGCATCCTGGTAGCTAGTTTTCTGCCTGTTTGTCCAATGTAATGTTTGTTACAGTCTTTGTGCAGCATTTTGTAAATGACATTAGTTTTGCTTGTTGTCAGTATATAGGGTCTTTCAAGTTCATTAGCTGCTGTTTTAGTGTGTTGTCATTTACAAAATACCATGCAAGGACTGTAACAAACACTACATTGGACAAACAGGCAGAAAACTAGCCACCAGGATACATAAACATCAACTTGCCACAAATAGACATGACCCTCTCTCACTAGTATCTTTACGTACAGATAAGGAAGGACACCACTTTGACTGGGACAACACATCCATCCTAGGACAAGACAATAGACAATAGGTGCAGGAGTAGGCCATTCTGCCCTTCGAGCCTGCATCACCATTCAATATGATCATGGCTGATCATCCTTAATCATCCTGTCTTATCTCCATAACCCTTGATTCCACAATCTTTGAGAGCTCTATCCAACTCTTTCTTAAATGAATCCAGAGACTGGGCCTCCACTGCCCTCTGGGGCAGAGCATTCCACACAGCCACCACTCTCTGGGTGAAGAAGTTTCTCCTCATCTCTGTCCTAAATGGTCTACCCCGTATTTTTAAGCTGTGTCCTCTAGTTCTTCACAAGAAACTGTGAGTGTAAAGTATATCTGTAAATGCTACAGGCCAAAAATAAAGTTTGTTGAATTCTTCAGTACTATGTGACATCACTCTCATATTTATGTCGCAGAAGTTTTTACACAAATAGCCACATTTTTTCCTGGACTATGAACTGAAAATGAGAAAAATGTTACCTAGTTGGGTGATGAAACGTTTGGAAATGAACTTTCCAGCTAAGTGAGCAAACCTAGCAGAGACACGCATGAGAATTCCTAGAAGCATGGCTTCTAGGAACTCTATCAACAAACACATCGAGTTGGACCCCATCTACCACCCCTGAGAAAAAGAACAGGAAATGACATAATCACAGGAAATGATGTCACTAACCCAAAGAAACCTAAACATATAAATAGAAAGCAGGAATTATCAACCGTGCTTTGCCCCTCATTATACTAGAGCCTTATATTATCTTATATTTGAGCTTGTCTTGCTCGTGCTACATTGCTCTGAGAATCCATTACCCCCCTCATTTTCCAAAACAGCATACTGGTTTGAAATAGGGATAGCCACAGGAGACTCCTGCACTACCTACCTACCCTTCCTACCTTTCCTGGAGTTAACCCAGCTACCTGACTGTACCTGTGGCTTTTCTCCCTTCCTACAACCACCATCCATCACACTCCTTGCTCTTGTAAATTCCTCATTGCCTCTAACTGTCGCTCCAACCGATCCATTCGATCTGATAGGATTCACAACCAACAGCATTTATTGCAGATATAATGCTCAGAAACATTTAAACTCTCCCTAAACTCCCACGTCCAACAAGAAGAGCATATCTTCTTGTCATTTTTGCTTCTTCCAAGCTACAGACCCAGAAAATAGCACCGTCTTATTCCTCTACAAAACACTGCTCCAGGCTAACTTAATATTTAAGACTTAAGAGACATATCTCAATAAAACATACAATCAAGAAAGAACTCACTCTACTCACTATTGTAGATTTTTTTTTAGATTAGAATGTAATTGCTACTCCTGGAATTCGAGGAAAACACCTCCAACACCTAAAATATCTCAAAAAAGAAGCAGCCTGTTACAGCCAGAGATTTTTTCCGTTCTCCATCTTGGATTGCACAGTTCTTTTGGCTTTTATTCCAAAGTTGGTACTAGAGAGGAAAGTCAACTTAAAAGGGCGGAGGTGAAGGTAGAATGTAGACTTCGTGAGGAGGACATTGGTTACGAGCAAACCCATCATATCCAAAGGTGTGGTGAGGATCTGTTTCAATATGCTTCAATATCTGTTTCAAGCACTGCTTATGTTTAATGAGGAGGATGAAGAAGCCTTTTTCATTTCATTTGAGAAAGCAGCTTATCAAATGCAATAGTCAGTGACCATATGGGTATTCTTGATCCAAACAAAGTTGGTAGGGAAAGCTAATGAGGCATTTGCATCGCAATCAGAAAATGTACTTCAGTATAATGAGGTGAAAAATGCCAGCTTAAGTGCATATGAGCTAGTACCAGTAGCACACAGACATTTCAGGATGTACCCCTCAGTATATTAGAGTCTGTCTCAGTACCAGACACTTGGCTGTTCATGCTACATTTCCCTGAGAGTCCATTACACTCTAAAACAGTGTGTCTGTTTGCGATGGGAATAGCCATAGGAGACTCCTGAACTACCTGCCTCCCCCTCCTACCTTTCCTGGCAGTAACCCATCTAACCTGACTGTACCTGTGGCTTTTCTCCCTTCCTATAATGACCATCCATCACAACCCCTTGCTCCTGTAAATTTCTCATTGCCTCTAACTGCTGTTCCAATCGATTCGTGCAATCTGATGGGATTTGCAACCAAACACACTTCCTGCAGACATAATCATCTATAACATGGAAACTCTCCTGAACCTCTCACATCTGACAGGAAGAACACATCTTACTGCTTTAAAAAAAAACACTGCTCCAGGCTAACTTAGTACCTACATTTTATATTTTTAAATTTTAATTAAGAGAAAGATCTCAATAAAACATACAGCCAAAAAGAACTCTCTCAAAAAAAAGAGAGCAAGATTACACTTGCACTTATCTGCTCCTGGGCTGTGAGCTGTCCCAAAAAGATTCCTCCAAGGTCAGCTGTGAATGTCACTGTTTGTTAATTTTCCTTAGATGCACTCTGATGTCCAGAAATACTTGAACTCAAACAGCAAAGGAAGTAGCTCTGCAGATTCACTGTTGTGTCAGACAGCAGTGTAGGTTTCTTTCTCTTTCTCTCTCTCTCTCTCTCACTGACCATGTGGCCTCTGCTTAGCTCTCTTCCTTTTTAAAGAGCTGTTGTTTTAATCCTTCATTTCCCCAAAGTTCCAATACAATGCAACAGTTTATAAAACAGTAATTACTGCTCCTGGTATTCAAGTAAATCACGTCCAACACCTAAAATACCTCAAAAATGGAGCAGCTCTTACAGCCACAATTTTTTCCCATCCTCCATCTTGGATTACCCAGAATCCAAATGTCCTTGGTAAACAGGATTAAGGAAAACTCCAACGTGCTTTATATGTACAATAATGGACAAGAGAGTAGCTAGAGAAAACGTAGGTCCATTCAAGGCCAAAAGAGGGAATTTGTTTGTGGAGTTAGATGAAGTGGGTGAGGTCCCTAACAATATTTTGCATCTGTATTCATAAAGGAGAAGGATATGGTGGATGGTAAGTCTCAGTAGGGATATGTTGATATTCTAGGGCATGTTGATATAAAAAGTTGGTGGTGTTAGTATTTTGAAAAGCTTTAAGCTGGACAAGTCCCTCGGACTTGATGGGATCTATTATAGAATAGTGAGGAAGGCCTTTACTAGGCTCTTGTATAAATTCTTTGTATCCTCTTTAGTCACTGTAGAGGTCCCAGAGGACTGGAGATTGTTCTTTTGCTTCAGATGATCAACAGGGATAATCCAGGAAGTCACAGATGGGTCAGCCTTAGGGACAGGATTTACTCATTTGGAAACACATGAATATTTTAGCATTAGACAGCATGGCTTTGTATGGAGGAGGCTGTGTCTCACAAACTTGATTAAGTTTATTGAGTAAGTGGCAAAGATGATTAATGAGAGTAGGTCAGTAGATGTTTTCTACACGCACTTTAGCAAGACCTTTGACATGGCAGGTTGATTGAAAAGGTGAAGTCACATGGGATTCCAGTGAGCTGGAAAGATAGATACAGAATTGGCTTGGTCATTTAAGACAGGGAGTAGCGGTGGGTGTTTTTCTTTCTGGAGGCCTGTGGCCAGTGGTATTCTACATGGATCAGTGCGGGGACCCACATTGTTTGTAATATATATAAATGATGAAAGAGAACGTAGATGGTCTGTTAATAAGTTTGCGAATAACACAAAAATCGGGGGAGCTGTGGGTAGTGAGGACAATTGTCATAGGATACAGTAGGATATAGGCTGGAAACATAGCCAGAACAACAGCAGATAGAGTTTAATCTGTAGAAGTGTGAGATGATGCATTTTGAAAGGTCTAGTGTGGGATGGAAGTCTACAGTAAGTGGCAGAATCCTTTAGAGGTATTAACATACAGAGGGATCTAGGCATGCAGGTCTAGTTCCCTGAAAGTGCAACACGAGAGGATAAGGTGGTCAGGAAGGCGTATGGCATACTTGCCTTCAATGGTCAGGGCATAGGTTACAAAAAATGGCATGTCATCCTTCAGCTGTATAGAACTTCAAGTCGGCCACGTTTGGAATATTGTGAACCATTCTGATCAGCACATGATCTGGAGGACGTGGCAGTTTTGGAGACATTACAGAAATGGTTTATCAGGATGTTGCCTGGCTTTAGAGGGAACAAAACTGAGAGACGGGATAGAAGGAATAATCAGAGTCTTTTTCCAATGTAGAAATGTCAATTACGTGGGGGTCATACTTTAAAGTAAAAGGAGAAACGTATAAACGAGATGTGAGAGACAAGCTTTTTTACACAGAGACGGTAAGTGCTTTGAATGTGCTGGCAGAGGAGGTGGCAGAATCAGATACAACAGCAATGTTTAAGAGGCAAAGACCATCAAGCACTTCCTCTTCTGTAATGCGAATGCTTTCCAATACATTACTGTTTATTTCCCTGACCTATCTCCTATAGTTTGGCACATAGATAGCCTTGTTGATTTTGAAGGGGCCCTATATTCTCCCTAGTTACTCTTTTGCTTGGAGACTCTCTTTGGATTCTCCTTAACCTTATCTGCCGAGGCTAGCTCATGTCCCTTTTTTTGCGCTCCTGATTTCTCTTTCAAGTGTTCTCCTACACCTTGGTACTCCTCAAGGGATTCATTCAAACTCAGCTATCGATACTTGACATTTCCTACTTTTTCTTGACTACAAGATCAATATCTCTAGTCATCCAGTGGTCTCTATTCCTGTCAACCTTGCCCTTCACACTAGTAGGACATACTGTCCCTGAATGCTTCTTATCTCCCTTTTGAAAGCCTCCCACTTGCCAGATGTCCCTTTCTCTGCAAATAACCACCCCCAATCGACTTTTGAAAGGTCCTGTCTCACACCATCCACATTAGCCTTCCCCCAGTTTAGAACTTTAATTTGTGGAGCACGCCTGTCCTTTTTGAGAATTATTTTAAAACTAATAGAATTAGTGATACTGGTCCTACAGTGCTCTCCCACTAACACCTTAATCACTTTCCCTACCTTATTTCCTAAGACAAGGTTGAGTTTTGCCCCTTCTGTTTAATTTAGATAAATGTGAGGTGCTGCATTTTGAGAAAGCAAACCTCAGCAGGACTTAGGCACTTTAATGGTAAGGTCTAGGGAGTGTTGCTAAACAAGGAGACAAGGATTTGAGGAGCATACGTTGGGAGCATAGGCTGTCAGGGAAGGATGTGGTGGAAATGTGGAACTTTTTCAAGGAGCAGATACGACGTGTCCTTGATATGTATGTACCTATCAGGCAGGAAAGAAATGGTCGTGTGAGGGAGCCTTGGTTGACGAGGGAGGTTGAATGTCTAGTAAAGAGGAAGAAGGAGGCTTACATAAGGTTGAGGAAACAGGGTTCAGACAGAGCAGTGGAGGGATACAGGATAGCCAGAAGGGACCTGAAGAAAGGGATTAGGAGAGCTAAGAGAGGGCATGAAAAATCCTTGGCGCATAGGATCAAGGATAACCCCAAGGCATTTTATGCGTATGTGAGAAACCTGAGAATGACGAGAACGAGGGTAGGTCCGATCAAGGACAGTAGTAGGAGACTGTGTATTGAGTCGGAAGAGATAGGAGAGGTCTTGAACAAGTACTTCTCTTCAGTATTTACGAACGAGAGGGACCGTATTGTTGAAGAGGAGAGTGTGAAACGGACTGGTAAGCTAGAAGAGATACTTGTTAGGAAGGAAGATGTGTTGGACATTTTGAACAACTTGAGGATAGACAAGTCCCCCAGGCCTGATGGGATATATCCTAGGATTATGTGGGAAGCAAGAGAGGAAATTGCAGTAGCGTTGGCAATGATCTTCTCGTCTTCACTGTCAACGGGGGTGGTACCAGGGGACTGGAGAGTAGCGAATGTTGTGCCCCTGTTCAAAAAAGGGAATAGGGATAACCCCGGGAATTACATTAATTTTTATTAATGACTTGGATGAGGGAGTCGAAGGGTGGGTCAGTAAATTTGCAGATGATACGAAGATAGGTGGAGTTGTGGACAGTGCGGAGGGCATTAGTCTTACTTCTGTGGTAGGCAAAGTAATGGAAAGGGTACTGAGGGATAGGATTTATGAGTATCTGGAAAGACACTGCTTGATTAGGGACAGCCAGCACGGATTTGTGAAGG
This sequence comes from Chiloscyllium punctatum, assembly GCF_047496795.1. Classification (NCBI taxonomy): domain Eukaryota; kingdom Metazoa; phylum Chordata; class Chondrichthyes; order Orectolobiformes; family Hemiscylliidae; genus Chiloscyllium; species Chiloscyllium punctatum. The sequence goes on along the minus strand of NC_092761.1, from coordinate 51,452,816 downwards.
GTAGGTCTTGCCTTACAAGTCTTATTGAATTCTTCGAGGAGGTGACCAAGAATGTGGATGAGGGTAGAGCAGTGGATGTAGTGTACCTGGATTTTAGTAAGGCATGTGATAAGGTTCCCCATGGTAGGCTTATGCGGAAAGTCAGGAGGCATGGGATAGAGGGAAATTTGGCCAATTGGATAGAAAACTGGCTAACCGGTCGAAGGCAGAGAGTGGTGGTAGATGGTAAATATTCAGCCTGGAGCCCAGTTACAAGTGGAGTTCCGCAGGGATCAGTTCTGGGTTCTCTGCTGTTTGTAATTTTTATTAATGACTTAGATGAGGGAGTCGAAGGGTGGGTCAGTAAATTTGCAGATAATATGAAGATAGGTGGAGTTGTGGACAGTGTGGAGGGCATTTGTCGTTTGCAAAGGGACTTAGAAATGATGCAGAGCTGGGCTGAGGAGTGGCAGATGGAGTTCAACCCTGTCAAGTGTGAGGTTGTCCATTTTGGAAGAACAAATAAGAATGCGGAATACAGGGTTAATGGTAGGGTTCTTAGTCAGGTGGAAGAACAGAGGGATCTTGGGGTCTATGTACATAGATCTTTGAAAGTTACCACTCAGGTGGATAGAGTTTGTAAGAAGGCCTATGGTGTATTATCGTTCATTAGCAGAAGGATTGAATTCAAGAGTCGTGAAGTGATGTTGCAGCTGTACAGGACTTTGGTTAGGCCACAGTTGGAGTACTGTGTGCAGTTCTGGTCGCCTCACTTTAGGAAAGATGTGGAAGCTTTGGAGAGGGGGCAGAGAAGATTTACCAGGATGTTGCCTGGAATGGAGAATAGGTTGTACGAGGATAGGTTGAGAGTTCTCGTCCTTTTCTCCTTGGAACGGCGAAGGATGAGGGGTGACTTGATAGAGGTTTATAAGATGATCAGAGGAATAGATAGAGTAGACAGTCAGAAACTTTTTCCCCGGGTACAACAGAGTGTTACAAGGGAACATAAATTTAAGGTGAAGGGTGGAAGGTATAGGGGAGATGTCAGGGGTGGGTTCTTTACCCAGAGAGTGGTGGGGGCATGGAATGCCCTGCCCGTGGGAGTGGTAGAGTCAGAATCATTGGCGACCTTTAAGCGGCATTTGGATAAGTACATGGATGGGTGCTTAATCTAGGATAGAAGTTCGGCACAACATCGTGGGCTGAAGGGCCTGTTCTGTGCTGTATTGTTCTATGTTCTATGTTCTATGTTCTAAGGAGACCTTGGAGCGCAGGTTCAAAGTTCCTTAAAAGTAGAGTCGCAGGTAGATAGCTTAGTGAAGGTGGTGTTTGGTATGCGTTCCTTTATTGGTCAGAATATTGAGCACAGGAGTTGGGAGGTCATGTTGCGGCTGTACAGGACATTGGTTAGGCCACTTTTGGAATATTGTGTGCAATTCTGGTCTCCTTCCTATCGGAAGGATGTTGTGAAACTTGAAAGGGTTCAGAAAAGATTTACAAGGACGTTGCCAGGGTTGAAGGCTTTTGAGCTATAGGGAGACGCTGAACAGGCAGGGGCTGTTTTCCCTGGAGTGTCGGAGGCTGAGGGCTGACCTTATAGAGGTTTACAAAATTAGGATAAATAGATAAAGTCTTTTCTCTAGAGGGCATAGGTTTAGGGTGAGAGGGGAAAGAGACTTAGGGGACAACTTTTTCGTGCAGTGGGTGGTACGTGTATGGAATGAGCTGCTAGAAGAAATGGTGGAGGCTGGTACAATTGCAACATTTAAAAGGCATCTGAATGGTTATAGGAATAGGAAGGTTTAGAGGAATATGCGCCAGCTGCTGGCAGGTGAGACTAGATTGGGTTGGGATATTTGGTCGGCATGGATGGGTTAGACTGAAGGGTTTGTTTCTGTGCTGTACATCTCTATGATTGTATGACTAGGGCCATCTACATATTGATTAAGAAAGTTTTCTTGAACAATTGACAGTGGTATTGCTGACTGATTAACATTTATTGCCCAGGACTGCCCCAGTGGCTCGCTAAAGCATTTTAGAGGGCATTTAAAAGCTAACCACATCGCTGTGGGTTTGGAGTAATGTGCAGGCCAGACCAGGTGAGGATGACCGATTTCCTTCCCTGAAGGACATTAGTGAGCCGAATGGGGTTTTTTTCGATAATCAGTAGATTTTCACTTCCAGTTTTTTTTTTATTGAATTCAAATTCTACTATCTACCATAGTGAGATTCAAAGTCAGATCCTCAGAAGATTAGCTGACTTTTCCTGATGAAGGGCTTTTGCCCTAAACATCGATTCTCCTGCTCTTTGGATGCTGCCTGACCTACTGTGCTAATCACTACCACAAAATGACCTGTGTTTTCCAATTGATTCATTTACATACAAACCCTGTTAAGAGCAATGCAGACCACCGAAAGGTGAGGCAGAGGCTAGGCGAGAGGGTAGCTGCTAAATCAGTAGTTAGATCTGAACACGTGTGTGAATTTTGAAATCAAACTTTCAATTCCTGACGATTCCAAATGTTGACCCTACTGTTCAGAGTGGACAGAATAAATCTGCAGACTATTACAGGTCGATCAGCCTATCAATGATAGAGTTAATCAGAGAAAATTGAAAAATTATGGTTCAGTAAAGGAAAGCTTTGTGTCGTTAATCTCTTTTCTTTGTTTATAACGTGTTCTAAATCTGTTGGATCTCTTCTAGTAGTTAAAACACTGGCATTTACCTGATGATGTGGAAAATTGCTCAGATATCTCCTTTATGTAAAAAGCAAAGCAAATCCAACCCAACCAATTGTCGCCCTATAAGCTTACTCTTGACAATTAGTGAAGTGATGGAAGTTGTCATCACAATGCTATCAAGCAGCACCAGCTCAGCAATAAGCTGAACTGTGATGGCTTCTGTAAAGGCCACACAACTCCTGATTTTATTACAAGCTTCGGTCAACCAGGGACAAGAGCTGAATTCCAGAAATGACGCGAGACTGACAGCCCTTCAACTGACTGCGGCATCAAGGAGCCCAGGTAAAACTGGAATTGATGGTCTCAGGGGTCAAACTCTCCACTGGTGAGAGTCATACCTGTCACATAGGAAGGTGGTCATGGTTGTTGAATGTAGGTTATCTCAGCTCTAGGATATCTCTGTAGAAGTTCTTCATGTTCATGTCATTATCCAAACAATCTTTTGCTGCTTCAACAACAACTTTCCCTCCATCATAGAACATAAAACAGTATGGCCCAGGAATGGGCCCTTTGACCCACGATGTTGTACTGAACATGACACCAAATAAAGTTGATTTCTTCTGCTTGCACTTGGTCCATAGCCCTCCATTCCTTACGTATTCACATGCTTATCTAAAAGACCCTTAAACACCTCAATCATATCTGCCTCCATCACCACCCTTCTCTATGTATCTCATAATTTAATAGACTTCTATCAAGTCTTCCCTCAATCTTTGCTGCTCCAGAGACAACAATCAGTTTTTTTTAGCCTCTCTTGCAGCTCACACCCTGTGATCCAAGTGACATCGTAGTAAACAACTTTTGCGCCAGGCTCCACATCCTTCCTGTAGTGTGGTGACCAGAATTGAATGCAATACTCTAAGTGTGGTCTAACCAAAATCTTATAAAGCTGCAACATTACATCCTGACCCTTTTACTCAATTTCCCAACCAATAAGGTTGACACATCTTCTTTACTACCCTATCTATTTGCATGGTCACTATCAGGGAGTTATAGACATGAACTCCAAGATCTGTTTGTACATCAATACTATTCAGGGTCCTGCTATTAACCATATATTGTGGCACAGTGGTTAGCACTGCTGCCTCACAGAGCTAGAGACCCGAGTTCAATTCCTGCCTCAGGCAACTGACTGTGTGGAGTTTGCACATTCTTCCCGTGTCTGTGTGGGTTTCCTCCGGGTGTTCTAGTTTCCTCCCACAGTCCAAAAATGTGCAGGTTAGGTGAATTGGCCATGCTAAATTGCCCGTAGTGTTAGGTGAAGGGGTAAATGTAGGGGAATGGGCCTGGGTGGGTTGCTCTTCAGAAGGTCAGTGTGGACTTATTGAGCCAAAGGGCCTGTTTCCACACTGTAAGTAATCTAACCAAAGTAATTTTACTGGATTAAACCCCATCTGCTAGTTCTCCGCCCATATCTGCAATTGATCTGTATTCTGCTGTATCCTTTGATAACCTATCGTCTGCACACTATCCTCTGCTTTGTGTGAATCCAAGTGGCCAAGTCACCATAGATCCCATGCATCTTAAGCTTCTGGATGAGCCTACCATGTTGAATGCCATACAGACATGCAGACAACATCTACAGCTCTACCCTTTTCAATCACCTGTTTGAAAAATTTCAAAACGTATGTAAATCCTATCCCTAAGAATTCTCTCCAATAGCTTCCCAATCACCATTATAAGACACAGAGGTCTATGGTTTCCTGCATTACCATTATAGGCTATGGGTTTGGAAGATGCTGTTGAATGAGCTTTGGATTGTTACTGTAGCTAATCTTGCATATAATATATTTCTGCTGCTTTGGGCTGGTAATGGAGGGAATGTGCATTTAAGAGTACAACACAATTAGCTGCTTTGTCCTATAATCTTCAGTTTCTTTCAAGATCTATCCAGGTCAGTAGAGACTCTCGTGACTAGTCCCTGGTAGGCAGTTTTTGGGGAGTCAGATGGTGAGTTACTCACAGCAGAATTCCTAACTTCCCATCTGTTTTTGTAGCCACAGTATTTACAGAGGTGTCATGAATAGACCATATGAAAATTTACCTTTAAAATTCAGTGTTAACCAGGCTGTGATACCCTCATTCTGCTTACAGCCTGATAATGGGTATTGACCTCAAAGATCAACTACCCTCTGATACAAGTGTTAAATTCTGTCTAGGTGGTGCAGTAAATAAATATATATTTATGTGGACAATGGAAAATATTGAAGTATTTGACCACTACCTGGAAATGATTGATTAGCCCCAGTTATTGGAAAATCTGCATCTGTGCAGTTGGTTATCTAACAGCCTTGGCTGAATTTGATGTCAGTGTCGACCACCTGGGGAGTCAGAGAAGAAGCAGGGGTAAGAATTAGAAGGCTACAGGATCTTCGTTCCCTGGTTGAAACTCAAGAATTTGGTAAAGTAAATGCCACAGTATGCTTAGTAGTTTGCAAACATGGAGAAGCTGAGCTGTGGCACCTTCCCAAAGACTTGGAACCAGCTGATTTCCATGTAAAGCTGAAGCTTTATTTAAAAGATTTTCCAGTGGTAGAGTCATAGAGTCATAGAGATGTACAGCATGGAAACAGATCCTTCAGTCCAACCCATCCATGCCGACTAGATATCCCAACCCAATCTAGTCCCACCTTCCAGCGCCCGGCCCATTTCCCTCCAAACCCTTCCTATTCATATACCCATCCAAATGCCTCTTAAATGTTGCAATTGTACCAGCCTAAACCACATCCTCTGGCAGCTCATTCCATACACGTACCACCCTCTGCGTGAAAAGGTTGCCCCTTAGGTCTCTTTTATATCTTTCCCCTCTCACCCTGAACCTATGCCATCTAGTTCTGGACTCCCCAACCCCAGGGAAAAGACTTTGCCTATTTATCCTATCCATGCCCCTCATAATTTTGTAAACCTCTATAAGGTCAGCCCTCAGCCTCCGATGCTCCAGGGAAAACAGCCCCAGTCTGTTCAGCCTCTCCCTGTAGCTCAGATCCTCCAACCCTGACAACATCCCTGTAAATCTTTTCTGAACCCTTTCAAGTTTCACAACATCTTTCCGATAGGAAGGAGACCAGAAATGCATGCAGTGGCCTAACCAATGTCCTGTACAGCCGCAACATGACCTGTGGTCAACACTCTGACCAATAAAGGAAAGCATACCAAATGCCTTCTTCACTATCCTATCTACCTGTGCATCCACTTTCAAGAAGCTATGAACCTGCACTCCAAGGTCTCTTTGTTCAGCAACACTCCCTAGACCTTACCATTAAGTCTATAAGTCCTGCCTGTCGGCAATTTGATTTTGTCAACACGTAGCTTAGTGGACAAAGAATAATCATCAGATTATATCTTTTGGTTTACAGACCATTGGTCGAGAAAAGTATTTTTCACTTTTGTTCTTTTGTAAAGTAGCATCTCTGCAGAGCTGTTATTGCACTGTGTAGGAGTTGCATCAGTTCAGGAGTAAAAGAGGATATAGTTCTAATTATGCATTGCAGCTTAGATACTTTGTCATCTGACTCAGATTTGTGTTATAATAAGTAGATGTAGAGTTTAAGAAGAAGTTTGGTGAAAGTCTCTTTTTTTCCTCGATAGCAGTAACAAGGAGAAACAGTGGCCATTTTAGAATAAATTTTTAATTTTAAATTTGCAACTTAAGGGTTTGATTTTCAGTGCATTCCTTCTACCACAGTAATAACATGGAAAATGCTTTTAACTTCAGTCACCTCTGCACCAAAGCTAAATGTGACCACCATAGATATACATAATTAAAAACAAAGTTTATGGATGACTGCAGTGATGGCCATTCTGCACCACATTTGAAAGACACCTTCAATTTATTCAATTCTGCATATAGGAAGCACTAACCTGCCTTTGAGTGTTGACCAAAAAATATTCAAATCATTGCAGATCTAGTCAGCCAAATATTTCACATTTCATCTTGTTGAAGGAGAAAATCTGGAGAACATTGAAAACTTCACATACATTGGCAGGCACCTCTTTGAAAAGGTAACCAATTCCCTTCGGAGACTTCATCCGGAGGCTCACTGAAGATGTTACCCTGTATGGTGACGAAATATCTGAAAACAAACCTTCCAGCTCAGTGAGCAAACCTACATCTAGAAGGTAACCAATGATGAGGATATATAATGCGGCATGGTGGTTTACTGGTTAGCAATACTGCCTCACAGCACCAGAGACCCAGGTTCAATTCCAGCCTCAGGCGACTGTGTGGAGTTTGCACATTCTCCCCACGTCTGTATGGGTTTCCTCTGGGTGCTCCGATTTCTTCCTACAATCCAAAGATGTACAGGTCAGATGAATTGGCTGTACTAAATTACCCACAGTGTTCAGGGATGTGTATGTTACGTGAATTAATCAGAGGTAAATGTAGAAGGATGGGCAATGGGTTTGGGTGTGATACTCTTCAGAGGGTTGGTGTGGACTTGTTGGGCCGAAGGGCCTGTTCAACACTGTAGGGATTCTAAAAAAAAATCAGCTGCATCAGCCCGCAGTGCAGTCGTGATTATTCCACAAAGTCCTCTGCAAGTCAACAAAAGACTAGTGTAGTGTACAGAACACTTCAACTCTGTACTGTAGTGAGGCCTGAACTGTATAACAGACACAGAGCAGCACAGGATAAATTCCATTGGCTGCATCTTCTGCATTCCATGGGATGACCACAAAGAACTTGTACCCTTGAAGCAAGTTTCACTAGAATTCAGGCAAAGTTCCTGAAAAATTCAACTTCATGGATCTGGGTATTCTGTTTGAAACACCACAAAGTGTCCTCTATGTGATGATGCTATGGCTTTAAGAGGTTGTTAAAGCCATAGCATAAAAGAGGTTGTTTTATCCTGGTTTCTCTTAGATAGAAATTGGGGGATAGGTGAAAAGTAGTCCACAAGAAGATAAATAACTCGTAAAGCCTTGGGTGTTTTTTAAAAGTCAGAACAATAGAAGCACCCCGAATGGGTGTGGTCAAACTCCCAAGCATAGAACCAGGATTTTTAAGTTTAGCTCTCTGCAGAAGCCACTGGGTTTGTGAAACAATGCCCCTACCTCTTCAATTCTCTTTTAATGTTCTTTCTTCTTGCATTGGAGAACTGCTTGTAACACAATCTGTCTTCTGAATTTGCCTTTTTCCAAGGGTGCATTTATGGGATGTTACATATTGGAGCAATTAATTAGTAATAGTTACTGTGCTTATTATTCTGTTAAGTTTCCAATGAAATTAAGCTATTCCAATTCATTTTTTTCTTTTGTTGTATTTTAACTGAAGTGTATGAATAAAGTGTGTTTAAATCTAGTGGTTTGATCAATTGAATTGCATCAGGAACACAACATTTACATGTAAAATAAGAAAAAGTCTAGACTATTTTCTCAATATTCTGGATTAGTGGTGCTGGAAGAGCACAGCAGTTCAGGCAGCATCCAAAGAGCAGTGACATCGATGTTTCGGGCAAAAGCCATTCATCAGGAATCTTCTCAATCTTGAGGGGGTTTTGTCTGATCCGTAACATGTCTCAAATGGCCACCGTTCCAAGGGAGATCAGGGAATGAAAAGGAAGGAAATCCATTAATACCTTGTGAATAAGAGTTCATAGTTTTAGGATAAGGGGTAGCATATTTGAAACAAGTAGAATCAAGGAGAAATTACTTCTCCCAAAAGAGTTTGAATCTGTGGAATCCACAACTCCACATATTATGCAAGTAAAAGGAGGAGATAATTAACAGTGAGTTGAAGGATTATAGAGTGGATTATAGAGCAGGAAAGTGGAGTTGAAGCCAAGAAGTGATCAGCTATGATCATATTAAATGGTAGAGCAGGCTCAATGGGCTGACATTCCTTCACCTGTTCCTGTTTATGTTATACACTCAAAGATCTGTGGGTCAATAATTAGCCTGTTCAGTAACAATGTCGCATTGCAGAAAATTGAAACAGAATAGATATCATCCTCAAATCAAAGAACAACTGATGATAATGTTGAAAGCTGGTCCAAACATAGTCTGGTCAATGATGAGGCCCAGGTTGTTGATACTAGGCTTTTGAAGATAGTAATGCTGGTGAATGTCAAAAGAAAGTGGTTAGATTCTCTTTTGTTGGCATTGACCATTGCCTGGAATTTGTTGGTGTGAGTATTACTTGTCACAATTTGCTCATGCTTGCATGTTGTCTAGGTATTGATATACAAGGACACAAACTGCTTCAGTAGATGAGGAATAACAAAAAAGGTCTACAGAACATCCCATCTTCTGACTTTATAATGAAGGCAAGGTCATTGTTGAAGCAAAAGATAATTGGGCCTCGAAAACTGCCTTAAGGAACACCTGCAGCAATGTCCTGAAATTGAGATGATTGGTCTCCAACAAGTCAATGGATATCATAAGTTAGCTCTATTTGAGCTGCCTCAAGACTTGATTTTACATTTCTGGAGCATTAATCTAAACTAATAAAGTATTATTATCATATTTTCCATTTAGACTTCTCAGTGCCAACAACTCGTCTCCTATGTCTCTGCCTATTCTAACCCCCACCGACAATTCAGAGTATCTGCCTTAATCAGGAACCGGTTGGTATCAATGATGACCATAGAACATAGAACATAGAACATTACAGTGCAGTACAGGCCCTTCAGCCCTCGATGTTGCACCAACCTGTCATACCAATCTGAAGCCCATCTAACCTACACTATTCCATGTATGTCCATATGCTTGTCCAATGACAACTTAAATGTATTTAAAGTTGGCGAATCTACTACCATTGCAGGCAAAGCATTCCATACCCTTACTACTCTCTGAGTAAAGAAACTACCTCTGACATCTGTCCTATATCTATCACCCCTCAATTTAAAGCTATGCCCCCTCATGCTCGCCGTCATCATTCTTGGAAAAAGGCTCTCCCTGTCCACCCTATCTAACCCTCTGATTATCTTATATGTCTCTTTTAAGTCACCACTCAATCTTCTTCTCTCTAATGAAAACAGCCTCAAGTCCCTCAGCCTTTCCTCATAAAACCTTCCCTCTATATCTGGCAACATCCTAGTAAATCTCCTCTGCACCCTTTCCAAAGCTTCCACATCTTTCTTATAATGCAGTGACCAGAACTACACACAATACTCCAAGTGCGGCTGCACCAGAGTTTTGTACAGCTGTAGCATAACCTCATGGTTCTGGAACTCGATCCCTCTATTAATAAAAGCAAAAACACTGTATGCCTTCTTAACAACCCTGACAACCTGGGTGGCAACTTTCAAGGATCTGTGTACCTGGACACCGAGATCTCTCTGCTCATCTACACTACCAAGAATCTTACCATTAGCCCAGTACTTTGCATTCCGGTTACTCCGACCAAAGTGAATCACCTCACACTTTTCTCCATTAAACTCCATTTGCCACCCCTCAGCCCAGCTCTGCAGCTTATCTAAGTCTCTCTGTAACCTACAACATCCTTCGTCACTATCCACAACTCCACTGACCTTATTGTCATCTGCAAATTTACTAACCCACCCTTCTAAGCCCTCATCCAGGTCATTTATAAAAATAACGAACAGCGGTACACCACTGGTAACTGGACTCCAGGATGAACATTTCCCATCAATCACCACCTTCTGTCTCCTTTCAGCAAGCCAATTACTGATCCAAACTGCTATATCTCCCACAATCCCATTCTTCTGCATTTTGTACAACAGCCTACTGTGGGGAAACTTATCGAACACCTTGCTGAAATCCATATATACCACAACAACTGGTTTACTCTCATCTACCTGTTTGGTCACCTTCTCAAAGAACTCAATAAGGTTTGTGAGGCATGACCTACCCTTCACAAAACTGTGCTGACTATCCCTAATCAAATTATTCTTTTCTAGATGTTTATAAATCCTATCTTTTATAACCTTTTCCAACATTTTACCAATAACTGAAGTAAGGCTCACTGGTCTATAATTACCAAGATTGTCTCTACTCCCCTTCTTGAACAGAGGAACCACATTTGTTATCCTCTAGTCTTCTGGCACTATTCTTGTAGACAATGATAATTTAAAGATCAATCTCCTCCCTGGCTTCCCAGAGGATCCTAGGATAAATCCCATCCGGCCCAGGGGACTTATCTATTTTCACACTCTGCAGGATTTCTAATACCTCTTCCTTGTGAAGCTCAATCCCACCTAGTCTAGTAGCCTGTATCTCAGTATTCTCCTCAACATTATGGTTTTCTAGAGTGAATATTGTCGAAAAATATTCATTTAGTGCTACCCCTATCTCCTCGGACTCCACACGCAACTTCCCACTACTATCCTTGATTGGCCCTAATTTACTCTCGTCATTCTTTTATTCCTTAAATACCTATAGAAAGCCTTCGGGTTTACCCTGATCCTATCCGCCAACAACTTCTCATGTCTCCTCCTGGCTCTTCTGAGCTCTCTCTTTAGGCCTTTCCTGGCTACCTTGTAACTCTCAAATGCCCTAACTGAGCCTTCACATCTCATCCTAACATAAGCCTTCTTCTTCCTCTTGACCAGAGATTCCATTTCCTTTGTAAACCACAGCTCCCGCACTCTACAGCTTCCTCCCTGCCTGACAGGTACATACATATCTAGGACACACAGGAACTTTTCCTTGAATAAGCTCCACATTTCTAATATGCCCATCCCCTGCAGTTTCCTTCCCCATCCTATGCTTCCTAAATCTTGCCTATCACATCGTAATTGCCTTTCCCCCAGCTGTAACTCTTGTCCAGTGGTATACACCTATCACTTTCTATCACTAAAGTAAACATAACAGAATTGTGATCACTATCACCAAAGTGCTCACCTACTTCCAAGTCTAACACCTGGCCGGGATCAATGGTGCGGAATTCCAATGACAATGAGGGAAAGGAGAATAGCCTATAAGTGGAGTTTCACACAACTGGTTTAAACTAGAATCCCTCACCTGCACTGAGACACTTATATGCTTCACTTCTCTTCTGGTGAAAACACCCACAGTTCAGCAGACAGGCAGTTTACATCCACTCGGTCAGCCCTGGAAGGAATTGAAAGGAATTGCTGCCAGTATATTAGAGAGTTGAAAGGCTGATATTGGTGTGATGTTTAGGGTATATTTTAATGAACTGCAGATTATTATTAGTTGCTAGGAGGAGGGGAAGCAGCAAATATAATCTGGCAGACGTCTGGGATTCTGGAATCAAATAATTTTAAAAGCTTTTCAGTTATCTCCGGAACCAAGTTTGTTTTGTGATGTAATCCCCAAGCAGTAAAATATCTTTTTTCCAACCTGTAAGGGGTGGATTCATTTTCTTTTACAAGACAGCAACTCATTACATTTTGCAGGTAATAAACTCATCTTCCTTTCTGAGGTGTTATGAAGCTGATAGTTAGGAAAAGAGCAGCTGGTCCATCAAGATTGTGGGAGACTTGTGATTGCATGGAACATCATGATTAAACACTCTTTCCCTGACCATTCAACACTCCAGGACTCCATAACACCTCACACCCTTCTCCCTGTTATTTCGACTCTTGGAAGAAACAAAAATATAGAGAGCTAAACCAAGAGCCAAAAAGAACGACTTGTATTTATTTAGGACATTGCACAACCAGCCGATGCCTCAGGAAGCTTTCTCACAACCAATGAATGGCTGCAGCGGTCAATTTTCCGACACAGAAAGCTCCCACAAGCAGTAATGTGATAATAACCAGATAATCTGTATTTGTGATGGTGCTGGTTCTATATTCCTCATCACAATGGATGTTTCAGCATTCTACACCAGCATCGTCCACAACAATGGCATTGCTGCAACAGCCTGAATACTCAATACCAACAACTGCTGATTTCTTGGCATCATCCTACAGCTCATCCGTTACGTTCTCAACCACATCTTCGACAACCAGTTCTTCATCCAGACACATGAAACAGCAAAGAGCTAAACTTCTACACTAATATGCCAACATTTTCATGCACAAGTTTTCATGCATTTTGACAGAGTGGTGAGGAAAGAAGGTGAGGTGAAGCGAGGGCTGCCGGGAAGGTAAGGGTTTAATATATATTTGGGCAGTGGCTAAACCCGAGATGCTACACGTGTAGTATCTCCCTCCCGCCCCCCTCCTCTAACGAAGAAAGAGACTCTGTTAGGCAAGGCTTTTATTTCTTTCTTATCTTTCTTATCTTCCTTTTTCATATATTTAAGTGCTTTGTTTGGTTTTAGTTAGTTCATATCAAGCTAAGCTTACAATGGCAGGGGACCTCAGACCCCGTGGCATGTGCCTCTTGTTTGATGTGGGAGCTCAGGGACGTGTCTGACGTTCCTGAATCTTACACTTGCAAGACGTGTGTCCAGCTGCATCTCTTGTTTGACTGCATGACGGCTCTGGAGCTGTGGATGGACTCACTGTGGAGCATCCGCGATGCTGAGGAGGTCGTGGACAGCACGTTTAGTGAACTGGTCACACCGCAGGTTAGGATTGCTGAGGGAGACAGTGAATGGGTGACCAAAAGAAGAAAAAGAGTAGGAAGGCAGTGCAGGTGTCCCCTGCAGTCATCTCTCTCTGAAACAGGTACACCGTTTTGGATACTGTTGGGGGAGATGGCTCACCAGGGGAGGGCAGTAGTTGTTAAGATCATGGCACCGTGGTGGGCACTGCTGTTTAGAAGGGCGGGAAAAAGACTCGTAGGGCCATAGTTATAGGGGATTCTATTGCAAGATAGGCGGTTCTGTGGCCGAATACAAGACTCCCACTTGGTATGTTGCCCCCCCCCAGGTGCTCAGGTCAGGGATGTCACTAATCGGCTGCAGAGCATTCTAAAAGACAGCCAGTTGTCTTGGTGCATGTAGGCACCAACGATATAAGTAGAAAGTGAGATGAGGTCCAGAAAGAAGAATTCAGGGAGCCAGGAGAGAAGTTAAAGGGGAGGAACTCAAAGGTAGTGATCTCGTGCTAGCCAGCATAGAATTAATAAATTAGGCAGGATGAACTCATGGCTTGAGAGGTGGTGTGGGAGGGAGGGGTTCAGATTTGTTGGACATTGGGACCGGTTCTGGGGAAGGTGGGACTATTACAAAAGGGACGGTCTACATCTGAACCAGACCGGAACCAGTGTCCTTGGGGAGAGTTTTTGCTACTGCGTTGGGATGTTTTAAACTAATGTGGCAGGGGACTGGGAACCAGAAGAGAAAACAAGTAGGCAGCGAGGTGGAGACTGGAGACTGTAAGAATTATGAAGATAGCATCAATAAAAAGGGAAGAGTAGGCAGAGAGCAGGTGAGAGCAAAAGAACTGGTGGCCTGAAATGCATCTACTTTAATGCAAGGAGTATAGTGTGTAAGGCAGATGAACTTAGGGTTTGGATTGGTGCCTGGGAGTATGACATTATTGCAATCAGAGAGACTTGGTTGAAGGAAGGGCATGATGATTGGCAACTAAATGTTCCAGACGCTTCAGACAGGACAGGGAGGGAAGTAAAGGTAGGGGTGAAGTTGCATTGCTGGTCAGGGATGATATCACGGCTGTGCTAAAGGAGGACACTATGGAGGTCTTGGGTAGTGAGGCATTATGGGTGGAGCTGAGAAATAAGAAGGGTGCAGTTACATTGTTGGGGCTGTATTATAGGCCTCCCAACAATGAGCATGAGGCAGAAGAACAAACAGGTAAACAGATTATGGAAAGATGTAGAGGCAGTAGGGTAGTGGTGATGGGAGATTTTAATTTTTCCAACATTGATTGGGATATACTTAGCGTCAGAGGTCTGGATGGGGTAGAATTTGTAAGAAGCATCCAGGAGAGTTTTCTAGAGCAGTATGTTAATTGTCCGACAAGGGGAGGGACCTGGTATTGGGGAATGAGCCAGGACAGGTGGTCGATGTTGCGGTGAGGGATTTCTTTAGGAACAGTGACCTCAATTCTGTAAGTTTTAGAATATTTGTAATTAAAGATGAGAGTGGTCCTAAGGGAAGAGTACCAAACTGGGCCAAGGCCAATTATATCAAAATTAGGCAGGAGCTCGGAAATGTGGATTGGACAAAACTATTTTAAGGGAAGTCCACATTTGATATGTGGGAGGCTTTAAAATTTAGGTTAAAGATAGTGCAGGATAGGCATGTCCCGTTGAAGGCAAAGGATAGGAAGGGCAAGATTTGTGAACCGTGGATGACAGGAGAAATTGTACAACTAGCCAAGAGGAAAAGGGAAGCGTACATAAATGCCAACACACCATATGCCTTCTTAACCCGATCAACTGAGGTGGCAACTTTCAGGGATTTATGCACCTGGACATCGAGATCTCTCTGTTCATCTACACTGCCAAGAATTTTACCATTAGCCCAGTACTCTGCATTCCTGTTAATTCTTCCGAAGAGAACTACTTCACACTTTTCCGCATTGAACTCCATCATCCCACCATCAGACTTACTATGGACTATTCTTCAGAATCAGTCTCATTCTTGGACACATACATCTCCATCAAGGATGGACACCTCAGTACCTCATGTTACTGCAAGGTCATGGATAACCTCACAATGCTGCAGCTTCCACCCTAAATATGTTTTTAAAAACCACCCCTACGAACAATCCCTGTGTATATACAGGAACTGCTCAGATGAGGAGGAACACAACAGACACCTAAAGAGTTTGAAGAATGCTCTCAGAAGAATGGGATCCGATGATCAACTCATCGATTGCCAGTTCCAACATACTTCAGCGAAAAACCGCAACAACCTCCTCAGAAGCTTAGATTAGATTACTTACAGTGTGGAAACAGGCCCTTCAGCCCAACAGATCCACACTGACCCTCCAAAGAGCAAACCGCCCCGACCCATTTCCCTACAATTACCCCTTCACCTAACACTATGGGCAATTTAGCTTGGCCAATTCACCAAACCTGCACATCTTTGGACTGTGGGAGGAAACCAGAGCACCCGGAGGAAACCCACACAGACACAGAGAGAATGTGCAAACTCCACACAGACAGTTGCCTGAGGCAAGAATTGAACCCAGGTCTCTGGCGCTGTGAGGCAGCAGTGCTAACCACCGTGCCGCCCAAGATATGACTGACAGAGTACCCTTTGTCGTCCAGTACTTCCCTTGAGCAGAGAAACTACACCACGCAACCTTTAACATGTAATCAATGATGACGAGTATCTTGCTAAGACCATCCCTACATCTTCACTTGTCACCTTCAAACAACTGCCAAACCTTAAACAGACCATCACTCGCAGCAAACTACCAATCCTTCAGGATAACAACCAGGCAATCTTTGCGAGACATATCAGATCATCAACTACCATCACATGTGGGGCAGATACTCATGTGACTCAGCCAATGTTGTCTACCTCATATGCTGCAGGCATATGATGTGCCAAGGCATGGTATGAGACCATGAAGATGCTATGATAATGGATGAATGGACACCGTGCAACAATCACCAGACAGAAATTTTCCCTCCTAGTTGGGAACACTTTTTCAATATTCTCTTTGGCAATTCAGAACAGTGGGAATGGAGTTAGCGCAGTTGCATACTCCTCCTGCAGGATGTGGGAGGTAAGGGTCACCACTAGTGTCCTCACTGACTTAATCTGCGGGAAGCGTACCCAACTACAGCTTCTTGGAAACCGCATTAGGGAACCGGAGCTGGAGCTGGATAACTTCAGATCACTTGGGATACGGAGGGTGTAATAGAGAGGAATTGCAGGGAGGTAGTCCCACCTCAGGTACAGGAAAAAGGTTACAGTCAGGGATGGGTAGGGATCAGTACAGGGATCTCCTGTGACTGTTCCCCTCAATAATAAGTACACTGTTTTGGATACTATTGGTGGGGATGACCTACCAGCGGAAAGCCATAGTGGCCAAGTCTCTGGCACTGAGCTGGCTCTGTGACTCAGAAGGGAAGGGGAGAGAATAGAAAAACGCTAGTGGTAGGAGACTCAATAGTTACAGGAACAGACAGGAGATTCTGTGGTCGCAAACAGGACTCCCAGAAAGTATGTTGCCTCCCAGGTGCCAGGGTCCGGGATGTCTCTGATTGAGTCAATTGGATTCTGAAGGGGGAGGATGAGCAGCCATAAGTCATGGTGCACACTGTCACCAATTACATAGCTAGGAAAAGGGATGAGGATCTAAAAAGTGATTTCAGGGAGTTAAGTTGGAAGCTAAAGAGCAGCACAAGCAGAGTAGTAATCTTAGGATACTGCTGCCACTTGCTAGTGAGGCAAGGAACAGGGAGCGAGTGCAGCTAAACACATGGCTACAGGGCTGGTGCAGGATAGAGGGCTTCAGATACGAAGATCATTGGGTACCTTCTGGGGAAGGTGGGATCTGTACATAAAGGATGGGTTGCACTTAAACTGGAGGGGCACCAATATCCTGGATGGGAGATTTGCCACAGCATCTGGGCAGGTTTAAATTAGTTTGGCAGGGGGATGGGAAGCAGAACTACAGATCAGAGGGTAGGATAGTTGTTGAACAGGGAAAAATAGAATGCAGATAATCTGTCAGGAAGGATACACAATCGATAGGGCAAAGGGATGGACTAAATTGTGTCTGTTTCAATGCAAGGAGTGTCAGGAATCAGAGTGATGAACTTAGAGCACAGATCAGTACTTGGATCTACGATGTTGTAGCCATAACGGAGACATGGATTTCACAGGGGCAGGAATGGTTTCTGGATGGTCTACGGTTTAGATCTTTTAAAAAGAACTGGGAGGGGGTGAAAGAGGGGGTGGTGGAGTAGTAGTTTATTAGAGAGTGCAGAACAACTGTAGAAAAGGAGATTGTTCAGGAGAGTTTGTCTACTGAGTCAGTATGGGTGGAAGTCAGTAACAGGAAAGGAGCAGTCACTTTATTGGGTGTTTTCTATAGACCCCCCTCCAATTGCAGCAGAGAGAGGGAAGAACAGATTGGATAGCAGATCCTGGAAAGGTGCAGATGTAACAGGGTTCATGCTATGGGTGACTTCAACTTTCCCAATATTGATTGAAATTGATTGATTGATCTCCTTAGTGCAGATGGTCTGGATGGAGCTGATTTTGTCAGGTGTGTCCAGGAAGGATTCCTGACACAATGTTTAGATAGGCCGACAGGGGGGAGGACATATTGGATTTGGTGCTAGGCAACGAGCCAGGCCAGGTGTCAGATCGCTTGGTGAGAGAGCATTTCGGTGACAGTAACCACACTGCCTCACCTTTACCATAGCCATGGAGAGGGATAGGAACAGACAATATGGGAAAGTATTTAAATGCTGGAGGGGAAATTATATTGTTAGTAGACATGAGCTATGGAGTATAAATTAGGAACAATTGTTCTACAAGAAGTGAACAACAGAAATGTGGAGGCTGTTTAAGGAGCACTTGTTGCGAGTGTTGGATAACTTTGTCCCTCTGAGACAGGCAAGGAATGGTAAGGTGAAGGAGCCTTGGATGACAAGAGAAGAGGACGTTCTCATGAAGAGAAAGAAGGAAGCTTACTTAAGGTTGAGGAAGCAAGGATCTGGAGGATTACAGGGTAGCTAGGAAAGAACTCAAAAATGAACTGAGGAGAATTAGGATGGGGCATGAAAAAGCCTTGGTGGGAAAGATTGTGGAAAACCCAAAGACATTCTACAATTACGTGAAGAATAAGACAATGGTCTGACAGAGGGTAGGGTTGATCAGGGATAATAGAAAGAACTTGTACCTGGAGTCTGAAGAGGTAGTGGAGGCCCTAAATGAATTTTTTGCTTCAGTATCTACTAGAGAGAGGGACCTTGTTGATAGTGACAACAACGTGGACCAGATTAATAGGCTTGAACAGATTGATAGTAAGAAAGAGAATGTGCTGGAAATTCTGGGAAGCATCAAGATAGATAAGGGCTGGAGCAGATATATCCAAGGTTATTATGGGACATGAAAAATGAGATTGCTGCGCCTCTGTGATGATCTTTGCATCATCAGTCTCCATGGGAGTCGTAGTGGACGATTGGGGGGAGGTGAATGTTGTTCCTCTGTTCAAGAAAGGGAATAGTGAAATCCCTGGGAATTACAGACCAGTCAATCTTATGGCTGTGGTAAGCAAGGTATTGGAAAACATTTTGGGAGACAGGATTTATGACTATTTGGAAAAACATAGTTTGATTAAAGATAGTCAGCGTGTCTTTGTGAGGGGCAGGTCATGCCTCATAAGTCTTAATTAATTATTTGAGGATGTAACAGGACAAGTTTACAAAGGCTGAGCAGTGGATGTGGTGTATTTGAGTAAGGCATTTCAGTAAGGCATTTGATAAGGTTCCCCATGGTAGGCTCATTCAGAAATTAGGAGGTATGTTATGCAGGGAAATGTGGCTGTGTGGATATAGAATTGGCTGGCTGAAAGAAGACAGCAAGTGGTAGTGGATGGGAAGTATTCTGCCTGGAAGTTGGTGACCAGTGGTGTCCTGCAGGGATCTGTTCTTGGACCTCTGCTCTTTGTAGTCTTTATAAATTACTTGGAAGAAGAAGTGGAAGGGTGGATTAGTATGTTTGTTGATGACATAAAGGTTGATGGTGTTGTAGATAGTGACAAGGGCTGTTGCAAGCTACAAGACATTGGAAAAATATACAGTTGGGCTGAGAAGTGGCAGATGGAATTCAACCTGGATAAATGTGAAGTAATTCATTTCGGAAGGTCAAATTTGTATGCTGAATACAGGGTTAAAGACAGGATCCTTGGCAGTGTGGAGGAACAGTGGGATCGTGCACATACATTGATCCCTCGAATAGAGTTGTTAAGAAGGTGTATGATGTTTTGGCTTTCATTAACAGGGGGAATTGAGTTTAAGAGTGCAATGTTTTGCTGCAGCTCTGTAAAACCCTTGTTAGACCACACTAGGAATATGGTGTCCAGTTGAGTGAGCTAGGGCTTTTCACACTGGAGGGAAGAAGGAGGAGACTTTATTGAGGTGTACAAGGTATTGAGAGGCATAAATAGAGTAGATAGCCAGATACTTTTCCCCAGGGCGGAAAGGGCTGTTACAAGGGGACATCATTTTAAGGTGGTTGGAGGAAGTTTCAGTGGAGATATCAGAGGTAGGTTCGTTATGCATGGAATGCATTACCAGCGGTGGTAATAGAGTCATTAGGGACATTTAAGTGGCTCTTGAATGGGCACATGGACAGCAGTAAATAAGTGGTGTGTAGGTTAGTTGATCTTAGGTTTAGTTAAATGCTCGGCACAACATGGCCGAAAGGCAAGTACTATGCTGCACGGTTCGAGATTCTATGTATTTCATCAGTGAAGGTCATTCAGCCTCCAATCTTCAGGTAAGCATCCTCCAAGGCGGCCTTTGTGATACACAACAACAGAATTGCTGAGCAGAAACTGATAACTCAGTTCTGTCCCCATGAAACAGCCTCAACTGTGATCTTGGGTTTATGTCGCACTATATGTGACCCACCGTACTGTCCTGTGCCTGTCAAATCTTCCTTACTGTCCTGTTTAGAACATAGAACAGGCCCTTCGGCCCTTGATGTTGAGCCGACCTGTGAACTATTCTCTGCTCGTCCCCCACACTATCCCAAAATCATCCATGTGCTTATTACATCACCTTGATAAATTATGATCTCTCTACCTTAATTAATTTGTCCACTTTTGGGTTGCTTATTACTTTGGTTAGACCCTCGGCCTGCAACTCCTATACCTATTATGTTATTCTGGTCACTTGGTTTGTCTCCAGTACCACCGTGTTTTAAATTTTTTGTAGTTATTCTCTGCCTCATTTAATTGGATTCTAGGTCATCCCTTCACTGATTGAAACTTTACTCAGGCCGTCAGGGGTAGGAAAAAGATCTTCTGTGGTGGTTCCCCTCAACAACAAGTATACCATTTTGGATACTATTGAGGGGGATGACTTACCAGGGGTAAGCAACAGGGCAGAGGTTTTTTGCGCAGAGTCTATCCCTGTTGCTCAGAAGGGAGGGGAGGAAGAGAAGCAGAGCTTTAGTCATTGGGGACCCCATAGTTAGGGGGACAGATGGGAGGTTCTCTGGGAATGAGAGAGACTCATGGTTGGTGTGTTGCCTCCCAGGTGCCAGGGTTCGTGATGTCTCTGATCGTGTTTCAGGATCCTTGAGGGGGAGGGTGAGCAGCCCCAAGTCGTGGTCCACATAGGCACCAACAACATAGGAAAGAAGAGAGATGGGGAAATTCAGGGAGCTAGGGTGGAAGCTTAGAGCTAGAACAAACAGAGTTGTTATCTCTGGTTTGTTCCCCATGCCTCTTGCTAGTGAAGCGGGAACAGGGAGAAAGCAGAGCTGAACATGTGGCTGGGTGCAGGAGAGAAGGTTTTGGATTCTTGGATAATTGGAGCTCTTTCTGGGGAAGGTGCGACCTCAACAAACAGGATGGTCTTCACCTGAACCAGAGGCGTACCGATATCCTTGGGGGGATGTTTGCTAATGCTCTTCAGGAGGGTTTAAACTATTTCAGCAGGGGGATAGGAACTGAATTATAGTTCCAGTGTATGGGAGGTTGAGGGTAGTGAGGTCAGGGATAGGTTTACAAGATCACGAGAGGGCACCGGCAATCAGGATGCTGGTTTGAAATGTATGTACTTCAATGTCAGGAGCATCCAGCATAAGGTGTGTGAACTTGCAGCATGGGTTGATGCCTGGAATTTCAATGTTGTGGCCATTTCAGAGACATGGATGGAGCAGGGATAGGAATGGTTGTTGCAGCTTCCGGGATTTAGATGTTTCAGCAAGAATAGAGAAGATGGTAAAAGAGGCGGGGTTGTGGCATTGTTCATCAAGAGTAGATTAGATTACTTACAGTGTGGAAACAGGCCCTTCAGCCCAACAAGTCCACACCGCCCCACCGAAGCGCAACCCACCCATACCCCTACCTAACACTACGGGTAATTTAGCATGGCCAATTCACCTGACCTGCACATTTTTGGATTGTGGGAGGAAACCGGAGCACCCGGAGGAAACCCACGCAGACACGGGGAGAATGTGCAAACTCCGCACAGTCAGTCGCCTGAGGCGGGAATTGAACCCGGGTCTCTGGTGCTGTGAGGCAGCAGTGCTAACCACTGTGCCACCGTGCTGCTGAAATAACGTTTGAGGACTCATCCACTGAGTTAGTTTGGGTGGAAGTTAGAAATAGGGAAGGAGACGTCACCCTGTTGGGAGTTTTCTATAGGCCTCCGAATTGTTCCAGGGATGTAGAGGAAAGGATAGCAAAGATGATTCTCGACAGGAGCGAGCGAGAGTAACAGGGTTTTGTTATGGTGGCTTTAACTTCCCCAATTTTGACTGGGAATACTATAGTTCAAGTTGTTCAGATGGATCAGTTTCTGTTCAATGTGTGCAGAAGGGTTTTCTGACACAGTCTGTAGACAGGCCAACAAGGGGCGATGCCATATGGATTTGGTACTGGGGAATGAACCCGACCAGGTATTGGAGGTAGGTGAAGACTTTAGTGATAGGGACCATAATTCAGTTATGTTTACAATAACAAAGGGCAGGGATAGCTGTGTACTGCAGCAAAAAAAGGTATAACTAGGGAAAGGCAATTATGATGCAATTAGGCAAGATTTAGGATGCATAGGATGGAGAAGGAAACTGCAGAGGATGGGCACAATAGTAATGTGAAGCTTATTCTAGCTTATACTGCAGGTCCTTGATAAGGATGTACCTGTCAGGAAGGGAAGTAGTTGTCAAGGGAGGGAGCCATGGTTTACTAAAGAAATTGAAGCTCTTGTCAAGAGGAAGAGGAAGCTTATGTGAGGATGTGGAGTGAAAGCTCATTAGGGGGCTTGAGAGTTAAAAGTTAGGCAGAAAAGACCTAAAGAGAGTGCTAAGAAGAGCCAGGAGGGGACATGAGCAGTTGTTGGGTGGAAAGGATCAAGGAAGACCCTAAGACCTTCTATAGGTATATCAGGAGTAAAAGAATGACTAGAGTAAGATTAGGGCCAATCAAAGATAGTAGTGAAAACTTGTGTGTGGAACCTGGGGACATAGGGGAAGCGTTTAATTAATAATTTTCATCAGTATTCACATTGGAAAAGGGCAATGTTAATGAGAATATGGAGATACAGGCTACAAGATTATATGAGATTGAGGTTGACAAAGAGGAGGTTTTAGCAATTTTTGAAGATCTGAAAATAGATAAGACCCCTGGGCTGGATGGGATTTATCCTTGGATTCTCTGGGAAACGAGGGAGGAGAAGGGGAGTCAGGATAACCCTGGTAATTATATACCAGTGAGCCTTCCTTCGGTTGTGGGTAAGGTGTTAGAAAAGGTTATAAGAGATAGGATTTATAATCATCTGGAAAGGAATAATTTGATTAGGGATAGTCAGTTTTGTGAAGGGTAGGTTGTGCCTTACTAACCTTATTAAATTCTTTGAGAAAATGAAAAAACAAGTGGATGAAGGTAAAGCAGCTGATGCAGTGTATATGGACTTTAGTAAGGCATTTGATAAGGCTATTGCACAAAATAAGGAGTTTTGAGATTGAAGGTGATTTAGTGTTTTGGATTAGAAATTGGCTAACTGAAAGAAGACAGAGGGTGGTAGTTGATAGGAAATGTTTATCCTATGCTCAGTTACCAGTGGTGTGCCACAAGGATCTGTTTTGGGGCCATTGCTGTTTGTCATTTTTATAAATAATCTCGAGGTGGACATAGAAGGGTGGGTTAGTAAATTTGCAGATGACACTAATGTAGGCAGAGTTGAGGATAGTGCCAAAGGATGTTGTGGGTTACAGAGGAACTGTAAGATGCAGAGCTGGGCTGAGAAGTGGCAAATGGAGTTTAATGCAGAAAAGTGTGAAGTAGTTCACTTTGAGAGAAGTAACAGGAATGCAGAGTACTGGGCTAATGGTAAAATTCTTGGCCATGTAGATGAACTGAGAGATCTCGGTGTCCAGGGTGCATAAATCCCTGAAAGTTGCCACCCAGGTTGATAGGATTATTAAGAAGGCATATCGTGTGTTGGCATTTATTGACAGGGAGATTGAGTTTTGGAGGCACAAGGTCATACTCAGCTGTACAAAACATTGGTAAGGCTGCACCTGGAGTATTGCATGCAGTTCTGATCACCGCATTATAGGAAGGATGTGGAAGCTTTGGAAAGGGTTCAGAGGAGATTTATTAGGATGTTGCCTGGTATGGAAGGAAGGTCTTATGAGGAAAGGCTGAGGGAACTGAGGCATTGGAGGGAAGAAGGTTGAGAGGTGACTTAAAGTATAAGATAATCAGAGGGTTAGATAGTGTGGACAATGAGAACTGTTTTCCTTGGATGGTAAAGGCTAGCACGAGGGAATGTAGCATTAAATTGAGGAGTGATAGATTTAGGACAGATACCAGGGGTAGTTTCTTTACTCAGAGAGTAGTAGGGGCCTGCCTGCAACAGTAGTAGACTCGCCAACATTAAGGGCATTTAACTGACCATTGGACATACATATGGATAATAATAGAACAGTATAGGTTAGATGGGCATCAGATTATTTTCCCAGGTCAGCGCAACATCGAGAGCCAAAGGGCCTGTACTGCACTGTAACGTTCTATGTTCTATGTCTAACACTCTTGATCACCTGCAGGGACTTATTATTCAGGTTGTCAACGCTCCACTCATATCATTTGTATAATGTTTTGATCTCTCAGGCCGTAAATTCTGTGCCTGTGTGCTTCTCTCTCACTATACCTGAAAAATGAGCAATGCTCCAAAAACTTGTGATTTCAAATAAACCTGCTTGTCTCAAACCTGTCTGTCTTCTGACCTATTCAACATGGGCACCTTCACATCTTGGAATTATGGGTATAGTAGTTTTAAAAGCAAAATTGTTAATTCCAAACACACAAACATATTTAACTTAAAAATTTAAGGAGCCAAACCGTATTAAAATACAGTAAACCGTATTAAAATACAGATTTATATTTTGCAGTTTCATCACAAAATTCCCATGAAGAGAAAGAGTGGGAAACAAATCCAGAGTTCGCTGGATGAAAAACAGAAATTAAGTTGAAGAAGGAAAAGTCTGCTTAAAACAGATTCATACAGCGAGAAACAGATAGAATATCATAAGGGGGAAAATTGAGGTTCAAAGGGAAATTGAATAAGTAAATAAAGCAGAGAGCATGAGAAGAAACTGGCAGCTAACAAATCGTAATCCAAATATCTTTTCTTGGCATACTGTTACAACTCAGGAACATTGATTACAGTTCCAGGCATTATACCTTAAACCATTAAGGTCCCAGGTGAGATGGGGCTAAATTGAATTTAAGGGATTTTTCACCCATCCCCTTGGTTGATCACAAGTTTAATTTTGAAAGGGTTCCTTTCTTCCCCTCAGATCAAAATGATCTAAAGTTTCAAAAGGAGCTAATTTATCAAGGCTTTCTTAAGTTAAACAAAAATACTATAAGTTTACTAGTTATTTACTGCAAGAATTTGGGCGGTACAGTGGCTCAGTGGTTAGCACCAGGCACTTGGGTTCAATTCTTGCCTTGGACGACTGTCTGTGTGGAGTTTGCTCATTCTGAAAGATAAGAGACTTAATAAATAACGTGTCTTTTTCAAGATATAATATCAGTTACATCACACTGTAAACTTTTGTTATAAATTCTACGTCTTACAATCTTATTCCCCACAATCACCTGATGAAGGAGCAGTGCTTCGAAAGCTAGTGCTTCCAAATAAATCCACCCAAATCAGGACTGAGGCTTACTTTTAAGCTCTGTCTCGTACTTTTCAAAAGGTGACTAATGCAAATGTGTCCTTTGTCCATACTGCTGTTTGTTTTCAAACCAACATGATCATAGTCTGAAATACATCAGGTGATTACAAGGACAGCTTGTCTTTTCATTTTCTCGCTTGAATCTTTTTTGAC
Source organism: Chiloscyllium punctatum (assembly GCF_047496795.1). Lineage (NCBI taxonomy): Eukaryota > Metazoa > Chordata > Chondrichthyes > Orectolobiformes > Hemiscylliidae > Chiloscyllium > Chiloscyllium punctatum. Next base: position 51,427,270 of record NC_092761.1, on the reverse strand, counting down.
ACTACATACAGTGTAACATTCCAGACATTCTCTCCAGTCAGATGCTGAATTTACAACTCCATATGTCTCTGTATTCTAATTAAATTTGATATTATTGGTGATCTGCAATTATGATTATGTTAATGGCAGTATTAATAGTTTAAAAAGTGTGATAGAAGGAGTAAAATCTATTAAGGGCTAAAGTCAGAATTCATGCATAGAGGCAGTATACATAGTTGAGTATTAAATTACTACTTTGCTTCGATCTTTACCAAAGAAGATCAGTGTGTGTCATAGTGAAAGAAGTAGTGGTTCAGACTGTTCACCCTCCCCCTTCAGATTGCCTTGCAGCTGTTATGGTACCAGGGAGGCCATATACTATTTAAGACTCTCGTTTGCTACCATAGAACTGCCTACCAGTTCCCGATGCAATCGAGCTCCCTATCACGAAAGCTATGCAGTGCAGTAGAGCCCACCACGATGCCATAAACTTGGCTTTTGCTGCTTTCCCCTGAAAGGCCAACTTCCCAATAGTATCCTTTAAATTATAGAATCTCTACAGTGTGGAAACAGGCCCTTCGGCCTAAGAAGTCCACACCGACCCTCCGAAGAGTAACCCACCCAGACCACTCTACATTTACCTGGACTAATGCACCTAACCTACATGTTCCTGAACACAATGGGCAATTTAGCACAATCAATTCACCTAACCTGCACATCTTTGGACTGTGGTAGGAAACCCATGTAGATGTGGGGAGAATGTGCAAATTCCACTCAAACAGTCACCTGAGACTGGAAAAAAAAACCTGTTCCCCTGGTCCTATGAAGCAGCAGTGCTAACCACAGAGGCACTGGTATATCTGCTTGAGAAGGGGATAACCTCGTCCTGCACTGCTTGTCTACTAGTGGTCTTTCCTGGTGGTCACCCAACACTTTTCTGCCTGTGCAGCCCATACTTGTGGTTTGACCAACTTGCTAAACATGCTATCTGCAGCAATACAGATGCTCCACAGTAAGTCCTTCTGCTGCTGCTCCATGCGGTCAATCAGGAGCAACAGCTGAATGCATTTCCTTCATATGTGGTTATCATGGCCACTGGAAGTGTTTCTGATTTGTCACATATTGCAGGAGAAGCATTCATGGAGCACAGTCTTCCTGGCAGTGATCCTGGTCAACTACAAACATTAAACGAGAACAAATTACTCAATTTTACCCACTACTCACCAAATCAGATTTTTATGTCTCTCTCACTCTATTCCTAGCAAACTACAAATAACAAGAAATAAAGATTTTACACTCTGTCTCCCTCCAATAGTTCTCTCTTAGTCCCTAAAGCTGTTCTGAAGTAGCCAATCACTTCACAGCTTCCCTGTATCTTCATGCTGATTGTTTCTCCCTGATCAGATGGAGTTTTATAAAACATTTTATCACTCACTGCTCAGTACATGCTCTTCCCCAACATGCCCCACTGCGGGACTCCAATTCCCAAAAGTGTCTTCACAGTGTGACTTACCTTTGATGAACATATGGGATAAGGAACTCAGTCCTTCAGGCTTGATCCATCATTTAATAAGATTATGGCTCATCTATTTTCTTTCTTTATTCATTTGTGGGAGGTGGGTGTTGCTGACTGAACCTAGTATTTATTGCCCGTACCCTAATTGCCTTGAGAAGGTCGTGGTGAGCTGTCACCTGCGGCAGTTTATCTGAGGGTGTTAGTGTTCCCATGTACCTGCTGCCTTAGTCCTTCTAGATGGAAGTGGTCATGGGTTTGGAAGGTGCTGTCTGAGGATCTTTGGTAAATTTCTGCAGTGTATCTTGTAGATAGTACATACTGCTGGCAGTGAGATATAGTGGTGGAGGGAAAGGATACTTGTGGATATTGTGCCAATCAAGTGGGCTTCTTTGACCTGGATGGTGTCAAGCTTCTTAAGTGTTGTTGGGGCTGTACTCATTCAGGCAAGTGGGAAGTATTCCATCACACTCCTGACTTGTGCCTTGTGGACAATGGCTTTGGGGAGTGCAGTACCTTCTGCCTTGCCCACATAGCCACTGTTTATATGGTGAGTCCAGTTGAGTTTCTGGTCAATGAATACTCCTAGGATGTTGATAGAGGGGGATTGAATGATGGTAACACCGTTGAATACCAAAGGGCATTGTTTCGATTGTCTCTTATTCGTGATGGTCATAGTTTGGAATTTGTGTGGTGCGAATGTTACTTGCCTATTGTCATTCCAAGCCTTTTGCATTTGAACACGGACTGCTTCACGATCTGAGGACTCACGAATAGCACCGAACATTGTACAATCAATTATTGGTGAACATCCCCACTTCTGACCTTATGATAGATGGAAGGTCATTGATGAAGCAGCTGAAGATGGTTGGGCCAATCATATTGCAGAGATGTCTTGGAGCTGAGATGACTGACTTACAACAACCACGACCATCTTCCTATGCGTCAGGTATGACTCCAACCACCAGAGAGTTTGTCCCCAGTACCCATTGAGTCCTATTTTGCTAGGGGTCCTTGATGAGCTGAAAAATGTGTTGCTGGAAAAGCGCAGCAGGTCAGGCAGCATCAAAGGAGCAGGAGAATTGACGTTTCGGGCATAAGTCCTTCTTCAGGGGTCCTTGATGCCACATTCGGTCAAATGCAGCCTTGATATCAAGGACTGTCACTCTCACCTCGATCTCTGGAATTCAGCTCTTTTGCCCATGTTTGGACCAAGGCTGCAATGAGGTCCGGAGCTAAGTGGCCCTGGCAGAACCCAAACTGAGCGTCACTGAGCAGGTTAGTGCTGAGCTGGTGCTGCTTGATAACACTGATGATGACACCTTCTATCACTTTACTGATGATTGAGAGTGGACTGATGGGGTGGTAATTGGCCAGGTTGGATTTGCCCTGCTTTTTACCTGATTTTAATCTCATTCCTGCATATCCCTGATAATGGGAATCAGTTTAGCTCAGTTGGCTGGATTGTTGGTTACAGAGTAGTGTGATACCAACAGTGTGGGTTCAATTCCCATGACTGGTTTGAGGTTACCATGAAGGACTCTCCTTTTAAAACTCTTCCCTTGCCTGAGGTTAAATCACTACCAGTCACTTCTCTTTAATAAGAGAGCAGCCCATATAGTCTGGTACGATAATGGTGACACAACAAACATTTTGCCCCTCCCTTGGCAACCAAGAATCTAACTCTGCCTTAAAAAGATTTTGTATCTACTGCCTTTTGAGGAAGGAAAGTTCAAAGACTCACAACCCTCTGAAACATTTTTCCTCCTCTGTCTTAAATAGGTAACCTTTTATTTTACATCATGGCCCCTCGTCCTATATTCTCTTGCAAGAGGAAACATCCTTTCAACATCCACTTGGTCAAGTTGTCCTCAAAAGAATTTGAGATGTTTGAACTAAGTCACCTTTGACTTTTCTAAACCCCAGGAGAATACAGGTTTTAATCTGTTTCGCCTTCCTCATAAGGCAATGTGCTCTTTCTTAATATCTGTAAGTTACTCTGTCAAAAAGATAGTCTAGCCAGCACCCTTCCTTGGAATGTCATGTCTTTGGGATCACCCAAGGCTGGAAAATTCAGTGTGTATTTTTTAAAATTTAAATCTCTTTTATCATTTGCTCACCCGTAGCATGTTTCATCAAAGGCAACTTCCACGTTGCATGAGAACACAGGAAACAAACTGTACTTATCTCCAATATGTCATAACACTGTGCAATCATTTTAATTGTCCAATAAAACTTATTAATTGATCTGTTTCTTCTTTGACTGATTAAATCAGGCCAGGTCCTCAATCAGGGTGCAACTAACATTATTTCAGACAAGACTGATGATCCAAAGTCCCCGACCATGTACTTCGATCCTGTGTAGACCAGTTGGTGGAGGTATTCACTGACATCTTCAAACTCTCCCTCCTACAAGCCAAAGTCCTCACCTGCTTCAAGAAGACCACCATCATCCCAATATCAAAAAAAGCACATGCAACATGGTTAAATGACTACTGCCAGCAGCTCTGAGCTGAAAATCATATAGTGCTTTGAGAGGCTGGTCATGGTCCACATCAACTGTTGCCTCCCAGCCTACCTCGAACCCCTGCAGTTTGCCTACTGATATAACAGGTCCACACCAAATGCCATTTCCCTCTCCAGACTGATCTTGAAACTCTGAGACCTAGGTACACCCTCTGCAACTGGATCCTTAGCTTCCTGACCCACAGACCGTAATCAATGAAGATAGACAACTCCTCAATGATAACTCTCAACACTGGAGCCCCTCAAGGATGTTTTCTCAGCCCCCTACTGCACTCCCTGTATACCCATGACTGTGTTGCCAAATTCCGAATGACTGCCATCTACAAGTTTGCTGATGTCACTATCGTGATAGGATGGATATCAAACAACGATGAGTCAGGACACAGAAAGGAGAAAGAGAGCTTGGTATTAGATTCCCTACAGCGTGGAAACAGGCCCTTCGGCCCAACTAGTCCACACCGACCCTCTGAAGAGTAACCCACCCAGACCCATTTCCCCTCTGACTAATGCACCCAACCCATGCAATTTAGCATGGCCAATTCACCTGACCTGCACATCTTTGGACTGTGGGAGGAAACCAGAGCACCCGGAGGAAACCCACACAGACACGGGGAGAATGTGCAAACTCCTTGACAGTCACCCAAGGCTAGAATCAAACCTGAGACCCGGGTATTGTGAGACAGCACTGCTAACCACTGAGCCACCGTGCCATTTCATTGTGGTGCAATGAAAACAACCTCTCTGTCAATGTTAGCAAAACAAAAGAACTGATCATTAACTTCAGGAAGAAGGAGGAGGATACGCCGCCATGTACATCTACGGTACGGAGGTTGAGAGAATCAAGTTCCGAGGAGTGTCGATAACCGACAACCTGTCCTGGACTTATCATGCAGATGCAATGGTCAAGAAGGCAAAACAACACCTCTTCTTCCTCAGGGCACTTAGGAAATTCAGCATGTCCATAAGGACCCTTAACAACTTTTACAGATGCACCAAGGAGAGCATACAATCCGGGTGCATAATGGCCTGGTACGGCAGCTGCTCTGCCCAGGACTGTAAAAGAATTACAAGAGGTTGTGTGCACAGCCCAGACCATCACAGGAGCCAACTTTCCATCCATGGACTCCATTTACATTTCTCGTTGCCGCGGAAAAGCTGCCATCATCGAAGTTCCCTCACACCCCAGTTAGGCTCTCTACAATCTCTTATATCAGGCAGAAGATCAGAATGTCGAACACATTCACCAACAGGTCCAAGAACACAGTCTTTTCTGCTGTTTTTAGACTGATGAATGGACTCTCTAACTTCAAATAATGTTGATCTTGCTTCATGCACCTCTTGTACAGTATAACTTTATGCCTCACTCTGTCTAAGTAGCCTATGATCTGTATTTCGTTACTTGCTATGATCTGCCTGTACTGCTTACAACAAAGCTTTCCACTATACTTAGGGGCACATGACAACAATAAATTAAAACAAACTTAAATACCCAAAAGTCTGACTTCCAATAGTAAATCCTCTTTAATTTATCTATATCAGTTTATTCAATTTCCATCAACTCTCTAAAGAAAATCATCATCAAGAAGGTTACCTCAGATTACAACAGAATCTTGATCAGATGGGCCAATGGGCTGAGGAGTGGCAGATGGAGTTTAGTTTAGATAAATTTGAGGTGCTGCATTTTTGGAAAGCAAATCAGAGCAGGATTTATACACTTAATGGTAAAGTCTTAGAGAACATTGCTGAACAAAGAGACCTTGGAGCACATGTCCATAACTCCTCGAAAGTAGAGTCACAGGTAGGTAGGATAGTGAAGTCAACGTTTGGTCAGAGCATTGAGTACAGTAGTTGGGAGGTCATGTTGCAGCTGTGCAGGACATTGGTTAGGCCACTGTTGGAATATTGTGTGCAATTTTGATATCTTTCCTATTGGAAAGATGTTGTGAAACTTGAAAGGGTTCAGAAAAGATTTACAAGGATGTTGCCAAGGTTGGAGGACTTGAGCTATAGGGAGAGGCTGAATAGACTGGGGCTGTTTTCCCTGGAGTGTCGGAAGCTGAGGGGTGACCTCAGAGGTTTATAAGATCATGAGGGGAATGGATAGGATAAATAGGCAAAATCTCTTCCCTGGGGTGGGGGAGTTCAGAACTAGATGGCATTGGTTTAAGGTGAGAGGCAAAAGATATAAAAGGGACCTAAAAGGCAAATCTTTCACACACAATGTGGTGCGTGTATGGAATGAGTTGCCAGAGGAAGTTGTGGAGGCTGGCACAATTGCAACATTTAAAAGGAATCTGGATGGGTATATGAATAGGAAGGGTTTAGAGGTATATGGGCCAAGTGCTGGCAAATGGGACTAGATTAGATTGGGATATCTGGTCAGCATGGACTAGTTGGACCGAAGGATTTGTTTCCGTGCTGTAAAGCTCTATGACTCTATAATAGAATGCCCACTAATTTCTCTTTATACCAGTGGAATATTTTTAGGTCTGCTTTAAACTGAATGCAGCCTACTTTCAGCATGTTGGACCTAACTGAAAAATTATATTATTGCTGAAAAATAACATTTTGTCAAAGCTTTTAGTCTTCAACATATTAGGGCAATTCACAAGAATACCAATGAATTACAATCCCGGTTGATATTAACACTGAATAAGGGAATGAAACTTGGCTTGATAGATTATTAATTTTATATTTGTTATTTACTTACTATGGTGATGAATCATGAAACACTTTCACAAGAGGCTGCCAATGTACTTTTACCAAATACACAAAAAGGTTTATTACACATGTAAAGAAAAAATGCAAGAACTAGTTGAAACATCAGTGTTAAAAATATCGGAAATAAGGAATCATTATGCCTTCATAATCACCTAATCTACTTGTCATGCTGCCTTCAGGTTCATAGACGTGTACACCAAGATCCTTCTGATCCTCTGGACTTTCTAGAATCTTACTATTCAACTCCCTTGTCTTGTTAGTACTCCAAAAATGCATCACCTTACACTTTTGAACACAGAATTCCAGATGCTACTGTTAGTCCATCCTGTACTTTACAACTTTCCTTCTCATTATTTACTATACCACTAACTTGTGTTATCTGCAAATTTACTGAGTGTACCTCCTTCATTCATGTCTAGACTGTAATGTATACTACAAACAGCAAGGAATCCAGCACCAAAACCTGTGCTATACCACTGTATGCTGATTGAATAACACCCTCTCAGGCTGACTAAGCTTGGGGAACACCAAAGAATCCTAGTCATAGAATCATAGAGGTCATCAGCATGGAAGCAGGCTCTTTAGCTCAACTTGTCCACGCTGCTCATTTTTCACAATTGAACTAGTCCCATTTGCCAGCATTTGGTCCATATCCTTTTATACCTATCCCATCTATGTACCTGTCTAACTGGTTCTTAAACTACCTCTAGCAGGCTATTCCAGTTACTCACCACCCTCTATGTGAAAAAATTGTCCCTTTGGACCCTTTTGTATCTCAACCCTCTCACCTTAAAACTGTGCTCTCTAGCTTCAGGCTCCCCTACTATGGAGAAAACTGTAGGTTATCCATCTTATCTATGCCTCTCAGGATTTTACAGGCCTCTATGAAGTCACCCCTTAATCTCTTGTGTTCCAGTCTAAAAGAAAAGTCCCAGCCCATCCAACCCCTTCTTATAACTCAAACTTTCCAGTCTAGGTGGCATCCTAGTAAATCTTTTCTATACATTTTCTAGTTTAATAACATTCTTTTTATTGTAGTGTGACCAGAACTGCCCACAGTACTCCAAATGTGGCCTCACCTACATCTTGTACAGCTGCAACAAGTCATCCCAATTCCCATACTCAATGATCAGACTAATGAAAGCATGCATTCTGAAAACCTTGTCATTACCCTGTCTATCTCTGACTCCATTTCCAAGAAGCTATGAACCTGTACCCATAGATCTCATTGCTGTAAAACACTCCCCAGGACTCTACCAATGACTATGTAAATCCTGCCCAGGTTTGACCCACAAAAATGTGTTATGACACAGTGGTGAACCCCTCTTTAATTAAAATAAACATCCAGAAAAGCTCAATTTGTTAAAATGAGTGGCAGAATTCTCAATTTCCACTATTTAAAGAAAATATCATCAACTTATTTTACTCTTAAAGTGAATATTAAACAATAACTATTCACAACTCCTAAGCCCCACTTTCTCTTAACTGCTTATTATCTGCCTCCAACTCTATAACAATATACTGTTCCAATAAAACACTTACTCAAATTACATCAATTTAATTTCAAAACCACACAGCTGCTGTCATCTTCTGTGACTTCACTCTTTCTGAAGATCCCCCTGGGTTGTCTTTTTCATTTTTACTGCAAGTATGTTTCATATGAAAAGTTACTTTTGATAGAGTGTTTCCTAATTTCTTGAAGCAAGGTGTTAGCTCTCCATGCTGTTACTCTGCCCAATTTTCAAAAGGTCCACATTTTAAACCCAACCCCTCTATATCAGATCATCTCATTGGTTCAATGTTGGCAAAACAATAATTTCAAACTCGATTGGGTTTTAGTATCCAGGCACACAGTTTAGACTGATTGGTTACATTTGATTTGTTGTCAAAAGAGCAACCAAATCCCAACCAAAATTTCAAAGCCAAACGTTACACATTTTCAGTTTTCCAGTGCACTCTGGGACTAACAACTAGTCATATCACAGGTACTTACAATCTCTCAGTTCACAATAACATTCACTCTCTCTTAAAGGTACAGTACACACCTTCAACCTCATAAATATGCAACACCTTGCAGTTATCTAATTGAAACTGTATCGGTCATTCCTGAGCCCACTGACCTAGATGAACAAGAGCTTGCTGCATTCCCTGATAATGTTCTTCACTACCCATCTTGCCACCAAATTAATCCACAAATTTACTAATCACACCATCTAAATTCTTATCAAAATCATTTATATAAGTGATGAATAAGAGTGGACCCAGTTCCAATCACTATGCCACATCACTGGCCACAGCCTCTAGTCAGAAAAACAAAATACTAGCACCATCTGCTGTCTTCAACCATTGAGCCAATTTTGTATCCAGTTGGCTAGTTCTTCCTGCATCTCATGCGATTTAACATTACTGTTAAATGACAAATGTGGATTTGTTGGGCCAAATAACTTGTTTCCACACTATAGGGATTCTATGATTCTATGATACTCAACAACCTACCATGTGGTTGGCACCTTGTCAAAGGGCTTGCTAAAGTCCATGTAGACACTGTCTACTGCACCGCCCTCATCTACTTTCTTGGTCACCCCTTCATAAAACTAAATCAAATTTGTGAGACATGATTTCCCATGTACAAAGCCACACTGACTATCCCAAATGAGTTCTTGCTTGCCCAAATGCCTGTAGTTCCAGTCTCTCAAAATCCCCTCTAACAATTTACCATTACGCTCACTGGCCTGTAGTTCCCAGGCTTTACCCTGCCGCCTTTCCTAAATGATGGGACCTTGCTCCAATATTAGGCCACTTCACCTGTGGCTGTCGATTACACAAATATTTCCATAAGGGACCCGACAATTTCCTTCCTAGCTTCCACAAAGTCCTGGGATACACTTCATCAGGTCCAGAAATTTATCTACCTTCATATGTTTTAAGACTTGCAGCACTTCCTCTTCTGTAATGAAGACTCTCTTCAAGATGTAAATATTGATGTAAAATTTTCATTTAGGATCTCACTCATCTCTTGTGTATCTGGACATAGATGATCTTGTTGATTTTTAAGAGACCCTATTCTCTCCACAGCTACTCTGTTTCTCTTCATGTCCTTGTAGAATCTCTTTGGATTCTTCTTTATATTATCTGCCAAAGCCACCCTTTTAGCTCTCCTGATTTCTCTCGTAAATGAACTCCAACATCCTCTGTATTCCTCAAAGAATTCACTCGATCCCAGCTGCCTATACATATCATATTCCTCCTTCTTTTTCTTGACCAGAGTCTCAACAACTCTAGTCATATAGGGTTCTCTACAATTGAAAAATGTTGGCCCTGCACTCTCATTAACTCACTTTTGAAAGCCTCTCACTTACCAGATATCTCTTCATCTGCAAACAGCCTCCCTCAATCAACTTTTGAAAGCTCCCGCCAAGGGCAATCAAAATTGGCTTCGCTCCAATTTAGCCCAGTTGCAATACCGGCGCAGTTGTATCAGTGATTGTGGAAGGCTTTACCAAAATTTACTCTGGACTTCAACCCTTACGTTTTTTTAAGACCTCAGCCAGATTGAGAATCTATACAGATTAAGATACAACTTCAGTTCTGGTTCCTGCAAGAAGCAGTTGGTACAGTTACCACTGATTGTGGGAAATGGCTTGGGCTCAAGCTTGATGGGGCAAACTTGGTTGAGAAAGAGTCAATTTGACTGGTTCAACATTTTTCAATTAGAAAATGGCTGCCTGATTGAAGTCGCAATTAAATGTCAAAACCTCTCAGGGAGGTCTGGGGATTATCAAAAGGGCCAAGACTAGCTTAAATATTGACCAAGATTTAATTCCACAATTCTGCAAGGTTTATTAGCTTTATGTGCAAAAGAAAAAGGTAGTAATCAGGAGGCTGGAAAGCAAAGGTTGTACTGATAGTGAAGCCCAATAGGTCGATTTGCCTTTGTGGGGATTCCATATAAATGGTGAATCGCTTTTCACAATAATTGCCCAGTCCATTGCATAGAAGACTTATATGCAAAATTGGCTGGGTGGGTCTGTCTTTCACAAAACTGGACATGAGCTATGCAATTGCGCTTCAATGAGAATTCCGAGAAGTATGCTTACAATTAATACCCATAAGGATTTCTACCAATAAAAGGGTATTATCAGCAAGTGCCACTTTCCAGAAAGTGGTAGAGAATATTTTACAGGTCTACCCCATGTCACCAGTTACCCAGACGACATGTTAATAACATAAATGACCAATAAAAAGCATTGAGAGAACTTGGTCTCCAAGGTGAGGGTATGCCTGATGAGGGAAACATGTTTGATCCAGGTGACCTACTTGGGCCTCAGAGTCAACAAGACTAATAAACTGTACACATTTCCTTAATATTTGATCTCTCAAAGTGCAGCACCTCATACCTACCTGGATTAAACTCCATCTGCCATTTCCCTACTCATATCTGGAACTGATCTATGTCCCTCTGTATCCATTGACAACCTTCTACACTATCCACAACTTCACCGATCTTTGTGTCATCTGCAAACTTATTCATCCACTCATCTAAATTTTCATCCAAGTTATTTACATATATCACAAACAGCAGAGATCCTAGCATGGATCCCTGTGGAGCATCACTAGTCATCGATCTCCAGCATGAAAAGAATCCTTCCATCACTACCCTCTGCCTTTTATGGGCAAGCTACTTCTGAATCCATACAGATTTGCTGCCATGGATCCCATGCATCTTAAGCTTTTGGGTGAGCTTACCATGAGAAACCTTTTTGAAAGCCTTACTAAAGTCCATGTAGTAAACATCCACTCATTGATCACCTTTGTCACCTCCTTGAAATATTCAAAGTTGAAGAGTGTGGTAATGGAAAAGCATAGCAGCATCCGAGGAGCAGGAGAATCGGCATTTTGGCCAAAAGTCCTCACTTTCTCCTTGAAATATTGAATCAAGCTAATCGACCTGTCCTGCAAAAAAGCCATGCTGACTGTCCCTAATTAGGCCATGCATTTCCAAATACATGTAACTCTACCCCTAAGGGTTTCCTCCAATAGTTACCCGACCACCGATGTGAAACTCATCAGTCTATAGTTTCTGGATTATCCCAATTTCCTATCTTAAATAGAGGAACAACATTTGCTACTCGCCAGTCATCTAGAACCTCTCTTGTAGCTAGTGAGGATATAAAGATCTTGGTCAAAGCCTTTGCAATCTCCTCTCTTGCCTCTCTCAATAACCTGGAGTTGATACCATCAGGCTGTGGGGACACATCTACCTTAATGCCCTTCAAAGACCCAAGATAACTTCTTTCTTGATCTCAAAATGTCCTGGTGTTTCAGCATGCTCCACACTAATCTCATTATCCTCCATGTCCTTCTCCTGGGTGAAGGATATGGAGGATACTGAGTACTCACTTAGGATCTCGCCTACATCCTCAGCTGCGAAGCATGAACTCCCTCATTTATCCTTAAATGGTCCTACCTTCTCCTTAGTTATCCTCTTGTTTTTAATGTATCTGTGGAATGCCTTGGGATTCTCTTTAACCCCTACTTGCAAAGGACATATTATGGCCCCTTCTTGCTCTTCCAATTCCCTGCTTGAGTTATTTCCTACTTTCTTTATATTCTTTACGGGCCCTATCCAATTTTAGCTTTCTTTTCTCCTTTTGACTAAATTTACAAACTTCTTAAATCTCCAAGAGTCCCTGACCTTTCCATCCTTGTCCTTCCTCCTTATTGGTACATGTTGGTCCTGAACTCTCTTCGGCAGGTCTTTAAACAACTTCCACGTGTCAAATGTGAACTTGCCCGATAACAGCTCCTCCCAATTAACACTACCTAGCTCCTGCCTAATACTGACAGAATTTTCCCTCCCACAATGTAGTAAGTTTCCTAAAAAAGGAAGTAAGTGACAAAACCAAAAAGTAAAAAGCATACAATGTGGTGAAGATGTGGGAAGCCTTTAAAAATCAGCAGAGGGTAACTCAAAAAGCAAAAAGTTGGGGAGAGGATGAAACATGAGGGTAATTTTAAAAAATGGGGTGGCATGGTGGCTTAGTGGTTAGCACTGCTGCCTCACAGCACCAGGGTCCCAGGTTCGGTTTCCCGCCTCAAGCAACTGTCTGTGTGGAGTTTGCACGTTCTCCCTGTGTCTGCGTGGGTTTCCTCTGGGTGCTCCGCTTTCCTCCCACAGTCCAAAGATGTGCAGATCAGGTGAATTTGCCATGCTCAATTGTCTATAGTGAGATGGAAATGGGACTGGGTGGTTTACTCTTCAGAGGGTCGGTGTGGACTTGTTGAGCTGAAGGGCCTGTTTCCACACTGTAGGGAATCTAATCTAAAGATCCTAACTTATATTTTCAAAGAATCCCTACAGAGTAAAAACAAGCCATTTGGTCCAACAAGTCCACACCGACCCTCCACAGAGTATCCCACCAGACTCCTTCCCTATTACTCTATATTTATCCCCAACTAATGCACCTAACCTTCACATCCCTGAACACAATGGGCAATTTAGCATGGCCATTTCACCTAACCTGCACATCTGGATTGTGAGAGGAAACCGGAGCACCTGGAGAAAAACAGTGTAGAAACGGGAGAATGTGCAAACTCTACACAGACAGTCACCCGAGGGTGGAATTGAACCCAGGCCCCTGGCGCTGTGAGGCAGCAGTGCTAACCACAGAGCCACCGTGCCACCCATCTTTATTTGTAGCTATCTTGAAACAGAAGGAGTTGTGATCGCTGTAAACCTATGCCCTCCAGAACATATAGAACATAGAACATAGAACATTACAGTGCAGTACAGGTCCTTTGGCCCTCGATGTTGCGCCGACCTGTCATACCAATCTGAAGCCCATCTAACCTACACTATTCCATGTCTGTCCATATGCTTGGAAATGAGGACTTAAATGTACTTAAAGTTGGCGAATCTACTACCATTGCAGGCAAAGCATTCCATATCCTTACTACTCTCTGAGTAAAGAAACTTCCTCTGACATCTGTCCTATATCTATCACCCCTCAATTTAAAGCTATGCCCCCTCATGCTCACCGTCATCATTCTTGGAAAAAGGCTCTCCCTGTCCACCCTATCTAACCCTCTGATTATGTCTCTATTAAGTCACCTCTCAACCTTCTTCTCTCTAATGAAAACAGCCTCAAGTCCCTCAGCCCTTCCTCATAAGACTTACCCTCCATACCAGGCAACATCCCAGTAAATCTCCTCTGAACCCTTTCCAAAGCTTCCGTATCCTTCTTATAATGTGGTGACCAGAACTGCACACAACACTCCAAGTGCAGCCGCACTAGAGTCTTGTACAGCTGCAGCATAACCCCATGGTTCTTAGATTACTTAGATTACTTACTTAGATTACTTACAGTGTGGAAACAGGCCCTTCGGCCCAACAAGTCCACACCGCCCCGCCGAAGCGTAACCCACCCATACCCCTACATCTACATTTACCCCTTACCTAACACTATGGGCAATTTAGCATGGCCAATTCACCTGGCCTGCACATCTTTAGGACTGTGGGAGGAAACCGGAGCACCCGGAGTTCTGGAACTCAATCCCTCTGTTAATAAAAGGTAAAACACCGTATACCTTAAAACAATCCTGTCAACCTGGGTGGCAACTTTCAAGGATCTGTGCAGCTAAACACTGAGATCTCTCTGCTCATCTACACTACCAAAAATCTTACCATTAGCCCAGTACTTTGCATTCCAGTTACTCTGATCAAAGTGAATCACCTCACACTTGTCCGCATTAAATTCCATTTGCCACCTCTCAGCCCAGCTCTGCATCTTATCTAAGTCTCTCTGTAACCTACAACATCCTTCGTCACTATCCACAACTCCACTGACCTTATTGTCATCTGCAAATTTACTAACCCACCCTTCTAAGCCCTCATCCAGGTCATTTATAAAAATGACGAACAGCAGTGGACCCAACATCGATCGTTGCGGTACACCACTGGTAATTGGACTCCAGGATGAACATTTCCCATCAACCACCACCCTCTGTCTTCTTTCAGCAAACCAATTACTGATCCAAACTGCTATATCTCCCACAATCCCATTCTTCTGCATTTTGTACAACAGCCTACTGTGGGGAAACTTATCGAACACCTTGCTGAAATCCATATACACCACATCAACTGGTTTACTCTCATCTACCTGTTTGGTCACCTTCTCAAAGAACTCAATAAGGTTCGTGAGGCACCACCTACCCTTCACAAAACTGTGCTGACTATCCCTAATCAAATTATTCTTTTCTAGATGATTATAAATCCTATCTCTTATAACCTTTTCCAACACTGTACCAAGAACTGAAGTAAGGCTCACTGGTCTATAATTACCGGATTGTCTCTACTCCCCTTCTTGAACAGGGGAACCACATTTGCTATCCTCCAGTCTTCTGGCATTATTCCTGTACACAATGACAATTTAAAGATCAATGCCAAAGGCTCGGCAATCTCCTCCCTGGCTTCCCAGAGGATCCTAGGATAAATCCCATCCGGCCCAGGGGACTTATCTATTTTCACACTCTGCAGGATTTCTAACACCTCTTCCTTGTGAACCTCAATCCCACCTAGTATAGTAGCCTGTATCTCAGTATTCTCCTCGACCACATTGTCGTTTTCTAGAGTGAATACTGTCGAAAAATATTCATTTAGTGCTTCCCCTATCTCCTCTGACTCCACACACAACTTCCCACTACTATCCTTGATTGGCCCTAATCTTACTTTCGTCATTTTTTTATTCCTTAAATACCTATAGAAAGCCTTCGGGTTTACCCTGATCCTATCCGCCAACAACTTCTCATGTCTCCTTCTGGCTCTTCTGAGCTCTCTCTTTAGGTCTTTCCTGGCTACCTTGTAACCCTCAAGCGCCCTAACTGAGCCTTCACATCTCATCCTAACATAAGCCTTCTTCTTCCTCTTGACCAGAGATTCCACTTCCTTCGTAAACCACGGCTCGCACGCTCTACAGCTTCCTCCCTGCCTGACAGGTACCTACTTATCTAGGACGCACGGGAGCTTTTCCTTGAATAAGCTCCACATTTCTAATGTGCCCATCCCCTGCAGTTTCCTTCCCCATCCTATGCTTCCTAAATCTTGCCTAATCACATGCCTTTCCCCCCAGCTGTAACTCTTACCCAGTGGTATGCCCCTATCCCTTTCTATCACTAAAGTAAACGTAACAGAATTGTGATCGCTATCACCAAAGTGCTCACCTACTTCCAAGTCTAACACCTGGCCAGGCTCATTACCCAGTACCAAATCTAATGTGGCTTCGCCCCTTGTTGGCCTGTCTACATACTGTGTCAGGAAGCCCTCCTGCACACACTGGACAAAAACTGACCCATCTATAGTACTCGTACTATAGTGTTCTCAGCAAATATTTGGAAAGTTGAAGGCCCCCATGACAACTACACTGTCTCTCTCAGTCCTATCGAGGATCATCCTTGCTATCCTTTCCTCTACATCTCTGGAACTATTTGGAGACCTATAGAAAACTCCCAACAGGGTGAACTCTCCTTTCCTGTTTCTAACTTCAGTTGATGAGTCCCCAAGCATCCTTTCTGCAACTGTAATACTGTCCTTGACCAACAATACCACACCTCCCCCTCTTTTACCATCTTCTCTGTTCTTGCTGAAACATCTACATCCTGTCCCTGCTTTAACCATGTCTCCGAAATGGCTACAACATCTAGTTCTGTACTCCCCCAGGGAAAATACTTTGTCTATTTACTCTATCCATAATTTTGTAAACCTCTATCAGGTCATCCCTCAGCCTCTGACAGTCCAGGGAAAACAGCCCCAGCCTGTTCAGCCTCTCCTTATAGCTCAAATCCTCCAACCCTGGCAACATCCTTGTAAATCTTTTCTGAACCCTTTCAAGTTTCACAACATCTTTCTGATGGGAAGAAGACCAGAATTGCACGCAATATTCCAACAGTGGCCTCATCAATGTCCTGTATAGCCGCAACATGACTTCCCAACCCCTGTACTCAATACTCTGACTAATAAAGGAAAGCATACCAAACACTTTCTTCACTATCCTATCTACCCGCAGCTCCACTTTCAAGGAGCTATGAACCTGCACTCCAAGGTCTCTTTGTTCAGCAACACTCCCTAGGTACTGTCAAAATTGGCCTTTCTCCAATTTAGCACTTCAACTTTTAGATCTGGTCTATCCTTTTCCATCACCATCCAATTATGGTCGCTGGCCCCAAAGTGCTCCCCCACTGACAGCTCAGTCACCTGTCCTGCCTTATTTCCCAAGAATAGGTCAAGTTTTGTAACTTCCCTCGTAGTTGCATCCACATACTGAAACAGAAATTGTTCTTGTGCACACTTAACAAATTCCTCTCCATCTAAACCCTTAACACTATGGCAGTCCCAGTCTATGTTTGGAGAGTTAAAATCCCCTAACATAACCAACGTATTATTCTTACAGATAGCTGAGCTCTCCTTACAAATTTGTTTCTCAATTTCCCTCTGACTATTAGGGGGTCTAAAATACAATCCCTATAAGGTGATCATCCCTTTCTTATTTCTCAGTTCCAGTCGCGAATTATGCTGAACATTGTGCAATTGTCGATGGACATTCCCACTTCTGACCTTATGACAGAGAGAAAGTCATTGATGAAGCAGCTGAAGTGGCAAAGCAGATGCCTTTTGCCAACCCCACAATGGCAGATATCCGACCGATGGTGCTACCACTGGAAGAATCCATTCTGGTTTTAAACCTTCTGGACACCTTGCCATCACTGCTGACAATATCTGACTGTGGACACAAAATGATCCCGTCCTAGTAAAATTAAAACAGTTGGTGATGAAAGGGGGTAACAAAAGTGTGATCACAACAAGAACTGATACCTTTCTGGACATGTCAAGACCAGATCAATATAGAAGATAGCATATTATTATAGGGAGCAAGAATGATTGACCTGAGCAAAGATCACTGCCAGATACTGGTTGTACTCCACTAAGGTCATTCAAAATGAAGCTGTTGGTGAGACGTTACATCTGGTGGTCAGATTGGATGGTGACATAGCTGCATTGGTAGGGCAATGCCTAGACTGCCAGCAAAGAAACTCTGCACTCGGTTACACATTGATTCGGCCAGTCCTTTCACGGGGTGTAGGTTTATGTGGATGCCTATTCAAAGTGGCTGAACTAATTCATCAAACACGGAGACAATGACTGAAACATTGTGAACGTCGTTTGCAATACACGGATTCCTGAAGGTTTTGGTCACAGACAACAGGCTATCATTTACCAGCAGGGACTGCAAGTATTTCCTGAAATTGAATGACAATCAACATGTAAGGACAGCTCCCTACCATCCATTGCCCAATGGTCTGATGGGAAGAGCAGTCAAAACTTTGAAGGCAGACTTAAAGAAACAGCCTATGACTTACTAGATCCCAAACTGTCCCTGGTCCTGTTTGATTGTAGGGCCACCATTATATACCTACAGGTACAGCTCCAGCAGAGTTGCTAATGGGGAGAAGACTCCGCATCCGGTTAAACCCGATCTGATCTGATCTGATCAATTTTATCACAGACTGGGTGTATTACGTTATAGGCTGCACCTGCTAGATTTGTGAATTTTAGATACTGTTGGACTTCTTAGATCATTTAGCTTCAGATAGAGTTTATTTTCTTCATTCTTTCACAGGCTATGGGCACCACTGTGAAGCACAGTATTTATTGCCCATTCCTAACTGCCGTTAAACTGAATTGCTATGTCAGAGGGCAGTTAAGAGTCAACTATATCACTCTGGGTCTATAGACACATGTAGGTAGACCAAGCAAGGATGGCAATTTCCTTCTCTAAAGAACATCAGTGAAGCCAGATGGGTGTTTATGACAATCTGTGATCTTATATGTGAGATTAGCCCTTTAACATTCCAGATTTATTATTCAGGGAGGAAGTGAGGACTGCAAATGCTGGAGATCAGAGCTGAAAATGTGTTGCTGGAAAAGCGCAGCAGGTCAGGCAGCATCCAAGGAGCAGGAGAATTGATGTTTCGGGCATCAGCCCTTCTTCAGGAATGAGGAAAGTGTGCCCAGCAGGCTAAGATAAAAGGTAGGGAGGAGGGGCTTGGGGGAGGGGCATTGGAAATACGATAGGTGGAAGAAGGTTAAGGTGAGGGGGATAGGCCAGAGACAACTTAATTCCACCAGCTGCTGTGGCAGGATTTTAACCCATGTCTCTACAACTTTAGCCTGTGCTTCTGGATTACTAGTCTGGTGACATTGCAACTAAGCCATCATTTCCCAACTCGCATGAATCTGGGACTGGCAGGCAGATGTGCTATGACAAACATTACTTTAACCTGACTCAACCTTTCTTTCTTTCATAGATTGTACACCTATCAGGGCATTATCCCTAATATCTCTATGTGCTACAGCTTGACAGATGGGTCATGAATATGCATAGATTCCAACGTTCAATCTTTCCCTAGTCTCTATGGCCTTGACCAGCCTCTCACTTTCCGTCCATCTGATCATGCAATTTAGGACACACTTGCCCTTCCATCTAGCTCAAATATGTTGCGTGCCCAGTCACATTTAGCTATTCTTATACACTCTCACATCTCTGGCCAAATTTCTTTTCTCCTGTGCTCGAGGCACTGCTAGTCAAACTCCAGTTTTTCTCCACTGTCTCTCCAGCCACTTACAGTTTTACAATCGGGTTGGAAATTTCGTTCAATCCCTGTTTGAGCTCACTGTAGTGAGAGGCCTGTTTAATAAAATGTGTGGTACATTCCAGATCGCTGTCAGCTCAGAGGAAGCTTTGATGCAAACAATTCTGCTCTCTCTACATATTCAGCCTGACCTGTCGAGTATTGACCACACGTTTTATTCTTTTTACAGATTTGCAACACGTATAATGTATTAGTTTTTTTCAACACGCTTACATCTTGCAGCACCATTTGAAACGTCTTGAAATATGTTTGGTGTAAGGCTTCATCCTGAATTCTCTGGTTTCTCAGTGCACTCAATCTAGCTTCAATTCTGCTCAAGTAACAACTGCTTTGATGTGGTGATGGCTGCAGCCATTGGGCAGAACCAATTTGGGTTTATTTGTGAAGACTACATTTACTATAAGCTGTATATGCAACAGGGAGCTGGGTTGCTCCAGAAATAGCTACATGCTCCAAATTGCCTTAAAGATCTTCTAGTGAAGCCTCTAATCTGATAGCATTACTCTGTGTTTAGGGTTGGGTTGGTCTGGTCAAGATTACGTATCTTTGGTCAGCAAGGAATGTAGCATCTGTTTCTCCTTCTCATTTACTGTAGTCGCTTCCACTATATGACAAGGTTTTTGGTTCCCTGGCACTGTGAAGTTTGTAATTAGTTCTGGCCCAGCCCCTGTTCCTATATAATCTCCCAATATAGTCAGATTCCATCAGTTCCAAAGCTTTACTGCAGCTCTCCTCCTACATGTGCTCAAATCATCGATTTCTTGTTCTTGTTCTCTATTTTACTTTAAACAAAGCTCCCTGAATTAGTATTGTCCTTGATTTTTTTTTGGTTCCTGTGGCACTTTTATTCCTTTAGTTAAATTCTGTTGTAGTCTTCCTTTCCTTTTTGTGTCTCTATTGCTTGTACCTCCAAATATCTATCAGTCAGAATGTCTATTGCCAGTATAGCAACAGAGTTTATCTTATCTGACTCTCTAATCCGGGAACCAAAGGATTCAAGAGCCAAGGGCTTACGCTTAGAACTGGCCACAGATCGAATGATTAAATTTATCTCCGTGGGACTCCCTCTTCTCCTGGTCTCAGCTGCACTGGCAAAAGAAATCTCTCTCAGTGAGTTTTATTATTCTCAGTTTCATTTGCTTTAAAATTGATCACTGAATGGTTAAGAATTTGAAGATTAATTATTTAGCTAACAGATCATTAATGCATTACAGATAGTTTATGCTTTCTGAATAATGGTTAGTTAAGAACTGATTCTGATTATTTAATACATTGTTAATGATCCATGAACAATTAGATAATGCATAGTTGATGGTTAGTTTATGCTAGGTTAATATTTATGCATGCTGAATAATATCTAATAATCAGAACATGTTTTTCAATAGCCAATTTAATGTAAAATGGGGAAGTAGGATTGTCAGAACAAGAGTAGGCAATTTGTACATATCGTGCAGTGGGTAGCATCTCCACTTCTCAACTAAAAGGTCCGGGCTTGAGTATTATTCCAGGATTTGATGTTAAGGAAGGTATGTTAATAAAGTGGCTAAACACATTTATTAGTAACCCGTAAATCCTTCCAATCTGCCAAAGGCAAATGGTATTGCGAAGAGTTTTCTGATCAGCACAACTCTGTGGTAGCTGCAGCACAATAGCTGACCCCCTCTCAAATTAAACAACTCCATTTGCAGATTCTTAGCACGGGCTACAGGATGTAGCAAGCTCACTCCAAAGATCTGCCGGGAAGAGAGACAGAGAGGAAATTTAGTCTACTTAGACTTTATTCTACCTGTTGAAACAATTATTATGACAGCATTTAATTTGTGCGTAATTGTGTATTATGCAATTCCAACTTTATTTTGAGCTGTCTCCTGATTCAAACAGGGGCCTATCAACCCTGAAGCCTGTTTATTCCATTTTATTCCATTTTCTTTGTTCTACATTATTGAAAATAATGAAAATCTATCTCAGTCCTGGATGTTTCAATTGACTCTAGCCCTGCAGAGGAAGAGAATTCTAGATTTCGACTATGCTTCATGCAACAATATTTTGGTTTCATTTAACCGAATTTTAATAATTTGTCCTTTAGTTCTGGAGCCCAGCACACCAGGAAATAATGTTCTTACCAAATTCCTCTACTGTTGTAAATACCTCAAGTATTATTCCTACACCTGCAACCTTCTGTACTCAAGAGATTACAGATCACATCAGAATAAAACCTTTGTGCATAAACATTATACAGCTGCTGATACCTGCCTTCTCAGGTACAGCGCCTAGACTAAACACAGTATGATCATTCTTCATTTCTGAATTCTAAGTTCCATGAGTTAACATCCAGCATTCCACTAGTCTTTCTGATTAACTCCTTAGAAGTAACATATAAAATAGATACAAGACTGTTCTGCCATCTAATATTATCGCAGCTAATCTTTTACACCAATTCAATAACATGTTCCCACCACATCTGCATATCTCTTGATTCTTATTAGACCCATAAATTTACTAATCCCCGTCTTGAATACATTAATGACTAAGCAATCACAATTTTTTTAGTGTTGTGAATTTCAAAGATTTATAATCATCCAAGAGAAGCAATTTCTTTTCATCCCCTTTCCTTGGAATGACCTCTATATTAATTGGGGAAACATTTTGCAAAAGATGTTGATGTGAGATGTGAAAACTTTTCAAAATTCTGCATCTGTGCCTGCTGATTGGAAGATTGCCAGCACGGATTTGTGAAGGGTAGGTCTTGCCTTACAAGTCTTATTGAATTCTTCGAGGAGGTGACCAAGCATGTGGATGAGGGTAGAGCAGTGGATGTAGTGTACATGGATTTTAGTAAGGTTCCCCATGGTAGGCTTATGCGGAAAGTCAGGAGGCATGGGATAGAGGGAAATTTGGCCAATTGGATAGAAAACTGGCTAACCGGTCGAAGTCAGAGAGTGGTGGTAGATGGTAAATATTCAGCATGGAGTCCAGTTACCAGTGGAGTTCCGCAGGGATCAGTTCTGGGTCCTCTGCTGTTTGTAATTTTTATTAATGACTTAGATGAGGGAGTCGAAGGGTGGGTCAGTAAATTTGCAGATGATACAAAGATAGGTGGAGTTGTGGACAGTGAGGAGGGCTGTTGTCGGCTGCAGAGGGACTTAGATATGATGCAGAGCTGGGCTGAGGAGTGGCAGATGGAGTTCAACCCTGCCAAGTGTGAGGTTGTCCATTTTGGAAGAACAAATAAGAATGCGGAATACAGGGTTAATGGTAGGGTTCTTGGTCAGGTGGAGGAACAGAGGGATCTTGGGGTCTATGTACATAGATCTTTGAAGGTTGCCACTCAGGTGGATAGAGTTTGTAAGAAGGCCTATGGAGTATTATCGTTCATTAGCAGAGGGATTGAATTCAAGAGTCGTGAAGTGATGTTGCAGCTGTACAGGACTTTGGTTAGGCCACATTTGGAGTACTGTGTGCAGTTCTGGTCGCCTCACTTTAGGAAAGATGTGGAAGCTTTGGAGAGGGTGCAGAGAAGATTTACCAGGATGTTGCCTGGAATGGAGAGTAGGTCGTACGAGGATAGGTTGAGAGTTCTCAGCCTTTTCTCGTTGGAACGGCAAAGGATGAGGGGCGACCTGATAGAGGTTTATAAGATGATCAGAGGAATAGATAGAGTAGACAGTCAGAAACTTTTTCCCCGGGTACAACAGAGTGTTACAAGGGGGCATAAATTTAAGGTGAAGGGTGGAAGGTATAGGGGAGATGTCAGGGGTGGGTTCTTTACCCAGAGAGTGGTGGGGGCATGGAATGCGCTGCCCGTGGGAGTGGTAGAGTCAGATTCATTGGCGACCTTTAAGCGGCATTTGGATAGGTACATGGATGGGTGCTTAATCTAGGATAGAAGTTCGGCACAACATCGTGGGCCGAAGGGCCTGTTCTGTGCTGTATTGTTCTATGTTCTATGTTCTATTGTGAATTTACACCTGCTGTTTAAAAAAGGAAGGGGTGAGAAAAGTGAACAACAAATCTGTTAGACTGAGACCTGTAATAAGGAAAATACCAGAATCTACTATAAAGAATGTGATTACTGAATATTTCAAAGATAATTCAACTCCCCCTCCCAATCTGCCGAGGACATGTAAGTCCTGGGCCTCCTTCACCGCCGCTCCCTCACCACCAGATGCCTGGAGGAAGAACACTTCAACCCCAGGGCATCAATGTGGGCTTCAACAGTTTCCTCATTTCCCCTTCCCCCACCTCGCCCCAGTTCCAAACTTCCAGCTCAGCACTGTCCCCATGACTTGTCCTACCTGCCACTCCACCCTCCACCCTCACCCCCTCCCCCACTCACCTATTGTACTCTATGCTACTTTCTCCCCACCCCCACCATTCTCTCATTTATCTCTCCACCCTTCAGGCACTCAACCGAAATCAACCGAAATGTCAATTTTATTGCTCCTCAGATGCTGCCTGAACTGCTACGCTTTTCCAGCACAACTCTAATCTAGACTCTGGTTTCCAGCATCTGCAGTAATTGTTTTTACCTTTCAAAGATAATTGTCTGACTGGGCAGAACCAACATGAATTTAGGAAGGTGAAATCATATTGACACTCTTTTGAGGATATTATAGCAGAATCGATAGAGGGTAACCAATGGATGCAGTCGACTGGGATTTTCAGAAGACATTAGATAAAGTTCCTCAGAAGATTATTAAACAGAATTCAGAAATATGGGACTGGGGGATATGTGCTATCATGATTAAAGAATTGGTTGACAGGCAGAAAACAAAGAAGAATAAATGGATCTTTCTTAGGTTGGCAGGTTGTTACCTGTGGGGTCCTGTAAGGATCTGCACTTGAGCCTCAGCTGGTCACAACTGAAATCAATGATTTGGAGGTGGAGGACAGCTGTGATTTTTCCAGCTTTGCGGATAATACAAAGTTGGTGGGAATGTTGTAAGGAAGGGGCAAAGCAGCTTCTCCTCAACTGAGTTCTGAGGAAGAGTCACTCGACCCGACACATTAACTCTGATTTCTCTTCGCAAATGCTGCCAGACCTGCTGAGCTTTACCAACAATTTCTGTTTTTGTCTCTGATTTACAGCATCCACAGTTCTTTTGGTTTTTATTCAGGAGGTTTAGATAGTTTGAGTGAATGAGTAAGGGCTTGGCAGATGGAAAAGAATGTGAATAAAAGTGAAGGTTTCCACGTTGGTAGGAGGAACTAGGGACAGACAATAAATGCTGGCCAACCAAAAAAGCCCACATCCCCAAGAGGGAATTACAACCAAAAACAAAGGCTCAGAGGATTCTAAATGCCCATTGCACAGGAGAAGGTGATAGTGAGCTGAGTTCTTGAACTGGTGCAGTCTTTTGGGGGCTGTTAGGGAGGGTGTCCCACATGTTTGATCTACTGACAGTGAAATAATGATAATATTGTTCCAAGTCAGCATGGTATGTGACTTGAAGGGGAATTTACAGGCAGTGGTGTTCTCATGCAGCTGCTACCCTTGTCCTTCTAGCTCCTGGGAATAATGGATTACAAAGGTGCTGTAAAGGAACCTTGGTGAGTTGCTGAGTGCATCTTCTGGTAGTACACATTACTGTCACTGTACATCAGAGGTGAAGGGAGTGAATGTTTAACGTACCATTCTTAATGATCTTTCCTTTATCAATGAACGTTAGTAATATCCCTCTCATTGTCTGCTGTTACATCTCTGTTATCCTGCCATTCTAAGCTAGTTCCATTATTCACTCATCTCTGTCCACATATCCTTTTATTTATCAAGGTTAAAACACTAGTTTCTGACTCACACTTCCCATCTCAAAACTGAATGTGAAATTCTACGATGTTATGAACACTGTCACCTACATAATGAGATTGCTGATTAAGGCTGTCACACTGCACATCACTAGCCCAAGACTTTTTCCCAGGGTGGAAATGGCTATCATAGGGGGCATAATTGGAGGAAGGTTTAGGGGAGATGTCAGAGGTTGGTTCTTTACACAGAGAGTGGTGGGTGCATGGAATGCACTGCCAGCAGTGGTAGTAGAGTCAAATACATTAGGGATATTAAAGCGACTCTTGGATATGCAGATTGAATAGTACAATGAAGTGTATGTAGGTTAGTCTAATCTTAGAATAGGATAAAAAGCAGGCACAACATCGAGTGCCAAAGGGCCTGTAATATGCTGTCTGGTTCTATGTTCTTGTCTAAAATAGCCCCTCCCTGGTTCGTTTGCTTGCATAATGCTCTAAAGAATTGTTTGAATTCATTATGTGAACTCACTTTCCAGGCTACCTTTGTCAATCAGATCTGCCCAAACTATCTTTAATCTAAAAAGATTAGTCAACCATGATCATTTCATACCCTTTTTCATTCCCTTTTTATTTCTTCCTGTATATTCTGGCAAAATGTAATTACTTTCAGGTAGCCTATGAACTACTCCTTCTTACTTCCTCCCTCAAGTGACTTCCTTGCTATCTCACTGCTTATCTGTACCAAAGCAGATTCTACACCTTGTTCATTCAATGGCAGGTTAACACTCATTACTGGACTATCATTGATTAACAGAGCTTTCCCACCAACTATTCCTAACTTCCCATTATTCTGAAATATCAAATACCCCTCAATGTTCAGGTCTTGACTTTGATCACATATTCAGATTTAGATGATTTAACTCTACTTTTTTTAAAACCATTTTTATAATCCTATTTGCTGTGCATTCTTAGGCTTTGTGCCCCATTCATTCTGGCACCGTCTGCTTTATTCGATGTAAATCCCATATTTGATTTTAATTCCTGGCTGGGACACCAACATTAAGTCCATTTCTGGATACATCCCACTCCCAAATCCACTGTCTGCCTGGGGAGAAGTAATCACAGTCCTCAAACCTCACAGAGACAGACCTGCTACTTGGTCGGAGGACAGAATCCCATTTATACATGTCAATTGGCCATTAATAAACTATTATTTGACTGATGATGACGAATAAGATGCCTCCAGTATGGAAGAAGTTGTAACCTGGTATTCAAAGTAAGATGGAGAGAAGGTGTTTCCATTTCAGCAATGTTAAACAATTTTAAAATAAGAAATGGCCACAGCTGCAGGGCCTTAATTAAATAAATTAAATAAATAAATAAATGCCTCAGTAGGGCATCTTGTTGCAACAGTTTTCACCAAGACAATTTTGGCCAGATTGTGGAGGGGGCAGGCCATGGAGAGTTTACTTGGAACCTACCTACTAAATACTAAATCTGCTGCTAGAAGGGCGGTTAGCACTGTTGCCTCACAGCACCAGGGACCCGGGTTTAATTCCCACCTCAGGCAGTGGTCTCTGTGGAGTTTGCACATTCTCCCTGTGTCAGCATGGGTTTCCTCCAGGTGCTCCGGTTTCCTCCCACAGTCCAAAGATGTGCAAGTCAGGTGAATTGGCCATGCTAAATTGCCCATAGTGTCATGGGTACTTGAGTCAGGGGTAAATATAGGGTCGGGGAATGGGTCTGGTTGGGTTACACTTCGGAGAGTCGGTGTGGACTGGTTGGGCCAAAGGGCCTATTTCCATACTGTAGCGAATCTTAAAAAAAACACGCAGCTGTTCATGCTGGAAATTTTCAGATAATCTCTAGTTACTGGCCTTTACCTTATCTTAATTGGCTACATGTGCACAGGAACCCTGCCTGTGGAAAAATGGATCAGGGATGAGATGGCGCCTGTAACCCATCAATCTGGATAAAAGTACCTACCCACCCCCATTCCCCCCCACATTAGAAAATTGCATCCCTTGACTCACAAAAGGCTTGTTAAAAGTTTCAGCCTACATCTCAGTGGGAAAATATTTCTGCAAATTGTCCCTTCTGTTATATGCTTCAATTGTGGCTATTCCACAAGTTTCACAATTATTAAACACCAACAAGTACGCATATGCAGGAACACAATGTCACATCTGATGATTTAATTGGCTCTGTATCGACATGTGATAACAGTAATTTTATTGGGTACTTTAGTTTCTAACTGAGAAAGTGGGCCTATGTATAGAAGAGGTTGAGGGAGATGAGGTGCAGGAGAAGTCCTGACCCCTAGGTGAGGCCTTCCAGCTCTGAAAATGGCCCTCCATTGGTAATGCAGCAAGGTGGTGGCAGTGCTGCAGGCAAAGAAAAAGGAGTGACAGCTGAAAGGACCTGTTTCACAGACAGCCATGGGAAAGGATAACAACTTCTTCTGAAGAAGGGTGACTGGATTCAAATGTTAGCTCTGTTTTCTCTCCATAGATATTGCCAGACCTGCTAAGTTTCTCCAGCAATTTCTGTTTTTGTTAGTTACAATTTCGTCTGTCCCAGCCTTCAGCTTCACCACCTCAACCTGGCAACATTAGTGGTGTGTGTCCACATAGACATTTTCTGCAACCTTTCATAATGATATGATGTCACAGACCACACTTGTACTTGTGTAGAATCATCCATGACATGAGGTCATTGCTGCTTGACCAGTGCCTCTTGCTTGGCCTTAATTGCTCCTTGAGCTGAGCTATGTTACTTCAGAGGGCATTTGAGTCAATCACATTGCTCTGGACCTTGCATCACTTGCAGTTCACACCAAGTGGGGATTTCCCTAAGAGACATGAGTGAACCAGAATAGAACACTGACTTCAAATTTCAACATATGGGAATGGTAATGGGAATTGAATTCATATCTGGCTTAGTGTTGCTGGAAAAGCACAGCAGTTCAGGCAGCATCTGAGGAGCAGTAAAATCGACCTTCATCAGGAATACAGGCAGAGTGCCTGAAGGGTGGAGAGATAAATGACAGGAGGGTGGGGGAGGGGAGAATGTAGCATAGAGTACAATAGGTGAGTGGGGGTGGGGATGAAGGTGATAGGTCAGAGAGGAGGGTGGAGTGGATAGGTGGAAAAGAAGATAGGCAGGTAGAACAAGTCATGAGGACAGTGCTGAGCTGGAAGTTTGGAACTGGGGTGAGGTGGGGGAAGGAGAAATGAGGAAACTGTTGAAGTCCACATTGATGCCCTGGGGTTGAAGTGTTCCGAGGTGGAAAATGAGGCGTTCTTCCTCCAGATGTCGGGTGGTGAGGGAGCGGCGGTGAAGGAGGCCCAGGACCTTCATGTCCTCTGCAGAGTGGGAAGGGGAGTTGAAATGCTGGGCCACAGGGCGGTGTGGTTGATTGGTGCGGGTGTCACGGAGATGTTCCCTAAAGCACTCTGCTCAGAGGCGTCCAGTCTCCCCAATGTAGAGGAGACCGCATTGGGAGCAACGGATGCAATAAATGACATTGGTGGATGTGGAAGGCTCCTTTAGGGCCTTGGATGGAGGTGATGGAGGAGGTGTGGGCACAGGTTTTGCAATTCCTGCGGTGGCAGGGGAAGGTGTCAGGACGGGAGGGTGGGTTGTAGGGGGCGTGGACCCGACCAGATAGTCATGGAGGGAACGGTCTTTGCAGAAGACGGAAATGGGTGGGGTCCGTTTGGAAGTGGCGGAAATGTCGGCGGATGATTTGGTTTATGCGAAGGTTGGTAGGGTGGAAGGTGAGCACCAGGGGCGTTCTGTCCTTGTTACGGTTGGAGGAGTGGGGTCTGAGGGGGGGAGGTGCGGGATGTGGA
This sequence comes from Chiloscyllium punctatum, assembly GCF_047496795.1. Lineage (NCBI taxonomy): Eukaryota > Metazoa > Chordata > Chondrichthyes > Orectolobiformes > Hemiscylliidae > Chiloscyllium > Chiloscyllium punctatum. Next base: position 51,398,227 of record NC_092761.1, on the reverse strand, counting down.
CGAGATGCGTTGGAGGGCATCTTTAACCACATGGGAAAGGAAATTGCGGTCTCTAAAGAAGGAGGCCGTCTGGTGTGTTCTGTGGTGGAACTGGTCCTCCTGGGAGCAGATACGGCGGAGGCAGAGAAATTGGCAATACAGGATGGCATTTTTGCAGGAGGTAGAGTGGGAAGAGGTGTAATCCAGGTAGCTGTGGAAGTCGGTGGGTTTGTAAAAACTGTTGGTGTCAAGTCGGTCGTCATTAATGGAGATGGAGAGGTCTAGGAAGGGGAGGACCCAGAAATTAACCTGGGCTTCTGGATTACTAGTTCAGTGACTACCACTGTGCTCCCATCTCCCCTTACAGATAATTACTTCATATAAAACCCAATGGAATTTGCATTTTCTAACAACATCCTGCCCTTGCCAATGCAATATGATACCTGAACGGAAAGGGTGACTGATCATAACTGATTAGTAATACACCATTTCTGGTCTTGTGTTTTGCTCTAAGCAGATTTGTGAAATGTTGGTCTGAAATAACTGCAAAAATCAGGAATCTTACAGCCAGATTCAGAAAGAAGAAATGCAAATGAAAATCATATTTTCACTGTCTACTTTTCAGAATCACAAATCACCTGTTTTCCTCCCAGTAACTTCTCGCTGAAACAGGCCACATATGTGGATTTGTACTGCTGGGAGACCCTCCTCCACCGTCATCTTCAAACAAGTGGCAGTATGCAGACATCACTCTGGATTCACAAGGTACTGAAAACTTGGGCTCAGTCATAATCCTTTACCAACACTACACGCAAAAATGAATTCGAACAGTACAACTTTGTAAATTGAGGGGTCATTTTGGCAAAAGGGTGAAAAACAAGTGCCAATTGATTGCTACCCTAATTAAACATGTCTGTTTGAAAGTCTGGATTTAATATGCAGTTTTCACTCTACTTAGAGAATGTCACGATTACATTTCGTTTAAAGATATTAAAAAAGATACCAACTGGCTTAGGACTCTCTCCTGCACTGAGCTCACCAAGTGCTTCCTTTGTCTGCTCTTCTCCCTTTTAAAACTGCTGTTGTTTTGACTTTTTTTTCCAAAGTTCCAAAACAATGCAACAGCATATAAAACAGTAATTGCTGCTCCTGGAATTCGAGGAAATCACCTCAAACACCTAAAATACCTCAAAAAAAGATATTTCTGGTCTCCTTCCTATCGCAAAGATGTTGTGAAACTTGAATGGGTTCAGAAAAGATTTACAAGGATGTTGCCAGGGTTGGAGGATTTGAGCTATACCGAGAGGCTGAACAGGCTGGGGCTGTTTTCCCTGGAGCGTCAGAGGCTGAGGGATGACCTTGTAGAAGTTTACAAAATTATGAGGGGCATGGATCGAATAAATAGACAAAGTCTTTTCCCTGGGGTCAGGGAGTCCAGAAGTAGAGGGCATAGGTTTAGGGTGAGAGGGGAAAGATATGAAAGAGTCCTAAGGGACAACCTTTTCACACAGAGGGCAGAATTAGTATGGAATGAGCTGCCAGAGGAAGTGGTGGAGGCTGGTACAATTGCAACATTTAAAAGGTATTTGGATGGGTATATGAATAGGAAGGGTTTGGAGGGATATGGGCCAAGTGCCAGCAGGTGAGACTAGATTGGGTTGGGATATCTGGTCGGCATGGACGGGTTGGACCGAAGGGTCTATTTTCATGCTGAACATCTCTATGACTCTATGACTCAAGTGCTGATTAGATGCAGTTCCCGTAACAGTAAATGGGGAGGTTCACCCAGGCATTTCTACTAAAGAAACACAGTGCTTTGGTTGACACTCAAAACTTTGAGAGAGAGGGTATCCATGCACATGCACAGGGACTGGGATCCTGTCACAAATGGACTAGAACAGGAAGGATGTCCTTTATCTCCAGCCTCACTCTCATGGAGCAGTTAGTACTCCAATTTTTTTCTGAAGATCATACCCTAGCAAGATACACATGGCCAAGAACAGTCTTTTTTCAGGCAATTCCTCTAAGGTAAAATAATATAGTATTCTTTCCCTTTGGGTGTAAATCCACAACAAAGTTTTGAAATAAAGGCTCAAGAAGTGTTGCATATTTCATGGTGAGCATTTAGTATGTTATGGCTTATGCAGAGAGACCTAAACTAGTTCTTGCCACATGACCAGTTGGTTCGACTCTGTGCACCTTCTGGCCTCACATTAGAACATAGAAAGCACAGTACAGGCCCTTTGGCCCTTGACATTGTGCTGATCTTTTATCCTATTCTAAGATTAAACTAACCTACATAACCTACTATCACCATGAGACTGTCCAAGAGTCACTTAAGTGTCCCTAATGTCTCTAACTCTACTACCACTGCTGGCAGTGCATTCCACTCACCCACCACTCTCTGTGTAAGGAACCTACCTCTGACATCTCCCCTAAATCTTCCTCCAATTACCTTAAAATGATGCCCCCTCATGATAGCCATTTTCACCATGGGAAAAGGTCTCTGGCTATCCACTCTATCTATGCCTCTCAACGTCTTGTCCACCTCTATCAAGTCACCTCTCACCCTCTTTTGCTCCAATGAGAAAAGCCCTACCTCCCTCAACCTTTCCTCCAGGCTAGGCAGCATCCTGGTAAATTTCTTCTGCACCCTTTCTAAAGCTTCCACATCCTTCTTATAATGAGGCAACCAGAACAGAACACAATTTTCCAAGTGTGTTCTAACCAGGGTTTTATAGAGCTGCAGCATAACCTCATGGCTTTTAAATTCAATCCCTATACTAATGAAAGCCAATGCTCCATACGCCCTCTTAACAACCCTATCAACTTGGGGGGCAATTTTGATGGATCTATGGACACAGACCCCAAGATCCCTCTGTTCCTCCACACTGCCAAGAATCCTATCATGTAATCTGCATTTAAATTTGACCTTCCAAAGTGAATCACTTCACACTTTTCTGGTTTGAGTTCCATCTGCCTCTTCTTAGCCCAGTTTTGCATCCTGTCAATGTCCCATTGCAACCTATGACAGCCCTCCACACTATCCACAACTCCACAAAACTTCGTGTCATCAGCAAACTTACTACCTCATCCTTCCACTTCCTCATCCAATTCATTTATAAAAATCACTAAGAGCATAGGTCCCAGAACCGATCCTTGCGGAAAACCACCAGTCACCAAACTCCAGGTTGAACACTTTCCATCTACTACCACCCTCTGTCTTCTATGGGCCAGTCAATTCTGTATCCAGGCAGCAAAGTATCCCTGTATCCCATCCCTCCTTACTTTCTGAATGAGCATGAGGAACATTATCAAATGCCTTGCTAAAATTCAAATACATCACATCCACTGCTCTACCTTCATCAATGTGTTTTGCCATATCCTCAAATAATTCAATAAGGCTTGTGAGGTATGACCTACCCCTCACAAAGCCAAGGTTGATGATTTCTAATCAAACTATGCTTTTCCAAGTAATCATAAATCATGTCTGTCAGAATCCTCTCCAATAATTTGCCCACCACTGAAGTAAAACTGATTAGTCTATAATTCCCAGAGTTATCCCTTCCCCTTTCTTGAACAAGGGAATAGCATTTGCCAGGGTAAAAACAATAACTGCAGATGCTGGAAACCAGATTCTGGATTAGTGGTGCTGGAAGAGCACATCAGTTCAGGCAGCATCCAAGGAGCAGTAAAATCAACGTTTCGGGCAAAAGCCCTTCATCAGGAATAAAGGCAGAGAGCGTGAAGCAAGGAGAGATAAGCTAGAGGAGGGTGGGGGTGGGGAGAAAGTAGCGTAGAGTACAATAGGTGAGTGGTGGATGGGACGAAGGTGATAGGTCGGGGATGGGGGGAGGGTGGAGTGGATAGATAGAAAAGAAGATAGGCAGGTAGGACAAGTCATGGGGACAGTGCTGAGCTGGAAGTTTGGAACTAGGGTGAGGTGGGGGAAGGGGAAATGAGGAAACTGTTGAAGTCCACATTGATGCACTGGGGTTGAAGTGTTCCGAGGCGGAAGATGAGGCTTCTTCCTCCAGGCATCTGGTGGTGAGGGAGCGGCGGTGAAGGAGGCCCAGGACCTCCATGTCCTCGGCAGAGTGGGAGAGGGAGTTGAAATGTTGGGCCATGGGGTGGTGTGGTTGATTGGTGCGGGTGTCCCGGAAATGTTCCCTAAAGCGCTCTGCTCAGAGGCGTCCAATCTCCCCAATGTAGAGGGGACCGCATCGGGAGCAACGGATACAATAAATGATATTAGTGGATGTGCAGGTAAAACTTTGATGGATGTATAAGGCTCCTTTAGGGCCTTGGATGGAGGTGAGGGAGGAGGTGTGGGCGCAGGTTTTGCAGTTCCTGCGGTGGCAGGGGAAGGTGCCAGGACGGGAGGGTGGGTTGTAGGGGGGGAGGCGTGGACCTGACCAGGTAGTCACGGAGGGAATGGTCTTTGCGGAAGAGAGAAAGGGTGGGGAGGGAAATATATCCCTGGTGGTGGGGTCTTTTTGGAGGTGGCAGAAATGTCGGCGGATGATTTGGTTTATGCGAAGGTTGGTAGGGTGAAAGGTGAGCACCAGGGGCGTTCTGTCCTTGTTACGGTTGGAGAGGTAGGGTCTGAGGGCGGAGGTGCAGGATGTGGACGAGATGCGTTGGAGGGCATCTTTTACCATGTTGGAAAGGAAATTGCGGTCTCTAAAGAAGGAGGCCATCCGGTGTGTTCTATGGTGGAACTGGTCCTCCTGGAAGCAGATACGGCAGAGGCGGAGGAATTGGGAATGCGGGATGGCATTTTTGCAAGAGGTAGGGTGGGAAGAGGTGAAATCCAGGTAGCGGTGGGAGTCGGTGGGTTTGTAAAAACTGTTGGTGTCAAGTCGGTCATCATTAATGGAGATGGAGAGGTCCAGGAAGGGGAGGGAGGTGTCAGAGATGGACCAGGTAAATTTAAGGTCAGGGTGGAATGTGTTGGTGAAGTTGATGAATTGCTCAACCTCCTCATGGGAGCACGAGGTGGCGCCAATGCAGTCATCAATGTAGAAGAGGAAGAGGTGGGGAGTGGTGCCGGTGTAATTACGGAAAATCGACTGTTCTACGTAGCCAACAAATAAACAGGCATAGCTGGAGCCCATACGTGTGCCCATGGCTACCCCTTTGGTCTGGAGGAAGTGGGAGGATTCAAAGGAGAAATTGTTAAGGGTGAGGACCAGTTTGGCCAAACGAATGAGAGTGTCGGTGGAAGGGTACTGTTGGGGACGTCTGGAGAGGAAAAAACGGAGGGCTTGGAGGCCCTGGTCATGAAGGATGGAGGTGTAGAGGGATTGGATATCCATGGTGAAGATAAGGCGTTGGGGGCCAGGGAAACGAAAGTCTTGGAGGAGGTGGAGGGCATGGGTGGTGTCTCGAATGTATGTGGGGAGTTCCTGGACTAGGGGGGATAGGACAGTGTCGAGGTAGGTAGAGATGAGTTCAGTGGGGCAGGAGCATGCTGAGACAATGGGTTGGCCAGGGTGGTCAGGCTTGTGGATCTTGGGAAGGCGGTAGAACCGTGCAGTACGGGGTTTCTGGACTGTAAGATTGGAAGCTGGGGATGGGAGATCTCCTGAGGTGATGATCTTCTGTATGGTCTGGGAGATGATGGTTTGGTGATGGGAGGTGTGGTCATGGTTGAGGGGGCGGTAGGAAGAGGTGTCCTCAAGTTGGCGTTTGGCTTCAGCGGTGCACCAGACTACAACTGCGTCCCCTTTATCTGCTGGTTTGATGGTGAGGTTGGGATTGGAGCAGAGGGATTGGAGGGCTGCAGGTTGTGAGGGTGAGAGGTTGGAGTGGGGGAGGGGTTAGACAGGTTGAGGCAGTTAATGTCCTGGCGGCAGTTGGAAATAAAGAGGTCGAGGGCAGGCAATAGGCCAGCACGTGGTGTCCAGGTGGATGCAGTATGTTGGAGGTGGGTGAAGGGGTCCTCGGTAAGGGGGCAGGAGTCCTGATTGTGAAAGTAAGCTCGGAGGCGGAGGCGACGGAAGAAGTGTTCGATGTCACGGCGTGTATTAAATTCATTGATGCGTGGACGGAGGGGGATGAAGGTGAGTCCTTTGCTGAGGACTGATTGTTCATCCTCAGTGAGGGGAAGGTCTGGAGGGATGGTGAAAGCTTGGCCGGGCTGGGAGCTGGGATCTGGTGTGGGTGTGGAGCTGGGAGTGGGGCTGGAGCCAGTAACTGGAGTGGGTGTGATGGTGGGGGGAATGGGGGTGGAGTCATGAGCAGGGGTGGTGTTCCCCTCAGGGTGCTGGGGGCCGGGAATGGTGACAGTGGGATCTGTGCGGGGCATGCCCACAGAATGCAGGTGAGTGGCGTTGGTGGGGGCGGAAGTGGTGGCAGACATGGCAGTAGGGGTGGCGGAAGTCACTGAGTGTGTGACATCAGCGATGATGTGATGGGCAGAAGTGATGTCACATGTGATGCATGAGGAATTGTGAGGGGTGGAAGTGGTTGGGGGAGTGGCCATGATGGGGGCGAAAGTGACATCATCAATCAGCGTGGCAGTGGCAGCTGCAGCAGCCGCATGGCTAATGGCATCCGAGCAGTTCCAGAGGCCGGGGGAATTGTCTGGAATGTTTGAGGAGCACTGGTTATGGAGGTGGGTAGATAAATGTTTGTTGTACTTACAGTTTTTGATGTTTGAGATGGAGTTGAAATACTGTGTGTTGTGAGTATGAATTCTCCTGAGGATGTAGTACAGAGTGGATCCTTTGCAATTCTGAGGGAGTGTGGCCCTCAGCTGAGGCAGGGCTGACTGTAGAGAGGTTAGGTGCCGGCGCATTGCTGCAAGCGTGGAGCGGAGGATCTTGAAGGAGAACTGTTTCTGGTGTTCAATTAATTTAATGTTCAATTCAATGAATTTAATACACGCCGTGACGTCGAACACTTCTTCTGTCTCCGCCTCCGAGCTTACTTTCACAATCAGGAATCCCGCCCACCTTCCGAGGACCCCTTCGCCCACCTCTAAAACACTGCATCTACCTGCCCTCGACCTCTTCGTTTCCAACTGCCACTGGGACATTAACTGCGTCAACCTGTCTAACCCCCTCCCCCATTCCAACCTCTCACCCTCACAACCTGCAGCCCTCCAATCCCTCTGCTCCAATCCCAATCTCAACATCAAATCAGCAGATAAAGGGGGCACAGTGGTAGTCTGGCGCACTGACCTCTACACCGCTGAAGCCAAATGCCAACTTGAGGACACCTCTTCCTACTGCCCCCTCGACCATGACCCCACCCCCCATCACCAAACCATCATCCCCCAGACCATACAGAACCTCATCACCTCAGGAGATCTCCCACCCACAGCTTCCAACCTCATAGTCCAGGAACCCTGCACTGTCCGGTTCTACCTCCTTCCCAAGATCCACAAGCCTGACAACCCTGGCCAACCCATTGTCTCAGCATGCTCCTGCCCCACTGAACCCATCTCTACCTACCTCGACACTGTCCTATCCCCCCTAATCCAGGAACTCCCTACATACGTTCAAGACACCACCCACGCCCTCCAAGACTTCCGTTTCCCCGGCCCCCAATGCCTCATCTTCACCATGGATATCCAATCCTTCTACACCTCCCTCCGCCATGACCAGGGCCTCCAAGCCCTCCGTTTTTCCCTCTCTCAACGTCCCCCAACAGTACCCTTCCACCGACACTCTCATTCGTTTGGCCGAACTGGTCCTCACCCTTAACAATTTCTCCTTCGAATCCTCCCACTTCCTCCAGACCAAAGGGGTAGCCATGGGCACACGAATGGGCCCCAGCTATGCCTGTCTCTTTGTTGGCTACGTAGAACAGCCGATCTTCTGTAATTACACCGGCACCACTCCCAACCTCTTCCTCCTCTACATTGATGACTGCATTGGCACCACCTCGTGCTCCCGCGAGGAGGTTGAGCAATTCATCAACTTCACCAACACATTCCACCCTGACCTTAATTTTACCTGGACCATCTCTGACACCTCGCTCCCCTTCCTGGACCTCTCCATCTCCATTAATGATGACCAACTTGACACCAACAGTTTTTACAAACCCACCGACTTCCACAGCTACCTGGATTACACCTCTTCCCACCCTACCTTCTGCAAAAATGCCATCCTGTATTGCCAATTCCTCTGCCTCCACCGTATCTGCTCCCAGGAGGACCAGTTCCATGACAGAACACACCAGATGGCCTCCTTCTTTAGAGACCACAATTTCCCTTCCCACATGGTTAAAGATGCCCTCCAACGCATCTCGTCCACATCCTGCACCTCTGCCCTCAGACTCTACTCCTCCAACCGTAACAAGGACAGAACGCCCCTGGTGCTCACCTTTCACCCTACCAACTTTTGCATAAACCAAATCATCCGCCGACATTTCTGCCACCTCCAAAAAGACCCCACCACCAGGGATATATTTCCCTTCCCACCCCTTTCCGCCTTTTGCAAAGACCATTCCCTCCGTGACTACCTGGTCATGTCCACGCCCCCCCCTACAACCCACCCTCCCATCCTGGCATTTTCCCCTGCCACCGCAGGAATTGTAAAACCTGCGCCCACACCTCCTCCCTCACCTCTATCCAAGGCCCTAACGGAGCCTTCCACATCCATCAAAGTTTTACCTGCACATCCACTAATCATTTATTGTATCCGTTGCTCCCGATGTGGTCTCCTGTACATTGGGGAGACTGGGCGCCTCCTAGCAGAGTTTTTTAGGGAACATCTCTGGGACACCTGCACCAATCAACCACACCGCCCTGTGGCCCAACATTTCAACTCCCCCTCCCACTCTGCCGAGGACATGGAGGTCCTGGGCCTCCTTCACCGCTGCTCCCTCACCACCAGACACCTGGAGGAAGAACGCCTCATCTTCCACCTCAGAACACTTCAACCCCAGGGCATCAATGTGGACTTCAACAGTTTCCTCATTTCCCCTTCCCCCACCTCACCCTAGTTTCAATCTTCCAGCTCAGCACTGTCCCCATGACTTGTCCTACCTGCCTATCTTCCTTTCCACCTATCCACACCACCCTCCCCCCGCCCTCGACCTATCACCTTCATCCCCTTCCCCACTCACCTATTGTACTCTATGCTACTTTCTCCCCACCCCACCCTCCTCTAGCTTATCTCTCCACGCTTCAGGCTCTCTGCCTTTATCCTGATGAAGGCAAAAGCCCGAAACGTTGATTTTACTGCTCCTCGGATTTTGCCTGAACTGCTGTGCTCTTCCAACACCACTAATCCTAAAATAGCATTTGCCACCCTCCAATCATCTGCTACTACTCCACTATACAGTGAGGGTGCTAAGATCATCGCCAAAAGCACAGCAAACACCTCCCTTGCTTCCTGTAGTAACCTTGGGTATATTCCGCCTGGCCCCGGAGACTTACATATCTTCATGTTTTTCCATATTTCCAGCACATCTACCTTCTTAACATCAACCCGTTCGAACATATCAGCCTGTTTCACACGTTCTCACCAACAAGGTCCCTCTCACTAGTGAATACTGAAGCAATGTATTCATTATGCCCCGCCCCAACCTCCTCAGACTCCAGGGACAAGTTCCCTCCACTATCCCTGATTGGCCCTACCCTCACTCTGGCCATCCTTTGTTCCTGCCCGAAGTGTAGAATGCCTTAGAGTTTTCCTTAATCCTGCTTGCCAAGGCTTTTTCATGCCTCCTTCAAACTCTCCTAAATCCAATCTTCAGTTCCTTCCTGGCTACTTTGTAACTCTCTAAAGCCCTTTCGAGGGGTCTTTCATGCCTTATCTCTTTGCGGTCCTCCTACCTCTATTTTTGCCCTGTCTACTTTTTCTCTTCCTTTCTGAAGCAGGGTCATTGGACCTGAAATGTTAACTCTGCTTTCTGTGCACAGATGCTGCCAGACCTGCTGAATTTTTTCAGCAATTTCAGTTTTTGTTCCTTCTCTTCCTTTATATTGATGCATCTCTTCCCCTCTCTCCACCAAGCCATGAGTTGCCTTCTCAGTACATTTTTATTTTATTTCTATTTTAGTTTCTAAAGGCTGTAATTGTAACTATCTGTGCAGCAACTCCAATTATGCATTCTGCTGCATAAGCTATCAATTTTGTAATCAAAGCCAATTAAAGCATATTTAATTGTCATATATCTAAAGAAAATCTGATACTGACATAGAGACTGCCTCTTCCCCTTCACCAACACTGGTCATTTGGTCATATGTTTCAGGTATTGCTATCCCTGGTTGGTCCCATCTTCGATGTTTTTATTGCTCAGGGACTTTCTAATTTGAGCCCTCATTTCAACAAACTTTCATGCTGTTTCTATAATGCTGTCATTGTCTACTAACATTGAAATGCAACCTGTTTTGCAGGTTGTCCTTGGTCGCTATCCTTGTAGCAGTCCAGTTCATTCCATAACCTTGTAGTTGGTCTTTTTCAAGGAGCCATCAATTTAATTTTGTAACCATTGATTATCTTTGCTTCCCACCATCTATAAAGGCAAAAATCACACAACACCAGGTTATAGTCCAACAGGTTTAATTGGAAGCACACTAGCTTTCGGAGCGACGCTCCTTCATCAGGTGGTAAAGGCTATAAAGGCAGTGACTTCCAGGTCAATGCCACTCCCTGTACAAATAAAGTTCTTCCTCACATGACCTCTGCATCACTTGCCCCAAACTTTAAAACCCCTACTCCTTGTGCCATAAGACATGGGAACAGCATTTTTATGTCCAATTTATCTAAATCTATCATGATCTTTTACACCTTTATTAAATCTCCCTGCAAACTTCTTTGGAACAATTTCTTTAACCCACCCAGGACTAAAGTCCAATTCCTGGAAGCATTCTGGTAAATCGACACTGCAACCTTTCAAGGACTTTCACATTTTTCAAAACTGTGATGCCTAACCAGAGTTTTATTAATGTTTTGCAGAATTTCCCTGTATTTGTACTCATGCCCCATCATTTTCAAAGATCTGTGCACATGCATCCCAAATTCTTGTGTCTTAGCAAATTATTTTGATTTGTAGCATAAGTTTTTATTGCCTCTCTCTAATTTTTCTGCCAAAATGCTTCACTTCATACTTCTCTGTAAAGATCATCAACTGTCTCCCCGTGCAGATCTATGTCTCCTCGTAGATGATTTGAATCATCCCCAATTTTTTTTAGTATTCATTCGCAGGACAATGGCATCACTGGTTGGTCCAGTATTTATTGCCCTCCCTGAGGGCAGTTAAGAGTCAACCATATTGCAATGAACCTGGTGTAACATGCAGTCCAGGTCCAGTTAAGGACAGCGGTTTCCATCCCTAAATGGCATTAGTGAACCAGATGGGTTTTTCCCAACAATCAACAATAGATTCATGGTCATCATTAGGCTCTTAGTTCTAGACTTCTTTTACTGAATTCAAATTCCACCATCTGTCCTGGCAGGATTCAAACCCGGATCCCCTGAACATTACCTCAATTGATGCTCAGTTGGTGCTCTGGAGTAAACCTCAGGATTAACAGTCCAGTGATATTACCACTAGGCCACTGACTCTCCTTTTTGCCATTTCTCCAAGTTTATTTTCATTGATAAACTTTGATTGTTTTTGTGTTCCAACATCCAAGTCAGTTATATCAAAAAAGCACTGGTCCCCCCATAAATCTTGGGGACACCACTGTCTACCATCTCCCAGGTTGAAAAACAACAATTTAGCACAACTCATTGTTTTCTGTCCTAAAGCCATTTTAAAAATTCAATTTGACTAACCTATGAGTCTCAATTTTGTTAATCAGGCTTTTTTATGTGGCGCCTTGTCAAACATTTTATTAAATTCCATTGCATTCATCCTACAACCTTCTGTTACTTATCAAAAACTAAATTAGATTAGTCAAGCATAATGATCCTGGCTCTCCTCAATTAACTCAGACTTCTCCAAGTGCCTTTCAGGGAATATGGCATTATTAATCCAGAGATCCCATTCCTAGAACCCAGGTTTAAATCCCAGCATAGCAGATGATGGAATTTAAATCAAAATCTGGAATTATGACTATAATGATGATCAGGAGATCATTGTCAGAAAACCCATCTGATTCACTAATGTCAATTGCCTCGTATAGCTGACTGTGACTGCACACACACAGCAGTGTGGAATTAGGGATGGGCAATACTAGCCTAGCCAATGATGCCTATAGCCTGTCAATAAAAAAACCTGATAATTCGTTCATCTTTCCCTTGATAATTAGTTAAGCTAGATCACTCACTATTGATATTAATCTAACAAAGCTGTAGTTAGTAGGAATGTCCTTACCCCTTTTCTCGATGGGAGTGTCACATTTACACTGACTGATCCACTGTAACTTAAGTAAGAGTGAAATATTATGTCAAGTCTTCCAGCGATCATATACCCCATTTCCTGGGATGGTAGCCATTTATGTCTATTGGCTTATGTTGATCTTTCAAGTGTATTGAACCCCTCAATTTTCACCCCTTCCATTTCCTCTACCATCTTCGTTTGTAATGTTATTTTGTCCTCTTTCTAAGTAAACACTGATTTTAAAAAAACATGCATTGAGTATTCTGATCTTACCTTGTGCATCTAAATACATCACCCTCTTTATCCCAAATCCCATTAGTGAAGTGATGGAAGGCATTGTCGAAAGTGCTATCAAGTGACACTTACTCAACAATAGTAATCACACGGCACTGAGTTTTACTCCAACAGGTTTATTTGAAACCGTAAGCTTTCAGAGCCCCTGCTCCTTTCTCAGGCAGTAACAAGAGAGAATACATCAGACACAGAATTTATGGGAAAAAAATCAAAGGGTCATACAACTTATGTGAGTGTATTGAACAAACTTAGATGGCTATTAAATCTTTAATAACTTAGAATGGAGGTGCAGGTTTCAATTGATTAATATGTATCCCTGCCCCAAGATAACTTCAGGTTTTCTCAGAATAAAGGTGATACCTTAGAGGTGCGAGGCCATGTTTCAAGGCTGTTTGCATTTCATCCTGGAGCCAGACCGGTTTAATTTCTAAATTTTCATTCTGGAGCCAGACTGGTTTTATTTCCAAAGTAGGAATTTAGATGAGCAGAGAGATCTCGGTGTCCATGTACATAGATCCCTGAAAGTTGCCACCAGGTTGATAGGGTTGTTAAGAAGGCACACAGCGTGTTAGCTTTTATTGGTAGAGTTTTGGAGTCATGAGGTCATGCTGCAGCTGTACAAAACTCTGGTGTGGCCGCACTTGGAGTATTGCATGCAGTTCTGGTCACCGTATTATAGGAAGGGTATGGAAGCTTTGGAAATGGTTCAGAGGAGATTTACTAGGATTTTGCTTGGGAGGAGTGAAGGTCTTATGAGGAAAGGCTGAGGGACTTGAGGCTGTTTTAATTAGAGAGAAGAAGGTTGAGAGATGACTTAATTGAGACATATAAGATAATCAGAGGGTTAGATAGGGTGGACAGGGAGAGCCTTTTTTCTCAGATGATGATGGCTATCACAGGGGGACATAGCTTTAAATTGAGGGGTGGTAGATATAGGACAGATGTCAGAGGTAGTTTCTTTACTCAGAGAGTAGTAGGCATGGAATGCCCTATCTGCTAAGTTGGTAGACTCGCCAACTTTAAGAGCATTTAAATGGTCGTTGGATAAACATATGGATGAAAATGGAATAGTGTAGGATAGATAGGCTTCAGATTGGTTTCACAGGTCAACACAACATTGAGAGCCATAGAACCTGTACTGCACCGTAATGTTCTATGTTCACATTGACTGACTGTCTACAGATTGTGCACTTTTTTGAACAAGGTAGAATGTATCTGCAAATTCAAATCTGAAAATGCAAATTCACCCCATACATTTATATGTGTGTGTTTCTGGTCAGTGGTAGCCAGGTATGTCTATTCGCTTATGTTGGTCTTTCAAGTGTATTCAACCCCTTAGTTTTCACCCCTTTCATTTCCTCTAACATCTTTGTTTGTAGTGTTATTTTGTCCTCTTCCTAAGTAAACATTGATAAAAAAAACACACATTAAGTATTCTGACCTTGTCTTGTGCATCTAAATACATCACCTTCTTTATCCCTAATCTTACCAGTGAAGTGATAGAAGGAATTGTTGAAAGTGCTACCAAGTGACACTTACTCAACAATAATAACCATACAACATCGGGTTTTAGTTCAACAGGTTTATTTGACGTTTCTGGTCAATGATAACCCCAGAATGTTGATAGTAGAGGGTTCAGTGATGGTAACACCATTAAATGTTAACGGTGGTGATTAGATTGTTTCTAATTGGTAATGGTCACATGCATTTGTGTGGCATAAACATTATTTGTCAATCCAAACCTGGATATTATCCAGAATTTGTTGCATTTGAACATGGACTGCTTCAGTATCTGAGAAATTGCAAATGGTGCTGAACTTTGTGCAATCATCACAGAACATCCCTACTTTTGACACTATGAAGGAGGAAAGTTAGTTGTTGATGCAGCTGAAGGTGGTTGGGATGAGGACATTATCCTGAGGAACTCCTGCAGAGATGCCTAGGAGCTGAGATGACCTATCTTCAACAATCATGACCATCTACCTATGTGCCAGGTATGACTCTAACCACTGGAGATTTTGCCCTGATGACCATTGATTCTAGTTTTGATAGGTCTCCATGATGCCACACTCAGTCAAGGGCTGTCACTCTCACCTCACTTCTGGAATTCAGCTCGTTTGTCCATGTTTGATCCAAGATTGCAATGGGATCAGGAACTGAGTGGCCCCGTCAGAACCCAAACTGAGCATCACTGAGCAGGCTATTGCTGACCAAGCTGAAAAATGTGTTGCTGGAATGATTCCTGAAGAAGGGCTTATGCCCGAAACTTCGATTCTCCTGCTCCTTGGATGCTGCCTGACCTGCTGCGCTTTTCCAGCAACACATTTTTCAGCTCTGATCTCCAGCATCTGCAGTCCTCACTTTCTCCTCCATTGCTGATCAAGGGCTGCTTGAAGGTACTGTTGATCACTTCTATCACTTTCGTGATTTTTGAGACTAGAGTGATGGGTGATAATTGGCTGGGTTGGAATGTCCTGTTTTTTATTTACAGGAAAAAGCTGGACAATTTTCCAATGCTCTGGGGACATGAATTCTCATTCCACGATGACAGAAATTTGGAATAGGAAAACTAATCCAACTGCAATCAAGTAACCACTGTTGATGCCGTAATATCCCAGCTGGTTCACTAATTTAGGGAAAGAAATCTACTATTCTGGCTAAAATGGACTCTAGACCCATAAAAAATATGTCTTGACTCATAACTATCCTCTGTGCTATCAGGAATGGGCTAGACATGCCAGAAATGCACACATACTTTGAGTGATAATTTTCAAAAGGATAGAATGATTACATGAAGAGGAAAATTAAAAGAGGGGCACAGTGGCTCAGTGGTTAGCACTGCTGCCTCATAGTGCCAGGGACCTGGGTTTGATCCCACCTTGGGCAACTGTCTATGTGGCACTTGCACATTCTCCCTGTATCTGTGTGGATTTTCTCCAGGTGCTCTGGTTTCTCCCACAATCCAAAGATGTGCAGGTCAGGTGTTTTGGCCATGCTACATTTCCCATAGTGTTAGGTGCATTAGTCAGGGGTAAATATAGGGTCGAGGAATGGGTCTGGGTTACTCTTTGGAGTGTCTGTGTGGACTTGTTGGGCCAAAGAACCTGTTTCCATACTGTAGGGAATCTAAAAATCACACAATACCAGATTATAGTCCAACAGGTTTATTTGGACTATAACCTGGTGTTGTGTGATTTTTAACTTTGTACACCCCAGTCCAACACTGGCATCTTCAAATCATGAGGAGGAAGATAAGACAGGTAAAGTGAGAATTTAAGCACTTGATGGTAGCAAATTTAAAAAGGCAGAAATTTTCTACCAGTATGTAAATGCTAAAAGTATGTTAAAGGGTTGAGTTGATTTTTTATTAATTTATTCACAATCAATGGTAACCCATTGAGTGGCTGATTCAGTGAATGCCATCAAATGTCTAAGGACCATTGTTGGATTCTCTCTTGTTGGAGCTGATCACAAATGTTACTTGCCTTTTATCAGCCAAGCCTGAACACATCTAAATGCAGGGAGACCTAGACAATAGATGACTTCAGAATCTGAGGCATTGTGAATAGTGCTGAACATTGGGCAATCAACATCGAACATTCCCACTTCTGACTTTATGAGGTGTGAAGGTCAATGGTAAAGCAACTAAATACTGTTAGGCCTAGGATCCTGTCTTGAGCAAATAGGGTTTCTTGTTGTACAATAATAGTGTTCCTTCCTCTGAGCCAGGACACCTGGGTTCAAGTGCCACCTGCTCTAGTGGTGTGTAATAGTGTCACTGATAGGGTTGATTAGAAAATATTCTAAGGAATTCCTGCAATGGTGTTCCAAGTTTGAGATGACAGATGTCCAACAATCATAACCACCTTTTTTTCATGTTCTGTATGACACTAATCAATGGATTGTTTTCTCCTTGATTCTCATTTACTCCAGTTTTACTAGGACTCCTTGCTGACACACTCAATCAAACATGATCTCAACCTTAAGGGCAGTCATCCTCACATCTTTGTTTAAGTTCAACTCTTCTGTCCAAATTTGGACCAAGGCTGTAATGAGGTCATGGGATATCCAAACTGACACCAGTGTGCAGATTATTGCTGATTAAGTGACACTTGGTAAAAGCTGTTGATGACTTCCATCACTGCTGATGACTGAAAGCTGGATGATGGACCAGTAAGAGGCATGGTGGCATAGTGGTTAGCACTGCTGCCTCATAGCACCAGGGGCCTGGGGTCTATTCCACCCTCAGGTGACTGCCCGTATGGAATTTCCTCCAGGTGCTCTGGTTTCCCCCAACATCCAAAGATGTGCAGTTTAGGTTGCAATGCTAATTTGCCCATAGTGTCCAGGGATGTGCAGGCTAGATGGCTTAGCCATGCGAAACACAGGGTTACAGGGATAGGGTAGTGGCGTGGATCTGGATGGGATGCTCTTTGGGGGGGTTGGTGTGGACTCAGATGGCCGAATGGCCTACTTCCACACTGTAGGGATACTATGAAATAGGCCATGTTGGATTTGCTCTTTTGTGGACAGGAATTGGGCAGTTTTTCACAGCATTAGTTGAATGTCAGTATTGTTGCTGTACTGGAACAACTTAGTTGAGGGTACTGCTAATTCTGGAGTACAAGTCTTCAGTACTGTTGGCAGAATATTAATAGGGCAGAAAATCTGCAGTTCCAGATAGGTGACAGCTCCCCTCAGTTGAAACAAGTCTAAACCTAGAATTCATAAGTCGACATATACAGAGAAAATGTGCAGGGCCATTGACTTCTGAATACATCCTAAAAAATGACAAAGGCATTTTCACAACTTCAGCATCTTCTGAAGAGAGTTCCAGCTGTCATCAAGTCCATCCTGGAAATCAAGTTCTGGGAGCTGGAAAAGAGGACAGCAATCAAGGAAGTGACAACTCCAACAATTGTTACTCCTGCAGTGAGGAAACCTGGAATTCTAAGCATGCACATAGATCCAACTAAAACTCAATAGATCTCAAAGAAGTTTTGAAGAGATTGCATTATTTCATGCCAAACATAAATAAATTTTGCTGTTACTTGCAAAGGCAAAGGTCTTTATGAATCTCGTTGTGAAGTCAGCAGTTTTCTGAGTGTATTCTGGACATTATTTGAAAGGCATAGATAGTTATGCAAAGTGTTTGGCATTTCAACTGTTCTGGAAGAGTATTAGCACAGACAGCATGAGAGGGTTGAGGATTTTCCAGGAGTAGAAGCAGCAGCAAGGCTGTGGATGATCTCATACTTCATGTGTGTGGAGCTATTACAGAATCATAATTTAGTGCAATTGCTGGATAGAGCTGGATAGATGAACCTGGAGATTGAACAACAAAAGAATTCAATTGAAATATCTACAATCAACCACATTATTCATGCATTGACAGTAAAAACACCTTGAATTCCGACAGGACAAGAGCTATAATAAAGATGGAGCAACCAAAAGATGTGAAAGTACTACACCAATTTATTGGATTTTTAAAGTACCTGATGTAATTTGTCAGAGTTGAAAGTTCAAACAAGCTCACTGCTATGAATGTTCAGTTTCACGGATGCAGGGGAATTAAGCATAAAAACAGATTAGTTATGCTGAACCTTTATAAAGCTCAGGTCTGTTTAATTATTTATGAACAAACAGACCTCTAATTCCCAAGGCCTCTCCTGGTTCCAATAATAAGAGATATTTAGACAGATATATGAACAGGCAGGGATACAGATCTTGTGCAGGCAGATGGGATTAGTTTAGAATGGCATCATGGTTTGCACCAACATGGTGGGCAGAAGGGCTTACTCTTTTGCTGTACTATTCTAGTTTAATATTCACTCCTGTCAAACAACTAGTGACTACAAAGTCAATGTTGAGGTATTACAACATCAACAATGAAGATACGTGATATCAACCAGACAGGAACTTGAGCAACAATCATATAGCAAAGACTGAATCATATAGCAGAACAACTGAAAACCAAACTAAAAGACATTTCTAGAGAAGGAGCCTCATTCCATGAACAAGACAAACAGCCAATAACAAATATGTGCATATCATTAGAAGATCTGAATGATTTAAAATTCTATATGTAATATATGCAAAGCAACAGACAAAAATTGGACAGATGAGAATGAACAATTTTTACACAAATTGTCATTTTCTTTAAAACCTTTATATTTGATAACTTGCAAATGAAAATAAATAGACATGCATTTTTGTTTGGTTTTGATGAAAAAGGGATGGTTGGAAAAATATGTTTGTATATACCCTCTGACTTGCCATACACATGATCTCCGATGTAGTTACTTTCTGTCTAGAGGCATTAATGCAGAAGCCATTAAAGACAGCACATGAAACAGTATCCAAAACCCAATCAGGAGCATGGGCCTCTCTAAATTTATCTACATATGTTTATATTTCTTAATGGGAGCATGTGCATTTTGTCTTGCTTCCTCTTGTGCCTGAACACAGGTTGTAAAACGTATATGGAAATGAAGGGTTAGACGCAAGGTTTGTGAAGGTTTGTAGCTCAGGTTGAGGTTTAGGGTGTAGGTTTGCTCGCTGAGCTGTAGGTTTGATATCCAGACGTTTCATTACCTGGCTAGGTAACATCATCAGTGGCGACCTGATATAAATAGATATAAATAGAAAGCAGGAGACAACAGCTTCGCTTCACTTGGAGGTCGCCACTGATGATGTTACCTAGCCAGGTAATGAAACGTCTGGATATCAAACCTACAGCTCAGCGAGCAAACCTACATCCTACACCCATGAAATGTTAGAGTCAAGTTCACTTTCTTTGGGCATTTGAGTACTCTGATCCTAGAGACCAGGATCCTGGACTAAAAACAAAAATTGCTGGAAAATCTCAGCAGGTCCAGCAGCATCCATGGAGAGAAATCTGAGTTAATGTTTTGGGTCCAGTGACCCTTCTTCAGAACTGGTAGCTAGGAAAATGTTGTTTAAAAATCACCAGGTTGTCGATGTACAATGTACAATTGGGTAATCCAGAAATGACTTTATTGGTTGTCTTTGAAATGTGGCTAATGCATTTTCATACCAATTGGCATGAGTTTAAATTGGTATCATTCATCTGGTGTCACAAAGGCCAAAACTGTCTTCATTCTTTTGAATAAAAGTTCCTGTTAGTATCATCTGACTAAGGCCAAGTTAGACATGTAAATTGCTTTTCCCACTTTCTCAATACAGTCTTCCAAATGTGAAAAGGATCGAAACCAGACTTTGTAATTGTATTAACTTTGAGATACACATAATTGTTGGGTAACATCTGATTTTGGCAACATTACAATGGGTGAGCTCCAGTTGCTGAAAATCATTTGATTATATCGGGCATGTGTTCAATATCTTTGGAGATTGATATTATAATCTCTAACAGGATTAATTCTATAAGGATGTTGCTTAATCGGAACAGCATTTCCTATATCTACACATGCATAATTAGATTAGTACTTAGCTTATTCCCACATATCTCCCTAAGTGATTCTAATAGCAGCTGTGAAACAATGACTATAAAATAAGGACTGTCTGCTCACTATGAGTTCCCCTCTCACAGACTATTAGTGACTCTCCCTCTCAGATAATGTGCGTCAGTCTTGCTCTTGGACAATGTCAGTGAGTCTCCCTCTTGATTAATGTTAGAGTCTCACTCTTGGATAATGTTAGTGAGTTTCCCTCTCAGATAATGTTAGTGAGTCTCCCACTCGGATAATGTTAGTGAAATTTACTCTTAGAAAATGTTAGAGTCTCCCTTTGGGATAATGTCAGTGAGTCTCCCTCTTGGATAACGTTAGTGAGTTTCCCTCTGGGATAATGTAAGTGAGTCTCCCTCTGGGATAACGTTAGTGAGTGCTGCTCTGGGATAGTGTCAGTGAGTCCCAATCTTGAATAAGATTAGTGAGTCTCCCTCTTGGATCATGTGAGGGTCACCCTCTGGGATAGTGTTAGTGAGTCTCCGTCTTGACTAATGTTAGTGAGAGGCCAGTTCTCCCAGCTCAGCTTTTCTCTGGTTTGTTTGGTTTTAGCAAGCAGTCAGTTTTTTGAGGCCGTTGGTCAAAGAAACAGCTACATGGAAGAAGGAGTTTCATGCTCACTCTCTCTGCCATCTCTCCCACCTGTAAGACCCTGTTTACCTTTTTTTGTCAGAGGTGTTTATGGATTTTGTTGCAGGAATTTGGAACAGCATCATTAAGTTGTGATACTTGACTGGGTTTTTAAATAGTTGTTATTCTAAATTCGGTTTCCTTTTGTTCATGTGAAAATAAATTCTGTTTTGTTTAAAACAGAGTGGTTGCGCCAGCTACATCATTCCTGGATTTTCTACTCTACACCTGCTTGAAACAACTAGAAAAATCTGGGCTATCTTCTTCAGACATTTTGAGGAGATCTGGCCTGATCCATAAGAATTCTCAATGTAAATGGCACACTTTAACAAATTGTTTCCTGAGCTCAGGGCTGTCGATGAAGCAGGGTTAATCTTTCACTAAAGGGTCACATTATGGAGGTCTAAGGGTGTATATAGGAACAAAGATGAGATATGGTCATTGGAAACCAAACACCTCATGGCTGCATGTCTTTGGCCCAACTCTTGCTAACTGCTTCATCAATGACCTTCTTTCTACCAGAAGGTCAGAAAAGGGTGAACTGATTGCACAATGTTCATTTCCACATGTCATTCCTCAGCCATTTTCAAAATGGACAACATTCCAGGTGAAGTTTATAAATGACAAGTAACTTTGGGACCAACACAAGTGTCAGGTAATGGTCGTTTCCAATGCAAGTGAATCTAACCATCTCCCCATGATACTCATTCAGAGTACAATGGCTGAATTGCCTGCTATCAATATCCTAGGCAGAGCTGGGTACTGCAGATGCTGGCGATTAGAGTCACGATTAGAGTGGTGTCGGAAAAGCACAGCAGGACAGGCAGCAACCGAGGAGCAGGAAAATCGACATTTCAGGATGCTGCCTGACCTACTTTGCTTTTCCAGAACCACTCTAATCTTGACTGCTATCAATATCCTGTCTTGTCCAACATTGATGTAGCTTGACCAGCCATTTCAATAACATGGTCAGAGGTCAGAGATTAGGTATTCTGAAAAGGGGAATGCGGATCTCACCTTCCCAGATTTGATCAGTCGGCTATGAGCATAAATCAGGAATGGGATGGAATGTTCTCCAGTTGCTTCATTGAATACAATTCTACCAGTGCTCAAGAAGATCAACACTATCCACGATCCATGTTGCTGGAAGGCTTGAGTTATAAAGAAAGGCTGGATAGCCTAGGATTTTTCTCACTGGAGCGTAGGAGATTGAAAGCTGACCTTAGAAAAGTTTATAAAATCATGAGGGGTATAGATAGACTTAATGGTAGGTGAATTTTCTCAAGGTTGGGGGAATTCAAGTATATGGGGCATATTTTAAGGTGAGGGGAGAGGGTAGTTTGCGTGTGGAATTAACTTCCTGAGGAAGTAGTGGATGTGGGCACAATTGCAATGTTTTAAAAATAAATTTGGATAAGTACACGAATAAAAAAAAATTGGAGGGATATAGGTTAAGAGCAGGCAGGTGGGAATAGTTTAGTTTGGGATTATGTTCAGCATGGACTAGTTGGACTGACGGGTCTGTTTCTGTGCTATATGACTTTATTACTGTGTAACTTTTTTGGGTCATTTTAAGTTTCCTCTAGAAGGTAACTCAGTAATTTATCCCAGTTTTGAGAATTTCCTCTTTGTCCAATTTAATTTGAAGAATGTCGAATTCAGAATCATCTGGACATTGGACTTCTCTCTGTGTTGCAACAAGTTACACTTTCTCCTTTTGGTTTCCTTAGCAGTCAAAATACCTTTTGAGCATATTCACATGGCACGCTCTGTGAGATCTCTTTCTATATAGCATTCTTATCAGATAACTCATCTCACTCAATCTCCCATCAATTTGATAAGACCAGTATATATTGCTTTTAAAGGTTCACCTCCCACTGGAAGTAACACTATCACTTTATCTCCACTAACAACTACGAATTTTTGATTTCTTGTCTGTTGCCTGTTTCTTCACATGCTGTATTACTTTTAAATGCTAGGAGAAAGGGAGGACTGCAGATGCTGGAGACCAGAGTCGAAAAATGTGGTGCTGGAAAAACACAGCAGGCCAGGCATCATCTGAGGAGCTGGAGAATCTCTTACTTTTAAATGCTGTCTAGCCAACTCATGCACTCTATTTAATCTTTCCCTAAAATTTGACACATAGTCCAAACATGTGGACCTGAACTCTGACTCACTAATTTCTCCTTAAATAATTTCAGTGGTCCTCTCACCTCATGCCCAAAAACTAACTTGAATGGAGTAAATGTGATAGATTCATTTGGTGTATCCCTAAGTGCAAGAAGTACAAATGGAATTCCATTATCTCAATCCTCTGGATAGTCTTGACTATAATCTCTCAACATGATCTTTGAAGTTTGATGCCACCATTCTAATGCTCTCTGAGATTCTAGATGGTACACAGTGGAGTTGAATTGTTATATTCCAAAGCTATCCATAACTTCCTTCAATAATTTTGATGTAAAATTTGACCCTTGATCTGACTGTATCTGTGTGAGTATTCCTTATCTTGTAACAAATTTGAGTAACTCTTCTACAATTCATTTAGCTGTGACACTGCGTAATGGAATGGCCTCTGGAAATCTAGTGGACACATCCATTATGGTCAACAAATGCCGATTCCCACAGGTTGTTTTAGGGGTCCTATGCAATCAATGAAGACCCTTGTAAAAGATTCCTCCAATGCAGGAATGGGTATTAAGGGTGCTGGTTTATTGCTGCCTGAGGTTTTATAACAGGCCCAGCAAAATTCAATCACATCCTCATGCACTCCAGGCCAGTAAAAATGTTTCTGTAATATTAGCTTGAGTTTTACTGACTTGTAAATAACCTCCATTGGTAATTCATATGCTACCTGCATTACCTCCTTTCTGTAACCCGCCTGTTATACTCGATGAACTTCTGCCCATTTCTCAACTGCCTGAATACATGATAGTATCCATTTCCTCATCAAGAAGCCATTTTAAAAATAGTAACATTCTGAAACCACTAGATTCTTCTTATGTGTACACTTTTTGATGCAATTGCTTTAGTTTTTCATCTATCTGTTTAAGTCAGTTAATTTCTCTGAACTAAAAATATCCATTTTGTCCTCCACATCTTCTTGTTTTTCTCTCAACCACATGACCAAACATAGTCTTTGAGAAGTGAACTTCAATTTCCTTAGCTCTTGTCTTTGATTTTTCCTCCAGCTTCAACCTGTGGCTTTGTTATCTTGTTACCACACAGTCAGAAAAAGTTCCAGGATATGTGTCCTATAACACCTCAGTTGCCTGATGTTTCACTGGCTTTTCAACCCCAGTAGGCAGCACTCCCACCTGTGATCCAGCTATATTATTACTACGGACAAATTGTATTCCTGGCGCTGAGAGTTTCTCTCGTACTCCTACCATCAATTCTCCACTTTTCACTGGACTCTTTAACCTCACTTTATGTAATGGAATATTTCTTGTCTCACCATGAATTCCACATATTCCACTTTTCTGGCAATGCTCCTTCTGAATTACATCTTTCCTCAACTCTCACCATCAAAGATTGATATGATCCCATACCTCTTAAAATTGCAATTTTTCAAATTGCTTCTCCTGACATGTACAAGTAAATTGTTTAAGAACATCTGCCACTTTCCTCTCAACCAACCCCTGATGAGATTGTACATTCTGGTGCAGCTTTTTAGCTTCCACTGTGCTTTCTGTTACCACTTCAACAAAATTCACTGGCTTATCCAGTTTTCCCAGTGCTTTTTCTAAACCACCAACACTCCAACTTCATGTGTCCAACTTGTTGCCAACTCCAACTTATTGCAGTGAAAACTGCCTTTTCTATTTCTCTTTCCCCATCAGGGGTTTCCTTTTTACTCTGTGGTAAACCATTTTTACTATCTTCAATAAGGGGAGAAAGTAAGCACTGTAGATGTTGGAGATCAGAGTCAAAGACTGTGATGCTGGAAAAGCACAGCAGTTCAGGCAGCATTCAAGGAGCAGGAGAGTCGGCATTTCAGACATATGCCCTTCATCAGGAATGGGGCTTGTGGGTCATGGGAGCTGAGGGATAAATGGGAGGGAGGTGGGGAAGGTAGCTGGGAATGCCATAGGTAGATGTAGGTGGGGGGTGAAGGTGATAGATTCCTACAGTGTGGAAACAGGCCCTTTGGCCCAACAAGTCCACACCGACCCTCTGAAGAGTAACCTACCCCTCTCTGACTAATGCACCTACCAACTATGGACAATTTAGTACGGCCAATTCACCTGACCTGCACAACTTTGGAATGTGAGAGGAAACTGGAGCACTCAGAGGAAACCTACGCAGACACGGGGAGAACGTGCAAACTCCACACAGACAGTCGCCCAAGGCTGGAATCGAACCTGGGACCCTAGCGCTGTGAGGCAGCAGTGCTAACTACTGAGCCACCGTGCCGCCTCCGATAGGTTGGAGCGGAGGGTGGTGTGAATAGGTGGGGAGGAAGATGGACAGGTAGGACAGTTCAAGAGGGCAGTGACGATTTGGAATTTAATTATCCCGAGGATCTGGGATAAGGTGGGGGGAGGGGAAATGAGGAAACTGGTGAAATCCATATTGATCCCGTGTGGTTAGAGGGTTCCAAGGTAGAAGATGAGGCATCCCTCCTCCCGGCATCGGGTAGTTAGAGTTTGAAGGTGGAGGAGGCCCAGGACTTGCATGTCCTTAGTAGGATAGGAGAGAGCGTTAAAGTGTTCGGCCACCGGGCGGTGAGGTTGTTTAGTGTGTGTGTCCCAGAGATGTTCCCTGAAATGTAACCTGTACTTCCACACACATGAAATCTCATCTGCCTCTTCCTCCGATGTGATCTCCTCTACATTGGACAGTCAGGACGCCAAAATCTGAAACGTTTCAGAGAACATCTGGGGGACACATTTGTTTAGCTACTTTCTCAAATGAAATGAAAAAGGCCTCTATATCCTCCTCATTAAACATAAGCAATGCTTGGACATACTGAAACATATCTTCACCAGGCCTTTGGATATCATGGGTTTGCTTGTTACCATTGTCCCCCCTCACTAAGCCAAAAATCACACAACACCAGGTTCTAGTCCAACAGGTTTAATTGGAAGTGCACTAGCTTTCAGAGCGTCACTCCTTCATCAGGTGATAGTGGAAGACTCAATTCTAAGACACAGAATTTACAGCAAAACTTTACAGTGTGATGTAACTGAAATTATACATTGAAAAATACCTTGACAGTCTGTTGAGTCTTTCACCTGTTTGAATACCATGATAATCTCACTTCTTTCATGTGTAAATCACAAAACCTTTTTTTAAAAGTTGCATTGTCAGGTTTTGGAGATGCCGGTGTTGGACTGGGGTGTACAAAGTTAAAAATCACACAACACCAGGTTATAGTCCAACAGGTTTAATTGGAAGCACACTAGCTTTCGGAGCGACGCTCCTTCATCAGGTGATAGTGGAGGGCTCGATCGTAACACAGAATTTATAGCAAAAATTTACAGTGTGATGTAACTGAAATTATACATTGAAAAAATGATTGTCTTTTAAGCCTTTCATCTGTTAGAATACAGTGATAGTTTCACTTCTTTGCAGTTTTTGTATGCAGTTTTTGAGCAAAGTGCAATGTAACCCTGCAAGTACAAATTCACCCCACAATGGTAATGAGCATGTGGGTCTTTGTCTGTCTGTGTGTGTGTGTCTGTCTGGGGTGGGGGTTGTGAGTGTGAGAAAGTGTGTGTGTGTAGTGAGTGCAGAGTGTCTTAAGTCTGTGAGGGGGTGCGTGTGGGAATGTGTGTGTCTATAAGGGGGTGTGTGGGTGTCTGTGTGCACGTCTGTGTGTACCTGTGTCCTTTTTGTGTGAGAGATTGTGTGTGTGTGTATGTGTGTGTGTGTGTGTGTGTGTGTGTGTGTGTGTGTAGGAATATGTGTGTGTGTGTATAGTGCAATGGTGATCACCTGTAATGTGACATGAACCCAAGGTCCTGGTTGAGGCCCTCCCTATGGGTACCGAACTTAGCTATCAGCCTCTGTTCGGCCACTTTCCTCTGCTGCCTGTCCCGAAGTCCACTTGGAGGATGGTCACCCAAAGGTCCGAGGCTGAATGTCCTGGACCACTGAAGTGTTCCCCAACTGGGAGGGAACCCTCCTGTCTGTTGATTGTTGTGCGGTGCCCATTCATCCGTTGTCGTAGCCTTTGCTCGGTTTCCCCAATGTACCATGCCTCCAGGCATCCTTGCCTGCAACGTATAAGATAGACAACGTTGGCTGAGTCACATGAGTACCTACCATGTACAAGGTGGGAGGTGTTCCCACGCATAATAGTGGTATCTATGTCCACAATCTGACACATATATTTTGTGTGGTCAATTTGTACTTGCAGAGTTACATTGCACTTTGCTCAAAAACTGCATACAAAAATTGCAAAGAAGTGAAACTATCACTGTATTCTAACAGATGAAAGGCTTAACAGACAATCAATTTTTCAATGTATAATTTCAGTTACATCACACTGCAAATTTTTGCTATAAATTCTGTGTTACGATCGAGCCCTCCACTATCATCTGATGAAGGAGCGTCGCTCCGAAAGCTAGTGTGCTTCCAATTAAACCTGTTGGACTATAACCTGGTGTTGTGTGATTTTTAACTTTGTAGACCCAGTGCAACACCGGCATCTCCAAATCCTCACTAAGCCTACATTCTACCTTCGCCTTTGCCCTTTTAAGTTGACATTCCTCTCTAATTGCCAACTTTTGAATGAAAACCAAAAGAACAGTGTATGCTTTAAATCAGAAACAAAAACTGAACTGATACAGTTCTGAGAAAGGGTCACTCAACCTGAAATATTAACTCTGATCTATCTCCACAGATGCTGCCAGACCTGCTGAGCTTTTCTAACAATTTCTGTTTTTGATGCCAATTTCTGAAGTTCAAACTCTTCCTCTAGATGTGGATGTTGGTGGGATGGTAGGTAAGGTCAAGGGGAGCCCGTTCACTGTCAGGAGAGGGAAGAGAGGGGGTGAGGGCCAAAGAGGAGGAGATGGGTTGGATCTAGCTGAGGACTCTGACAACTATGGTGATAGGGATTCCTCGGTTGAGGAAGAAAATGGACATTTCAAAGGCCCCCTTGTCAAAGTGGGCATCATCGGAACAGATACAGTGCAGATAGCAGAACTAGGAGAATGGAATAGAGTCATTACAGGAAGCAGGGTGTCAGGATATGTAGTGGAGGTAACTATGGAAGTCAGTGGGTTTGTAGAGGGTATTGGTTGCCAGCCTATCCCTAGAAATGGAAACAGAGATCTCGAGGCAGGGAAGAGAGGAGTCATAGATGGGCCAAGTGAAGGTGACAGGGAAGGAAATTGGAAATGAAATTGATAAACCTTTCCAATTCTGGATGAGCGAGGGAAGCAGCACTGATGATATCATTGATATCCCAGTGGGTGGGGTTTGGAATAAGCCTGTAATAAGGAATGTTCCGTTTACCCCACAAAGCGACAGGCATTACTGGGATCCATGCAAGTACCCATAGCCACCCTTTTGGCTGAAGGGCCTGCTTCCTTTTTGGTGTCCTCGGAACAAAGCAGATCAAGGGATTTAAGACAGCAGCACAGCGGCTCAGTGGTTAACACTGCTGCCTTACAGCCCCAGGGAATGGGTTTGATTCCATCCTCAGGTGACTGTCTGGAGTTTGCACGTTCTCCCTCTCTCTGCAAGAGTTTACTTTGGTTGGTCTTGTTTTCTCCCACAATCCAAAGATGTACAGTTTAGGTGGATTGGCCATGGCAAATTGCCCATAGTGTCCAGGGAATGTGCAGGCTAGGTGGATTAGTCATGGGAAATGCAGGGTTACAGGGATGGGGTGAGGCTGGATGTGATGTTCTTTGAAGATTTGGTGTGAACTTGATGGGCTGAATGGTCTGCTTCCACACTGTAGGGATTCTGCTCTATGACCCTATTGGATTAGATTCCCTACAGTGTGGAAACAGGCCCTTCGGCCCAACAATGCCACACCGACCCTCCGAAGAGTAACCCACCCAAACCCATTTCCCTCTGACTAATGCACCTAACACTATGAGCAATTTAGCATGGCCAATTCACCTGAAAGGCACATCTTTGGACTGTGGGAGGAAACTGGAGCACCTGGAGGAAACCCACGCAGACATGGGGTGGGTCCTGGCAAGAGAGAAATTATAGAAAGTTTGATAACCAGAGGTTATCCTTTTAAGATGATTGGTAAAAGAATCAAAGTCAACTTGAGAAAGCAAACCAAGGCACAGTGAAAAGCTTTGTCTTGCGAGCAATACTGGCAGATCACATAGTTAAGTAGCATAGATAGTAAATAATAGGTAAACAGTGGCAAAACCAAAAACACAGGTAAAACAGAGTTATTAGTAAAATTTAAAAGCATGCTATTAAGTTTAAAGAGTGTAGAATGATTGTCGGAAATAGGAACCTTAGATCTGCACACAGGAGTTCGTAAGGAGTTGACCATATCCGGCGCCATCTTGCTATCACCTTGCTAAGTATGACCTTTCTTGGGTCAGGAGTTCACTACTGAATATAATATCCCAGATGCAGTCTCACCAAGTCTGGATGCAATTGCAGCAAGACATTTTTACTGATGTAATCAAATGTTCTTGCAATGAAAACCAACATACCACAGCTTTAATTGCACTCTGCACATTTCACTGACTTATGACAGCACAGTGGCTGTGGTTAGCACAGCTACCTCAAACCACCTCACAGGTACAATTGTGGAGTTTGTACATTCTCCCTGTGTCTGTTGGGGTTTTCTCTGGCTATGGCTTCCTTCCACATTGGAAAGTGAGGACTGCAGTTGCTCGAGATCAGAGGTTAAAAATGTGTTGCTGGAAAAGCGCAGCGGGTCAGGCAGCATCAAAGGAACAGGAGAATCGATGTTCCTGAGGAAGGGCTTATGCCCGAAACATCGATTCTCCTGTTCCTTTGATGCTGCTTGACCTGCTGCGCTTGTCCAGCAACACATTTTTAAGCTTCCTTCCACAGTCCAAAGATGGGCAAGTTAGGTAGATTGGCCATGGGAAACGTATGGTTATGGGGAAAGTGTTGGAGGAGTAATCTGGGTGAGATGCTCTTCAGAGGGTCAGTGTAGACATGATAGGCTGAAGGGCCTGCCTCCACACTGTAAGGATTCTATGATCTTATGAAGAAGAACTCCTGGGTTCCTTTTAAAATTAACATATCCCAATCTCTCAACATTTATGAAATACCCTTGCATTTCTGTTTTTTCTTTCATAGTAAATAACCTCACATTACAGTCCATCTGCCGTGTTCTTGTTTCCTCACTTGGTCTGTCTAAATCATTTTGAAGTTGTTTTGCATCTTGGCAGAACATGCTTTTTGTGTCATGAGCAAGCTTTAAAATATTATATTTGGTGCTCACTTTGAAATCATTGATATTGATTGTGAATATTTAGTGCTCAACAAAAATCTTTGTGGTACCACAACTGTCACAATTTGGCGCAATGAAAATGACCCTTTTATTCCGGCTATTTTCTGTCTGTTAACTAGTTCTCAATCCATACCAATATACAATCCCAAATTCCATATACTCCACCTTTGTTAACCAATCTCTTCAGAGGAACCTTATCAAACGTCTTACAAAACATCTAAATATACCACAACTTGGATACCCTGATCCTGCCTGTCATTTCCTCAGAAAAAATTCCAAAAATTCCAAATCCATGGGCAGAAAAGTAGAGTTGAGGCCAAGATTGGGGATCGGCTGAAGACAGAGTGGACATACAGAGGTCATTTTTAAATGGTAGCTGGTCACTAGTGGAGTTCTGTAGGAATAAGTGTTTGAACCATAGCTATTCATGTTGTGCATTAATGATCTGGATGAAGGAACTGAGTTCATTATTGCTAATTTTGCAGATGATATAAAGATAAGTGGAGGGACAGGTGGTGTTGAGGAAGCAGCAGGCTACAGAAGGGCCAACAGGTAAAGAGAGTGGGCAAAGAAGTGACAAATGGAATATAATACGGGAATGTGTGAGGTTATGCACTTTGGTAGGAAGAATAGTGTTGTAGGCGAATTTCCAAATGGGGAAAGGGTATGGAAAACTGAAGCATAACAGGAATTAACAATCCTGGTTCAGGATTCTCATAACATTAACATGCAGGATCGGTTGGCCATTAGGAAGGTAAATGCAATGTTAGCATTCATTTCATGAGAGTTAGAATGCAAGAGCTGAGGTGTACAGCTGAGGTGATGTAAGTCTCTGGTCAGACCGCATTTGGAATATAGTTTTGGGCCTCGTGCCTAAGGGAGGATGTGCTGGAATTGATTAGGGGCCAGAGGAGGTTTCCAAGAATGATCTCAGGGATGAAGGGCTTGTCACATGCGGAGTAGTTGAGTGGGTCTGTACTCAATGGACCTTATGAAGACAAGGGGGTAACTGACTGAAGCATACAGAATACTAAGAGGCCTGGATTGGTGAGATTTGGAGGAGATGTTTCCACTAGTAGGACAGACTGAGACATAAGGGCATAGCCTGAGAATGAAGGGATGACCTTTTAGAACTGGGATGAGGAAGAATTTCTTCAGAAGAGAGTGGTGAATCTGTGGAACTCAACGCCACAGAACACTGTGGCCTAGTCACTGAGTGTGTTTAAGACAGGAAGAGATAGGTTTTGATTAATAAGTGAATCAAGGATAACAGGGAGAAGGCAGGAGAATGGGGTTGAGAAACATGATCAGCCATGATTGAGTAGCAGAGCAGAGACAATGGGCCAAATTCTGCCCCTATAATTTATTATCTTTTGGAGATTAGCCATGATCATACTCAATGGTAGTTCGGGCTCGAGAGGCTGAATTGCCAAATCCTCCTAGTTCTCACAGAATCCCTACAAATCTATCAAGTCTCCTCCAAAGAATGTCTCATCTAGACCCTGCCCCACACCCTAGCCCCATGACTCCGTGTTTACCATGGCTAATTTCCCACGGTAGGCTCAAAGTTAGGAGGCATGGGATGTAGGGAATTTTGGTTGTCTGGATACAGAATTGGGAGACAGTGAGGTCTGCAGATGC
Organism: Chiloscyllium punctatum; assembly: GCF_047496795.1. Taxonomy (NCBI): domain Eukaryota; kingdom Metazoa; phylum Chordata; class Chondrichthyes; order Orectolobiformes; family Hemiscylliidae; genus Chiloscyllium; species Chiloscyllium punctatum. Next base: position 51,366,496 of record NC_092761.1, on the reverse strand, counting down.
TGGAGATCAGAGTTGAGAGTGTGTTGCTGGAAAAGCACAGCAGGTCAGGCAGCATCCGAGGAGCAGGAAAACTGACATTTTGGGCCGGAGCCCTTCATCCCTTCATCATGAATTTCTGATGAAGGGCTCTGGCCGAAAAGTCGATTTTCCTGCTCCTCAGATGCTGCCTGACCTGCTGTGCTTTCCCAGCAACACACTCTCAACTCTGGATACAGAATTAGCTGGCTGAAAGAAGACAGAGAGTGGTTGTGGATGGAAAGTATTCTGCCTGGAGGTCGGTGACAAGTGATGTCCTGCAGGGATCTGTTCTTGGGCTTCTGCCCTTTGTAGTTATTATAAATGGGTTGGACAAAGAAGTGGAAAGGTGGGTTAGTAACTTTGCTGATGACACAAAGGTCAGTGGTGTTGTAGATAGTGTCGAGGGCTGTTGCAGACTACAACAAGACATTGACAGGATGCAGAGCTGGGCTGAGAAGTGGTAGATGGACATCAACCTGGATAAGCGCGAAGTGATTCATTTTGGAAGGTCGAATTTGAATGTGAATGCAAGGTTAAAGACAGGATTCTTAGCAGTGTGGAGGAACTGCAGGACCTTGGGGTTCACATCCATAGATCCCTCAAACTTCAGTAAGATTAGGGAGGGTGGTAAAAAAGGAGGGGGGGTGGCATTGCTAATTAGAAATGGTATAACGGCTGCAGAAAGGAAGTTTGAGGGGGATCTGCCTCTGGAGGTAGTATGGGCTGAAGTCAGAAATAGGAAAGGTGCAGTCACCTTGTTGGGTGTTTATTATAGGCCCCCCAATAGCAGCAGAGATGTGGAGAAACAGATTGGGAAACAGATTTTGGAAAGGTGCAGAAGCCACAGGGTCGTAGTCATGGGCGACTTCAACTTCCCAAATATTGATTGGAAGCTCTTTAGATCAAGTAGATTGGATGGGGCGGTGTTTGTGCAGTGTGTCCAGGAAGCTTTTCTAACGCAGTATGTAGATTGTCCAACCAGAGGGGAGGCCATATTGGATTTGGTACTCGGTAACGAACCGGGACAAGTGGTGGGCTTGTTAGTGGGTGAACATTTTGGTGATGGCGACCACAATTCTGTGACTTTCACCTTGGTTATGGAGAGAGATAGGTGCGCACAACAAGGAAGTTTTTACAATTGGGGGAAGGGAAATTACGATGCTGTAAGACAGGATTTGAGGAGCATACGTTGGGAGCATAGGCTGTCAGGGAAGGATGTGGTGGAAATGTGGGACTTTTTCAAGGAGCAGATACGACGTGTCCTTGATATGTATGTACCGATCAGGCAGGAAAGAAATGGTCGTGTGAGGGAGCCTTGGTTGACGAGGGAGGTTGAATGTCTAGTAAAGAGGAAGAAGGAGGCTTACATAAGGTTGAGGAAACAAGGTTCAGACAGAGCAGTGGAGGGATACAGGATAGCCAGAAGGGACCTGAAGAAAGGGATTAGGAGAGCCACGAGAGGGCATGAAAAATCCCTGGCGGATAGGATCAAGGATAACCCCAAGGCATTCTATGCGTATGTGAGAAACCTGAGAATGACGAGAACGAGGGTAGGTCCGATCAAGGACAGTGGTGGGAGACTGTGTATTGAGTCGGAAGAGATAGGAGAGGTCTTGAACAAGTACTTCTCTTCAGTATTTACGAACGAGAGGGACCGTATTGTTGAAGAGGAGAGTGTGAAATGGACTGATAAGCTAGAAGAGATACCTGTTAGGAAGGAAGATGTGTTGGACATTTTGAACAACTTGAGGATAGACAAGTCCCCCGGGCCTGACGGGATATATCCTAGGATTATGTGGGAAGCAAGAGAGGAAATTGCAGTACCGTTGGCAATGATCTTCTCGTCTTCACTGGCAACTGGGGTGGTACCAGGGGACTGGAGAGTAGCGAATGTTGTGCCCCTGTTCAAAAAAGGGAATAGGGATAACCCCGGGAATTACAGGCCAGTTAGTCTTACTTCTGTGGTAGGCAAAGTAATGGAAAGGGTACTGAGGGATAGGATTTATGAGTATCTGGAAAGACACTGCTTGATTAGGGACAGCCAGCACGGATTTGTGAAGGGTAGGTCTTGCCTTACAAGTCTTATTGAATTCTTCGAGGAGGTGACCAAGCATGTGGATGAGGGTAGAGCAGTGGATGTAGTGTACATGGACTTTAGTAAGGCATTTGATAATGTTCCCCATGGTAGGCTTATGCGGAAAGTCAGGAGGCATGGGATAGAGGGAAATTTGGCCAATTGGATAGAAAACTGGCTAACCGGTTGAAGTCAGAGAGTGGTGGTAGATGGTAAATATTCAGCATGGAGTCCAGTTACAAGTGGAGTTCCGCAGGGATCAGTTCTGGGTCCTCTGCTGTTTGTAATTTTTATTAATGACTTAGATGAGGGAGTCGAAGGGTGGGTCAGTAAATTTGCAGATGATACAAAGATAGGTGGAGTTGTGGACAGTGAGGAGGGCTGTTGTCGGCTGCAGAGGGACTTAGATATGATGCAGAGCTGGGCTGAGGAGTGGCAGATGGAGTTCAACCCTGCCAAGTGTGAGGTTGTCCATTTTGGAAGAACAAATAAGAATGCGGAATACAGGGTTAATGGTAGGGTTCTTGGTCAGGTGGAGGAACAGAGGGATCTTGGGGTCTATGTACATAGATCTTTGAAGGTTGCCACTCAGGTGGATAGAGTTTGTAAGAAGGCCTATGGAGTATTATCGTTCATTAGCAGAGGGATTGAATTCAAGAGGTGATGTTGCAGCTGTACAGGACTTTGGTTAGGCCACATTTGGAGTACTGTGTGCAGTTCTGGTCGCCTCACTTTAGGAAAGATGTGGAAGCTTTGGAGAGGGTGCAGAGAAGATTTACCAGGATGTTGCCTGGAATGGAGAGTAGGATAGGTTGAGAGTTCTCGGCCTTTTCTCGTTGGAACGGCGAAGGATGAGGGGTGACTTGATAAAGGTTTATAAGATGATCAGAGGAATAGATAGAGTAGACAGTCAGAAAATTTTTCCCCGGGTACAACAGAGTGTTACAAGGGGACATAAATTTAAGGTGAAGGGTGGAAGGTATAGGGGAGATGTCAGGGGTGGGTTCTTTACCCAGAGAGTGGTGGGGGCATGGAATGCGCTGCCCGAGGGAGTGGTAGAGTCAGATTCATTGGCAACCTTTAAGCGGCATTTGGATAGGTACATGGATGGGTGCTTAATCTAGGATAGAAGTTCGGCACAACATCGTGGGCCGAAGGGCCTGTTCTGTGCTGTATTGTTCTATGTTCTATGTTCTATGTTCTAAACTTGCCACCTAAGTCGATAGGGTTGTTAAGAAGGCATATGATGTTTTGGCTTTCCTTAACTGGAGGATTGAGTTTAAGACCTCCGAGGTTCAGTTGCAGTTCTATAAAACTTTGGTTAGACCACACTTGCAATATTGTGTCCAGTTCTGGTTGCCTCATTATAGGAGGGATATTGATGCTTTAAGTGGTGTAGAGGAGATTTACCAGGATGCTGCCTGGATTGGAGGACTTATCTTATGAAGAGAGGTTGAGTGAGTTAGGGATTTTCACACTGGAGAGAAGAAGGAAGAGAGGTGAACTGATAGAGAGGTAATGAGAGGCATAGACAGAGTAAGTAACCAGAGACTTTTCCCCAGGGCAGAAATGGCTGTCATAGGGGTCGTAATTTTAAGGTGATTGGAGGAAGGTTAGAGGAGATGTCAGAAGTAGGTTCTTTACACAGAGAGTGGTGGGTGCATGAAATGTACTGCCAGCAGTGGGAGTAGAGTTAGAGAATTTAGGGACATTTAAGCGACTGCTGGACAAGCACATGGATGACAGTAAATTGAGGTGTGTGTCAGTTAGGTTGACCTTAGATTAAGATAAACGCTGTGCACAATATTGTGGGCTGAAGGGCCGTATTGTGCTGTATGTTCTAATCCACTTTCCCTGCGCATCCCTGGATACTACAGGCAATTTAGCATGGCAAATCCACCTAACCTAGACATCTTTGGACTGTGTGAGGAAACTGGAGCATGTGGAAGAAACATACACAGGCACAGGGAGAATGGGTAACCTCCACACAGATAGTCTCCCAAGATTGGAATTGAATCTGGGTCCCTGGTGCTGTGAGGCATCAATGCTAACCATTGAGCCACTGTGCCACTCTTATATTCTTATTCTTAAAGATTTACATTCCAGTGTTTTGGAAGAAGTGGCTACAGAAATACACTGGTGGTTACTTTCAAAATATCGCCAGGCTGTTAATTGATTGCTGCAGTTTGGAAGGTAGGAAAGGTAACAAGACTATTTAAGAAGGAAGGGAGAGAAAAAAAATGGGGAAATACAGACATGTTAGCCTAACATCAAAAGTAGTGATTCAGTGATAAAGGAATTACAGGTAGAAGATCATAGAAGATCCTTTATCTGAAATGCATGGGACCAGCAATTTTTTGGAATACAGAATTTTTCAGTTTTCAGTATGTGACAGTTTAATGGTGAAATTTTTAAAAACCTTACTGGAGAAGCAGACCTCTAACTAAGAACTCTCTGCTTCCTGTTAGTCAACCAATCCTCTATCCATGCTAATACCTTACCTTGTAACACCATGTATCCTTATTCTTTGCGCAACCTCATGTGCGGCACCTGTTGAAGGCCTTTTGGAAATCTAGGTACACCACATCTTCTGGGTCCCCATTGTTTACTGTGTCCGTAATGTCTTCATAGAATTCCAAAAGCATAATTTGCCCTTCATGAATTCATGCTGCAACTGCCCAATGCCCAATCTAGATGCCTTGCTATTCCTTCCTTAATAATAAATTCAAACATCTTCTCCACTATAGAAGCTAATTGGTCTATAATTCCCCATTTTTGTTTTACCGTGGCATTGTGGCTCAGTGATTAGCACTGCTGCCTCACACCACCAGGAACCCAGGTTCGCTTCCAGCCTTGGGTGACTGTCTATGTGGAGTTTGCACATTCTCCCTGTATCTGTGTGCGTCCATGGATGTGCAGGCTAAGGTGAATTGGCCATGCTAAATTGTCCATTGTGTTCAGGGATGTGTAGGTTAGGTGCATTAGTCAGGGGGAAATGGAAAGTAATATGGGAATAGGTCTGGGTGGGTTAGCCTTTGGAGAGTTAGTGTGGACTTGCTGGGCCAAATGGCCTGTTTCCACACTGTAGGAATTCTAGTTCTAAACAGTGACCTCAAATTTGCTGTTTTCCAATCTGCCCGAGTCCATCAAATTTTGGAAAACTACCACATGTGCACTTGCTACTTCTCCCGCCATCTCTTTTAGTACCCTGGGATGTATTCCATCAGGGCCATTAGACAAGTCTATCTTGCCCAACACTACTTCTTCTGTGATAATGGTTTTTTCCAGGTCCTCAACTACCTTTGTCTCTTTGTCAATTGCTGGCATGTTATTCATGTCCTCCACTGTGAAAACCAACAAAAAAAACCTGTTCAATGACTCAGCCATTTCATTCATATCCCATAACTAAATGCTCCTTCTCAACCGCTAAAAGGCCACATTTAATTTTGCCACCCTTTTTCATTTTAAGTATTTATAGAAACTTTTGCTGCCTGCGTAATCAGTGCTAGTTTTTTTCTCGTGTTCTATCTTCCTTTCTTTATAGCTCTTTTTGTGGATTTCTGTTGGCCTTTAAAGCTTTCCCAATCTTCCAGTTTCCCATTGATCTTGGCCACTTTGTCTGCCCTATCTTTCTATTTGATAGCCTCCCTTATTTCCTTCGATACCCAGGCAGATTACCCCATTTCTTACAGTCTTTCCTTTTCACTGCAATATATTTTTGCTGAACACTTTGAAAAATTGCTTTCAAAGTCCTCCACTGCCCATCAACTGTCCCACCATAACATCTTTGTTTTCAGTATACTTTAGCCAATTCCTTCCTCATCCTGCTGTAGTCCCCCTTCTTTCGCACAGGGCCCTGGTATTAGAATTTATCTTCACTCTCTCCATATTCTAAATTCAACCAAACTGTGATCACTCCTTCCAAGAGGATCCCTCACTATGGGGTCATTAATTATTCCTGTCTCATCACACAGGACCAGATCTAGGATAGCTTGCTCCCTCGTCGGTTCCATTACATACAGTTCAAGAAAACAACTGTGGATGCACTCAATGAACTCCTTCTCAAAGCTACCCTGAGTGGCCTGGTTCGACCAATTGACTTGTAGATTAAAATTCCCCAAGATAATTGCCATACCATTTTAACAGGCATTAGTTTGTTTTGTTTATTGCCCACCCCAATGTAATTATTATTTGGTGACCTATAGACTACGCCCATCAGTAACTTTTCCTTCTCAAAGTCGCCCAAGCCTGGAATTGAACCAAGGTTAACCACCAAGCTGCCAAACCTCTGGCATGTTGGCCTTATGGCCTGGTGCAGTGACCTCCTGCCTGGTGTGACAGCCTCCTGATTTTGCATGACAGCATCCCACCTTGGCAAGGCAAGTCACACATAGGACAGTAGATTAAGTAGACAGAACATTGATGGTGTCCCTCGGGGGATGGTCTCTCATTTTCAGCATATGACATATAAATTATTTCTCAAAGATCAAACATTACAGTCTTTCTTAAGTACTTAGGCATGATGGGACCAAACCTCAAGGAATCACCTCAAGACCAGGCGTCCACACTAGGCCAAAGACTGCTACATGCCTCTGAAGCACCACTGTGCCAGGCCAAGAGACCACCATGTTGACCACTGAGGGATCGCCAGGCCAGGAGACTGCCACACCAGGCAGAGAGATCACCACGCTTGGCCAAACATAGAGTCATAGAGATGTACAGCATGGAAACAGACCCTTTGGTCCAACTCATCCATGCTGACCAGATATCCCAACCCAATCTAGTCCCACCAGCCAGTACCTGGCCCATTCATACACTCATGCAGATGCCTCTTAAATATTGCAAATGTTAGGCCACTGTTGGAATATTATGTGCAATTCTGGTCTCCTTCCTATCAGAAAGATGTTGTGAAACTTGAAAGGGTTCAGAAAAGATCTACAAGGGTGTTGCCAGGATTGGAGGATTTGAGCTACAGGGAGAGGCTGAACAGGCTGGGGCTGTCTTCCCTGAGGCGTTGGGAGCTGAGGGGTGACCTTATAGAGGTTTATAAAATTATGAGGGGCATGGATAGAATTAATAGACAAAGTCTTTTCCCTGGGGTTGGGGAGTCCAGAACAAGAGGGCATAGGTTTAGGGTGAAAGGGGAAAGATATAAAAGAGACCCAAAGGGTAACTTTTTCACGCAGAGAGTGGTACGTGTATGGAATGAGCTGCCAGAGGATGTGGTGGAGGCTGGTACAGATATGTACTTTTTTGTCTGTCTTCAAAGAGGAACACTGAAGAACAAAACAAAGAACAAAGAAAATTTACAGCCCAGGAACAGGCCCTTTGGCCCTCCAAACCTGTGCTGATCCAAATCTACTGTCTAAACCTATTACCTAATTCCTAAGCATCTGTATCCCTCTGCTCCCCACCTACTTATGCATCTGTCCAGACGCACCTTAAATGAATCTACCGTGCCTGCCTCTACCACCTCTGCTGGCAACGCGATCCAGGCACCTACCACCCTCTGTGCAAACATTCTGTGTAGAGTTTTCCCTGAAATAATTGACATCCGAGGGTTTAATGACAGAAATTAGTAACAAAAACAAAATATTGAAATCACTATTGAGGCTGGAAATTGATAAATCTCCAGGATGTGGTGGCTTCCATCCACATTTTGAAAGAGATTCCATACAGAGATAGTGGATGAGATAATTAATCCTGGTGGGAGCAGTTCCTTCCATAACTGTTGGAGTGGTTCCCTTCCCGGAGTGTTGGAAGTAGTGGGAACAGTTTCTTTTCTGAACTGGCGCTCCCAGGAGTTGACAGCAATGTAAGCCAAAGCTGCTTTGGCATGGTGGGCACAGCATCAAACCTGAGCTCTGTTCAGAACCCGGGAGCTTCAGTAGACTTATGGTGGCAGTGACATCAGTGGAGGTAAGATGGCGCCAAAGCATGGCAACATGATTCCATTGGCAGTGTGGCTCTAGGCAAAGGCTGGGCCTGGATACTTGACATCGGAGGCATTATGGTTCGGGAGTTGGAGCACCCAAGTGATCACAGACTGAGGGAAAAGAGACTGTGTGGCTTTGTTTTTCTAGTGGCCAAGACTCATGGCGGAGGCGTGTGTGATCTGAATGTTTCTTTTCCTTTTGGCCGTTTCTTTTATTTTTTCCTCTGCTAAGATGGCACCACAGAATGGCAACTTTGTACACTTTTCATTGTATTCCTGTACTCAAGTCTACGTGACAATAAAATTACACCTAAATCATTAGCGAGCACCCTTCCAATATTCTGTTAATTCTGTAATACTGCCTGTAGATTGGAAGGTTGCAAATGTCATTCAAGAGTTTAAGAATGAATGGACAGACCTATTAGCCTGATGTCAGTAGTAAAATAAATATGAGAATCCATTGTAAAAGATGTGATTACTGTCTGATTAGACAGAGTCATCATGAATTTAAGAAGAGGAAGTCATTCTGAAAAACCTGATACAGTTTTTTTAAATGTTACTAACAATGTTGATAATAGGGAACAAGTGGATGTGGTGTATTTGGATTTTCAAAGACTTAAGCAGAATTCTGATATATAATAATAGTCAGAAAATGTGAAGTGCATGGAATTAGGGTAAAACACTGGCATGGTTTGAAGATTGGTTAATAGGCAGAGTAGGAATAAATGGACCATTGTCAGGTTGGCAGGCAGTGACCTGTGGGTTACCCCATAGGGCCTTGGCCCCAGCTATTCACAGACTTTTGATACAAAAACTGCTTGGAACGTGAGCTGTGAGAAGATGCAAAGAGGCTTCAAAGGGGCTGAGTAAGTGTGTGCAAACATGACAGATGGATTACAATGAGCATTATTGAGGTTATCTGTTTTGTAAGAGAAATGACAGTGCAGAATATTTCTTCAGTTGTGCGAGACTGGAAAATGTTGATGTCCAAGCATACCTATGTGCCTTGTTCAAAAGTCAATGAAAGCAAACAAGTAGGTGCAGCAAACAAAAGAAGAAAAACAACAGTTAATCTTTTGGAATTGAGTACTGGACCAGTGCTTCAGTAGTATAGAATACTGATGAAACCACATGTGGAGTATGGTGTGGTTCTGGTTCTTTTGTCTAAGGAAGGCCATATGTTCCATAGAGGAAGTGCAAGGGAGGTTCACCAGTTTGAATCCTGGGATGGTGGGACCTTCCTGAGGTTGAACTCAGGAACCTACACCTGTAACAGCTTTTGGACTGGTGCTAAATAGATGTTTGAACAGAGAGCAGGTAGGTTCTTATACCTCTCAGAAGCCTAAATTCAATCCAGATCCATCTGTTTCCTCTGAATTAAATAACACTCAAAAGGCTCTGCAAGGAAGAAAAACTTTTAATTCAAGCCAAGAGACAGATCCAAATCACCAGATACCAAATTAAGGATTGCCACAGTTACCAAAAATGTGACACCATCAACAAAATCAAAAGAACTGTAAGAAAATAATCTCATTTCTCCTTGTGGTTTTGGTTCTTGACCACAGATGTTATTCCTTTTTGTCTACAATTTCCACCACCATATTCCTACAAAACTGTTTGTCTCATCTGTATTGTCCTACCTAATTGTTATTAAATGTATGTAATTGGATTTAAAGGGAGTATAGTTTAAGTTTGAATATTAACAATTAATAATCTATTCCACCCACATGAGAAGGGGTAAATTTGTGATAAATTTATTTTCTTGTTCATTGTTGGAAGCTGGCATAAGTTTCTTCTTGTGCTCTCAGTCATACAATAATCATCCTTCAAATATATTTGACATTTATGACGACTGTGGGGCTTGATTTGCAGCTTACGCTTCCCATTAGAGTAGTAACACTGTGCATTGCCTTGGCAAGATCAAAATCTGACTTGAACTCCTTAAACTCCCAAAAAGCATTGTGGTTGTACATTGCATGAGCTGTAGTGGGTCAAGAATGTGGCTGACCATCACCATTTTTAAACCTTGTTCATAGAATGTGGGAGTTGCTATCAAGGTCAGTGTTTATTAACCAACCCTAATGGCCTCTGGGGTAGTGGCAGGAGAGCATCTTCTTGAATTGCTGCTTAACAGATAAGAAGAATTCACAGTGCTGTAGAGGATCAATTTTGAAGGAAAGTTACAGAGAGATTTACAACTTTAATTATCCTAATACAGGCTGGGAAAATAATAGTGTAAAAGGCAGAAAAGAAGAAGGGTATAAGCCTTCAGGAAAACAGATAGTGTTGGGGAGGGAAATATACCTGTAGTGGTGGGGTCTGAATGCAAACGGTGGAAATGCCGGAGGACAATGCGTTGTATCCGTAGGTTAGTGGGGTGGAAGGTGGGGACCAGGGGTTCGATGGCTTGTTGCTTTTACAGGGTGGAGTTCAAGGTCAGAGGTAAGGGAAGTGGAGCAGATACGCTGGAAGGCATTGTTGTTCTACAAAGAACAAAGAAAATTTTCAGCCCAGAAACAGACTCTTTGGCCCTTCAAGCCTGAGCTCATCCAAATGTACTGTCGAAACCTGTTGGTCAATTCCTAAGCATCTGTATCCCTCTACTCCCCACCTACATTTATCCAGATGCATCTTAATGAATCTACCATTCCTGCCTCTACCACCTCTGCTGGCAACGCGTTCCAAATGCCCACTGTGTGAAGTACTTGCCGCGTGTATCCCCCTTAAACTTTCCACCTCTCACCTTCAAAGCATCACCTCTTGTTACTGAATCCTTCACCTTGGGAAAAAGCTTGTCTCTATCCACCCTGTCAATACCCTTCATGATATTATAAACCTCAATCAGGTCCCCCCTCAATCTCCTTTTTTCTAATGAAAATAAACCTAACCTACCCAACCTTTCTTCATAGCTAGCACCTTCCATACCAGGCAACATCCTCGTAAACCTTCTCTGCACCCTCTCCAAAGTGTCCACATCCTTTTGGTAATGTGGTGACCAGAACTGTACACAGTATTGTAAATGCGGTCAAACCAATGTCTTGTACAATGTTAACATGACTTGCCAGCTCTTATACTCAATACCCCGTCCAATGAAGGCAAGCATATTATATGCCTTCTTGACCACTCTATCCACCTGTGCAGCAACCTTCAGGGTACAATGGACCTGCACTCCCAGATCTCTCTGCCTATCAACTTTTCCCAAGGCCCTTCCGTTCATTGTATAATGCCGACTCGTGGGACGCTTCAGGGAATATCTCTGGGACACACATACCAAACAACCCCATTGATTGTGGCTGACCACTTCAACTCCCACTCCCACTCTGCCAAGCACATGCAAGTCCTGGGCCTCCTCAACTGCCAAATCCAAGCCATCCAATGAGGCAAAACACCTCATCTTCCATCTTGCGACCCTTCAAACTCACAGCATCAACACTGGCTTCACTAGTTTCCTAATCTCTTCTCCCCCAACCTCATGCCAGATCCAACTCTCAAACTCAGCAATGCCGTCCTGAACCATCCTACCTGTCCACCTTTCTCCCCACCTTTCTGCTCTACCTTCCTCTCCGACCTACCACTAAGAACCCCCATCTGCATCTACTTATCACCTTCCCAGCTACCTTACCCCCACCCTCACGCTCCTATTTATCTCTCAGCCCCTGTCTCAACCCCACATTCCTGATGAAGGGCTTATGCCCAAAACATCAACTCTCCTGCTCCTCGGATGCTGCTTCACCTGCTGCGCTTTTCCTGTGCCATTTTTTTCAACTCTGATCTCCAGCATCTGCTAACTTGCAGGTTTATCTTGAGAGAATCCTGGACTAGAACTCCCAAGTCTCTTTGCACTTCAGACTTCTGAATTTTGTCCTCATTTAGAAAATAGTCCTTGCCTCGATTCTTCCTACCAAAGTTCATGACCTCATATGTTCCCACGTTGTATTCCACCTGCCACTTCTTTGCACACTCTCCTAACCTGAACAAATCCTTCTGCAGCTTCCCTGCCTCTTCAATACTACCTGTCCCTCCACTTATCTTTGTATGATCTGCAAACGTAGCCAGAATGCCCTGAGTTCCTTCATCTAGATCATTAATGTATAAAATGAAAATTCGTGGTCCCAACACTGAGCCTTGTAGAACACACTTCTTACCAGCTGCTATCCTAAGAAGGACTCTTTTATCCCCACTCTCTGTTTTCTGCCAGACAGCCAAGCTTCTATCTATACTAGCAACATGCCTCTAACACCATGGGCCCTCATCTTACTCAGTGGCCTCCTGTGTGGCACTCCAAACGAGGTAGGATAAGAGTTCAAAATCACAAAAGTTTCAGCTCTGTAGATAGAAAGTAACTGTGCCTCCAGATGGAAGGATTGAGAACCAGAGGACACTAACTTAAAACAAATCTCAAAATAGCTAATGGTGACATGAAGATAAGCCTTTTTTTCACAGAGAATGGTTACAGCAAACTGACTCCCTGAGTGTAATGGAGGCATATCAATCATGGCTTTCAAAAGAAAATTGATTAGAAGATAGAAAAAAAGTAAAGGGTGGGAAACTGACAGCCAACAAATTGCTCTTGCTGACAGCCAGCATGGATTCAATAAACTGAATGGCCTTCTCTGCTTGAACCATTCTAAAAGCTTCAAAAGACAACTTTGCAGATATTAAATGCTATTACTCTCATTCACTTAGAATTTTCCTCACAGAATTCATGTAATGTATTCTCTTTTGGTGATCAGTGTGACTGTCATTCTCTTACTGTTACAGGTGTTCCCGTACTCTCTGTTGGTGATTGGTATGATCATGTATCTTCCTGCTTTGATTTGGAAAGTATTTGTCACTCCAACCCTGATCGCTGACCTACTTTTCATTATTGATGAGTTGGACAAAGCCTACAATCGATCCATCAAAGTGGCTCAATTGATTGTGAAGAAACATGAGAACAGCCCCAATGCCAAGCGTCTGATCCAGGAAGAATTAGACAGGTAGAAAACCTGCATAAACCGATAATCTTTGATTTGGAAAATGTTAGTGACAGGAAATTTCAGGCTGAGTGAAGCTGATCACTCCAGTGAATAAACAGGACGGGGCCGATCATTGAACAGAAACGGGGGAGAATAAAATTTTGGTATAGTATAGAGCCTTTAACACATTAAAATGTTCCAAAGTGCTTCACAGGATTGCTTAATGAAACAAAATTTGTCTCTGGGCACAAAGAGATATTCAGGCAAATGACTAAAAGCTTGGTTAAAGACTTGGTTTAACAAACATCTTATTAAAAAAATAAGAAAAGGAGTGAAAAGGTTTAGGAGGGAATTGTAGAATTTAGGGGCCAGACAGTTGAAGGCACAGGTAACAACAGTCAAGTATGGAAATTAGGGATGTACAACAGGCCAGGATTGGAGAAACTGAACTATCGTGGTGGGTTGCACAGCTTGAGGAGGTTACAGATTGGTAAGGTCAAGGAGAGATTTGAAACTTTAAAAATGACACATTGCCAAACTGGGAGCCAATGTCGGCCTGTAAGCACAGAGAAACAGAGGTGAATGAAACCTGATGCGAGTTGGAAAACAGGCAGCAGAATTTTGAATGTGTTAAATTAAAGGAGAGCAAGGTAAAAGGCATGTGAGTAAATTAAGATTGAACTGTTCAACCATGCAGATAATTAACTCAGTGCAAACAATACAGTGATGTGTAATCAGTAGAACGTTGCCCTGGGAATTCTCAATGTTTTCTCATAGTATCAGGCCAAATATGGGCAAGGACACCTTGACTCTCTACTCAAGGACACTCTACTCCTCAACTGATGGATTGGTATTTCCCAACATTGAACACTAACTGAAATCGTCATGAACGGCAACAAAGGTACAGAATGTACACCACGTGGCGGATTTAAATATCTATCACCAAGAGTGCCTCAGTAGTACCACCACTGACTGGGCAAGTCCTAAAGGACATTGTTGCTAGAGCAGATCTGTGACAGGTGGCCAAATATACTTGCTTCATAAAAAAAATTCATATACATACATAGTGACTAGAGTAGTTTAATTCCTCTGAAGAAGAGGAGTCGAGACAGGTTTGGTAATTAAAAACCAATGAGCCTTACTTCTGTTGTGGGTAAAGTGGGTAAAGTGTTGGAAATGGTTCTAAGAGATAGGATTTATCATTATTTTTATAAATGACCTGGATGAGGGCATAGAAGGATGGGTTAATAAATTTGCAATAAACACTAAGGTCAGTAAAGTTGTGGATGGTGTTGAAGGATGCTGCAGGTTACAGAGGGACATAGATAAGCTGCTGAGCTGGGCTGAGAGGTGGCAAATGGAGTTTAATGCGAAAAAGTGTGAGGTGATTCACTTTGAAAGGAGCAACAGAAATACAGAGTACTGGCCTTATGGTAATGTAGATGAGCAGAGAGATCTTGGAGAGATTCCTAAAAGTTGCCACCCAAGTTGACAGGGTTGTTAAGAAGACAGACGGTGTGTTAGCTTTTATTGGTAGAGGGATTGAGTTTCGGAACCATGAGGTCATGCTGCAATTGTACAAAACTCTGGTGCAGCTGCATTTGGAGTATTGTGTACAGTTCTGGTCACTGCATTAAAGGAAGGATGTGGAAGCATTGGAAAGGGTTCAGAGGAGATTTATTGGGATGTTGGCTGGAATGGAGGGAAGGTCTTATGAGGAAAGGCTGAGGACTTGAGACTGTTTCGTTAGAGAGAAGAAGGTTGAGAGGCAACTTAATTGAGACATATAAGATAATCAGAGGGCTAGGTAGGGTGGACAGTGAGAGCCTTTTTCCTCAGACGGTGATGGCTAACATGAGGTGAAATAGCTTTAAATTGATTTGACAGGCATGGGACAGATGTCAGAGGTAGTTTCTTTACTCAGAGAGTAGTAGGGGTGTGGAACACCTTGCCTGCAACAGTAGTAGACTTGCCAACTTTAAGGGCATTTTAAATTGAATAGTGCAGGTGAGATGGGCTTCAGATTGGTTCCACAGATCAGCGTAACATTGAGGGCCGAAGGGCCTGTACTGCGATGTAATGTTCTATGTTCTATGTACAGTCTTTGCATATGGATAACAAACCAACCCTTGGCATTTCTTACTTATACAAGACTATATTTACATATAATTCAATTCATCTCACGTGATTTCAAACTGATGATAATAGCTACTACAAAGGATATGGGCTCTCACAACATGCCAACAGTACTGAAGCCTTATATCCCAGGCAAGCTGGTGGAAGGGTCCTATGCAACCTCTTTTCGCCCTGCTAGTAAAGTCAGATGCATTGTACCGCACAGTCTCAAGCTTCGTGAATGCTTCTGGAGCTTCATTCATTCAGAGTGAGTCATGAATATTTCAGTACTTAGGCCTTGTAAATGGTAGGTAGGCTTTGAAGAGTGAGAAATTATGTTACTTGCTGCAGAACAACCAGCCTTTGATTTACTCTTCCAGACACAATCTTTATATAGCTCGTCCAGTTCATTTCTGATAGCTATCATGTGCCGCCCTCCAATCTGAGGCTGTTTTCGTTGGAGAGAAGAAGGTTGAGAGAGGTGAATTAATCGAGATGTATAAAATAAGCAGAGGATTAGACAGGGTGGACAGTGAGAACCTTTTTCCTCGGATGGTGAAGGCTAAAATGAGGGGACATAGCTTTAAATTGAGGACTAATAGATTTAGGACAAATATTAGGGGTAGTTTCTTCTCAGAGAATATTAGGGGTGTGGAATGGCCTGTCTGCAACAGTAGAAGACTCGCTGATGTTAAGGGCATTTAAATGGGCACTGGACATTAAATAGGCATAATGTTCTATGTACAATGTAATCACCTGGTACTACTCCAGTGGACAGTAAGGATGCAAAACTATCACCAAAGGTGCAGTAATCTCTTCCCTCACTTCCTGTAGTAACCTAGTGTACATCCTGTCTGGCCCAGGGGACTTATCTATCCTCATGTTTTTCAAAATTTCCAGCACATCCTCCTTCTTAACATCAACCTGTTTGAGCCTATCAGCCTGTTTCAAGCTGTCCTCACAAAAACAAGGTCCCTCTCACTAGTGAATACTGGAGCAAAGTATTGGAACATAGAACAGTACAGCACAGTAAAGGCCCTTTTATCCTATTTTTAGATCAAACTAACCTACATACCCTGAATTTTACTATCATCCATGGACCTATCCAAGAGTCATTTAAACATCCCCAATGTATATTATCCAATGTATCAAACGTCCCCAATGTATATTATCCAATGTATCAAACGTCCCCAATGTATATTATCCAATGTATCAAACATCCTCAATGTATATTATCCAATGTATCAAACGTCCCCAATGTATATTATCCAATGTATCAAACGTCCCCAATGTATATTATCCACTGCTGGCAGTGCATTCCATGCACCTACCACTCTCTGTGTGAAGGGCAGAGACATCTCCCCTAATTCCTCCTCCAATCACCTTAAATTTATGCCCCCTCATGATAGCCTTGTCCATCCTGAGAAAAGATCTCTGGCTATCTATGGGTGGCACAGTGGCTCAGTGGTTAGCATTGCTGCCTCATAGTGCCGAGGACCCGGGTTTGATTCCAGCTTTGGGTGAATGTCAGTGTGGAGTTTGCACAATCTGCCTGTGTCTGGGCTTCCTCCAGGTGCTCCAGTCCAGTTAGATGGACTGGCCATGCTAAATTGCCCATAGTGTTTAGGGATGTGCAGGTTGGGTGCATTAGTCAAGTGAAATGTAACTGGATTAGAGTGGTGCTGGAAAATCACAGCAGTTCAGACAGCATCTGAGGAGCAAGTCATACAGTAGGAGAATGGCTCTGGGTGGATTGTTTGTTGGAGGGTGGGCTTGTGGTGTGGGGCCAAGTGGCCTGTTTCCACACTGTAGGGATTCTATGATTATACGATAGAACATGGAATATTACAGCGCAATACAGGCCCTTTGGCCCTCCATGTTGTACCGACCTGTGGAACTAATCCACAGCCCATCTAACCTACACTATTCCATTAAAATCCACATGCCTATCCAATGACGATTTAAATGCCCATAAAGTTGATAAGTCCACTACTGTTGCAGGCAGGGCTTTCCATGCCCCTACTACTCTCTGAGTAAAGAAACTACCTCTGACTCTGTCCTATAGCTATCACCCCTCAGTTTAAACCTGTGCTAGCCGTCACTATCCAAGAAAAAAGGCTCTCACTGTCTGCTCTATTTAACTTAGATTATCTTATATGTCTTAATTAAGTCACCTCTTAACTTTCTTCTCTCTAACAAAAGCAGCCTCAAGTCCCTCAGCCTTTCATCATCAGACCTTCTCTTCATGTCAGCCAACATCCTAGTAAATCTCCTTTGAACCCTTTCCAAAGCTTCCCCATCCTTCCTATAATACGGTGACCAGAACTGTACACAATACTCCAAGTGTGGCCGCACCAGAGTTTTGTACATCAACATGACCTCGTGGCTCCAGAAATCAATCTGTCTACCAATAAAAGCTAAAACACTGTAATGCTTCTTAACAACCCTATCAACCTGGGTGGCAACTTTCAGGGATCTAAGTACATGGACACCAAGATCTCTCTGCTCATCTACACTACCATTAGCCCAGTACTCTGTATTCCTGTTGCTCCTTACAAAGTGAATCACCTCACACTTTTCCACATTATACTCCATTTGCCACCTCTCAGCCCAGCTCTATGTCCCTCTGTAATCTGTAACGCCCTGCGGCACCGTGCACAATTCCAACGATCTTAATGTCATCTGCAAATTTACTACCCCATCCTTCAATGCCCTCATTCAGGTCATTTTAAAAAATTGCAAACAGACCCAAAACAGATCCTTATGTTATACCACTAGTAATTGATGAATATTTCCCATCAACTACCACCCTCTGTCTTCTTTCAGCTCACCAATTTCTGATCTAAACCGCTAAATCACCCTCAATCCCATGCCTCTGTATTTTATGCAATAGCCTACTGTGGGGAATGTTATGAAATGCCTTATTGAAGTCCACATATACTACATCAACCACTTTACCCTCATTCACCTGTTTGGTCACCTTCTCCAAGAACTCAATAAGGTTTGTGAAGCCTGATCAATCCTTTACAAAACCGTGTTGTTTATCCCTAATCAACTTATTCCTTTCTTGTTGATTATAAATCCTGTCTCTTATAACCTTTTCCAACACTTTACCCACAACAGAAGTGAGGTTCACTGGTCTATAATTACCAGGCTTGTCTCTACTCCCCTTCTTGAACAAGGGGACAACATTTGCTATTCTCCAGTCTTCTGGCACTATTCCTGTAGACAATGATGATATAAAGATCAAAGCCAAAGGCTCTGCAATCTCTTCCCTGGCTTCCTAGAGAATCCTAGGATAAATCCCACCTGGCCCAGGGGACTTATCTATTTTCACACTTTCCAGAATTGCTAACCCCTCTCCTTGTGAACCTCAATCCCATCTAATCGAGTAGTCTGTATCTCAGTATTCTCCTCAACAACATTGCCTTTTTCCAGTGTAAATACCGATGAAATATATTAATTTAGCTCCTCCTAATTCCTTGGACTCCATGCACTTCTCACAACTGTCCTTGACTGGCCCTAATCTTACTCTAATCATTCTTTTATTCCTGATATACCTATAGAAAGCTTTAGAGTTTTCATTGATCCTACCTGCCAAAGACTTCTCATGTCCCCTCCTGGCTCTTCTTAGCTCTCTCTTTAGGTCTTTTCTGGCTAAGTTGTAACTCTCAAGTGCTCTAACTAAGCCCTCACATCTCATCCTGACATAAGCCTTCTTCTTCCTCTTGACAAAAGATTCAACTTCCTTAGTAAACCACGGCTCCCTCACTCGACCACTTCCTCCCTGCCTGACAGGTAATACTTATCAAGGACACGCAGTAGCTGTTCCTTGAATAAGTTCCACATTTTAATTGTGCCCATCTCCTGCAGTTTCCTTCCCCATCCTTTGCATTCTAAATCTTGCCTAATCGCATCATAATTGCCATTCCCCAGTTATACCACTTTCCCTGTGGTATATACCTATTCCTTTCCATCACTAAAGTAAACATAACCAAAATGTGGTCACTATCACCAAAGTGCTCACCTACGTCCAAATCTAACATCTGGCCAGGTTCGTTACCCAGTACCAAATCCAATGTGGCCCCGCGCCTTGTTGGACTGTCTACATACTGTGTCAGGAAACCCTCCTGCACACATTGGACAAAAACGGACCCATCTATAGTACTCGAACTATAATATTTCCAGTCAATATTTAGAAAGTTAAAGACCCCCTGCTACTCTCACTTCTATCCAGAATCATTTTTGCAATCCTTTCCTCTACATCTCTGGAACTTTTCACAGGCCTATAGACAAATCTCAACAGAGAGACCTCTCCTTTCCTATTTCTAACCTCAGCCCACAGTACCTCAGTCGACAAGTCCTCAAACAATCTTTCTGCCACTGTAATACTGTCCTTGACTAACAATACCCCACCTCCCCTCTTTTACCATCTTCTCTGTTCTTACGGAAGCATCTAAATCCCGGAACCTGCAACAACCATTCCTGCCCCTGCTCTGTCCATGTCTCTGAAATGGCCACAACATCGAAATTCCAGGTACCAACCCAGACACACTTCACACCATCTCTCTGCGTGCCGTTGCCCTCTTGCAACATTGCAACATTGAAAGCATATTTATGACCTCACTACCTTCAAGCTTCTGGACACTAGAACTACAATTTAGTTCCCCATCCCATTGCTGCATTAATTTAAACCCTCTCAAATAGCATTAGTAACTGTCCCCCAGGATATTGTTACTTCTCTGGTTCAGGTGTAACCATCATGTTTGTAGAGGACCCCAAAATAAGCCCCAATTATCCAGGTATCCAAAACCCTCTCTTCCTGCACCATCCCTATAGCCCAATGTTCAACTCCTTTTTCTCCCTATTCCTCACCTTGCTAGCACGTGGCACAGGCAACAAACCAGAGATAACAACTCTGGTTGTTCTAGCTCCAGGCTTCCACCCTAGCTCCCCTCAAGGATCCTGAAGACACGATCCGAGACATCATAAACCCTGGCATGTGGGAGGCAACACACCAACTGTGTCTAATTCCCACAGAACCTCTTATCTGTCCCCATAACTATGTGGCCCAGTCACTAATGCTCTGCTCCTCTCTCCCCTTCCATTCTGAGCAATTCCATACTCCAGGACAGACTTTGTGCTGGAGACCTATATCCCACGGCTTACGCCTGGTAAGTCGTCACACTCAATAGTTTCCAAAACGGTATTCTTGCTATTGAGGGGAACAGCCACAGGAGATCCCTGCACTGCCTGTCGGTTCACTTTCCGTCCCCGGACTGTAACCCATCTGTCTTTTTCTTGCCCCTGAGGTGTGACTACCTCCCTGTACCTCCTCTCAGTCACCCCCTCGGCTTCTCGAATGATCCGAAGTTCATCCACCTGTAGCTCCAGTTCCCTAACGCAGTTTTCGAGGAGCTGGGGTTGGATGCATTCCCACAGATGCAGTCAGCAGGGACACTAGTGGTGACCCATACTTCCCTAACTTCCATTCCCAGCATTCTAAATTCCTAAAGAGACTATATAAAAATAAAGAATTTTTAAAAACTAGGTGCCTTCCCAATCTGGCGCACAGAACTGTTTTTTTCAGGTTTACAGGAGGAGGATGCGTGGGAGACACTACTTTGGTAGAATTTCAGGTAATCCAACCACCCAAATGTATGTATAAAACCCATATAAACCATATCCACTGCTCTATATCTATCAATGTGTTTTGTTACATCCTCAAAGAATTCAGTAAGGCTTGTGAGGCACAACCTGCTCCTCTCAAAGCCATGCTGACTCTAATCAAGCTATGCTTTTCCAAACAATCATAAATCTTGTCTCTCAGAATCCTCTCCGATAATTTGCCCACCATCAACGTAAGACTGGCTACTCTTCAATTCCCAGGGCTATCCCTATTCCCTTTCTTGAACAAAGGAATAACATTTGCCACCCTCCAATCATCTTGTACTACTTCAGTGGACAGTGAGGACCCAAAGAGCATCGCCAAGGTCTCAGTAATCTCTTCCCTCACTTCCCTTAGCAACCTTGGGCATAATGCCATCTGGTCCAGGGTACTTATCTATCCTCATGTTTTTCAAAATTTCTAGCACATTGTCCTTCTTGACATCAACCTGTTTCAGCAAATCAGCCTGTTCCAGGCTGTTCTCACAAACAACAAGCTTCCTCTCACAAGTGAATACTGAAGAAAGGTATTCATTAAGGACCTCCCCTACCTCCTCTGACTCCAGACACATGTTCCCTCCACTATTTTTGATTGGCCCTACCCTTACTCTCCGCAGCTACACTGGCACCACCCCCGATCTTTTCCTCCGCTACATCGATGACTATATTGGCGCTGCCTCGTGCTCCCACGAGGAGGTTGAACAGTTCAATAACTTTACCAACACCTTCCACCCCGACCTCAAATTCACCTGGACCGTCTCAGACTCCTCCCTCCCCTTCCTAGACCTTTCCATTTCTATCTCTGGCGACCGAATCAACACGGACATTTACTATAAACTGACCGACTCCCACAGCTACCTAGACTACACCTCCTCCCACCCTGCCCCCTGTAAAAACACCACCCCATATTCCCAATTCCTTCGTCTCCGCCACATCTGCTCCCATGAGGACTAGTTCCAAAACCGTACAACCTAGATGGCCTCCTTCTTCAAGGACTGCAATATCCCCCCAGACGTGGTCGATGATGCCCTCCACCGCATCTCTTCCACTTCCTGCTCCTCCGCCTTTGAGCCCCGCCCCTCCAACCGCCACCAGGACAGAACCCCACTGGTCCTCACCTACCACCGCACCAACCTCCATGTACAGCGTATCATCCACTGTCATTTCCGCCACCTCCAAACAGACCCCATCACCAGGGATATATTTCCCTTCCCTCCCCTATTAGCGTTCCAAAAAGACCACTCCCTCCATGACTCCCTCGTCAGGTCCACACCCCCCACCAACCCCACCTCCACTCCCGGCACCTTCCCCTACAACCGCAAGAAATGCAAAACTTGCGCCCACACCTCCCCCCTTACTTCCCTCCAAGGCTCCAAGGGATACTTCCATATCCGCCACAAATTCACCTGCACCTCCACACACATCATCTATTGCATCCACTGCACCCGATGTGGCCTCCTCTATATTGGGGAGACAGGCCGCCTACTTGTGGAACGTTTCAGCGAACACCTCTGGGACACCCGGACCAACCAACCCAACCACACCATAGCTCAACACTTCAACTCCCCCTCCCACTCCACCAAGGACATGCAGGTCCTTGGACTCCTCCATCGCCAGACCATAGCAAAACGATGGTTGGAGGAAGAGCGCCCCATCTTCCACCTGGGGACCCTCCAACCACAAGGGATGAACTCAGATTTCTCCAGTTTTCTCATTTCCCCTCCCCCCACCTTGTCTCAGTTAAAACCCTCGAACTCAGCACCGCCTTCCTAACCTGCAATCTTCTTCCTGACCTCTCCGTCCCCACCCCACTCCGGCCTATCACCCTCACCTTGACCTCCTTCCACCTATCGCATTTCCAACGCCCCTCCCCCAAGTCCCTCCTCCCTACCTTTTATCTTAGCTTGCTGGACACACTTTCCTCATTCCTGAAGAAGGGCTTATGCCCGAAACGTTGATTCTCCTGTTCCTTGGATGCTGCCTGACCTGCTGCCCTTTTCCAGCAACACATTTTCAGCCCTACCTTTACTCTGTCCATTTTCTTGTTCCTCACTTTAAGTGTAGAGCGCCTTGGGGTTTTCCTTAACCGTAGCTGCAAAGGCTTTCTCAGATTCACTTTCATCTCTCCTAAATCCATTCTTCAGTTCCTCCCTGGCTACCTGGTAACCCTCTAGAGCCCTGTCTAATCCTTGCCTCCTCAACTTTAAGTAAGATATGCAGGCTAGGTGAATTGGAAATGCTAAATTGCCCATAGTCTTCAGGGATGGTAGGTTAGGTGCATGGTTAGGGTAAATGTAGAGTTATAGAATAGGGGAATGGGTCTGGGTGGTTTGCTCTTCGGAGAGTTGGTGTAAATTATTGGGCCAAATTTTAAACTTTTTTTTACTCATTCACGGGGTGAGGGCATCGCTGGATAACCAGCATTTATTGCCCAAAGGGCAGTTAAGAATCAATCACATTGCTGTAGGTCTGGAGTCACATGTAGGCCAGACCAGGTAAGGACAGCAGTTTCCTTCCCTCAAGGGCACCAGTAAACCAGTTGTTTTTTTTTCCAACAATCAACAATGGATTCTTGATCATCACAGTCTCTTGATTCCAGATATTTATTGAATTCAAAATCCACCATCTGCCGTGGCAGGATTCGAACCTGGGTCCCCAGAACATTACCTAGGCCTCTGGGATAAGACTACTAGGCCATTGCCTCCCCATAATGGCCTGTTTCCGCACTGCAGCGATTCTATGACTAAGCTTCCTTCTTCTTCTTGACTAGATGTTTCACATCTCTTGTCATCCAAGTTTCCTTCACCCACACCATCCTTTCCTTGTCTCGGTGGGGCAAAACTATCTAGCACTCACAGCAAGTACTCCCTAAACAACCTAGACATTTCTGATGTGCATTTCCCTGAAAATATCTGATCCCAATTTATGCTCCAGAGATCCTAGAGCCTTTGTCGATGATCTTTTCATCCTCACTGTCCACTGGAATAGTACCAGTGATTGGAGGGTGGCAAATGTTATTCCCTTGTTCAAGAAAGGGTATAGGGATAATCCTGGGAATTACAAACAATCAGTCTTATCTTGATGATGGGCAAATTATTGGAGAGGGTTCTAAGAGTCAGAATTTATTACTATTTTGGAAAAGCATAGTTTGGTTAGAGATGGTCAGCATGACTTTGTGAGGGGGAGGCCATGCCTCTCAAACCTTATTGGACTCTTTGACAAAAGACATTGATGAAGGTAGAGCAGTGGATGTGGTGAATATGAATTTTAGCAAGGCGTTGACAAGGTGCCTCATGGTAGGCTCATTCAGAAAGTAAGAAGACAGGGAATACAGGGAAATTTGGCTGTCTGGATTCAGTATTGGCTGGCCCATAGAAGACAGAGGGTGGTGGTAGATGGAAAGTGTTCAACGTGGAGCTCGGTGACCAGTGGTATTCCACAGGGATCGGTTCTGGGACCTCTGCTCTGCTTTTTATAAATGACTTGGATGAGGAAATGGAAGGGTGGGTTAGTAAGTTTGCCAATGACATGGAGGTTGGTGGAGTTGTGGATAGTGTGGAGGGTTGTTGTTAGTTGAAATGGGACATTGACAGGACACAGAGCTGGACTAAAAAGTGGCAGATGGAGTTCAACGTGGAAAAGTGTGAAGTGATTCATTTTGGAAAGTCGAATTTGAATGCAAATGATAGGCTTAAAGGCAGGATTTTCAGCAGTGTGGAGGAACAGAGGGATCTTGGGGTCCATGTCCAAAGTTGCTATCCAAGTTGATAGGGTTGTTAAAAAGGTGTATGGTGGTTTGACTTGCATTAGTATGGAGACTGAGTTTAAGAGCTGCAAGGAGGTTATGCTGCAGTTGTATAGAGCCCTGGTTAGATCACACTTGGAATGTTGTGTTCAATTTTGGTCACCTCATTATAGGAAGGATATGGAAGCTTTAGAGAGGGCGCAAAGGAGATTTGCCAGGATGCTGCCTGGACTGGAGGGCATGTCTTATGAAGAAAGGTTGAGGGAGCTAGGACTACTCTCATTGGAGCGATGAAAGATGAGATGTGACTTGAATGATGATGAGAGGCATAGATAGAGTGGATAGCCAGAGACTTTTTTTCCCAGGGTGGAAATGGCTATCACGAGGGGGCATAATTTTAAGGTGATTGGAAGAAGGTTTTATGGGAGATGTCAGAGGTAGGTTCTTTACACAGAGAGTGGTGGGTGTGTGGAATGCACTGCCAGCAGTGGTAGTTGAGTCAGATACATTAGGGACATTTAAGTGACTCTTGGAGAGACTCATGGGTGGTAGTAAAATGTAGGTTAGTTTGATCTTAGAGTAGGATAAAAGGTTGGCACAATATTGAGGGCCAAAGTACCTGTACTGTGTTGTATTATTCTATGTTCTATCAGGATGCTAACAGTGAGGAATTCAAAGTTAAAAATCACACAACACCAGGTTATAATCCAACAGGTGATGGTAATGCAATTGAATGTCTTGAAACGTAAATAATGGTTAGATTCTTTCTTGTTGGAAACAGTTGTCAATCTGACATTTGCGTGCATGTCACCTGCCACTTATCAGCCCAAACCCATAATGTTCACCAAGCCTTGCTACATATGGCCACAGACATTTTTAATATCTGAGGAGTCACAATAGGTGCAGATCTTTGTGCAATCATCGGAGAACATCCCCAATTCCGACCTTATGATAGAGGGAAGGTCATTGAAGTAATTGAAGATGGCTCAGCACAGGACACTACTCTGAGGACCTTCTGCACAGGATGGACAATAAATATTGGTCTCATCAGCGCTGCCCACATGCCAAGAAGGAATGAAAATAAACTCTTGGCCAAGTGTTCCCAGAGGTATTGATATGGACACCTTCGCCCATTTAATTTACCAGCACCAGATCCAAAATTGTCTTCTTTGTAATTGGGCCAGGGACACTGGTTCTCATACTTTAATTACATAAGAATCGACAAGGATAATGAGAAAATACCCCAATATCACCACTTTCGTAGTTCTTTCATAATTCTGTGACTTCCTGCATAAAGTCATGGAGCATGGAAACAGATTCTTCAGTCCAACCAGTCCAAGTCGACTGTTATCTCAAACTCAACTAATCTCACCTGCCTTTATTTGGCCCATATCCCTCCAAACCTTTCTTATTCATGTACTTACCTAAATGTCTTTTTTTGATAGATTTTTTATTGAAGAAAAAGAAATTTTTTTATAACGTATTATTACAAACTTACAAAATAATACACACAAATACAAACATTAATATACAATTAGATATTAAATAAATAGTAGCCAAAACATAGCAAACAAAGAGAAAAGGTAAATAAAAAACACACTCAACTAACTACTAATCTAACCTATAACCAACCAGAACGTATAATAAACATTGTACTTGACCCGCATCCACCATTTCCTCTGGAAGTTCATTCCACAAGTGAACCACTCTCTATGTAAAAAAAACTGCCCCTCGTGTCCATTCTAAATCTTTCTCTTCTCATCTTAAAAATATGCCTTTAGTCTTGGAATCCCCCACCCTAGGGAAAAGACACCCACCAATCACCTTATCTATATCCTTCATTATTTTAGAAACCTCTATAAGTCACCTATCAACCTTCTATGTCTCAGTCTATCCTGCCTCTCCTTATAACTGAAACCTTCTTTTCCCAGAAATATCCTGGTAGATTTCCGGTTTCCTCCCACAATCCAGAAATGTGCAGGTTAGGTGAATTGGCCATGCTAAATTGCCCATAGTGTTAGGTGTGTTGGCAGGGGTAAATATATGTTAGGGGAATGGGCCTAGGTGGGTTACTCTTCGGAGGGTCAATGTGGACTTATTGGGCCGAAGGGCCTGTTTCCATACTGCAGGGAATCTAAAAAATCTAATAATAAAATGAAAAAATCTCTTCAGATCCCTCACCAGCTTATTAATATCCTTCCAGTAGCAGGGACACCAGAATTGGATGCAGTACTCCAGAAGAGGCCTCACTAACGTCCTGTATAACTTCAACATAATGTCCCAACTCCTATACTGAAAGGTCTTGAACAATGAAGGCAAACATGCTAAACCCCTTCTTACCCACCTAACCTATGTAAACTTCAAAGAATTAAGTACCTGAACTCCTGGGTCTCTACATCATTGCCCAAGGCTGTACTTTTAATTGTATAAGTTTTGCCTTTACTTGGTTTACCAAAATGCAATATCTCATATTTATCCAAATTAAACTCCATTTGTCGCTCTTCAGTTCATTGACCCAATTGATCAAGATCTTCTTCATTGACCACTATACTACCAATTTTAGTGTCATCTGCAAAATTACCCACTATACTTCCTACATTTCTCATACTTTATGTATTTATATTCTATATTCCTTATTTATATTTATTTCTATGTTTATATTTTATACTTTTTCTGTACTTTGCAGATTTTTAATCTCTCTTTGTCATTAAGATTGGTGGAGGAGCAGCTGGTGAAGGAGACTGTCAGAGAATGCAGCAGAACATAGATAGATTGGAGAGTTGGCCAGAAAAATGGCAGATGGAGTTTAATCCGGCCAAATGTGAGGGGATGCATTTGGAAGATCCAACTCAAGAGCAAACTATACAGTAAATAGAAAAGTCCTGGGGAAAATTGATGTACAGGGAGATCTGGGTGTTCAGATCCATTGTTCCCTGAAGGTGGCAATGCAGAATGTTCAAGACAGAGTGTTCAAGAAGGCATATGGCATGCTTTTCTTCATCAGATGGTATATTGAGTACAAGAGTACAGGTCATGTTAGAGTTGTATATGCGTTTGATTTAGCCATATTTGGAATACTGTGTACAGTTCTGGTGCCCACATGTTTAGAGAGAGTGCAGAGAATATTGTCTGGTATGGAGGGCGCTAGCTATGAAGAGAAGTTGAGTAGATTAGGATTATTTCCATTAGAAAGATGGAGTTTGAGGTCTACAAAACCATGAGAGGTATGGACAGGGTGGATAGCAAGAAACTTTTTCCCAGAGTGAGGGAACTCAATTACTAGGGGTCACAAGTTCTTTACACAGAGGGTGGTGGGTGCCTGGAACGCATTGCCAGTGGAGGTGGTAAAGGTGGGCATGATAGCATTACCTAAGATGTGTCTAGACAGATGCATGAATGGGTAGGGAGCAGAGGGATACAGGTCCTTAGAAAATAGGCGACAGGTTTAGATTGAAGATCTGGATCAGCGCAGGTTTGGAGGGCCGAAGGACCTGTTCCTGTAGTGTAACTTTCTTTGTTCTCTTTGTCTCACTGGAAACCCATTGGAATACCCAGTGTATAAGATGATGAGTGACACAGAGTGGATAGATGGAGTCTTTTTCCCAGGGTGAAAATGGCTATCTCAAGGGGACATAATTTGAAGGCGAGTAGAGGAAGATATGGGGAGATGTCAGAGGTAGACTCTTTACACAGAGAGTGGTGGGTGCATGGAATACACTGCCAGCGGTAGTGGTAGAGTCAGAGACATTCGTGACATTTAAGTGGCACTTGGATAGGCACATGGATGATAGTAAAATGTAGGTTAGTCTGAACTCAGAGTAGGATAAAAGGTCAGCACAACATCGAGGGCTGAAGGGCCTGTACTGTTTTATATTCTATTTTCTAATACCCAAGGAGCATCACCAGCCTTTTTTGTTATTCAACTCTAAAAATGGTTTCTGCCCCTACCTAGCAAAGGAATTGTTCTTTCTTTGTCTTTCCTAATTTGTACTGCTATCATATCTTCCTTCATTTCTTTTTCTTTTCTGAACATTTTATATTTTTGTATACTAATATTTTTAAGCCACACTTTCGTTATTGCCACTGTATCACATCTTTATCTGGCTATTTGTGTTTGTAGTTCACCGATCATGTTCATTTTGTGCATTTAGATTAGTGTATTGTAATTGTATATTTGCTCTTCCTAACATCTTTCTTAGTCTGTCCCTAAATGGAACAATTTACTATCTTGTACTGCCTAACATACCCACTATTGATGCATGTTTCTAGACTAGGAATTAAACAAATGTTGAACACGCACTAAACCCCACCACTCTGTGGCCGAACACTTTAACTGCCCCTCTGACTCTGCCAAGGACATGCAAGCCCTGGGCCTCCTCCACTGCCAAACTATAGCCACCCAATGCCTGAAGGAAGAAAGCCTTGGGAACCTCCAACCACACGGGATCAATGTAAATTTCACCAGTTCCAACCTTCCAACTCGGCACCGCCCTCTTGAACTGCCCTTCCTGCCCATCCACTCCACTCTCCTTTCAGACCTATCACCATCAGCCCCCACCTCCATCTACCTATCACATTCCCAGCCCCATTCCCCCTCCCATTTATCTCTCAGCCTCCTTGGGTCACCCCCTCATTCCTGATGAAGAGCTTATGCTCGCAACATCGATTCTCCTGCTCCTTGGATACTGCCTGACCGGCTGTGCTTTTCCAACACCACACTTGTCGACAAATGTTGAAACGCATATGATTATGGTGTTATTACATTCTGTGCTGAAGTCAGCTCAAGGTAATCAGTCTTGCAAGACATGTCAGCTGGAGGCATGATTTCTTCAGCCTGTACCAATGGCTAGACTTGCCATTTCCAATGTTGAGGAAGTCCGAAATGTTGTTCATGAGGAGGAAATCAAGGACAACTAAAACCAAGATATCTCTGGATGACTAATGAAAATGAATTTCATATTAAACAAAGAAAAGGGGCATATAATAAATGCCAATTTGATATGTTCAACAATTATGCAGAAAAGAAAGCAAATGAGTAAATGGAAAGCAAGAGAAAAGTTTAGCAGATAATGGAACACTACAGTCTTTAATCAGCCTATAAATAGCAAGCTGAAGTCAACAGAAAGGACCTATCAATTACGGACTGAAATGACAGCTTCTTGCAGAGGAAAAGGATATGGTTAAATAAGTACTTTGAGTGTGTTGTTATTAAAGAAGAGAATACTACCAAGGTTACAGTAAATAAGCAGGTAGAGAAACTACATTGGCTAAAAATAGATATAGTACTTAAAATGATCACAGTGTTCAAAGTAGAGAATGTTAACTTTGTCTATGAATCCAAATGGGATGCATCCAAGATTACTGAGGAGGATAGGAACTGCCTTGGTCTACCATACTTATTCAAGTTCCTTGGCTACAGGATTAGTGTCAGAATTAATCTGCACTTGGAGAAGCAGGGATCTATCAAAAACAGTGAGCATGGTTTTGTTTCAGGGACATTATAACTGACCAACCTGATTGAATTTTTAGAAGAGGTGACCAGGTGAGTAGATGAAGGCAATGCTTTTGATGTGGTCTACTTGTACTTCAGCAAGGCTTTGATAAGGTCCCGCATGGGAGACCAATAACAAAGGCAAGTGACTAATAACAAATTTAAGAGCCCATGGGAGCCAAGGAAATTTGGCAAATTAGATCCAGATTAAGCTGAGTAGGAGGAAGCAAGGGGAGATGATCAAGGCGGGGTGGGGGTTCGGCGGTTGTGACTGGAAGCCATCGTCTGCAGAGATTAGTGATGGGACCTTGCTGTTTGCATTACGTATAAATAGTTTAGACTTGAATGTAGGAGGGTTGACCAATAAGTTTGAAGTTGATGGGGTGGTAAATAATGATGAAGATATCCTTACATTACAGGAGGATATAGGCTGGTCGAATGGGTTTATCAGTGGCAAATAGAGTTCAATCTGGATAACTGTGAGGTGATGCTCTTGGGCAGGACAATCAAGGTAATGGATAGTAGGACCCTGGGAAGCACTGATGATAAGAGGAACCTTGGTGTTCATGTACGCTGGTACCTTAAGCTAGCAGGACAGGCAGATAAAGTGATTAAAAAGCACATATTTACTTAGCTGTATTAGTCAATGCAGAGTTTAAAAGCAGGGAGATTATGCTGCAACTGTATAAAACTCTGGTTAGACCACAGCAATTCTGGAATCTACATTATTGAAGGGATGGGATTGAACTAGAAAGGGTGCAAAAAAGATTTATTAGGAAGTTGCCTTAGCTGGACAGTTTTACTTAAGAAGAAAGATTGGATTGGATTGTTTTCCATGGAGCAGAGGAGACTGAGAAAGACATAATTGAAATGAATAAAGTCATGAGAGAACATAGACAGGAAGGAAATTCTTCCCTTGGTGGAGGGATCAATTACCAGGGACCATAGATTTAAGATAAAGGGCAAGAGGTTTCAAGGGTGATATGAAGAGAAAAGGTTTCATCCAGAGTTTGGTGAGAATCTGCAACTCCTTGCCTGTAAGAAACTCTCAACATTTAATAAGTATTTAGATGTGCACTTGCGATGCCAAGGCATACTATGGATCAAGTGCTGGAAAATTTGATTACAATAGTTTTAGGTTTCTTTTGACCATCTTGGATTCAATCGATTTTATTCTATGCTGTACACCTCAATGGGAGTTGTAAGTGTATTACTCCTGTTAATAGAACACTGCTGAAATAGAATTAGTTTTATTTTATTAGTTTTATTCAAATGAGTACAGTGAAAGTTATACAAGTTGTCGCTCACACCACCAAGCAAGGTACAAAGGTCCCTAGGTACAGTTTTTGTCAGTTACAGCTCTTAGAAAAATAGAGAAGTAAAAAAGTCCAGCTTTGCAGATTTCAGAAATACATTATAAAATGGAGAAAACAAGAAGTTCAAAACAATGGTCCTCCGACTGACTCCACGCTTGCACCTAACCTCCAATCTGCACTGGGCTAGATTAGATTAGATTACTTACAGTGTGGAAACAGGCCCTTCGGCCCAACAAGTCCACACCGCCCCGCCGAAGCGCAACCCACCTACATCAACATCTACATCTACCCATTACCTAACACTACGGACAATTTAGCATGGCCAATTCACCTGCCCTGCTCATCTTTGGACTGTGGGAGGAAACCGGAGCACCCGGAGGAAACCCACGCAGACACGGGGAGAATGTGCAAACTCCACACAGTCAGTCACCTGGGGCGGGAATTGAACCCAGGTCTCTGGCGCTGTGAGGCAACAGTGCTAACCACTGGGCTCTGACTCCATATTGCACCCAGCTTCACCTCAGGACTCACGAGGCTGGGAGATCGCTCTGGTATCACCTTGAGACCAGAAGTCCATGCTGAGGCCATGCCAGGCCGAGAGACCACCACATACCACCCGAAGACCGCCATGCTGGGCAGTTGGGAGATTGCCATACCAAACCGAGAGAATGCCATGCAAGGCTGACAGGACTCCATGCCGGGCCAAGAGGCCATCCTGCTGGCTAGGAGGATGCAATGCCAGGCCTGTGCTAAAGCTAGTAGTTGTGAGGCCGAGAGTTCTGAGGCAGCGAGGTCAGACACCGGGAGTTCCGAGGCCGCGAGGTTGGACCTCCTTGACCATCTTATTCACCTGCATGGCCATTTTCAGGGAACTATGGACTTGAACCCAAGATCCTTAGAAAATACGCTACAAGTTTAGGTAGAGAATCAGGAATGGTGCAGGCCTGTTCCTTTGTTTTTTTTTTGTTTATCCCTCTGTACATCAATGCTGTTCAGGATCCTGGTATTAACTTCTCCTTGATGTTTGATCTCCAAAAGTGCAGCAATGAAGGTGTTCAATGAAACAACAGAGCATTCGGATGTGGGTGGCGTGTATGATAGTGTTCATATGTACTTTGAAAAAGTGTTTCATAAAATGCTACATAAAATGTATTAGGATAATCATATGGGATTTAAAGAACAATAGCAGTGTCCCAATGAAATCAGCTCGGGCTTAAAGTGTAGTGATGAAGAATTCTTTTCAAGTGTCCAAGAGCGAATGGTGGTGCCTTCAAAGCTCAGTATAAGGACCACTGCTCTTTCTGACATGAATAAATGAACGTATTAATGGATTTCTGTGTCGGAGCAGAAAGAAAATATTTGCAGATGACATGAAGCTTGGAAATATTGTGAAAAGTGAGAATGATATTAACAGACACACCGAAGAGTCTGTGCTGTCTGACTCTATGACATAGGCTGGGGAAACAAGTTAGTAGAAATTAAGTATAGAGACATGTAAAATATTTATTTTATCAAGAGAAAAAGCAAGCAGAAATATAGGTACTTCAAATCATGAAAGGATTTTAATAGAGTGGACACAGAGATAACTTTTTCTCTTGCAGGAAAGAACACATTTTGGAAGTCATCAATAAAAGACAGTCACTAAGAAACCCAACAGGGAAGTCAGGACATACTTCTTTACTTAAAGAGTGCTGAGAATGAGGAACTCACTGCTGACACTGGTTAGATAATGTAAATGTGGCTAAGGAGAAACTCGGCAAAGATATAAGGGAGAAGAGAATGCTGGGTTATGATGACAGCTTTAGCTGAGAAAAAAATGGGAAGAGGTTGAAGTGAAGTATAAACACCAACATGGTCTGGTTGAGCTGAATGAAACATCTCTATATTGCCTATCCTGTATAATCCCATGCAAACTAAATGGCAGAATTTTCAACAGTTACGGAACAGAGAGAGACCAGTGGGTGCTGAATTGCCTCCTCCTACCTAAATGGTTTGTTTGCATTTGAGGAAGATGTTGGCTATGGCATCTGAGGATGCACGCTGTGGTGGAATCGGTAGAACTGAATGATATTTGGCGACTGGCAGTGATAGACGAAAGAAGGAAAGCGGAAAATGACAGGAGTGGAAACAAGAGAATGGACTCTAAATTGGGCTGTGGGAAATGCTGTTGGGTCAAGTAATTGAAATATTTCTGGTATTATACCAGGACTTCAAGAAGATGGATAACAGTACTGTTGATGTGAAAGATCTAAAATAAAAACACAAAATGCTGAAAATATTTAGTAGTACTTGGGCAGTTTTTTAATGGGGAGAAATAGAATTAATATTTTGGACTGATGATTCTTCAATAGATCCTTCATAGTGGCAATCCTGTTATTCATCTCCTGTACCACTTTCAATTATACCTGCTTTGTGCTGGTAGCAGTTTCTTTTTCACACTGATGGAAAACAAAATCTCTGAGCCCAACAGAACATCACTAAACTTGGGTGCAGCTTTGCTTTTACTGCATTGACATATCAATGACTTGTCACTCCTTTAATTATAATGTCAAAACATTATACATGCATTGTTTACATGCCAATCCAATTTTACATGATTGTGTTACATGCATATTTACATTTTTGTGTTTCTTTTGTGTTGAAAGAGCTCGAAGGGAGAAGTTCTTTGAGTTTCCACTTCTACAGCGTTACCTGGCTTGCAAGAGTCGCTCCTATTATTTTGTTTGCATGTACTACATGAGGCAGCTACTTATGTTGGTGTTCATTTCTGCTGCCTGCCTTTACCTCGTCTATTGCCATTTCCCAGCATTTTTCCAGGATGAGTTCAGTTGCTCCATCAAATCAGGACTCCTGGCCAATGATCCTGGCATCCCATCTGTGATTCAGTGTAAGCTGACTTCAGTGACTATATTCAAGATGATTAGTGTGGTTAATGGTGCTGTCTACCTTCTCTTAGTCCCCATGATTATTTACACCCTACTGCAGCTCTGTTACTGGGACAAACAATTTTTGGCTGTATATGAGATGCTTCCTGCATTTAACTTGGTTAGTAAGAAGATGCTGGGTTGTGCTCTGAATGACCTCAACATCATTCTCCATTTGCTGCGTGCAAACATCAATCAGCTGGAGTCATTTAATCGTCTGGCCATGGTGTGTGTTGTGAAGGATGTGAGTGCAGGGGGACATGGTTATACCCTGTTAGATATGATGACACTGCTTGTAGGATTGGAAAACTACACACGTGAAGGTGGCGGCTATACCACTGCAAGCACAGAAAATGGGGAAATTGGATTGCATCAGCGGGGATATTTGGGTTCTCAAGGAGAACAGTATCAGGGTAAGTGACAAGCAACAATATTACAATAAAGTGATCTCAAATTTCAAGCTAAATCCTAAATGCATAACACAGCAGCAATAAATCAGACAATGGCAACAGGAGTGTATTTTAATTAACTCGTGATGTGGGAGTTATTGGTAGACCAGTATTTTCTGCCCAATTCTAGAACATTTAAGTCAGGACAATGGTAAATTTCTCATCTACCTGCTGGCCTTAATAAGTAGAAACTTTCCCAAGTTGCTACAGTGTACCTTTGTCATGATACACACTGCTTCTACGGCATGCTGGTGGCACAGAGAGAGGATATTTAAACAAATATTTAAGCTTATGAACAACTTCCCTCTCCAAGGTGCCGCATGGTCATCATTCCAGCTGTCCTTTCAACATAGAAACAGAGAAAATAGGAACAGCAGTAAGTCATTCAGCCGTTTAAATCCACTCTGCCTTTCAATACGATTGTGGTTTAACATCCAACTCAGTAGGCTTATGCCTGAAACGTCGATTCTCCTACTCCTCGATTGCTGCTTGACCTGCTGTGCTTTTCCAGCACCACACTCTCGACTCTGATCTCTATCATCTGCAGTCCTCACTTTCTCCCATCCAACTCAGTGCCCTAATTCCATTTCCTCTTTGATCCCTGAGGCCCTAAGCACTATATGCAAACCCTTCTTGGAAACAACAATCTTTCTCTTCACTCTCACAAGTAGCAAATACATTGTGCCTACTGGATAGGATCAGCTTCTGCAGTTTCTCTAACCTGCGTTCCCCTTATTGTCACAGCAATCTCATTCTGATCCTGTTTCTCTACGAAATCTAAGACTTGAAGCAAACTTCCAACATACTCCTTCATGATGAAGTGTCTCCAACGTACACTTCAACTCAACGTTGCTGAACAGAATAATTCCAAAATGGAGTCATCTTAAGCAGAAATGTTCACTTACAACACTTCCCTGTCCCCAAACTGTTATTAGTTTTAAGGCTTTTTAATGACTGAAGCACCAATCATTAAAAGCAAATGAACAACAAATTGATCATTTACATTAATCAAAAACCCTAACCAATAAACTAAATAACTTACCTACTTGACTCTCAACACTAATGGCCAGATTTGAATTTTGCTCTCTGTTGTTTGCCACTCCACTCCAAATAATCTTTGCTATTGTCCACTGGCACACAGCATTCAAATTTGCCTGATCTCCCTGCATTGACGCTTGTTGTAACTTCCTCAGTATTGATGTAGATAGAAAGTTACCAAAACTGGTAATCTGAAATGGAAAAGGGAAGATTGTGAGAAAATACTGTTTTGCATGTCAGTTTCTCTTAAGTTAAAAGAAAACTTGCAACCTCAGCATTGGAGCTAATAAACATGCACTGGATTTTATTAGTGTTAACATGATTACATGATTAAGGTGTTTGCATTCTTACAGCATTCAACCAAATCTTAAGGGATTCCAAAATGCTTTACAACCAAGAGATATTTTTCAAGAACAGTGAGTTGTGTTTCACAGGCAAACACCGTAGTTAGTATGCACACAGCATAATATTCAAAACAAATGATCGGTTAACATGCACTGCATCCACCTGGACACCCCGCGCTGGCCTATTACCTGCCCTCGACCTCTTCATTTCCAACTGCCGCCGGGACATTAACCGCCTCAACCTGTCGTCCCCCCTCCCCCACTCCAACCTCTCACCCTCACAACGCGCAGCCCTCCAATCCCTCTGCTCCAATCCCAACCTCACCATCAAGCCAGCGGATAAAGGGGGCGCAGTGGTAGTCTGGCGCACTGACCTCTACACCGCTGAAGCAAAACGCCAACTCGAGGATGCCTCTTCCTACTGCTCCCTCGACCATGACCCCACCCCCCATCACCAAACCATCATCTCCCAAACCATACAGAACCTCATCACCTCAGGAGATCTCCCACCCACAGCTTCCAACCTCATAGTCCGGGAACCCCGCACTGCCCAGTTCTACCTCCTTCCCAAGATCCACAAGCCTGACCACCCTGGCCGACCCATTGTCTCAGCATGCTCCTGCCCCACTGAACCCATCTCTACCTACCTTGACACTGTCCTATCCCCCCTAGTCCAGGAACTCCCCACATACGTTCGAGACACCACCCACGCCCTCCACCTCCTCCAAGACTTCCGTTTCCCTGGCCCCCAACGCCTTATCTTCACCATGGATATCCAATCCCTCTACACCTCCATCCCCCATGACCAGGGCCTCCAAGCCCTCCGTTTTTTCCTCTCCAGACGTCCCCAACAGTACCCTTCCACTGACACTCTCATTCGTTTGGCTGAACTGGTCCTCACCCTTAACAATTTCTCCTTTGAATCCTCCCATTTCCTCCAGACCAAAGGCGTAGCCATGGGCACACGTATGGGCCCCAGCTATGCCTGTCTCTTTGTTGGCTATGTAGAACAGTTGATCTTCCATAATTACACCAGCACCACTCCCCACCTCTTCCTCCGCTACATTGATGACTGCATTGGCGCCACCTTGTGCTCCCGTGAGGAGGTTGAGCAATTCATCAACTTCACCAACACATTCCACCCTGACCTTAAATTTACCTGGACTATCTCTGACACCTTGCTCCCCTTCCTGGACCTCTCCATCTCCATTAGTGACGACCGACTTGACACTGACATTTTTTTACAAACCCACTGACTCCCATAGCTACCTGGATTACACCTCTTCCCACCCTATCTCTTGCAGAAATGCCATCCCGTATTCCCAATTTCTCAGCCTCCGCCGTATCTGCTCCCAGGAGGACCATTTCCACCATAGGACACACCAGATGGCCTCCTTCTTTACAGACCGCAATTTCTCTTCCCACGTGGTTAAAGATGCCCTCCAACGCATCTCGTCCACATCCCGCACCTCCGCCCTCAGACCCCACCCCTCCAACCGTAACAAGGACAGAACGCCCCTGGTGCTCACCTTCCACCCTACAAACCTTCGCATCAACCAAATCATCCGCCGACATTTCCGCCACCTCCAAAAAGAACCCACCACCAGGGATATATTTCCCTCCCCACCCCTTTCCGCCTTCCGCAAAGACTGTTCCCTCCGTGACTACCTGGTCAGGTCCACACACCCCTACGACCCACCCTCCCATTCTGGCACTTTCCCCTGCCACCGCAGGAACTGTAAAACCTGTGCCCACACCTCCTCCCTCACCTCTATCCAAGGCCCTAAAGGAGCCTTCCACATCCATCAAAGTTTCACCTGCACATCCACCAATATCATTTATTGTATCCGTTGCTCCCGATGTGGTCTCCTCTACATTGGGGAGACTGGGCGCCTCCTAGCAGAGAGCTTTAGGGAACATCTCCGAGACACCCGCACCAATCAACCAAACTGCCCCGTGGCCCAACATTTCAACTCCCCCTCCCACTCTGCCGAGGGCATGGAGGTCCTGGGCCTCCTTCACCACTGCTCCCTCACCACCAGACGCCTGGAGGAAGAACGCCTCATCTTCCCCCTCGGAACACTTCAACCCCAGGGCATCAATGTGGACTTCAACAGCTTCCTCATTTCCCCTTCCCCCACCTCATCCTAGTTTCAAACTTCCAGCTCAGTTACTGTCTCCTTGACTTGTCCGACCTGCCTATCTTCTTTTCCACCTATCCACTCCACCCTCTCCTCCTTGACCTATCACCTTCATCTCCTCCCCCACTCATCCATTGTACTCTATGCTACTCTCTCCCCACCCCCACCCTCCTCTAGCTTATCTCTCCATGCTTCAGGCTCACTGCCTTTATTCCTGATGAAGGGCTTTTGCCCGAAACGTCGATTTCGCTGCTCGTTGGATGCTGCCTGAACTGCTGTGCTCTTCCAGCACCACTAATCCAGTATATGGTTTTGATAGTAGTGATTGAGAGATTGATGTTCCCCAACTGATCAGATCATTACATGCTTCTCCTCCAACTCTGCTCCAGTTGGTATCTTTAATCCAACTCAGAGAGCAAACCTGGCCATTCTTTTAACAACTCATCAAAATTTCAGCTCTTCTAGCAATGCAGTATTTCCACCAAACTGCACAGCAATATCAATATTGATTACAGTTTCAAAGTCAACAAAGGTTTAAAATTCATAAAATCTTAAGTGTATTATTTATAAAATGTATATTCATATGCGATTTCTCTGATTATAATACAGGACGATTTCAAACAAGGGAGGCTACAGATTGGACTTGTGCAAATCCTCAAAGCTCCTCAAGTTGCTGATATCACAACAATGGCAACAACTCCAATAAATGGACTCTGCAGTTTCCCACATTTTGCCCTAAATGTATTTGTGATAAAATGTTAAAGCACATTCACTGAACATGTACTCAAAGGACTGTAACAAATTATTGTATTTCATACAGGTTAGGTGGCACATATTATTGTTTTCATAAAAAGTTTTATTTTATTCTGTTCTCTGTATCTGAAACTTTATGAATTGATGTGCATTACTGGTTATAGGGAATGCATTGTGTCTTGATCCTATGCTGTACTTATATGTCCAATCCCACAAGTTGGGGAGCGTATATTATCTGTATAATAAGATGATGTTTACATAATGTGAATATTTCCTGGAGCACGGGTAATGTATTCTCCAAGTCATATGAGTACCATGAATGATGTTAAATTATCTATACCATGGGATAGGCAACACACTATTTATATCATTGCAACGGCTGCATATAATATCTGCATTTTGCTCTAATGTATATTATCTTACAATAGGACAGACTATAAGATCAAAACATATAGAAGCCCATCGAATTTCCTCTGCTGTTTGATCATAACTGAGATTTCTCAACCTTATTTTCCTGCTTTCTCCCTAATTTCTTTACTAATTAAGAAACCGAGCTATCTCTGTCTAAATACACTTGGCCTCCACAGTCAGCCTTCTGTAGCAATGAGTTCCACAGATCAACCACCCTTCCACTGAAGTAATTTCTCCTCATCTCAGTTCTAAAGGGTCGTCCTTCACTCTCAGGCTGTGTTCTTGAATCCTAGTGGAAACATCTTCTTCAAGTCTATTCCATTCAGGCTTCTCAGTATTCTGTAAGTTTCAATGAGATCCCCCTCGTCCTTCTAAACTCCATTGAGTACAGACCCAGAGTCCTCAATGGTCCTCATATGAACCCTTATTCCCAAGATCATTCTTGTAAACTTCCACTGGACCCCCTCCAACACCAGCACACCATTCCTTAGATATAAGATCCAAAACTGCTCACTATATTCCAAATTTGGTCTGACCAGAGCCTTGTACAACCTCAGCAGTATCTCTGCTCTTTGTATTCTAGCCCTTCTGAAATCAATGCAAACATTGCATTTGGCTTCTTAACTGCCAGGGTGTTGATAATGCCAGTACCAATTGCAGGATATACACATATATGACCTGGGAGTTACAGATTTCAGTTACCTCAGTTTGATAGAAACTAACACAATTCAGGAAGACACCAGTGTGCAGTTCTATCCTCGTACTGGTTGAGATAGACCTCGCCCTAGTTCTTTATCCTGCCCTGAACAGCATAAGTGATAGTTTGGCATTCCCTGAATATTGCTGAAAGTAAGTGAAAATTGTCAAAATTTTTCTGTCTTGTATTCATCAGGACATGGACTAATGCAAAGGGAACACAAACCTTTATACTGTGAGAGTGAAGTGCTAATTGATTAGTAAGTGGCCACTGACCGGTAGAGGGGTTGCCATGGAGAATGTACCAGCTAATGATGGCTGACAGGTAACTTCCAAGATGTGTTTAAATTCTAAACCACAGATTCTGTTTTGTCAATGCATTACCTCTGAGAAATGAATCAGAGAATGGCTATCACCAATTTGTTGAACTGAAGCTGGTGCATTGCATGTGTTTATCTACAAAGAACAGGGTTTGAAGTCCAGTTTTGAGGAAGGGTCACTCGAATCAAATCATTAACTGATTTTTCTCCACAGATGCTGCTGGACCGGCTGAGCTTTTCTAGAAATTTCTGTTTTTGTTTTTGATTTACAGCATCCACAGTTCTTTTAGTTTTTATTTAGGATTTTAAGTACCACCTCGTCCAGGGGGTGTAATAATATCGCTCAACAGCCTGATTCAAAGGACAACAAACAAAGGAACATACCTAGCTTCTGGTACTAGCAAGTGCACAATATTCACAACCTGACTGCCAATCCTAAATTGGCAGTCAGTGTAATTTTTCACACGCAGGATTATATAACAAATGCTGTCCATTTACAGAACTATATCTGTTGGACTCTGTTTTTAATGCTGTATGTGCGAGCTGGTTAAGCATAGCACCCTATTTATTGTGACAAGTCACAGAGAAATATAATTGGATTTGATTTGTCAATCACTGGGAATACAGACCTAGCATCAAATCAGCATTGAAAATCATATACCACGTTACTCAGTCTGATAGGCAGAATATCTCTGGCTTGATGGTGTAGCACCCTCCTATTGGCAGACACCTCTTGTATTGCTGCTGCTGTGCTGTTCACATGTTGTTCAACACTGGTACCACACTGGGCATTTTATGGACCAAAATGATGTCTGTTCATGAGTTTGCATGGCATATAGCAAAATATGATCCGTTCAGTGCAGCCATCAGCTCCCAGGATGGCTTTGATATTTCAACATCAATCCTGCAAACTAATGGTTCAAACACTATTTATGATGATGTTTATATAACTAATCTTATACTGCACAGAACTGCAGGAACCCTAATGTGTTCAGTGATCGATGAAGGTAGGTTTAGAGTAAATAGAATTAGACAGCATGCTGCTGATTTTTGAACTAGAACATTAAGAAAAGGAAGTTAATTTTGACTGTTTTATTATAAATGAAACCGTGAACACAAGATGAAGCCTATTTGCACATGCGAGGAGATACTTACGAAAGTTCTGCAAATGCTGAAAATTTGAAACGATTAACAGAAAATGCTGGAAAAACTCAGGTCTGGCAGCATCTGTGTAGAGAAGAACTCAGTTAACGTTGAGTCCTACATAGATCTTTTTTGGAAGAAATGTTAATTCTGTGTTCCTCTCTTGACAGTTGTTAGACCTGCTCAGATTCTCCAGCACTTTTTTTTAAATTAAAGAAATTCTTACATACAACTAAAGATTTAAATACAGAAATGTATCATTTACTGGGAATTTGCAAGGGGTCGAAAATTAGGTGCCACTAGGAAGGCAGTTGCATAGTGGAAATGTCGCTGGGCTAGTAATCCAAAGATCCAGGGATATGGATCCCACAATGGTAGGTGGTGAAATTTGAATTCAAAATATTTAAATTTCAAGTTTGATGGTGACCTTGACCACTATCAGTTGTCATAAAATCCATCTGATTCACTAATGCGCTTCACAAAATATGTTGCCCTTAACGTATCTGGCCTTTTCCCCAGGGCAGGATTGATGGGTACGAGGGGTCATAGTTTTTTAAGATATTAGGAGAAAGGTATAGAGGGAATGTCAGAGGAAGGTTCTTTACGCAGAGAGTTGTGAATGCATGGAATGTGTTGCCAGTGGTGGTGGTGGAAGCAGAGTCATTAGGGACAGCTAAGCGACCGCTGGACATGCACATGGACAGCAATGAATTGAGGGATGCGTAGGTTAAGTAATTTTATTTTACATTAGGATTACTCCTCGGCACAACATCGTGGGCTAAAGGGCCTGTTTTGTGCTGTACTTTGTTATGTTCTATGTAAATGTGACTCAGGACACGTTATAATGTTATCGATTCATTATACTCAGCAAATCATTCAGTTCAAGAGGTTTGGGCAATAAATGTTGGCCTGGCGAGCTACATATCATCCCATCGCATGGAATTCAACAAACAGCTGGCTCAAGAGTGGAAATCCCACAGCAACAGCATCCATAGCTTCAAATGAGTATTGATTCACACAATGGTTCCAAGTCCAAACGACGATGTCAAAGACCTGTATCCTAGAGTAGTCTATGGGGAGATAGCAGCTATAATTGGCCTTACTGTAAATAGGGCTCAGCTGATTAATTGATGCTGAAATAGGGTGCTGTTAGGTCACCCC
The DNA here is from genome assembly GCF_047496795.1 of Chiloscyllium punctatum. Taxonomy (NCBI): domain Eukaryota; kingdom Metazoa; phylum Chordata; class Chondrichthyes; order Orectolobiformes; family Hemiscylliidae; genus Chiloscyllium; species Chiloscyllium punctatum. The sequence continues at coordinate 51,323,797 of NC_092761.1, read as the reverse complement.
TGGGATAATGGGTACCTGACCAGAATATTTCTAGCTGAAAATTGCATAAAATCAAATGTGGACCTATGACCATCATGTTTGGTGCAAGACATGCCCAGTTTACCTCAGATTACCCTGACAGGTTAAGGATTTTGAGCAACAGGTAAACAGCTGTTTCATGTAAATGCTATGCAGTACCAACACATGATGTTAACCATTAGCAGGACACAGCTGTCAAGTACAAAAGATATTCTCCATCTCATACGAATGAATAATTTTTTAAAAATCATTCATGAGATGTGACATTGCTGCCTGGGCCATCATTTATTGCTCATCCCTAACTGCACTTGAGAAGGTGGTGCTGAGCTGTCTTCTTGAACAGCTACAGGCCAATTAGTGTAGGTGCACCCACAATACTGTTAGGAAGCTAATTTGTTTAAATTATAAACTATAGATTTTTTTCCGTCAATGCACTTCCCTGAGAGATGAATCAGAACCAGCTATTTTGTTGAGTTGAAACAGGTGCAGTACCTGTGTCTGTCTACAAACAATAGGATGTCAAGTCCTACCTTCTCCAGAGGAGCATAAGAACATCCCTTAACAGACTGATTCGAAAAAGAAAAAAAAGGATATATGTAGCTTCTAGTATTAGCAAGTGCATGATACTGAGAACCTGACTGGCAATCCTAAATTGGCAGTCAACCAAGGAGGTTCTCGCATTTTGACACAATGGCATTGAAGGAACAACTAGGTATGTTAGACTACCTTTCTCAAAGTTTGGCAAATCATGTCAACTGGCATATCTCTTTGATTGCTTGCAAAAAGCAAGGTATGACCATAGCCCAACGAGATCGCACGTGCTAAACTCAACTCAGTGTCCAACTTTTGATATGATTCTGCCATTGGACAATATTTGCTTAATAGTCTTTAGTCCATGAAGAATTGCACTGAAACCAATTAAAAACTGTATGTTGGGTTTGCAATGTTACACGCTGGTATCTCCATATATTAATACACGAGGATGTTGGTTCAACTCAAAAAAAAGGTCACAGATCTTTCTCAGTGCATCGCAACCAATCAGCAGTCTTCTCTCATGTAGTATCATAGTTGATGTCCTTTTACATTGGTACTTTGGATAATTTGACCTGATGAGAGCAAAATGAAAACCCTTGACAACTATTTTCCCAAACAATATTCAAACTCTGTACTACCTAATTACCATTTGTATGTTACAACACTGATGGGATGAATGTGCTGGTATTCAAGCTCCACTATTTTGCAAGCCATATCAAAACTGTACATGTTTTATTTAATTACCAAAATGGTCAATTTATTTTTCTTCATTATGGTTATCTAGAACAAAACAGACTTTCACCAGATTTCTCAAATAAAAGCAGCAATAACTTGTTTATTTAAAAAAATGTTATTTAAATGGCAAAGCAAATCATTAAGAAAGATATTGTGCAGACTTACAATATATGTTCTTAATCTCACACATGCACGCAGACAACACAATACACTTCTGCAGAGATATCATGGATTTGGAAAAGGTCACAAAAACAAACAAAGCTCCTGATTTGCTGCTGACACGAACAATTGCTGACAGTCACAGAATGATGGGAGAGCTTCATGCCAGATTTCAGTTCCAAATGGGAAACCTGTGAGGAGTCCTGTTACTTTAAATTTTCAGTTTTTTCCCCAAGTATAACTGAAAGAGCTGGTTTTATTTTAAGGATATTTCTCTTACTGATAGAGAAAAAGAGAGACAGAGAGACAGAGAGAGAGAGAATTATTTCTTCTTACAAGTCTCTCCTCAATGGCCTCTAGTTGTGTATTGAAAAGCAACAATATTTCAGAGAATAATGCAAGGTAACCTCCAGCATAGATGGAAGGTTTCTCCAAGCCTGTTTGTCTTGCAATTAAGTTACAAAATGCATCTGTCATCTTTTCTTAACAGCTTTGATAGATACTATTTTCATAAAGTATTTTTAAAGCGCTAGGTAAACTCCCTCTTCCTTGAAGTTTTAAATATTAATTTTCAAGAAATAGCAAAAGAAATTCTTCTGATCTGAGCAATGTACAAAGAATTCCATTTTCTAGTTTCTCCAATATGTTCCCGAAAATGATCCTTAAAGCGTTAAGGATATTACCTGGATAAGATGCATAACCATGTGACAGTCCTGAGATTTAAATGAAATGGCAACAGTAGCATTAGCAAAGTGTGGCTATTTTTAATCAACCTATTCGGGCATGACATGTTGAAGCAGCTGGGACATAGGGACGCTACCACTGCATCAGAAAACCCCCAGTAACAGTGTGTATAAAACAAATAACGAGCGAATGTGAGGAAGTGAGATTGTAGTAAATGCATAGGATGTCACAGCACAAAATGTGTGCTGAAAAGTACCTATTAAAACACCTAGTGTCAAGTATTATCCACTTATTCCCAATTTTGCCAACAGAATGGGAAGCAAAGAGGCTCAGAGACTGATCTTAGCTACTGTTCAGCTGTGAAGGGAACTGGTACCATACCATGAAACAGTGTCATGAAGAAGCACTGCAGATAGCAAGGCAAATGGTGTGCAGTTGGTGGAAAGGTGTCTCTCAGGCCCACAGCAGCAACTGGAAGCAAGGCAAGATTCTTGAGAGACTCGTCAACATGGAGCCTTCATCTATCCATGGACAGAAAATGACAAGCACCCAATAAGTAACAGATTAAAGATGACATTGACTTTGAACATTTCTGCCTGCAGTTCATCCTGGAGATTATAGGAATGTAGGAACAGGAGAAAGCCATTCAGCACCTTGAGCCTGCTATACTATCCAATTAGATCACGGCTGATCCGTGGCCTCCACATAGATGTCTTTGGGCAATATCCTTTAATATCTTTGCTTAACAAAAAAAAACAAACTCAGATTTAAAATTAATAACTGATCACCCTTCCACTGCTGAAATGATTGTACAGAAGCCAGAATGCCAATACCCAAGTCACCCTTTTATTTAACATGGTTAAAATTTACATGTGCACCATACTGATGTTTGATAATGCTCCCTATGGTAGGATCATTCAGAAAGGAAGGACGAATGGGATACAGGGAAATCCTGCTGTCTGGATACAGAGTTGGCCAGCCTATAGAAGACAAGAGGATGGTGGTGGATGGAAAGTATTCAGTCTGGAGCTCAGTGACCAGTGGTGTTCCACAGGAATCAGTTCTGGGACCTCTGCTCTGTGATTTTTATAAATGATTCGGATGAGAAAGTGGAACGCTGGGTTAGTAACTTTGCCTCTGACACGAAGGTTGGTGGAATTGTGGATAGCGTGGAGGGCTGTTGTAGGCTGCAATGAGACATTGACAGGATGTAGAGCTGGGCTGATAAGTGTCAGTTCAATGTGGAAAAACGTGAAGTCATTCACTTTGGAAGGTCAAATTTGGGTCATTCTTAGCAGTGTGAGGGAACAGTGGGATCTTGGGGCCCATGTCCATAGATCCCTCAAAGTTGCCATCCAAGTTGATTGGTTGTTAAGGAGGAGTATGGTGTGTTGGCTTTCATTAGCAGGGGGATTGAGTTGGAGAGCCACGAGGTTATGCTGCAGCTTTATACAGCCCTGGTTAGACCACACTTGGAATATTGTGTTTAGTTCTGGTCATCTCATTATAGGAAAGATGTAGATGTTTTAAGAGGGGTTTCAGAGGAGATTTACCAGGATGCTGCCTGGACTGGAGGGCATGTCTTATGAAGAAAAGCTGAGGGAGCTATGGCTTTTCTAATTAGAGCAAAGAAGGATGAGAGGTGACTTGATAGAGGTGTACAGGATGATGAGAGGCACAGATAGAGTGGATAGCCAGAGACTTCTTCCCATGGCAGAAATGTCTATCACATAATTTTAAGTGATTAGATGAAACTTTAGGGGAGATATCACTCTCTTTACACACAGAGTGGTGAGTGCATGAAATGGTACAAGAATTAGGTAGAATCTGACTCAACTACCAGCAGTGGTAGTTGAGTCAGATATATTAGGGACATTTAAACAACTCTTCGATAAGCACATGGATAATAGTACAATAAAGGGTATGTAGGTTAGTCTGATCTTAGAGTATGATAAAAGAACAGCACAGCATTGAGGGCCAAAGGGCCTGTGCTGTGCTGTGCTATACTGTTCTATTTTCTATACATGGGCTCAGAACAGCCAGTTCAAACCAGTGTCTAGACTGAGGAGACCTTCTGAATCTCCTGTTATTATCTGTCAGCCAGGGCTTCCTTAGCCCAGGTTAACAATCTCAATCGAGGATCTCAGTCAATGAGATCCACCTGGCCCTAGTTCCAATCACTACAGCTGCCATATGTGAAAGTAAGATCCAAACATCTACCAACCTTTGTGGGTAGAAGTGCTTCCTAACATCTCTCCTGATGACCTGACCCTAATTCTTGTACCATGCCCCCCAGTTCTAGAAAACCCAACCACTGAAAATGGTTTATCTACCTTGTCTTTTCCTGTTAATATCTTATATGAGGTTATCTGTAGATTTGTGTGGCATCTCTGAGTCATGAGCCCATCTCCACATAAAGGAGGTTACAAATATCATAAACCATCAGAAAGATCAGTTTATCAAGTTCACAAACAATTAGGTCAGTAAAGCTGGGATAGCCTCTCACTTTGATGCCTTAGCTAGATAATCATAGATACAGAGGATCATTGACTATAGTCATAGTACCTACTATACATTCACTTCAGCTTTATGAACAGGATGGGATTCCAATTCCTTTATTCCATAGAGTGTCCAAACCAGTAATTAAATAATATTCATTCCGGATACCTGCAATATGTGCCTGACCATCCTTGTTTGTCTGGAAGCTACCTATTCCCCCTCTACCTGCATACACAAGTGTGGTTACCTTCTAAAATGTGCAATCAAGGACAAGAAAAGTTTCCACGTGCATTTGCATTCCATGAGACTTAAGCTTGCTATCCCAGGAAAGCATAAAAGGGGATTAAGTCCTGCAGAAAGATGACAGGAGCAGAACCTCATAGGTCCTCACAGTGATAGAATCCCTCTTGTTCTCACCTACCATCCACAAACATCCACATGCAGAGGATCATTAGTTGCAATTTCTGCCATTTCCAGCAGGATGCCACTGACAAACACATGATCCCCACCGTTCTCTTGTCAGCCTTCTGCAAGGACCATTCCTGACAGGACATTGTTGTCCAGTCCTCCTTCACTCCCAACACCCCAGCAACAACTTCCCCTGCAATCGCAGAAGATGTAATATTTCTTCCCTCCGCAGTATCATAGGGCCCAAACACACCTTTCAGATGAAGTAGCATTTTACCTGCATTTCACTCCATCTGGTCTACTGCATTCACTGCTCACAATGATGTCTCCTCTATATTGGGGTAATGAAGTGTAGACTGATCACTTTGCAGAACGGCTACATTCTATTCACACAAAAGATTTTGAGTTTCCAGTTGCCGGCTCCTTCAACCCACAACTTTGTTCACTGGCCAACATCTCTGTCTCAGGGCTTGCTGTAGTGCTCCAGCAAAGCTTAGCACAAGCTAGAAGAACATCACCTCATTTTCCACTTGGGGAAATCTACAGCCTTTTGGACTCAAATTCGAGTTCAACAGTTTTGGGCCTTAAGGTACCTCCTCCCATCTTCTTATCCCAAACCCCACGCAGCAGGCCCTGTTATCACATTTTGCTACTTCACAGTACCCACTAATAGTCACCATTAGAAGCCATTCATTCTCCTAGAGTCAAGATTAGAGTGGTGCTGGAAAAGCAAAGCAGGTCAGGCAGCATCTGAGGAGCAGGAAAATTGATGTTTTGGGCAAAAGCCCTTCATCAGGAATTCATTCTCCTAGGCTGACCATTATCCTCTCCTTTATCTGTCTAATTCCTCTTCTCTCTCTTTGGGCTCCATCCCCAAATTATTGCTTATTCCATACCCCATCCTCCCACCTTATCTTCTGTATATAAAAAAAACTTTTTCCTAGCTACCATCAATTCTGAAGAAGGGTCACTGGACCTGAAATGTTAAATCTTGATTTCTCTTCACAGACCTGCTGAGCTTTTCTGGCAATTTCGGTTTCAAAATCCCCTGATGTTTTAAACAGAATTCAAATTCCAATGGTGGAATTTGAACTCATGCTGTGGATTATTTGTTCAGGTTTTTGAATTACTAGCTTAGTAAAATATATTGCATTATCTAATATATTTGAAGTATAACAGGTAGAAATGTAATTTAACTTGAGTATAATTGAGTTCAGATTGAAATAAAGCATCTGGATGTAGGTTTGCTCGCTGAGCTGGAAGTTTTGTTTTCAGACGTTTCGTCACTATACTAAGTCACATCATTAATGAGCCTCCGAGTGAAGTTTCATCCAGAGGCTCACTGAAGATATTACCTAGTACGGTGATAAAACGTCTGAAACCGAAAGTTCCAGCTCAGCTAGCAAAGCTACATTCAGAACCTCAACCTGAGCTACAAATCTTTCAAAACTCGCGAAATAAAGTATAGCAGAGTCATGGAATATTTTGAGGCTCAGCAAAATTAGGTCTATAGTTCAGATACTGTTACAATCATTTAATACTTATAGTGCTAGCTGTTTCAATCACGGCTGCTTCCCTTTTCTGAGTTGTCATCTGTACCTTTACCATCCTCCTTTATTACTTGTTTTCTCACTTTGGCTAATGAGTTACTGACAATGCTTCACAACTCCTCAGTCTCACTTTCTGCTTGGAGGTTAGATATTGCAATACACTCTAGAATCTACCTCTATTCATTAAATGAAGAACCTTTCACAACTTGATCTCAGATTTCACAATGTTTGTATTGTACATTCCTGGCTTGAACGGGACTGTCCTCACGTTGTTAATTTTGAACTGGCTTTGCCTATTCATCTCTGCTTGATCTGGGACGGGAACACAGCATTGTTCCCATTCTTAGCTGAACTCAAGGTCTGAGGCCCATTGAGCTTGCTTAACTGCCTGAGGAAGGGACATAAAATTAACATTTCTATCTTAAATATCACAAAAACAACTTGACCTTCTATGTTGAGGCCTCAATATCCAGTAACCAGTTGGGGCGGCACGGTGGCTTAGTGGTTAACACTGCAGCCTTACCGCACCAGGGTCCCAGGTTTGATTCCAGCCTTGGGTGACTGTCTGTATAGAGTTTGCACATTCTCCCTGTGTCTGTGTGGGTTTCCTCCGGGTGCTCCGGTTTCCTCCCACAGTCCAATGACGTGCAGGTCAGGTGAATTGGCCATGCGAAATTGCCCGTAGTGTTCAGGGCATTAGTCAGAGGGGAAATGGGTCTGGGCGGGTTACTCTTTGGAGGGTGGGTGTGGACTGGTTGGGCCAAAGGGCCTGTTTCCACACTGTAGGGAATCTAATCTAAACAGAGTTTAACTAGGTCATTTAAGCGCCTTCATTGTGCGCGGTCATTTTATTTGGCATCTGTTTGAAAAACAGAGAAGGGCAATTTTCACATCTGATGAGAATGGAGCTTCCTGAACCAGTTTCATTGCATCATATGCAATACTAGTCAAAACAGCCAGGACCGAAAAGCAATGTTTATGCCACACGGACTCACTCTGTAGGGAGATTAAATAATTCCAAAACCAAACCAGTTATGTAGCTGGCAAGTTATGCAATAGTTTAATAACATTTATGGCTGCAGTTGACAGTTTTTCAAACTAAGTCATTTCCAAAATGACAGCATTTCACCAGTTGCCAAGTTTCAGTATCTAGTTGGGCCTTTCATGTCACAGTGGACAGCTGTGCTGCTGTGACAATGATAACAGTGAAACAATGAGAATTTGTTTATGGTTGGAGTGTTTGTGCCATGTTGCTACAGATGGGTTTCTAATCATATAGAATTTGTACAGTACAGAGCCACAAAAGTAGTAAACAACAAAAATGTTATATTTTACTGATCAGATACCTTACATTGAAGGGTACAGACATTCTTCTCTTTCTGGAAAAGGCTATTTCATAGCTATTCATATTTTTCTTTTAATCAAGTAGGTGTGCAAATGTTAATTGAATGATCTTTCTAGGACATTTCAATCAATCAGACGAGTTGTTTCTCTACGGCAGTGCTGGCCTAGCATGCAGAAAAATTATTCATCAAACAGGTTTCTTGAGATAAGCATTCGCATAACTTCATTGGTACCTACAAGAAATGTAAAAATCAGAAATTACTTCTTCAGAATATAAACACTGCCTCAAGATCAGTCTTGTTCATATAAATGCAGCTTGTTGCTGTAAAGACTAACTTTTTATATCACTTTATTTTTGATTGGGGACTGAATTGGAGAAGGACTATTTTATAACAATGGACTGAAGAAGGAATTGTTGTACATTTAAAAAGCAAAGTGATAAACTCATTGCAGGTTATGTTTACAATGCTGCTTTGTAAGCAGTGGGGGAAGGTGCACTGGGATGCATGTACAACGTGAGCTTTGCGTCAATAGACATGGAAGCCAAAGATCATCAGCCTGCAACAATTCTCTATTGGTTCCCGGGTAGCTGAACACTTGTAGTTGAGAATAATGCAGAGAGAAGCTTTTGCACCTCTAGAAGGGGAGGTGATGTTTTTCACTCTCTCCAGTAAAATGCTGGAGCTAAAAAGAAAGCCATTTGGTTTCTATTGACAGATTTTTGTAAGCTGTTACTTTTAACCAAAATGTCAGAGACTGTAATTTGTGAACTAATCATTCTTGTCACCTGTGAAGAAATGAAGAACCCAAAGGAAACGATCAGAGAACTAAAAGGACTTGGGAAACAAAAGGAACACCCAATCTACTGGTGCTAATGACCTGTTCCCCCAAAGTAGTTTTCCTCCTATTTGTAACACTGCAGCTCAATTTCCAGTGCGCTATCTGCAGGAACAGATGTAGGCCAGTTAGCGCACTGAGTCTACTCCACCATTCAGGAGATGATGGTTTTTCCCCAAAAATCTTTGATGCTCTACTGATTAAAATCTGTCTTAGTTAGCCTTGAATATAATTAACAGCCTGGCCTTTACAGCTCTCTGCTGTAAAGAACTCCAGACGAGTGTACATGCACACAGAGGTAGGTTTTAGAAAAGGGCTCAAGTTTTAACTGTATTGATAATTCATAACCATTTACCCACAATTAGAATTTATTTACTTGTAATAAGTAGTGGTTTTCATTAAGTATAGAAACCTGTTCCATGCAATATATCTCTCTGGCTCTATGACTCAATGATGCTATGAACTTTCTGGTAGAAAGAGGAATAAAGTCTGTGACCATAAGAAGCAAGATCACATTTATGTGGGGGATAGTGACATAGTTTTAATATCTCTGGACTAGTAACACAAGGGCGTAGCCTAATACTTTAGGGACATAGGTTCAAATCCCATCATGCCAATTTAATCAATACAAACTGGAAGCTAAAAGCTAGTCTCAGGAAAGGTGACATTAAAACATCATTGGATTGTTGCAAAAACACATCTGCTCACTAGTTCTTGATGCTGCTTTTCATTTTAACCCCGGGCTGATCGAATCCCTCAACAGATCCTCTTTCTGCCTATATCATTGGTACCTCCATAGACTATGACAACTGTATCTTTCCCCTCTCACTCCATGTTCCTCTGCTATGCAGATGTGATATCCTGAACCTGGGCACTAGGCAGTCATCAGTGCCTTTAGACCTCACAATTCTGACTACGTAGAGTAGTGTCTATCCTCCTGATTATATTATCTTCGATTACACCTACATTTCTACATTCTCCCGCCTCTTGAATTTTACCCTCTACCACATGTGCTATAGTCAGTTTTCACATCCTCCCTACAGTCCCTGCTCTTGTCAACACAGGGAACAAGGATATTGAATCTGTTAAGATGAGTGTAAAGACCGAGGACCCTTCAGCACTAACTTCTGCATCCCTCTACCTGCTTCATCTGTAGTCACATCCTTCTGTCTGTAACCAAATTCAAGATAGTTAACCTGTTTGTAATTTTTATTAATGACTTAGATGAGGGAGTCGAAGGGTGGGTCAGTAAATTTGCAGATGATACAAAGATAGCTGGAGTTGTGGACAGTGAGGAGGGCTGTTGTCGGCTGCAGAGGGACTTAGATATGATGCAGAGCTGGGCTGAGGAGTGGCAGATGGAGTTCAACCCTGCCAAGTGTGAAGTTGTCCATTTTGGAAGAACAAATAAGAATGCGGAATACAGGGTTAATGGTAGGGTTCTTGGTCAGGTGGAGGAACAGAGGGATCTTGGGGTCTATGTACATAGATCTTTGAAGGTTGCCACTCAGGTGGATAGAGTTTGTAAGAAGGCCTATGGAGTATTATCGTTCATTAGCAGAGGGATTGAATTCAAGAGTCGTGAGGTGATGTTGCAGCTGTACAGGACTTTGGTTAGGCCACATTTGGAGTACTGTGTGCAGTTCTGGTCGCCTCACTTTAGGAAAGATGTGGAAGCTTTGGAGAGGGTGCAGAGAAGATTTACCAGGATGTTGCCTGGAATGAAGAGTAGGTCGTACGAGGATAGGTTGAGAGTTCTCGGCCTTTTCTCGTTGGAACGGCGAAGGATGAGGGGTGACTTGATAGAGGTTTATAAGATGATCAGAGGAATAGATAGAGTAGACAGTCAGAAACTTTTTCCCCGGGTACAACAGAGTGTTACAAGGGGACATAAATTTAAGGTGAAGGGTGGAAGGTATAGGGGAGATGTCAGGGGTGGGTTCTTCACCCAGAGAGTGGTGGGGGCATGGAATGCGCTGCCCGTGGGAGTGGTAGAGTCAGATTCATTGGCGACCTTTAAGCGGCATTTAGATAGGTACATGGATGGGTGCTTAATCTAGGATAGAAGTTCGGCACAACATCGTGGGCCGAAGGGCCTGTTCTGTGCTGTATTGTTCTATGTTCTATGTTCTATGTTCTAAGGGGTGTGACTGTCTCCTAAAACAGTGTCCTGGGTACTGTCCCTCCCTGATGTGTCACAGTGTTTGCAACTTGGACTTAGTTCATTAACTCTGATGACCAACACTTGCTCCAGATGCGGTCACTATGAACCATGATGGGGTCCACCAACTTCGACATCGTGCAGGTACAACACATTGCTTGGCCTGACATCTTTATTTTATTCATTTAGTTATTCAACAGTCAAATAGCTATTATCAAACAATGAACTTATGGAATTCCTGTAATGTCACACTTTGTTTTGTGCTAGGCACTGATCCTGTACTTTATCTTGAGAAAAAATCTTGCAGACAATAAGCCAAAAAATTGAGTAAAAAGCACCTCATTCTCTCTGTACTAAATTCCCAAGCTGCCTCCAAAGTCCCTGCCTCCTCTTTATTGTGAATGTGCAATCCTTTTACGCATCCATCTCTCACCAGGATGGTTCAGGGCTCTCTGCTTCTTCCTGGAACAAAGGCCTGAACCATCCCCACCTTCAGCCTCCTCCACTTGGTCAAGCTCATCCTCACCCTGAACAACTTTTAACTCCTCTCATGTTCTTCAGGATCCCAGTTATGCCTGTGTCTTTGTGGGATACATGGAACATTCCTCATTCCACTGTGTTCCAGCCCCGACCCGCAACTCTTTCTCTAGTACATCATTGGTATCGTTGGTACTGCTTCCCCCTCTCATCCGGAATTGATTTTGCTTCCAATTTCCAAACTGCTCTCATCTGGTCCATTTCTAACTTCCCCCTTCATTGGAATTGTTATGGACCAGAACAGACCGTCTCAACATATTTTAAGAAGGAAGCCTAGACCCTAACTATTTCTCTTTTTAAAAGGTAGATGTGAAGGGCCGTGATGTGACTAGTCAAACTACTTGACGGTAAGCAAAACACAATTTGTTTAAACACCATAGTTAAAATACAAGGTATTCCTGATGAAGGGCTTTTTCCCGAAATGTCAATTTTCCTGCTTCTCGGATGCTGCCTGAACTGCTGTGCTTTTCCAGCACCAGTCTAATCCATAGTTAAAATACAAGCAAAAGAGGAATTTTGAATAACTTAATTTTTGGAAAACTTAACTGAATAATAGATACAGTAATGATTACTAATTAATTGTTCCAATATAGTAACATCCCATAAACACACCAATTGGCAAAAAGGCAAGTTCAGACACAGATTCTCACATGCAGTTCTCCAATCCAGGAGGAACAAACAACAAGAGAAAATTCAGATCAAGTAGATCGGAGACACTCACTGAATCACTAAACTCTTCAGAGACCCCAAAGTTTTCTCCTTAAAACTAAACATAAAATCGGAAAAAAAAGACTAGAAAACCTAGACTGAGACAGTTGGCCACATCCAGACTGCTTCCATTGTTCCAACTTCAAACAAAAACCCAAGGCCTCACAGATTGTTTACTTTCTTAGAGACAGCTCATCACCTCAGCCTTATAACCTCTCTTCAAAAAAAAAAGCCAGGACAAAATAACCTCTTATAGTGGCAGCATCATAACAACATCTCTGTTTCCATATCTGGGGATAATTTGGCCACCAATATCCACCATAAACCCACCAACTCCTACAGTTACCTTGACTATACATCCTCACACCCTGCTTCCTGTAAAGACTCTCGTCCATTCTCCCCCCCAGTTCCTTTGTCTCTGTTGCATCTGTTCCAATGAAGCCAAATTTTACATGGAAGCCTCCAGAATGACCACCTGCTTCCTCAATCAAGGATTCCCCAGCACAATAGCTGATAATGCCCTCAGCTGGTTCTGATGCATCTCCTGCATTTCCATCCTTATCCCCTCTCTTCCCTCCCGCAACAGCAATAGGGTCCCCCTTGTCCTCACTTACCATCCCACTAGCGTCCACATCCAGGAGGATCATTACTATCATTTCTACCACCACCAGTCACTTATTTTTCTTCCCTCCCTTGTCAGCCTTCCATAGGGACTGTTCCCTCTGGGACACCCTGCTCCACTCTTCCTTCGTTCCCAATGCCCATCCCACCACAGCCTCACATCACCTTCCCCTGTTTACTTCCTTCCTCCTCAGTATCCAATGGCCCAAACACACCTTCCTGGTGAAGTTGCACTTCACCTACACTTCACGCAATCTAGTTATTTATTCAATGGATAAGGGGGATTTCTGGCTAGGCCAGCATTTATTGCCCATCCCTAATTGCCCACAGGGCATTTAAGAATCAACCACATTGCTATGGGTCTGGAGTCACATGTAGGCCAATCCAGATAAAGATGGCATTCTGCAAAGGACATTATAAATCTGACAGGTTTTTCCTGAATAATTGACAACGGATTCATGAGTGCTGTTATTTATTGAATTCAAATTCCACCATCTGCCATGGCAGGATTCGAACCCATGTCACCTGAACATTACCCGAGTCTCTGGATTAATAGTCCAGCGATAATGCCACTCGGCTATTGCCTCCCCTAGTCTACTGTAATTGTGGCTCACAATATTGCCTCCTCTACATTGGGGAAACGAAGCACAAACTGGGTGACTGCTTCGCAGAACACCCAACTTCTGTCCGCAAAATAATCCTGAGTATCCAGGTGCCCACCACTTCAACACGCCACCCTACTCTCTGGCCAACATCTTTATCTCAGGCTTCTTACAGTGCTCCAGCAAAGTTCACAGCAAGCTGGAAGAACGGCACTTCATTTTCCTCTTGGGAACACTGCAGCCTTCTGGACTCAAAATAGAGTTCAATAACTTCAGGGCTTGAGCTCTTCTGTGTCCCTACCCCAACCCCAACAGACCAGGCCTTTTATTACATAGGCTGCTATTACACACAATACATTGTTATCCACTAACTACCCCCATGACAGCTGTTCATTCTCTTAGCCAGATCATTCGCCATTCCATTGTCTGTCCAATTGTTCTTCTCTATCTATGGGCTCATCATCACTTACCATTTACTCCTTACCCCTCCCTCCCACCCTATTTTCCTAGCTACCATCAGTTCTAAGGAAGGGTCACTTGACTCAAAAAGTTAACTCTGATTTCTCTCCACAGATGCTGATCCTGCTGAACCTTTCCAGCAATTTCTGTTTTTGTTTCTGATTTACAGCATCTGCAGTTCTTTCAGATTTCTTTTCCACTAAACTATATCCTCACTTGGGCTGTGCCCCATTCTCAATTTAAGCTCTCCTTCCTTACCATGCAAAATTGAGAAAGAAAATCATTTGCAACACCTTCTCTTCCTGCTCCTGAACTTCACCCCTGGCATTACCCAAGGAATATTCTTGGCTCCCTCCTATTTCTCACCTATATGGTGCCCAACAAAACAGCATCTGAACACATAGCATTATTATTAACACAGACTCTGACAATGCACAGCAGTAGCTCATCATTAGTTGTCTCAATCAGTGTTGTTAAATTATCAGACTATATATCTGATATGCAGTACTGGTAAGCATCTATATGCAATCATTAAGACTGACTATTATTACCTGTTACTGTGTGATCATTTCCATCTCAACTTATCTATTAGTGACACCCTCATCATGCATTACTACCTCTAGATATAATGACTGTAATCCACTCTTGCTTGGTCTCCAACATTCTCAACTTTATAAATTTGTCTAATCCAAAACTCTGCCCTTGACTTAACTTTTATTGACTCTAGATTAGAGTGGTGCTGGAAAAGCACAGCAGGTCAGGCAGCATCCGAGGAGCAGGAAAGTTGACGTTTCGGGCAAAAGCCCTTCATTAGGAATAGAGGGATTTTCCTGCTCCTCGGATGCTGCCTGACCTGTTGTGCTTTTCCAGCACCCCTCTAATTTAGAGTCTGGTTTCCAGCATCTGCAGTCCTTGTCTTTATCTAGTTAATTTTCATTGAGTCCAATTCCCCATCACACATAGGCTCAGTGATGTATACTGGTTCTCAAGCATCATATTAAATTAAAAATCTCATTCTGGTTTTCAAACCCCTTATGTTCTTTCCCTATCTCTGTAACTCTCCTAATTCCCTAACTTCCCTAACTCTCCTTCAGCATCACAATCTACAAAGATATCCAAATATCTCTAATTCTAGCCACTTGTACACCCTCAATTTAAACTGTGTAACCTTTGATGACTGTGTCTTCAGCCATTCATGCTTAATAACATCCTCCCTACATTTCTCCATCACATTTTCCTCCTTTAAGGCACTCCTTAAAATTGAACTCTGCCAAATCCTTTTGGTCATTAAGCGTAGAATTTCCTTCTTTTCTTGGTGATATACTTTGTTTTATATTTTTCCAGTGAATTGCCTTGGGGTAGTTCATTACATTAAAGGTGTTAAATTAATACAAGCGGTTTTGTTGTTGCAATGATTATGATTTGAAGCAAAAATTTTTCAAAGGTATTGGATAGCATTTTGCGATGAGAAGTACATAGGATATAATAATTATTTTTGGAAGTTCGATTTTAAAATGGAAGCAGACAAATTTGGACATTTCCATCAAGCTTTCTTAAAGGTCAGAAAGTCAAATTTTGCAGTGATCTAAATACACATGGAGCACTGAGTGCAGACCTGGGCACCAACCTTCGAAAGGATATATTGGCCTGAAAAAATTACAATGAAGGTTTGACAAGAATGATACCTGGATTTCAGGGGTTAAGTTATGAGGAGAGATTATAGAAATTAGGCCAATTTACTCTAGAATTTAGAAGGCTATGAAATGATCTGATCAAATTCTTCAAAATACTAATAGGAAAAGATAGGGTAAATAAATGTCAACTATGTCATTTCTAGTACTGGGAGATTGTCTGAGAATTACAGTCAAACCACTCAGGAGAAATGTTAGGAAACACTTTTACACACAAACTATGGCAAATATTTGGATCTTTCTTCTGCAAATGGCAGTGGGTGCAGAATCAGTTGTTAATTTTCAACCGGAGATAAATGCATTTTTGTTAAGCAAAGGTATTAAGGAATATGGGTCAAAGACAGGTATATGGATTTAGGCCTTAATCTCACTGAGATTCAAGGGACTAACTCCTGTTCCTATATACACCCTGACTATAGAAAGTAAAATTGCCATAGTCTCAGAGAAACATACAGCTGCTCTCTCTAAAGAGAGAGATGACAAGTCCTTGGTTAACATTGATGGTTACCAAACATCAGGTAAGGGATGAGGTTGAGAAAGTAGGTCCTTCATGGTAACCACAGATGGTACAGGAATTGAACCCATGCTGTTGGCATCATGTGGTATTGCAAACCAGCCCATCCAGCTAACTGAGCTGAGCAGGCTTGTGACTGCAATCAAGTATCTAGAGAACTTCTTAAGTGTTAATCTGTGAGATTAATCAAAAACTCAATAGTATAAAGAGGAAACAAAAGTGACAAAATTGATTGATTAGGGAAGGGTTGCAGATGTCATATACATGGAATTTAGTAAGGCGTTTGATATGGTTCTCCATGGTAGGCTGATTGCATGGGGTCCAGGGTGTTCTAGCTAGATGGATAGAGAACTGGTTGGGCAACAGCAGAGAGAGTAGCAGTGGAAGGATATTTCTCAAAATGGTGTTCCATCTGTGCTGGGACCACTGTTGTTTGTGATATACATAAATGATTTGGAGGAAGGTGTAGGTTGCCTCATTAGCAAGTTGGCGGATGACACTAAAATTGGTGGTGTAACAGATAGTGAAGGGGTCTCAGAGAATA
The DNA here is from genome assembly GCF_047496795.1 of Chiloscyllium punctatum. NCBI lineage: Eukaryota > Metazoa > Chordata > Chondrichthyes > Orectolobiformes > Hemiscylliidae > Chiloscyllium > Chiloscyllium punctatum. The sequence continues at coordinate 51,307,192 of NC_092761.1, read as the reverse complement.
CAGCTGAATATAAATAGATTGGAGAGTTGGACAGAGAAATGGCAGATGGTATTCAATCCAGGAAAATGCAAGGTGATGCATTTTGGAAGACTGAATTCAAGAGCGAATTATATAGTAAATGGAAAATCCCTGGGGGAAATTGATGTACAGAGACACCTGGGTGTTCAGGTCCATTGTTCCCTGAAGGTGGCAATGCAGATCAGTAGAGTGGTGAAGAAGGCATATGGCATGCTTTCCTTCACAGGGTGGAGTATTGAGTACAAGAAACGGCAGGTCATGTTACAGTTGGATAAGACTTTAGTTCGGCCCCATTTGGAAAACTGCGTATAGTTCTGGTCGCCACATTACCAAAAGGATGTGGACGCTTTGGATAGGGTGCAGAGGAGGTTCACCAGGATGTTGCCTGGTATGGAAGGTGCTAACGTTGAGGGAAGGTCGAGTAGATTAAGATTATTTTCATTGGAAAGATGGAGGCTGTGGGAGGACCTAATTGCGGCCTATAAAATCATGAGAGGTGTATACAGGGTAGATAGCAAGAAACATTTTCCCAGAGTGGAGGACTCAATTACTAGGGGTCACAAGTTCAAAGTGAGAGGGGAAAAGTTAGGGGAGATATGCAGAAAGTTCACACAGAGGGTGGTGGGGGCCTAGAATGTGTTGCCAGCAGAGGTGGTGAGGCAGGAACGATAGCGACATTTAAGATGTATCTAGACAGATACATGAATGGGCGGGGAGCAAAGGGATACAGATCCTTAGTAAACAGGTGGCAGGGTTAGATAGAGGATCTGGATTGGCGCAGGCTTGAAGGGCCAAAGGAGCTGTTCTGTGCTGTAATGTTCTTTGTTGTTTGAAACATAACATTGCCATAAGTTTTGATTTGATTTTGCAACAGAAGAATCAAGATTTTTAGTTCAGAAGAAATGTATAGTTCAGGGGAACCAGTCAGAGACATACAGTGCAGAAAAGATCCTTCAACCCATTGAGTCTGTACTGACAATAACTCCCACAAAAGGTGCATTAATCCCAATTTCCTGCACTTGTCCCATAACCTTGAGTGTTATGATATTTCAAGTGCTCATCCAAATATTTTTTCAAAGTTGTACATTTTCCAGCCTCTACTACCTTCCCAAGCAGTGCATTCCACATTCCCATCACCCGCTGATGATTTTTCTCAAATCCCTTCTGGATCTCCTGCTCCTTACCAGAAAACTCTGCCCCTTTATTATTGACACCCTCATCCAAGGGGAATGACTTTCACCCTGTCCGGAGCCCTAAATCTTATACACCTCAATCATGTCTCCCCTCAGATTTTGCTGCTCAAAAGAAATATTCCATGCCTATCTAGTCTCTCCTTATTTCTCAATTTCTCCACTCTGGTCAACATCCTGGTGAACCTCCCCAGTACGACATCCAGTGCTATCACAGCATTCCTGTAGTGAGGTGACCAGATCTGAACACAGTACTCCTGATGTGGCCTGACAAATGATCTGTACAACTCTAATGTGGATTGGGTTGGAACCTGGTATTGTGTGATTTTTGACCATGTACAACTCCAACATTAATTCCTTGCTCTGATACTTTATGCTATGACTGATGAAAGCAAGTGCCCCACACGCCCCATTCCCTATGTCAAGCTGTGCAAGATCCTCACAGCTCCTTTTCCTCAATTCCCTTAATTTATTCATTTAACACCTTCAAATATCCTGCATCTCCACACACAGATTGTCCCCTTAGTTCCTACTCTTTCCCTAATTAATCTCTTCCCTTTAATGTATTCATAAATATTTTAGGATTCTCCTTAATCCTGTTTGCAAGTCCTTTCTCATGCCCCCTTTGTGCTCTTCTAATTGCTTTAAGTTCCCTCTTGCACTTCCTATATTCTCTAGAGCTGAAGCTGAATTGTACCTTTGGATTTGGTGAAAGCCTTTCTCTTCTTCCTCATCCAGTCCTGAATTAACATTGACAACACACCACAAGTGGTTTCTAGTCAATGGAGCTTCGAAGAAAGAATTTGCATAGTAACTTTCAAGTTGTTAGAACTGAAAATGTTCAGATAATCAAGATTATGATAAGCCCACGCCTTCAGGCACAAAGAAATTGTGAAGAAAAGGTTTCAAAGGCCAAAGGAAAGGAAAAGCTTAAGTAAAGATTGGGAAAACAGAGATAGGAGTGACATTTCTCTAGAATCGACTCTATAATGGCTTAGGTTGGGAAACAGGTTTAAACTTTTGCTATTTGTGTTAAATTCTTTCTAAACTGTCTTCTATATCACTTGGTGATTTTCTTTGTCTCTTTTTTGTAATAATCTTATGCTTTGCTGTTAAGCACCATCTACAGCTTCATGTGAATATATCGCTGTGATTAAATATCACTAAAAGAAAATTAAACATATGATCTACCAAGCCAGATTTAATTCTGGGATCCAGTAATTCCATCAGCTGGGATCATAATATCTTTTAAAGAGTCCACACAGGTACATGATGGGCCAAAGGGGCATCCAGATGTCATACAGGTATACAGCATGAAAATAGGCCCTTCTGCTCAACCCATCCATGCTGACCAGGTTTCCTAAACTGCCCCTTGGTGATTTTATAAACCTCAACAAGACACTTGTTAGCCTCTTACATTCCAGGGAAAAAAGTCCCAGTCTATCCAGCCTCTCCTTACAACTCAAACCTTCCAGTTTTGGTAACAGTAAGATGATATCCTTACTCATGCTAGTATGTAGTACAGCACTGAACAAATACTATAATCTGACTTTCTGCTTCTGCATTCATGTTCTGTTTATACAAGCTGGCTCTCCTGCACATGTCTTTTTCATATTACTCCAATCTCTAATATGTTGAGCATTATAGCAACACACACCTTTGAAAGGCCAAGCATTTTTCATTTCAACTCATGTAAATTAGTTATTGCCATTTGAGTATGTCAGTGTAGAATTATAATTGACTACAAAAGCCAGATTTACATTTCAGCTGATAAAAAAAGAGCATATCAGTCAAACAAGGCTCACCTTGTCGCAGGAATACTGTAAAAACAGCAAAATTGAGAAATGTAGTGTGTGGTCTGAATATAGCTTTCGTCAAATCTGACTGAACATTATAATGTGAATAAGCAGCTTCAAGCTGGGTATAAGGATGATTGTAACCAGAATGAATGCAGACACTGCAAAATATGTTATTCTAGAATCACCAATTTAAGTTGATATTGTATCAGTCTAAAAATTATATAAATACTTACCCTCTAGGATCTGATGCACCCTGATATCTCGAACAAACTGTTGTACAGCGTAATCCTTTAGATAACCATAACCACCGTGCATCTGCAGCGCTTGATTACAGATCTGTTTGAGACAGAATTTATTTTATAGTTTTTGTATTAGTCTATTTTCTTCATAAAGATGTATTTTTATGCATATTATTAATTTTTAATGAAGTTGTAGAATATCACCGAATCAGAGAAGTCTTATAGTATAGGGAGGCAGCCATTTGGGCTATTGTGCCCGCACCAGCTCTTCAAATGAGCATTATTTCCTAATACCAATCTCCTGCTTTGTCCTCATACCCTTTCATATTAATCTATCCAAATAATCATCCAATGCTCTTTTGAATGCCTCAAATGAACCTACCCACACCATACTTCCAGGCAGTGCATTCCATACCCCAATCACTCTCTAGGTGAAAAAGTTTTTTCCCACATCACCTTTGCTCTTTTTGTAAATCGCTTTAAATCTAAGCCCTCTTATTCCTTTCCCAAGTGGGAACAGTTTGTCCTTATATACTCTGTACAGCCCACTCATGATTTTGAAAATCACTATCAGATCTCTCATTAGCCTTCTTTTCTCTAAGGAAATCAGTCCCAACTATTTTAATCTATCCTCATAAGTGAAATTTCTCATCCCTGGAACCATTCTTGTAAATTACTCTTTTCAATGTATTCACATCACATCTATAGTATTCCAGCTGAGATATAAGAAGCGTTTTATTCAAGTTCAATGTCATCTCATTGCTTGTGTACTCTATGCCATCACTCATCATGTGACAATGCTGTGACTTTTCAAAACAATAAAGGACAAAATGATTTCTAAGAGAAGTTGTAAGGCAGAGGCACAGAACCAGAACCATTGGAGTAAACAACTTGAGAGGCCTTGGTTTCTTTTTAAAAATCAGCCTGAATGGGTGCGATCAAGATCTCTCAGGTCAAGATGTCTGGGTTTTTTAGGTTTCGCTTTAAGCAGAATCTATTGGGACTCAACAGAGTGAAGAAAGCTAATAGCATGCTGGCCTTCATAACATGAGGGATTGAGTATAGAAGCAAAGAGGTTCTTCTGCAACTATACAGGGCCCTGGTGAGACCGCACCTGGAATATTGTATGCAGTTCTGGTCTCCAAATTTGAGGAAAGACATTCTGGCTATTGAGGGAGTGCAGCGTAGGTTCACGAGGTCAATTCCTGGAATGGCGGGACTATCTTATGTTGAAAGATTGGAGCGACTGGACTTGTATACCCTTGAGTTTAGAAGACTGAGAGGGGATCTGATTGAGACATATAAGATTATTAAAGGATTGGACACTCTGGAGGCAGGAAACATGTTTCTGCTGATGGGCGAGTCCCGAACCAGAGGGACACAGCTTAAAAATGAGGGGTAGGCCATTTAGGACACAGATGAGGAGAAACTTCTTCACCCAGAGAGTGGTGGTTGTGTGGAATGCTCTGCCCCAGAAGGCAGTGGAGGCCCAGTCTCTGGATTTGTTTAAAAAAAGAGTTGGATAGAGCTCTCAAGGATAGTGGAACCAAGGGTTATGGAGATAAGGCAGGAACAGGATACTGATTGAGGATGATCAGCTATGATCATATTGAATGGTGGTGCAGGCTCGAAGGGCAGGATGGCCTACTCCTGCACCTATTATCTATTGTCTTAGAAGCTTTAGTGAATGTCTTTTGGCTGCTACTATCTCTGAATTTTCTCTTTCTGTTTTTTTCTTCCTGGATGAGAGAATTTGTGTCAGAATCTGCCTTTTTGCCAAGGGGTGTGTTTGTGGGATGTTACTGTATTGGAAGAGTTAATTGGTAATCATTACTGTATTTATTATTCAGTTAAGTTTTTCCAATTGAGATTTTATTCTAAATTCCTCCTCCTTTGGTTATATTTTAACTAGCTGCAGTTGTGTGTATGTTCGCCGAGCTGAGAAGTTGGTTTACAGACAATTTGCCCTCTTTCTAGGTGACGTTCTTATTGCTGTGAAGCGCTGCTGTACTGTGTCAGTTAGAATTTATTTGGTTTCGCTATTGCTGCTTTTGGTTGCCGGCTCTGTTTGTTCGTTGCAGTGGTCGGTATACTGGGTCTAGGTCAATGTGTTTATTGATGCAGTCTCTGGATGAGTGCCATGTTTCTGGAAATTCTCTGGCTGTCCTCTGTTTGACTTGTCCTATTCTTGTTGTGTTGTGTAACACAACAGGACAAGCCAAACTGAGGACAGCCAGAGAATTTCTAGAAACATGGCATTCATCCACAGACTCCATCAATAAACACATAGACCTATATTCAGTATACCAGTCACTGCAATGAGCAAACCGAAACTGCAACCGAAAGCAGTGGGAATAAAACCAAATAAATACCAACTGACATAGTATAGCAGCGCTTCACAGGGGATTCCATAGCACTGAGGATGGTACCTAGACAGGGGACAAAATATCTGCAACCCAACTTCTCAGCTCGGTGAACATACCCATAACAACTGCAACCAGCACCTGAGCTACAAATCTTTACACAAACCTTGTATTTTAACTAGTGTTTAAATAAATAGTGTTTTGCTTAACATTGAATAGTTTGACCAGTCGCATTGCATCTGGAACAGGCACTTCACATTTGCCTTTAAAAATAAGGGAAGTTAGGGTCTAGGGGTCTGGTCTAGTCCATAACAAAAAAGCCAAGGAAACTGTACACTTTATTTCCTGCTCCCTCCACTGTCCTGTCACAGTCAATAATCTGCATATACATACAGGTCCCACTGCTCCTGCACCCACTTTAAAAATTGTACTCCCTATTTTGTATCATCTTTCAACATTTTCCGACCAAAGAGCATCACTCCATACTACTTCACACTGAAACTGATCTACCACTTATCCACCCACTCCAGAAAATTATCTATGTCCTTTCGGTGTTATCCTTACAATTCACATTTTTGTCACCTGCAAACTTTGAAATTGCCCCGTGTACACCAATATTTAGATCATTAATATTTGTCAAGAAAAGCAATGGACCTAATACTTTAGGAATTTCACCACAAACTTTCCTCTCACCAGCAAAATACCCATTGACCATTACTTCCCATTTCCTATCACTCAGCCTATTTTGCATCCACCTTGCTACTGACCTGCCACCTTATTTCATGAGGTTTACTCAAGTCTATTGTGCAGCATAGTACCAAAGACCTTCTGGAAGTCCATGTACACCAACAGCTTTACTCTCAGCAAGCTTTTGTTACATCTTCAAAATTCTGTTACATCTTCAAAAATCTCCAGCAAGTTAGTCAAACATTGTTTCCTCTTTTGAAATCCATACTAACTCCTGAAGTTAACTCAATGTTAAACTGAGTGGTCTGCTATTGCTAACCGTATCCTTACAGCCTTACTTAAACAAGGCCATAAGGTCTACAATTTTCTGGTCTTCTGGCAACTGCCCTGAACCAACAGAAGGCAGAAAGATTCTAGCCAATACCCCTACAATTTCTACCCTCATATCCTTTAAAATCCTTGAATGAATCTCGTTCAGTTCGAGTGCCTTGACAATCATAAATACCAATAGCAAAAGCAGAAATTACAGGAAAAACACAGCAGGTCTGGCAGTATCTGTGGAGAGAAAGCAGAGTAATGTTTCGGGTCCAGTGGGTTTACTGCTGTTTTTTCAGCAATTTCTGTTTTTGTTTCTAATTTCCAGCATCTGCAGGTCTTTGATTTCTTTTCTTTAAAGTACCAATAGTCTACTTGACACTCTTCCTCATCAATTTTGAAACTTTCTAGTGACAGTTTCCTCTTCTGTCAGCATGGCCTGGCTAACATCTTCCTTTCTGATAAAGGCAAATGATGCTAAATGTTCATTTAACAACTTAGCCCGCCTGCAGATATAAATCTCTTTTCTGGTTTTTGATCAGCCCTATATCTCCTTTTACCAGTTGCTTTTTAAACTATGTATATTTCCAGAGATGGTGTTTGGACATGCCCTTTCTCATAATTCCTTTTTGCTTTTATTTGATTTTTTTTACTTGTGAACCTTCAGCGTTTCTTGTAGTTTTCTGTTTTATTTTCTATCAGACACTTGACAGAAGCACACATTTTCTTTTTATCTTAATTTCCACCTGACACAGAAATAAAAGTGCGCTTATGTTTATTTCCTTCGTCATCCAGGGAGCTCAGTTTTGTTGATCCTACCACTGCCATTTGAGAGAATACAACCTGATCATATCTGAGCCATCTCCTCTCTAAAGGTAGCCCATTGCTCGAACACTGTTTTTTCCATCAACGTCTCGTTCTAGTCAATCCTGCCCAGGTGTATTCTTACCCGACTGAAGTCCACTCTCTGGATTGTCATGTATTATTCACCACCATTATTCTGAATGTTACCTTACAATCATATGGTCTTCTAGTTGTACCCCCACTGATAGGCCAAAAAGATAACTTATTTCCTGTCCAACACATAGAAATATAGAAAGTATGAACAGGAGTAAGCAATTCAGCTCCAGCATTCAATAGGATCATGATCACTCCGCTGTTTTCAATTCTCACTTTCACCCCACTCCTCATGATGCCTTTAAAATCTAAACAAAAATTTGAATATATTCCATTTCTTGGCCTCCATAGACTTCAGATTTTGAGAATTTCACAGGTTCATGGGAAGCAAGTTTTCCTTATCTCTGTCCTAAATGGTTTCCCTCTTAAACTGAGACTGTTCTACACTTTTGTTCTACACTTCCCAACCAGGGAAAAATTCATCTCTGGATCTAATCTGTCAAGTCCTGTTGGACCATTATAAATTTCAAATCAGACTCCTTCTTATCTTTCTCAATTCGAACTAATATAGGCCCAGTTGAACCAATCACTCCTCACAGGAATAGCTAAGTGAACCTCCACTGCACTCCCTGTGTGGCAAATATGGTAGGGAGATCAAAACTGCAAACAATATTCCAGGCATGGTCTCTTTAAGACTCTGTACAACTGCAGTAAGACACTCCTACTTCTGAATTCAAAGCCTCTTGCATTGAAGACTAATATACTGTTTGCCTTCACAACTGCTTGTTGTGCCTGCCTGTCGACTTTCATTAACTGGTATACAAGGACAGTTTGCATACCTTTTATACAAGCACACTTGTACACATCCACACTTATATCACAAAACTCAACCCGTAGAAGAAAATATGAATAGCTGGGGTACAAGTACCGATCTTTGTGTTACCTACTAATTGCTGCCTGCCACAGAGAAAAATACCCACTAAACCACCCTCTATTTCCTGTCTGTCAACCAATTCTGAATCCATGCTAATATTTTAACCCCCAACCCTTAGTCCATCTGCCTTGGTTGTAATACTTCTTGTATTGAAGAATGAGCAGCTCATATCTGTCAATTCCTTTGCTGAATGCTTTTTAATCCTGGTTTCTTTTGTCTTTCCCAGTCACTGACTACATCCTAATGTTCTACCTCATTTCCTGATCAGAATCTGACCCATCTAAGCCTACAACTTGGTTTCCAACTTCTGCTATATTAGTTTAAAACCTCAGCAAGGGAACTAGCAAAAGCCTTTGCGAGGATATTTGCGAGGATCTGGAGTGGATGTGTCATCGTCTGCCATCTTGTACTGTCTCTTTTTAGAATCAGCAATGTCACTCAGTCCTTGCTGTAGTCGCCGGGTGTCTGTCTGGGTCTCTAGTTTGGATCAGTATAGGTCCGGCTGTCTTAATGGCTCTGCGAAGGTCATATTTGGATTCTTTATATTTGAGTGCACCTCCTGATCTGAAGGCCTCACGCCTGGTTTTTAGCAGGTTCTGTATGTCCTCATTCATCCAGAGTTTCCTATTGGGGAACACTCGATTGACTTTCTCAGTATGCGGGTGGAAAAGCAAGTCGCAAGAGGGATTCAAGCAGGAAAATCTAAAATTAGTCATTTTGAATGGGAGGTAAAAGTGATTATTTAAATAAATAGAGAAAAACTGCAAGAAGCTGCAATATAAAGGGATTTGGGGTACTTGTGAAGGAAACTGAGAAAGCTAGCACAAGTCAAGAAGGCTAATGGAATGTTGGTTTGTATTTCAAGAGTGTTGGAATCTAAGTGTAGGGAACTTGCAACTGTACAAGTTGATCATGAGACCACACCTGGGGGACTGAGGGCATTTTGGTCCCCTTGAAGGAAAGTTATTATTTCACTAGTGATAGTCCATAGAAGGTTCACTAGCATGATCCCCAGTATAGAGGTCTTATGAGCAAAAGTTGAAAAAGTAGAAACCTACTCTGTGGAATTTTAAAGAACAAGAGGTGATCATGTTGAAACACATAGGATTCTTAAGGGCTTGATAAGGTGAATTCTGAGCAGGTGAAAGTCAAGGACCAGAAGGCATCATGTCTAAATAAAGGGGTTCCAATGAGGAGTCTGTGTATATATTTAAAGCTGAGATACTTAGATTCTTGATCAGTAGGGACATCAAGGGTCATGGGGAAAGTGGATGTGAAGAATGTCAGATCAGCCATGAACACATTGAATAGTGGAGCAGGCTTCAGGTGGTGAATGGCCTATTTATGGCATTAATAAATTTCTTATTTCTTATGGTCTTCAACAACAGGAGACAGTTTTGTGAACAATCCATCACCAATATTAGCTAAACCCTGCATGGGAGCAAAAAACTAGACTGAAACAATCATAACCATCTTTGGCGAGAAATGCCTAATGAATGATCCATCTTCACCACCTCCTGAGGTCCCCAGCATCTTAGATGCCAATTCAATATACTTCACATGATATCAAGAAACATCTGACTGCACTAGATCCAGCAATGGGGTATGGACTCTGAAAAAATCTGGTCTTTAATGTTGATGACCTTTACTTCAAAACTAGGTATGTCTCATAGCTAAGATGCTCCAACATAGTCACAACATTTACCTGATAATGTGAAAAACTGCCTGGATACATCCTGGCCCTTAAACAGCAACACAACTCCAATCCAGCCATTTACTTTCCAATCGGTTTACTTTTAATCAGAAAAGTGATGGTATATGTGTCAACTGTGCTATCAAGACCACTTACATGACCATACCTGTTCACCAATGCTTAGATTGGGTTCCACCAGAAGTACATTACTCCAGGGCTCATTCCTGCTTTTGTTCAAACAGGAACAAAAGAACAGAAATTCAGAGCTGAGATGAAAGTGATTACCTTTGACCTAAAGTATGGCATTAATAAATTCCAGTAAAATCCGAAGTCCAGGGAAATCAAGAACGGTGGGCGGCACGGTGGCACAGTGGTTAGCACTGCTGCCTCACAGCGCCTGAGACCCGGGTTCAATTCCCGCCTCAGGCGACTGACTGTGTGGAGTTTGTACGTTCTCCCCGTGTCAGCGTGGGTTTCCTCCGGGTGCTCCGGTTTCCTCCCACAGTCCAAAGATGTGCAGGTCAGGTGAATTGGCCATGCTAAATTGCCCATAGTGTTAGGTAAGGGGTAAATGTAGATGTAGGGGTGGGTTTCGCTTCGGCGGGGCGGTGTGGACTTGTTGGGCCGAAGGGCCTGTTTCCACACTGTAAGTAATCTAATCTAAACTCTCTATAGCCTGAAGTGACAGCAAGTTGGTCATTCTGGAAATTGGTGGATGTTGGACTTAGGGCATTGTTCTAGGAGTTCCTCGGGGCCAAAATATCTTCAGCTGCTTCATCAGTGGCCGTCCCTGTTTCATCAGATCATTAAATATACACCAATGATTGCAGTGTTCAGTTCACAATTACAATATTGAAGATACTGAAGCTGTTTGTGCCCACATGGGCAACATTTAGGTTTGGCTTGATATATGGCAAGTAATGTTCACACTACAAATGCCAGGCAAAGGCTAACTCCAACAGTCCAACCACCTCTCTTGACACTCGATGGTATTATCATTGACAAATCCACCACCTTCATTTTTTGGGGGTTAATACTGACCACAAATTTATTTGGACCAGTCACATGAACACTAGGCAGATCAGAGGCTAGACACTCTAAAATATTCTTATTTCTCAAATTGTATCAATCATCTATATGTCATAAGTCAGCAGTGTGATGCAATATTGCATACTTTCATGAGTCAATGAAGCCCTAACAACATTCATGAAGGTCAACATCAACCAGCAGTCTTGGTAGCTGGAACCAATTTGTCACTTAAACATTTAGTCAATCCACCACTAATGTTTCCTCATTTAAAAATATATTAACCCTCATGCTTTTTCACTTGGTCAAAATTGTAAAATCAACTAGGAGAAAGTGAGGACTGCAGATGCTGGAGACCAGAGTTGAAAAGTGTGGTACTGGAAAAACACATCAGGCTAGGCAGTATCCAAAGAGCAGGAGGATTGACATTTTGGGCATAAGCCCTTCTTCAGGAATGAGAGTAGTGGGGAGTTCTTGGACTAAGGGGGACAGGACCGTGTCGAGGTATGCAGAGATGAGTTCGGTGGGGCAGGAGCAGGCTGAGACAATGGGTCAGCCGTGGCAGTCAGGTTTATGGATTTGGGCAGGAGGTAGAAACGGGCGGTGCGGGGTTGTGGGACTATGAGGTTGGAGGCGGTGGATGGGAGATCTCCTGAGGTGATGAGGTTATGGATGGTCTGGGAGATGATGGTTTGGTGGTGGGAGGTGGGGTCATGGTCAAGGGGACAGAAGGAGGAGGTGTCCGCGAGTTGGAGTCTAGCTTCAGCGGTGGAAAGATCGGTGCGCCAAACTACCAGTGCGCCTCCCTTGTCTGCCGGTTTGATGGTGAGGTTGGGGTTGGAGCGGAGGGAGTGGAGGGCTGTGTGTTGTGAGGGTGAGAGGTTGGAGTGGGTGAGAGGGGTGGACAGGTTGAGGCGGTCAATGTCGCGGCAGCAGTTGGATATGAAGAGATCGAGGGTGGGAAGAGGCCAGCACGGGGTGTCCAGGTGGATGGGGTGTGTTGGAGGCGGGAGAAGGGGTCGTCAGAGGGTGGGCGAGAGTCCTGGTTGAAGAGGTAGGCGCAGAGGTGAAGGCGGTGGAAGAAATGCTCGATGTCTAGCCGCATGTCAAACCCATTGATCCAGGAGCATAGGGGGATGAAGGTGAGGCCTCTGCTGAGGACTGATCGTTCATCCTCAGAGAGGGGGAGGTCTGGAGGGATAGTGAAAATACCGAAGGGCTGGGAGGTAGGATCTGGTGCTGGGCTGGAGCTGGGAGTGGGGGCGGAGTTAGTCATGGGGCGGAGATCGGCGTGGAGGGGCGGCATAGTGTGCAGTGTGGTCCTTGAACAGGTGAGTGACGTCACCGGGGGCGGAAGTGGCTGTGGCGATGGCAACTCTGGGGGTGGAAGTGGCGTGCCGGGCAGAAACGGCGCTGGTCCTGGTGGTCATGGATCCTGCGGCAGCCATGTATCTGTCGGCAATGGTCTTCCTGGCGATCACGGAGGCTGCATGTTTGGTGGTGGCTGTTGTCCATGCGGCGGTGGTGGCTGCAGCAGCCGCGTGGGCAATGGCGCCCGAGCAGTTCTGGAGGTCGCGAGAAGGTTCAGGAAAGGTCGTGGAATCCGGAGTGTGGGGTGAGTACATGAAAGTTGTTTGTATTTACTTTCTTTGATGTTCGATATGGCTAGGAAAAAAAACGTTTGTTCAGTGTATGAATTCTTCTGAAGATGAAGAAGAGTAGAGGTCCTTTACAGGTCTGTGAGAGTGTTGTCCTGAGCTGGTGTAGGGCTGACTGCAGGGAATGTAGGTAGCGGCGCATGGCTGCGAGCGTGGAGCAGAGGATCCGGAGGGAGGTCTGTTGCTGGAGGCTTCGGATTTGTTGCAGGTACTGGTTGTCCTGGTTGGGTCCAAATTGTGTTGGTCTGAACGTAGTCCGGAGTCCGTGCGGGATCAGTCGGTTCCATAGGCAGGTGCTGAGGAAGGAGATGTGGCTGTGGGATCGAGTCGGTTTCAGGACGTGGCTGAAGAGTTTCAGGGCAGAGGAGATGACCTGGGGGGTGCAGTGAGAGAGGCACTCACTGAGATCCTTGTAGAGGGAGGAGGAGAGCTTCTTCAAGGTAGGCATCCTTGCAAGAGGATTTGCAGTAGGTAAAGATCAACTAGGAGAAAGTGAGGACTGCAGATGCTGGAGACATTCCTGAAGAAGGGCTTATGCCCGAAACATTGATTCTCCTGCTCCTTGGATGCTGCCTGGCCTGCTGTGTTTTTCCAGCACCACACTTTTCAAAATTATAAAAGACCTATTTAGATAACGTGTAATGGAAGTTGAACACTGCTACATGACAGAGGTCTCGGGAGAGTTTTGCAAATTGGAAAATTCAAATGGTGCACATTGCTTTTTCCTAATCAACTTGTTCAGCGTTATTATAGAGGTAAAGATGCTAACACTGCACCACAAGAGCCCCTTAAAAATACAGGGATCAAAACTAGACAATACTTTTTTACAAAGCAATGAGGTTGCTACTATGAAATTGTCACCAAGAATCTTTGAGTTAAGCCTGACAACAGTCCTCAGATTGCTTGAGCTTCGGTTTGCTATAAATCTGCAGATGGAGGACAGCCAGAGATATTTCAGATCTTGCATTATGAACACATCTCCCTCTCCTATTCTATCTAGGTGAAAAGGACAGAGAAGGAAGCTTAAAAGAAAGAATTGTAATAAGACACAGGTCTACTGGAAAAACAAATGAAGTGAAGAATGGCCATCACTTTACAGAGAACACAGTTCAATATTGCTGAAATCAAAATGAACTTTGGAAGGCAATTTAACCCATTCTTGCGATCTGGACTTTAGGTCTTCAGAATTTGGCTCTGTCAGTAATTTTTTCCACCCAATATATCTGGGTCAATACATCTGTCATTTGTCTGTTGTAACCTTGAGTGAGAGTCTGGAGTTGGAGTCTTTATGTGAGTATAATTTTAATTAGAGTGGTAGATTGGGCTTCCTTTCTTTTTTCTGCCATCTGTTCAAGTCAAATAAGTTATATTAAATATTTAGTTTCTATTATGACTTGACCTGTTACAAATTATTCACCTCAATGAGGTAATTTATTGGTCATCTGATGAGGTTTAATTGGGATTTTTTGAAGAATTCCTACAATGTGGAAACAGTCCCTTCGGCCCAACAAGTCCACATCAACCCTCCGAAGAGTAACTCACCCAGACCCATTCCCCAACCCTATTATTTACCCCTGACTAATAACATACACTACTGGTAATTTAACATGGCCAATTCATCTGACCTGCACATCTTTGGACTGTGGGAGGAAACCAGACCACCTGGAGGAAACCCACGCAGACACAGGGAGAATGTGCAAATTCCACACAGACAGTTGCCCGAGGCCAGAATAGAACCTGGCTCCCTGGTGCTGTGAGGCAGCTGTGCTAACCACTGAGCCACCACGCCGCCCCCATTTTATGCATTTTGTGACAGCTTGTGGAAATGTAGTTCTATCACAGATGGGACAGTGTTAGATCTATTTCTAGGAAATGAAACCAGTTAACTGGTTGAAGTGTCAGTGGACAAACATTTGAGGATAGCAGCCATACAAAGTCATTGTGGGAAAGGATAAGGACAGTGCAGAAATGAAGTGTCTAAATTGGGGGAAGGGCTATTTCAATATCATTAGACAGGACCTGGCAAATATAGAACAACTGTTTGCAGTTAAGTTCACATTTGGAAAATGGGAGTATTTTAAAAGGAGCAACGTGAGATTCAGGGCCACTATGCCCCTTTAAGAGTAAAGGGCAAGGGCAGCAAATCCAGGGAACCCTGGGTGCCAGGGGATAATGAGATCTTGATAAAGAGAAAAACAGGGATGCCCTTCAGGAGTACAGAGTGTGTATGGGTTGGGGTACTTAAAAAAGAAACTAGGAGAGCAACAGGATTACCAGGAAGAGAGTGGGGCCTATTAGAAACTAAAGGGCCAGTCTGTGCAGGTGAGGTGAGGATGTAGGTGAGGTCTTAAATAAATATTTCTCATTGATATTCACAAAGGAGAAAGACATGATAGCTGGAGACTTCAGTTGGGGTGGTGAGTTGGGGTGGTGAGTTTGAAATCATGTTAAGATTAAGACTAGATGTTTTAGCAGGCATAAAGATGCATAAATTCCCAAGGCCTGATAATAAATGTCACAGGCTGCTATGGAAGATAAGGCTGAAGATTGCTGGGGCCCTGGCAGAGACATTTTATACATTACTCGCCACAGGTGAAGTGCTAGATGAATGGAGAACAGTATGTGTTGTTTTGTTCAAGAAGGACAGTAGAGATAGGTCAGTTCATACAATGTCAATGGTAGAAAAATTATTTGAAAAAAATTCTGAGGGACAGAATAAACCAACACTTCGAAAATGCAGCGATGTAGTCAGCGTGGATGCATTAGAGCGAGATTCTGTTTGACTAATTTGAGTTTTTTTGAAAAGATGACTATGAATATTGATGAGGATAGAGCAGGTGATTTTTTTTAATATAACTTCAATAAGGTGTTTGACAAGGTCCCAAAAGGAATCCAAGGCGAATTGGCAAACTGGATCCAAAATTGATTTGTAAATAGGAGCCAAAAGGTGTTGGTGGGGAGTTATTTTGGTGACTGGAAGCCTGTGACCAGCAGTCTAGGGATCAATGCTGGTTGTTATGTACGTTAATGACTTGGATGTGGAAAATATAATTAATAAGATTGCAGATGATGTGAAAATTCATGGTGTTGTTGACAGTGAGGAGAATGGTCTCAAGCTACAGTCTGATATTGGTAAACTGCATAAAGTAACGGCAGAAGGAATCTCATCCCAATAAGTATGAGGTGATACGTTTTGGGAACTCCAATAAGAGAAGGGTTGAATTGTAGCTTGTTATGGAGTAGTGAGGACTGAATAATGGTGGAAAAGATCACTAAAGTAGTCAGCACTGGTAGACAAGGTAGTGAAGGCAGCAAATGGAATGCTTGCCTCCATTAGCTGGGCTGTAGAATATAGGAACGGAGAAACCTTGTCACAACTTTATAGAACATTGATTAGGCCACAGATGGAATATTGCGTGCCGTCCTGATTGCCACATTATCGGAAGTATGTGACTGCACTGGAGAGGGTATGGAGGAGATTCTCCAGGAAGTTGCCTGGGATGGACAGTTATCATGAGAGACTGAATAGGCTGGGATCGTTTTCCCTGGTGCAGAGGTGGCTAAGGATTGATCTCAGACAAAATTATAAGAGGCATAAATAGTACCTTTTCCCATTATTTCTCATTAGAACCTTTTCCCATGGCAAATGTGTCTAAGACCAGATGGCATATGTTTAAGGTGAGGATAAAAGGGATCAGAAGAAAATTATTTTCACCAAGATGGTAGAAACATAGAACACACTGTCAGAGATGTGCTGGAGGCAGGTAGTCTCACATTTAAGAAGCATCCAGACAAGCACTGAGAAGCATTAGGGCAGGTAAATGAGATTAGCATCATTTAATGTTTGTTAGTCAGCATAGATATGGTGGGCAGAATACTTCTATGCTGAATGACTCTATGATCTTTGGCATATTCTTCCAGTTAAATTGCGACAAAATCCTGGAGTATCCTACCTAACACTGTAGATATACCTTTATTGTATGGATTACAGCATTGCAAGATGATGGCTCACCACTTCTGCTGTGAGCTAACTGGATTGAGCTCCCCCAAAATCTGATGAATTACTTTATATAATGAAATGAATCGACAGGTTCACAGTACTGGAGATAGCACATTATTACGGCACTCTTACTTTGGTAATCCAAAATTAAATGCTACTGCACATTGTTCTCCCGTAGTCTGATAATTTACTTTTATTTAGTTATCTCATTTTTCTTTAAAATACAGTATGGTCTTTACCTCCAGTACTCCCTATCACACAGTTTGTTTTCCCTATTCTATTTCAAGTTCCAACAGATTTTAGCATTTTTCCTAAACTCTCTATCCTCACTCTCAATTCTCATTTCAAATTAATAACAGCATCAGAAAGCAATGTTAATCCTTTGCTACTCATCTTAGTGAACCTTTCAGAAATTTTGAAACAAAAACAGAACTTGCTGGAAAAGCTCAGCAGGTCTGGCAGCATTTGTAGAGAGAAATCAGGGTTAACGTTTCGGGTCGAGTGACCGTTCTTTAGGACAGGAGGTCACTCAACCTGAAACGTTAACTCTGATTTTCTTCACAGAAGCTGCCAGACCAGCTGAGCTTTTCCAGCAATTTCTATTTTTTTTTCTGATTTACAACATGTACAGTTTTTTTTGGTTTTTATTTCCTTCAGAAGTTTAAATACTTCTCTAGAACATGAAATGATCAAAGACTGGTGCTGCAGTGCTGAGGCCTTGATGCCACTTTTATGTCCAGCTAGAACCGCGTTTAATCCTTTGTTCTTTTTTTCACTAAGACTGGAAGAGCTGACAGGATACTAGATACTTACTGTAAAACATTCATCAGTTGCAAAGAGTTTGGCCATCGCACACAGGGCTACTGCATCCTGTCGACCTTCCTGGAGAGCTGCAGCAGCATTACGCACCAACAAACGAGCTGCTACCAGTCCAGTCGCCATTTCAGCCAGTTTAAACTGCAGGTACTGCAAGAGAAATGCAACAAAAGTGAACAACAATGCAATCAGACCATGAACTAAAAAAATTCTTACAAACTGTGCTTTCAATTAAGTTCCAAGGGCATTTCACAGCCAAATGATGAGCAACTTTCTGTTCTCCAAGGGGCCATTTATCCAAGTCCTTTTTGTTGGTCACCATTGAAATTAACTTCTGCCAGCTCACGCACAGTACAATCTAATCATTATTTCTTCATATTTCTGTTTTTTTTCTGCTAATTATATTAATTTTGAGTCTGTCACTGGGAATAGTTTATCTTATTCCGTTTAGATATTTCTTTGTTTTGAATAATTCTACATCAAATCTCTCCTTAATCTTCTCTGTTCCAAGGCCAACAATTCCAGCTTTTTTAGTCATACCATTCCTGCTTACTATTTTAAAATTATAACCATTTAGTTTACATTTGCCTCTACTCTTCCGACCAAAACACAGCACAGATCAGTGTGAAATGTTAAGTCAGATCTGCTATGATTTGGAGATGCCGGTGTTGGACTGGGGTGTACAAAGTTAAAAATCACACAAAATCAGGTTATAGTCCAATAGGTTTAATTAGAAGCATTAGCTTTCGGAGTGATGCTCCTTCATCAGGTGGTTGTCACAACCACCTGATGAAGGAACGCTGCTCCGAAAGCTAGCGCTTCCAATTAAACCTGACTATAATCTGGTATTGTGTGATTTTTAACAGATCTGCTATGTTTGCCCACTTCATAACATATGTCATGAAAGTTATTATTAACTTCCATTACTTTATGCATTTCTAAGTTTCATGTCATCTGCAAACTTCAGAATTATGTTCTACATAAGCAAAAAGCACCAATCCTAGTATTGACCCTACGGTAACGCGTCAACTTCTGAGAAACAAATGTTCATCATCGGTTTCAGTTTTCTCTACCTAGCTAATTTATATACACGTTGTCACCATCTCTTTAAATCAATGAAACTCTGTTTTGCAAACATGCTTATTGCATGGTATTATCATCAAATGTCTTTACAAAGTTTCTGTGCACAACTTAATTGCATTACCCTCAGCAACGCTCAAAGCAACTGCACCAAAGGATTCATATTAAGTTAATCAAACACAATTTGCCTTTAAAACAAAGGTAATATTTTCCCTCAAATTACTGTCACTAAAATATTCCCCAGCTAATAGATGAAATGTGATTCATGTCTCTGGAACAGTTGGCCAGTCATCAACCTGATGCAGATACACCACAATGCTGTGAGAAATAAAGTTCCATAGTTGAAACCATGGAAAACTGAAGAAACAGTGGTACACTTTCAAGTCAGGATCGTGTGTGAACCAGGGGAACTTTCAGGTTATATGTTCCTGTACACTTGCTACTTTTACCTTTCCAAATGGTTGAGATGATGGGTTGTTCAACGAGGCTTGGTAAGTTGCTGTAGTGCACCTCGTAAATGGCATAAAATGCAGCTATAATATGCCATCAGTAGAGGGAGAACTCTCCCAAATCTGACCCACGTACCCGGATAATAGTGAGCAAGACGTTACAGGACTGACTGAGCATTTGTCACAATATATGCTCAGGTGGACACTGCCAACTCAATTTTATTCTTATTTAGCTTGTTGAACATAGAACATTATAGCACAGTACAGGCCCTTCAGCCCTCAATGTTGCACCAACCTGTGAAACCAATCTAAAGCCATCTAACCTACACTATTCCATTATCGTCCATATGTTTATCTGATGACCATTTAAATGCCATTAATTTTGGCAAGCAACTACTGTTGCAGGCAGGGCATTCTATTCCCTTACTACTCTGAGTAGAGAACCTACCTCTGGCATCTGTCCTGTATCTATCATCCCTCAATTGAAAGCTATATCCCCTTGTGCTAGATATCACTATCCAAGGAAAAAGGTTCTCACTGTTCACCCCATCTAACCCTCTGATCACCTTGTATGCCTCTAAGTCACCTCTTAGCCTTCTTCTCTATCTAATGAAAACAGCCTCAAGTCCCTCAGGCTTTCCTCAAAGACCTTCCCTCCGTACCAAGCAACATCCTGGTAAAACTCCTCTATACCTTCTCCAATGATTCCACATCCTTCCTATAATGTGGCGACCAGAACTGTATGCAATACTCCAAGTATGGCCGCACCAGAGCATTATACAGCTGCAATGTGAATTGACAGTAGTTTGGTACAAGACTTTAGGTTGCAAGAGCAAAAGGAGGTCATTCAGCTCAGAGTGTGCTGCGCCATGCAACGAGATCATGGCTACTCGGATAATCCTCAATTCCACTTTGCTGCCTTTTTCCCATAACCCTTGATTTCCATGATTAAAAATCTGTGTTTGAATATATTTAATGATGAAACCTTGACAGCTCTCTCCAGTAAAAGAATTCCATAGGTTTCTTTCTCTCACCCTGTCAGAGAAAAGAAATTCTCTTCATCGCGGTCTTAAATCTCACACACCTTATTCTGAGATTTTGTCCTCTGGTTCTGGATTTGCCAAGAGAAAACATCCCCTCCACATCCATCCTGTCAAGCCTCCCATGAATTGGAGTTGTTTCAATCTTTTTATCCAATCAACCCATTCACAGATGCTATCACACACCTCTACGCCCACTATTACATCAACCTATAAGCTTCAGTTAGATCATCTCTTATTAATGACAGTTGAGCATCTTGCTTGACACTCCAGTGAGCAATTATAAGTCAACTCATTTATATATAATATATGGGTTGACTTCTAATTGTGCACTGGAGTGCCAAACAAGATGCTCAATACGTATATAACACACATATCAGGAAAGCTTACTAGTGAACCTAATGCTTTTTAAGACAACTCAGTTACTTCATGGTCATCATTACGGACAAAAAGCTTTTATACCACATGTATACAATTAACTTAATTAACCAAATTTGAAATCCCCAGCTGGTGTGCTGAGAATTTCCACCTTCAAGCCTCTGGGTAGTTCTCAGGACAAATGGCAGCATAGTGGCTCAGTGGTTAACATTGCTGCCTCACAGCTCCAGGGACCCCGGTTCAATTCCAGCCTTGGATGACTGTCTGTGTGGCGTTTGCATATTTTCACTGTGTCTGCATACATTTCCTCCCAGAGTCCAAAGATGTGCATGTTAGGTAGATTGACCATGCTAAATTGCCCATAGTGTCCAGGAATGTGTAGGGTAGGTGGATTAACCATGGGAAATGCGACGTTACATGGATAGGCTAAGGGGGTGGATCTGGGTGGGATGCTTGTCAGAGTATTGATATGGACTCGATGGGCCAAATGGCCTGCTTCCACATTGTAGGGATTCCATGACAATCTTATTAACATTCACAGCAGATAGCTTGTCTGTTTAACCTACCAGGTGCTTTCACACTGAATCATCACACAGGTCAGGGTTCACTCAACTTAACTCTTACAATTTCTTCTTTCTCCTTTTGACAGAACTAGAGTTTCAGCAATTGACAATATATTTATTGACAAAACGTAACAGAAATACTGTGGTTTAATTGAATTGATTTTAAACTGATGTAATTAGGATACTCCACACGAGGTTCTGCAAACAGTCCTTATTCCATTCAATTCTGAAGTGGCTCCTCCTTCAGCCCTCTTCTGTGTAGTATTGGAGATAGTCAAGGAAATGGAGAGTCTGTTTAATCACTACTGTTCTTCCTAATTTACTTTGCATGATGTCACTTGGCTCTAATGAGCTAATGTGGCAGCTACACTGCATTTCCTTCAGTACAAGCTACATTCTGAACGTCATTTTCAATCCAATGTTGTTCCATTAGAGATGGGATTACTCCACCTGAGCAACTTTAAAATAGTACCAAATGATTGTACTCCACACTCAAACAGAACACTCAAAGAACTACAAAGTCTTTCATACCTGACTGCTGGCAAGAGGTTTCCCAAACTGTTTGCGCACTTTGAGATAATCTTGAGTCAAGAGAATGGAGGCATATGCAGCACCTAATGAGCACGAAGCTGCAGAAATCACAAATGCGTGGATGAGGTTAGAAACAGGAAAGCTTAAATTCTGGAATGCAGAGACACAGAGTCAGTGGACCTGGGAATAAGGCATGCAAAAATCACTCACTGGGCCTAGAAACATAGGATATGGAGCAAGCCATTCAGTTGTTAAAACTCATTCCTCTAGTTAAATGGCTTAAGTTAACTTGAATCTTAAATCAATTCACTTGACTTCACTCTGTCTCCTTTTGCACACTTGCTAATAAAAAAGTCATCAATTTAACTTCTGGAATTTTCAACTGACCACCCTACACACTCTGCATACACAGCCATTCCGAAGGATTCTCAGGATTCAGAAGATTTTTAACTATCCTTAATGAGAAGAAGTGCTTCCTGACCATAAGCTGAATGCCATAAGCTCTACCTTTAGGTTTCCATCACTTGAGCATGGACTCATCTACCAGAAGATATAGCTTTTTGGTAGGTTTTCTTATTAAAGATTTGATTATTATTGAGGACCTCAAATAAATACTGTCATCACTCAATTTAGTTTGTGTCGCCTGAATGGTTTTTTTTATTCACTTGTTGGACC
Source organism: Chiloscyllium punctatum (assembly GCF_047496795.1). Lineage (NCBI taxonomy): Eukaryota > Metazoa > Chordata > Chondrichthyes > Orectolobiformes > Hemiscylliidae > Chiloscyllium > Chiloscyllium punctatum. Next base: position 51,284,841 of record NC_092761.1, on the reverse strand, counting down.
TAGGCATTCGCTGGCTGGCTCACATTTATTGTCAGTGCCTAGTTGCCCTTCAGAAGGTGGGGGTGAGTTGCCTTCTTGAACCGGTGAATCGAAGAGCACCGGGGGCAAATTCTTCGATGGCTGGAGTCATACCTGACACATAGAAAGATGGTTGTGGTTGCTGCAGGTCGATCATCTCAGTTCCAGGACATCTCTACCGCAGGTCCTCAGGGTAGGTCCCCAAACCAACCATCTTCAGCTGCTTCATCGATGACCTTCCCCCCATAATAAGGTCAGAAGTGAGGATGTTCAATGACTGGACAACATTCAGTACCGTTCATTACTCCTCTGATAGTGAAGCAGTCTATGGTCAAATGCTACAAAATCCAGGCTTGGGTTGACAAGTGGCAAGCAACATCCACACCACACAAATATCAGGCTATGACCATCATGAATAAATGTCATTGAGGGGGAGGGGGGTCAAAATTGACCAGAAACTCAACTGGACTCACCACACAAACACAGTGGCTACAAAACCAAGTCAGAAGATACGAATACTGTGGCGAGTAACTCACCTCCTGACACCTCAAAGCCTGTCCGACTGGCACAAGTCCGGAGTGTGATGGAATACTCCCCACTTGCCTGGATGAGTGCAGCCCTAACAACAATCAAGAAGCTTGACACCATTCAGGACATAGCAGCCCACTTGATTGGCACAATATCCACAAGCATCCACTCCCTCCACCACCAGCGCTCACTAGCAGCAGTGCATACTATCTACAAGATACACTGCAGAGCAGAGGAATGAGAGCACACTCTGCTGCTACTGACTGCCAGCAGTGGAGGGTGTGGATGTGGTCAGTTCAGGCAGGCAGCCTTATTCTAGTATGTGTCAGGTTTCTTGGGTGTTAAGAACATAGAATCCCTACAGTGTGGAAACAGGCCATTTGGCCCAACAAGTCCACACTCTCTCTAGAGAGCAAACCACCCAGACTCATGCTCCTACCTTTTCCCTGTGACCCTGCACTTCCCAAGGCTGATCGAGGCAAGTAGGCCTGTATTGTTACTTCACCAGGTTGACACCTCATTTTTAAGTATAACTGGTGTTACCCCTGGCATGTCCTCCAGCACTCTGCATTGAACTAGGCTTGATGGTAATGGTTGAGTGGGGATAGGCAAGGTTTCAGATTATGTTGTATTCAGTTCTACTGCTGTTGATGGCCTACAGCTCCTCATAGGTGCCCATTCTTGAGTTTCTATACCTCTTCAAAGTCTAGCATGGTGGCAGTGACACAACACAAAGTAGGGTGTTCACAATGTGAAAACAGGACATTGTCTCCACACGAATTAGGTGGTGTACACTCTTATTGATCTGGTCATGGTCAGATGCACTTGCAGATGGCAGATTGACAAGGATCAAGTATTTGTTTCCCTCTCGTTGGCTCCTTCACCACTGGCTGCAGACCTTGTCCCTTTAAGACCTGATAGCTCAATCGGTAGTGCTGCTGTCAACCCATTTGTGGTGCTGGACGCTGAGATACTCTGAGTGGGGAATCAGTCATACTCTTGCTACCTTTTGTGCTTCCTTCAAGGGTGGTTCAAGATGAAGGAGTACTGATTCATCAGCTGAGGAAGGACAGTACTTTCTAACCAGTAGAACATTTCTTGCCCATGTTTAATCTGAAGTCATGAGACTTCATGAGGTTTGGAGTTAATGTTGAGGACTCTTAGGACAACTACCCCTTGACCGTATACAGCAGTGCTACCTCCTCTCCTGGACCTGTCATGTCAGTTGTACTAGACATATCCAGGATGGTGATGGCGGTGTCTGGGCCATCGTCTGAAAGGTATGATTCGGAGAATATTATCAACATCAGGCTGTTGCTTAACTTGTCTGTGAGGCAGTTCTCCCAATTTTGCACTAGCCCCCATGTGTTATTAAGGAGGACTTTGCAGAGTCGACAGGACTGTTTCTGCTATTACCTTCTCCAGTGCTTAGGTCTTTAACAGGTGGTCAGTCCAATTTCATTTCTCGGTCAAGTCTTTGTAGCAATTGATCCAACTGATTGGCTTTCTAGGCTATTTGAGAGTTAGTCACATTGCTATGACTCTGGAATCACATGTAGGCCAGATGAGGTGAGGATGGCAGATTACCTTCCCTGAGCCAGATGGATTTTTCCAACAAATCAACAATATTTCAAGGTCATTCATAGATTCTTAATTCCATTTTTTTAAACTGAATTCAAATTCCACCACCTGCCATGGTGAGATTTGAACCCAGGTCCCCAGGACATTTATCAAGTTTTTGGATTAATAGTCTAGTGGTAATGACACTAAAACCACCGAGCCATTGCCTCCCCTCCATAATATAATTCTTAATATACAGTATCAGTCTGGTGAATCTGCACTGCACCCCCTCCAAGGTCAATATATCTTTCCTTAGATGTAATACAAAGAACAAAAGATACCACTCTAAATGGAGTCAACCAAAACTTTGTATAACTGCAAATAACATTTACATTACATATAACAGCACCTTAAATAATTAATCTTTTAAATTGTTTTTAAACATTCCCACCAGCTCTAAATCAATTCTATATTTGGATTCCAATATCTCCCAGCTCTTCCACAGTTTCAAGTCCCTCATTACTTAGAATATATTGGTTAATTAGAATATGACAGCACAGTACAGCCCCTTGTTGCACCAATCTGTGAAACCAAACTGAAGCCCATCTAACCTATACTATTCCATTTTCATCCATATGTCTATCCAATGACCATTTAAGTGCTCTTAATATTGGCAAGTCACCTACTGCTGCAGGCAGACTGTTCCACACCCCTACTACTCTCTAAAGTTTAGTTAGCTGGATGGCTGGATGCAGTGCAGATTGATGCCAGCACCTTAGATTCATTTCCCTCACCAGCTGAGGTTACCATGAAAGACTCTCCTTAGCCTCTTCCCCTTGCCTGAGATACAGCAATGCTTAGGTTAGACTACTGTCAGTCATCTCTTTGAGAGGGCAACCTTTTGATTTGGTACAGCTATGATAACTTCACAGTTTTATGCGCAGAGGATAACTCCACACTTTACCAAATTGAACTCCATCTCACACTTACACATTTACTAACATCACAAAATTGCATAAAAACCAAGAAAAATCCAATTTGACCAATTACTTCACAAGCCTGCTGCCAATCTTCAACAAAATAAGAGGTGTCAGCAAATAAGGTTCTTGTAGCATAGTGATAGCGTCCCTACTTCTAAACAAGGGAGCCCAAGTTCAGGTCTCAGCTGCTCCAGAAGCATGTGATAGCATTTCTGAACTGTTGATTAGAAATTATTTAGGTGTTAGTGCTATCAAGAAGCACTTATTCAATTATAACTGCTCACTAATCCTTAGTCTGTATTCCACCAGGGCCATTCAGCTCCAGATAGAGTCATAGAGATGTACAGCATGGAAACAGACCTTTCAGTCCAACCCATCCATGCCGACCAGATATCCCATCCCAATCTAGTCCCACCTGCCAGCACCCGACCCATATCCCTCTAAACCTTCCTATTCATATACCCATCCAAATGCCTCTTAAATGTTGCAATTGTACCAGCCTCCACCACTTCCTTTGGCAGCTCATTCCATACACATACCACCGTCTGCGTGAAAAAGTTGCCCTTAGGTCTCTTTTATATCTTTCTCCTCTCACCCTAAACCTATGCCCTCTAGTTCTGGACTCCTCGACCCCAGGGAAAAGACTTTGTCTATTTATCCTATCTATGCCCCTCAATTTTGTAAACCTCAGCCTCCAACGCTCCAGGGAAAACAGCCCCAGCCTGTTCAGACTCTCCCTGTAGCTCAGGTCCTCCAACCCTGGCAACATCCTTTTAAATCTTTTCTGAACCCTTTCAAGTTTCACAACATCTTTCCGATAGGAAGGAGACCAGAATTGCATGCAATATTCCAATAGTGGCCTAACCAATGTCCTGTACAGCCGCAACATGACCTCCCAACTCCTGTACTCAATACTCTGACCAATAAAGGAAAGCATACCAAACGCCTTCTTCACTATCCTATCTACCTGCGACTCCACTTTCAAGGAGCTGTGAACCTGCACTCCAAGGTCTCTTTGTTCAGCAGTACTCCCTAGGACCTTACCATTAAGTGTATAAGTCCTGCTAAGATTTGCTTTCCCAAAATGCAGCACCTCACATTTATCTGAATTAAACTCCATCTGCCACTTCTCAGCCCACTGGCCCATCTGGTCCAGATCCCGCTGTAATCTGAGGTAACCCTCTTTGCTGTCCACTACACCTCCAATGTTGGTGTAATCTGCAAATTTACTAAATATATCTCTTATGCTCGCATCCAAATCATTTATGCAAATGACAAAAAGTAGAGGATCCAGCACCGATCCTTGTGGCACTCCACTGGTCACAGGCCTCCAGTCTGAAAGACAACCCTCCACCACCACCTTCTGTCTTCTACCTTTGAACCAGTTCTGTATCCAAATGGCTAGCTCTCTCTGTACTCCATGATAAGTGCGAGGTGCTGCATTTTGGGAAAGCAAATCAAGGCAGGACTTCTACACTCAATGGTAAGGTCATGGGGTGTGTCACGGGAACAGCACAGTCCTCAAATATCACAGTTGAAAATTTGGTGGTCATTCACTGAAATATAGAGTGCAGAATCTCTTGAACAATAGTATGTAAGTTTATTGCATAAAAGAAAAAAAAAGCCACCTAGATATAGAATGCAGTTTGAAAGGTCTCAAAACGCACAGGAAAACAAACTCGCATTCAAATTTTTTTTAAAATGACCCCTCTGTATCAAGTCTAAGTTTAACACAACTGTTTCTCCTTGGCTTTCTAGTGTGAACTGTGATGTTGTCTAAGATGAATACTCACAACAAGGAAACCTTAGATTTTATCAGTATTTGACTAATCTGTCAATTTCCAAGCAAAAGCTGCTATCTGAAGGTTTCACCATTGAAACATTCACCCCAAGATAATTGTACTTTCTCTGAATAGTCCTCTACTCCTTCACAGTAGTGAAACAATATTTGCCTCTGGTCTAGTTAGGTCTTCTCTGGAACTACACTGAAAGTGTTCAATCTCTACAATTTCTAAACTAAACTTATTCCTCGATCATTTTAAGCTAATGTCTTTCAATGTTTGCTCTCCCTGCCATAAAACCCAAAGTATCAACCTTCCATTTGCACTCCAGAGGTTAATCATCAACTGCTCTCTGATTCATATCAGAATAGACCACTATAAAAGGATTGTCCGGCTAAGCTTATTTAAACCCCTTACAAAAGTAAGCAAAATAATTTGCCACAACTTTGAAATCCAAACTTTACAAATAATGTATATAAATTACACACCTTTTCTCAATCATCTCCCCTTCACAAGTGGAGATGTTTGCTAATGACTGCAGGTCCTGTATAATTTACAGCTCTTCAGATACTGAAACAATATACTGCATGCAGTAAAACCGGAACAACTTTCGGCGTTATAGGCAAGCCACACCGGTATTAAACAATGACCACCTTCAATAAGTGAAAATCTAACTACTTTGTTGTGTTCAGTGATGTTGCAATTACTGAATTATCCACAATGGATGTGGCTCCATTCCTTCTTACTTTGTTTTCTTCCGCACAGATCTCAGACCAGAAACTTAACCAGGAAGAAAGATCAAAGGCTGGAAACTTAGCAGAGGATAACTCATTTCCTGAATCAATCATCTACAAATCAGAAATGTAAAAGAGTATGGTTCTCTCATTTGATGAGTCCAGTTTCATAACATTCTTTTTAAAAGATCAATGCCATCCAGGATCAATCAGCCCTTTGTTTGACATCTAATCCCAACATTAAATGTTAATTCCTCCCAACATTCACATGATGCACTTGTTGAACCAAGGTTATTCCTGATGAAGGGCTCTGGCCCGAAATGTCTATTTTCCTGCTCCTCGGATGCTGCCTGACCTGCTGTACTTTTTCAGCACCACACTCAACATTTTCTTTGCTGCGTCTTCTAAATCATGGCACTCTAGAAGGATACGTACAGTCTGGTACTGGAGGGGTTAAATAAGTAAGCGTTAAATGTTTAGCCATATATAAGCAAACCAACAATCAAAATGGGAACTCGTAAAGAAACACTTCTGGACTGACAAAATTAGTAGCTATCAAAAGCCTTAGATAGGTACAGATAATACCTGCAAAGACTGCGGAAAACACAAAAAGAAGAATGTTGAAGTGTGGGAATGATAATACGATTAAAATATGCATATTGAAATCTGTATGAAGCTGGAAGGACTTCTATAATTTGGCAAAGCAAGCTTTTATCCCCATTTGAAAGCTTCTGCTCATTTGAGCATGAAATAAGCAAATAGATATGATTCCTCCAAGGGACCCTATTAATAGACTGCTACGACAGCGCAAAATGAAAATCATACAGACTGTCAAGATGGTGCCAGTAATCTAGTCAGTATACCATATACCTTTGTTCCACCTGCACAGCATCCTGATTTAGACCTTTTTCACTATTTCCATCAGTGTTGCGAGATGAAAATCCTGAAACTTCCTCCCTAATGACATTTTAGGGAAAACAAATGGACTACAAGAAAGCAGTTTACCTGCACTCCTAAAAGACAATTAACAACATGCTCATCTTATGAACACAAAAAAAATACTATTTCCTTCTCCTTAGTTACTATGCAAACGGGTTTGGCATCAGCGAAGTTGGATACACCTTTTTCAACTAGGTCACTTTTAATTATGGTGACATGCTGAGGCATCTTAAAATATGGTCAAGGTCAGAAGTCACACAACACCAGGTTGTAGTCCAACAGATTTATTTGAAATCACAAGCTTTCGAAGCGCTGCCCTTCATCAGGTGAGGTGACTTCACCTGATGATGGGGCAGTGTTCTGAAAGCTTGTCATAGAAATGTATAGAACAGAAATAGACCCTTAGGTCCAACACGTCCACGCCAGCCAGATATCCTAACCTAATCTAGTTCCATTTTGCCAGCACTTGGCCCATATCCCTCTAAACCTTTCCTATTCAAATATCCATCCAGATGCCTTTTAAATGTTGTAATTGTACCAGCCTTCACCACTTCCTCTGGTAGCTAATTCCATAAACGCACCACCCTTACTGTGAAAAAGTTGCCCTTTAAGTCCCTTTTAAATCTTTTCCCTCTCACCCTAAACCTATGCCCTCTTGATCTGGCCTGACTCCCCTACCTTGTTTATTTGTTCTATTCATGCCCCTCAAGATTTTATAAACATCTGTAAGGTCACCCCTCAACATCTGATGCAAACTTACTTGCCACACCTCCCATGTTCATACCCCAACCATTTATTTAAATGACAAAAAGCAATTGACCCAGCACTGATCCTTATGGCACACCACTAGTCACAGGCCTCCATTCTGAAAAGCAACCCTCCACCAACACCCTCCATCTTCTACCTTCAAGTTAGTTCTGTCTCCAAATGGTTAGTTCTCCCTGTATGTTGTGTGATCAAACCTTGCTAGCCAGTCTACCATGAGGAACCTTGTTGAATGCCTTACTGTAGTCCATATAGATCATGCCCACCACTCTGCCCTCACCAATCCTCTTTGATTCAGTTTTTTGAAGAAGTAATAAGTTAGTGAGACATGATTTCCCACACACAAAGCCATGTTGACTATTCTTAATCAGTGTCGAAAAGTGTGGCACTGGAAAAGCACAATAAATGAGGCAGCATCCGAGTAGCAGGAGAGTAAATGTTTCAGGCATAAGCTCTTCATCAGCTGCCTGACCTGCTGTGCTTTTCCAGTGCCACACTTTTCAACTCTGATCTGCAGTCCTCACTTTTTTCTATCCTTAATCAGTCCTTGCCTTTCCAAAAATACATAAATCTTGTTGGATTTTTTCCAACAACTTGCCCACCACTTATGTCAGGCTCACTGATCTATGGTTCTCTGACTTTTCCTTACCACCTTTCTTAAAAACTGGCACCACGTTAGCCAACCTCCAGTCTTCCGGTGCCTCACCTGTGACGATCAATGATCCAAATACCTCAGCAAGGGATACAGCAAATCACTTCTCTAGCTTCCCACAGAGTTCTAGGGTACACCTGATTCTAGGGTACCCCTGGGGATTTATCCACCTCTACGCAATTCCTCCTCTCTGATATGGACATTTTTTCAAGATGTCACCATCTACTTCCCCACACTCTATATCTTCTACGTCCTTCTCCACACCAACACTGATGCAAAATACTCATTTAGTATCCATGCCCTTCTCCACAGTAAACCTGTTGGATTAAAACCTGGTGTTGTGTGACTTCTGACCTTGTCCACCCCAGTCCAACACTGATATCTCCACACATTTAAATATGGTGATCTGGAGACATCAGTTGATTCCTCAGGGTTGCTACTGATCATTTTCTACCAATTTGAATACATACTCATTATTTTCTAACCAAATCCCTGCCCATGTCATTGTCAAACGACTTCAGAGTGCCCAAATAAGGCAGTTCCTCTATAGAGTCATACAACATAGAAGCAGGCCCTTCGGTCTAACGTGTCTATGCCAACCAACAAACATCAAACTACGCTCACACCATTTATGTGCACTTAGTCCATAGCTCACGCCACTGTCATTTTATGTGCTCATTCAGTTGCTTCTTAAATTTGAGAAATACATGCCCACACGCCTCTATTGCCCTCTCACACAATGCATTCATTATTTTACCACCCTCTAGGTGAGAATATCTTTTTCTCAGACCCCCTTCAAACCATTTACTCCTCATCTGATGACCAAGATGAAGGAAGGGCTGTTGATGTCATACACATGGACTTTAGTAAGGCGTTTGATGAGGTTCCCCATGGTAGACTAATGGAGAAAGTGAAGTCATATGGTGTGCAGGGTGTTCTAGCTAGGTGGATAAAGAACTGGTGGGGCAACAGGAGACTGAGAGTAGTAGTTAAAGGGAGTTTCTCAAACTGGAGAAAGGTGACCAGTGGTGTTCCACAGGGGTCAGTGTTGGGGCTACTGTTGTTTGTAATATACATAAATGATCTGGAAGAGGGCACTGTTGGTATGATCAGCAAGTTTGCAGATGACACAAAGATTGGTGGAGTAGCAGAAAGCATAAGGGACTGTCAAAGAATACGGGAGGATATAGATAGACTGGAGAGTTGGGTGGAGAAGTGGCAGATGGGTTTCAGTCCAGACAAATGTGAGGTGATGCATTTAGGCAAGACTAATTCTAGAACGAATTATACAATGAATGGAAGAGCCTTGGGAAAAGCTGACGGGCAGAGAGATCTGGGAGCGCAGGTTCATTGTACCCTGAAAATTGCTGCACAGGTGGATAGAGTGGTCAAGAAGGCATATAGTATGCTTGCCTTCATTGGATGGGGGTATTGAGTATAAGAGCTGGCAAGTCATGTTAAAATTGTACAAGACATTGGTTCGGCTGCATTTAGAATACTGTATACAGTTCTGGTTGCCACATTACCAAAAGGATGTGGACGCTTTGGAGAGGGTGCAGAGAAGGTTTACGGGGGTGTTGCCTGATATGGAAGGTGCTAACTATGAAGAGAGGTTGAGTAGATTAGGTTTGTTTTCATTAGAAAAAAGGAGATAGAGGGGGGACCTGATTGAGGTTTACAAAATCATGAAGGGTATAGACAGGGTGGATAGAGACAAGCTTTTTCCCAGCATGAAGGATTCAATAACGAGAGGTCATGCTTTCAAGGTGAGAGGTGGAAAGTTTAAGGGGGATACACATGGCAAGTACCTCACACAGAGGGTAGTGGGCATCTGGAATGCATTGCCAGCAGAGGTAGTTGAGGCAGGCACGGTAGATTCATTTAAGATGCATCTGGACAGATGCATGAGTAGGTGGGGAGCAGAAGGATATAGATGCTTAGGAATTGGGCGACAGGTTTAGACAGTACATTTGAATCGGCTCAGGCTTGGAGGGCCGAAGGGCCTGTTCCTGGGCTGTAAATTTTCTTTGTTCTTTTATCTTAAATTTATGCCTGCTCTACCATGAGCAAAAGATTCGTACAGTCTATCCTATGTATGATTCTCCATTTTACACACCTTAATCAGACCTTCCCTCTCCTGTGCATCCTCTGTTCCAAGGAAAACAAAGCCAGTCTATACATTCTCTCATAACTCTTTATCCCAGGCAACATTCTGGTGAATCTCTCCTGTGCAATCACATCCTTCTGACAATATGACAACACTGCACACAGTATTTCATCAGTCTGACCATTGCTTTATAAAGTTGTAATGAGACCTTCTTGTTCCTATATTTTACGCCTCGATTAATAAAGGCAAGTATCCTCTATGCCTTCTTCAATGCCCTGTCTACCTGTGCTAACACCCTGAGGGATCTATGGATTTGTACACCAAATCTACCACATCAGCACATTTTGAGGTCACTAATGTTCATTAGACCTTTGCAAATCCATTGAGCTGGTGACACAGTGGGTAATGTCACTGCGCGAGTAATCCACCAGAAGCCCAGGCAAATCTGGGGGCACTGGCTGATACTGCATTAAGGCAGCTGGTGGAAGCTGAATACAATTCAAAGAATCTGAAACACAAAGCTAGTCTCAATTATGATAAAACTATCAATAAATTAGCAATGTCATAAAAACCATTCTGGTGCACAGATGTCCAGTAACCCATTCTAGATTACATGTCTCTCCTGTAAAGCAGCTGACTCTCAACATCTTTCTGAAATAGCCTTGCATATCACTGGGTGACATCTATAATCCCATAAATAATTTAAAATGTTCATGCTGAATTACTCTGATCAGTTGGTATTACTCAGATATATAGACATTGTCTGTCTAATAACAGATTCTAATAACTTAACCACAATATACATAGACTAAAATGCTTATGATGTATCAGTTATCCCATAGAAATCATTGAATCATAGAATCCCTACAGTGTGGAAACAGGCCATTTGGTGCAACAAGTCCACACCTACCCTCCAAATAGTAAACCATCCAGACCTAATCCCCTACCCCTATTACTCTACATTTCTCCTGACTAATGCACCAAACCTACATATCCCTGAACACTATGGGTAATTTTAGCATGGCCAATTCACCTAACCCACACATTTTGGACTGTGGGAGGAAACTAGAGCACTAGAGGAAACCCAAGCAGACACGGGGAGAATGTGGAAATTCCACACCGTCGCCCGAGGCTGGAATCGAATCCAGGTCCCTGGCATTGTGAGGCAGCAGTGCTAACCACTGAGGCCTGAATGCTTCGATCAGAGATACCTGAAGTTCGTCATGAGAATTCTTTAGCAGGACAAAATCACAACTTCATTGTGCAAGGTTTAACAGTATGAACACCATCTTCAGAATGCCATGGAGACGGACAGACCAGGTCTCTCAAATTGAGGACAACAGGATCCGTCATTTTCGATTGGGAACAGCATAAGGCAGCAAGGTGGTCAATATAAATGTCATCCGGGCATCCTAATATGAAGAGCCTTATAAACTTCAGCATTTCAACTGGGAAAGCAATGTAGAGGAACTATCTACTAGGAGGCAAACACTGAAATTTGTTGCAGCATGTTTCGACATTCAACAAACATAAAAGAAGTCAGGGATGTTGTAGATGCAAGTGGCCACTCAAAAATATGCAACTACACTCTGTAGACAATTCATCCAGACAGCTGGCACCAACCAGATCCTGCACACTGCCAGCTGGCACCAACCAGACCCCATGCCCTGGCACTGACTGGATCATCAGCAAGCACTTATTAGACCCTAGTTTGTGGTAGCTGTCACATGACAGAACCTGACTACAACCACCAGTCATTTCAAACTGCTCTGAAAAACATTTTTAGGCTGTTCTTTCTCCACAGAAGCTACCAGACTTGCTGAGTTCCTCTGGCATTTTTGTTTTTTTTTGTTTCAGATTTCCAGCATCTGCAATACTTTTCTTTTAGTTAAAGAATGGAAGTATTGCTCAAACTGGGACCTTCTCTTCAATGAGGGGGACGATGAACAGCCCATTAATTCTTTGAACAATTTCTCAAGTTTTCTTACCTATGTTGATTCTTCCGCCATTCAGTCCATGCATGGCTATGGAAAATCCATCACCTTCTTTTCCAATCAAATTACCAACGGGAACAGCACAGTCCTCAAATATCACAGCTCGAGTTGGCTGAGAGTTCCAACCAACCTTAAATATTAAGGCAGAAATTAGTCACATGATGCTTGCTCAATTTACAGATTTACAATTTAGACAATATGAACTGGATGATTTTGTCATGGACTTAGTCAACAGAGTAACCTAATTAAAGACACAGACCAACTCCTTGTTCACAAAGAGGACAGATTGTAGATAAAGACAAGACAGCAGGTGAAGCTGCTTGCATTGTGACTCAGATTAACTTTTTTTTAAGTAATGAATGATCACAGGGCGTGGGCACAACTGGCCAGGCCAGTATTTATTGCCCATCCCTAATTTCCCTGGAGGTGGCAATGCCAAGTTGCTTTCTTGAATCATGTGGTGTAGTGTGCCCCAGAGTGCTGTTATTAAGTGAATTTGTTTTTTATTTGCCATTGGATGAAGGTGTTATAAAGTCATAGAGATGTACAGCATGAAAACAGACCATTTAGTCCAACTCGTCCAGTTATCCTAGCCTACTCTAGTCCCATTTGTCAGCACACGCCCATATCCCTCCAGACCCTTCCTATTCATATACCCATCCAGATAACTTTTAAAATGTTATACTTGTACCAGCTGCCACCATTTCCTCTGGTAGCTCATTCCATACACTTACCACCCTCGGTGAGAAAAGGTTGCCCTTTAGGTCTGTTTTATATATTTCCCCTCTCACCCTAAACCTATGCCCTTCAGTTCTGGACTCCCCTACCCCAGGGAAAGGACTTTCTCTATTTATCCTATCCTTATGATTGTATAGACCTCTATAAAGTCATCCTTCAGCCTCTGACGCTCAAGGGAAAACAGCCCAGCCCATTCAACCCCTCCCTATAGCTCAAATCCTCCAACCCTGGCAACATCCTTGCAAATCTTTTCTGAATCCTTTCAAGTTTCACAACATCCTTCCGATAGGAAGGAGACCAGAATTGCACGCAACATTCCAAAAGTCTTATATAGCTGCAACATGACCTCCCAACTCCTGTACTCAATACTCTGACCAATAAAAGGAAAGCAAACCAAATGTCTTCTTCAGTATCCTATCTACCTGTGACTCTACTTTCAAGGAGCTATGAACCTACATTCCAAGTTCTCTTTGTTCAGCAAAACTCCCTAGGACCTCACCATTAAGTGTATAAGTCCTGCCCTGATTTGCTTTCCCAAAATGCAGCAACTTGCATTTATCTAAGTTAAAGACCAACTGCTACTCCTCAGCCCACTGGCCCATCTGATCAAGATCCCATTGTGATCAGAGGTAACTTTCTTCGTTGTCCACTACACCTCCAATTTTGATGTCATCTGCAAACTTACTAAATATACCTCTTATGCTCACATCCAATTAAATTGACATGCCAGCTTTAACTTTTACGCTCTCAAATCTGAAATGGAATTTTATCACAAAGGAAAGGGTGCTACAAACTGGTTGATGATTAAATCATTTCTATCAAGAACACAAAATTGCTAGAATTCCTTTCACCTTAGATACTATTGGTTTAAATCAGTTTTTGTAGTTACTGAATTCACATAGATTCAATCATAAGACAATTTATTTATAGACCCCCATCCCATAAACTGCATATCTGTGCATATCCAGAGTCAGAGATCATTCAAGACTGATTTTGAGTGGTAGTATTTTTGTTTACTACAGTTCCCAGGCCGCTCAGTTTACACAACCCTGGTCCATATTTGAGGTCATGGCCTTCAACATAACACCCTGTTCTCACCATGATCATCCTTAGTGAGTTTAATAATGTGATTGATAGATTGAATATATGTCTATCAGGTTCCGCAACATCACTGGTACCATGCTCACAGGCAGACTGGAAGGTAACACCTCATGGGACAGGTCACAGAAAATGACCAAAATAATTGGCGAGCTATTTAACAGGGCAGTTATATGCAGTGATTTGGATGATTAGAGTCCCTTGCTTCATTCATCACAGAGCTAGCAAGGGTTTTTAAAGTTGAAAGACTGATTGTTTTTAGTGAGTTTGGATTAATTGCCCTGACTAATCATTTTCAGGATAGCGTATAGAGTTTTTTGCTTTTTCATTTTTGAAGAAGAAACAGTTGATGGAAGCATAGGAGCAGGAAGACCAGCCTTGGTAATCATGATGGGCCTTAGCTGGCTCTGTTGAAGCACAGCAAACAAGAGGGTACGCCTGTGAAAGGTCTTAGCCCGATCGTGAGATCCATAGGCCAAGCATCACTTTGCTCATCTTACAGCAAAGGTGCATCAGCAGATTGTTTCACACTGGGGTAACCTCTTGTAGTTAGATCTGTTACTCACTGGGCCACAAGGACCTGCTTTACTGGTAGCGATGAAAATTTCATTATCATTGCCTCAGGAGTCATGACCCGCATCTCTCGGTCTGCAGTATTCAGCTGCAATTAGCAAATCATTAAGACTCAATAAATATTGCCCATCTCTAGTTGCCCTAACTAAATGATATACTTGGATATTGCAGAGGGCACTTAAGAGTAAACCACATTGCTGTAGGTCTGGAGTCACATGTAGTCCAGACAGGATAAGGACGGCAGATCTCCCTTTCTAAAAAGCATTAGTAAACCAATTGAGTTTCTATAGCATAATGCTAGTTTTTAATGAATGAAAATTTTATCATCTGCCATGGTGGGACTTTACAGCACAGAAAAACATACATACAGTTTTGGATACTGTTGAGGGTGACGATGTACCAGGAGTATGCAGTGGGGCCCAGGTCTCTGGCACAGAGCCTATCCCTGTTGCACAGAAGGAAAGGAGGGAAAGGAGGAGAGTGTTAGTCATTGGGGACTCAATAGTTAGAGGCTCAGATAGAAGGTTTGTTGGGAACAAACAAGGATCATGGTTGGTGTATTGCCTCCCAGGTTCCAGGGTCCGTGATGTCTCGGATTGTATCTTTGGGGTCCTGAAGGGAGAGGGTGACCAGCCTCAAGTCGTGGTCCATGTAGGTACTAACGACATACGCAGAAAGAGGGATAGGGATGTAAGGCAGGATTTCAGGGAGCTAGGGTGGAAGCTGAGATCTAGAACTAACAGAGTTGCTATCTCTGGATTGTTACACGTGCCACATGATAGCGAGGCAAGGAATAGGGAGAGATATCAGCTGAACACGTGGCTGCAAGGATGGTGCAAGAGGGAGAGTTTCAGGTAATTGGATAATTGGGGCTCATTCTGGGGAAGGTGGGACTTGTACAAACAGGACGGTCTTCACTTGAACCAGAGGGGTCCTAATGTCCTGGGTGGGAAATTTGCCGGTGCTATTCGGGTGGGTTTAAACTTGCTCAGCAGGGGAATGGGAACCGGAAGTGTAATTGCAATGTCGAGGAGGATGAGAGTGGGAAGGACAGGGACAGGATTTCATGAATGCAGGAATGTGCTGGCAGACAACAAGCTGGTTTAAAGTGTGTCTACTTCAAAGCCAGAAGTATCCGAAGGTAGGTGAGCTTGCAGCATGGATAGGTACCTGGGACTTCGATGTTGTGGCCATTTCGGAGACATGGATAGAGCAGTGTGAGGAATGGATGTTGCAGGTTCCAGCATTTAGATCTTTCATTAAGAACAAGCAAAGCGGTAAAAGAGGGGGAGGCGTGGCCTTGTTAGTCAAGGATAGTATAACGGTGGCTGAAAGAACTTTTGACAAGGACTCGTCCACTGACGTCGTTTGGGCTGAGGTTAGAAACAGGAGAGATGTCACACTGCTTAGAGTTTTTTTTAATAGGCCTTCGCTGAGTTCCAGGGAAGTGGAAGAGAGAATTGGCAAAATTATTCTGGGTCGGAGTGAAAGGAACAGGGTGGTCATTATGGGGGACTTTAACTTCCCCAACATTGACTGGAAATGTGATAACTCTAGTACGTCGGATGGATCAGCTTTTGTCCAATGTGTACAGGAGGGTTTCCTGACACAGTATGTTGAAGGGCCGACAAGAGGGGAGGCTACACTGGATCTAGTACTTAGTAATGAACCAGGCCAGGTGCTTGATTTAGTTGTAGGTGAGCACTTTGGAGAGAGTGACCATAATTTAGTTATGTTTAGTTTAGCGATGGAAAGGGATAGGTACATGCCACAGGTCAAGAGTTATCGATGGGACAAGGGCAATTATAATGCGATTAGGCAAAAATTAGGATGCATAGAATGGGGTAGCAAAATGCAGGGGATGCAGACCATGGAAATGTGGAGCTGGTTTAAGGAACAGATATTGCGTGTCCTTGATAGGTATGTCCCTGTCAGGCAGGGAGGGAGTGATAAGGTAAGGGAACCGTGGTTTACTACAGAAATTGCATCTCTTGTTAAGCAGAAGAAGGAGGCTTGTGTGTTGATGAGGTAAGATGGTTCAGATGAGGCGATGAAGAGTTACAGATCAGCTAGGAAGGATTTAAAGATTAGATTACTTACAGTGTGGTTAAAGGCCCTTCAGCCCAACAAGTCCACACTGACCCTCCGAAGAACAACACACCCAGACCCATTACCCTACATTTACCCCTTCACCCAACACTACAGGCAATTTAGCATGGCCAATTCACCTAACCTGCACATTTTTGGACTGTGGGAGGAAACTGGAGCACCCGGAGGAAACCCATGCAGACACGGGCGCTGAGAGGCAGCAGTGCTAACCATTGTGCCACCATGCCGCCCAAAGAGAGAGTTAACAAGAGCAAAGAGAGGACACTAGCAGGCTTTAGCAAATAGAATAAAGGAGAACCCTAAAGCTTTCTACAGTACCTGAGGAATAAAAGGATGTCTCGGGTAGGAATAGGGTCAGAAAAAGCAGAAGTTGGAAGTTGAGTGTGGAGATCAGAGAGGTGCTAAACAAACATTTCTCATCGGTTTTCACTCAGGAAAAGGAAAATATTGTAGAGGAGAAGATTTGGCCTTGATTTTTGTGTCCTCTTTGTCTACAGGAGTAGTGCCAGAGGACTGGAGGCTAGCAAACGTGGTTCCCTTGTTCAAGAAGGGGACTAGGGATAATCCTAGTAACTATAGGCCAGTGAGTCTCACTTCTGTTGTGGGCAAAGTCTTAGAGAGAATTGTAAGGGATAGGATTTATGCACATCTGGATAAGAATAATGTGATCAAGGATAGTCAGCATGGTTTTGTGAAGGGCAGGTCGTGCCTCACAAACCTTATTGAATTCTTTGAGAAGGTGACTAAGGAGGTAGATGAGAGGAAAGCGGTAGATGGGGTATATATGGATTTTAGTAAGGCGTTTGATAAGGTCCCCCATGGTAGGCTACTGCAGAAAATACAGAGATATGGCATTAAGGGTGAGTTGGAGGTTTGGATTAGGAATTGGCTCTCTGGAAGAAGACAGAGGGTAGTAGTTGATGGCAAAGGTTCATCTTGGAGTGCCGTCACTAGCGGTGTTCCGCAAGGATCTGTTTTGGGACCATTGCTGTTTGTCATTTTTATAAATGACCTGGAGGAAGGGTTAGAAGGTTGGGTGAGCAAGTTTGCGGATGATACGAAAGTCGGAGGAGTTGTAGACAGTGAGGAAGGATGTGGCAGGTTACAGCGGGATATAGAGAAGCTGCAGAGCTGGGCAGAAAGGTGGCAAATGGAGTTCAATGTAGCTAAGTGTGAGGTGATTCACTTTGGTAAGAGTAATAAAAAGATGGGGTACTGGGCTAATGGTCGGATACTTGGTAGTGTGGAAGAGCAGAGGGATCTTGGTGTCCATGTACACAGATCTCTGAAAGTTGCCACCCAGGTAAATAGTGCAGTGAAGAAGGCATATGGCGTACTGGCTTTTATTGGTAGAGGAATGGAGTTCCGGAGTCCTGAGGTCATGCTGCAGTTGTATAAGACTCTGGTGCGGCCGCATCTGGAATATTGTGTGCAGTTTTGGTCGCCATACTATAGGAAGGATGTGGAGGCACTGGAACGGGTGCAGAGGAAGTTTACCAGGATGTTGCCTGGTATGGTAGGAAGATCCTATGAGGAAAGGCTGAGGCACTTGGGGTTGTTTTCATTGGAGAAAAGAAGGTTTAGGGGTGACTTGATAGAGGTGTACAAGATGATTAGGGGGTTAGATAGGGTTGACAGTGAGAACCTTTTTCCACGTATGGAGTCAGCTATTACAAGGGGGCATAGCTTTAAATTAAGGGGGGGTAGATATAGGACTGATGTTAGGGGTAGGTTCTTCTCTCAGCGAGTCGTACGTTCATGGAATGCCCTGCCAGTAGCAGTGGTGGACTCTCCCTCTTTATGGGTATTTAAGCGTGCATTGGATAGGTATATGGAGGATAGTGGGTTAGTATAGGTTAGGTGGGCTTTGATCGGCGCAACATCGAGGGCCGAAGGGCCTGTACTGCGCTGTATTCTTCTATGTTCTATGTTCCATGAGATATTAGACTAAAAAGGATCGAGGTTAGTTTCGAAGAAGTGTTATCATTCTAGAAGGAATGAAAGTCGACAAGTCCCCTGGGGCGGATGGGATTTATCCAAGGATTTTCTGGGAAGCTAGGGAGGAGACAGCAAAGCTTTTGGCTTTAATATTTGAGTCGTCATTGTCTACAGGTTTAGTACCAGAGCACTGGAGGATTGCAAATGTTGTGCCCTTGTTCAAGAAGGGCAGTAGAGATGACCCAGGTAATTATAGACCAGTGAGCCTTACTTCTATTGTGGGAAAGATTTTGTAAAGGATTATAAGAGATAGGATTTATAATCATCCAGCAAGCAACAATTTGATTTCAGATAGTCAACTTGGTTTCATCAAGGGCAGATCGTGTCTCACAAACCTCATTGAGTTTTTTGAGAAGGTGACCAAGCATGTAGATGTGGGTAGGGCAGTTGATGTGGTATACATGAACTTCAGTAAAGCCTTTGATAAGGTTCCACATGGTAGGCTGTTTGAGAAGCGCAGAGGCATGGGATTGAGGGTGATTTAGCAGTTTGGATTAGAAACTGGCTTTCTGAAAGAAGGCAGCGAGTGGTGGTTAATGGAAAATATTCAGTCTGGAGTCCGGTTACTAGTGGTGTGCCACAAGGATCTGTTTTGGGACCACTGCTGATTTGTCATTTTTATAAATGACAGACGTAGGCATAGGTGGATGGATTAGCAAATTTGCAGATGACACTAAAGTCAGTGGAGTAGTGGACAGTTTGGAAGAATGTTACAGGTTGCAGGGCGAATTGGATGAACTGCAGAATTGGGCTCAGAGGTGGCAAATGGAGTTCAGTGCAGCTAAATGTGAGGTGATGCACTTTGGGAAGAATAACAGGAAGGCAGAGTACTGGGTCAATGGAAAGATTCTTGGTAGTGTGGATGTGTAGAGGGACCTTGGAGTCCATGTACATAGATCCCTGAAAGTTTCCACCCAGATTGATAGTGCTGTTAAGAAGGCATATGGTGTGTTAGGTTTCATTGGTAGAAGGATTGAGTTCAGGAGCCGCAATATCATGCTGCAACTATATAAAAAGCTAATGCGGCCGCACTTGGAATATTGTGTACAGTTCTAGTCGCCATATTTCAGCAAGGATGTGGAAACCTTGGAAAAGGTGCAGAGGAGATATACCAGGATGTTGCCTGGTCTGGAGGGAAGGTCCTATGAGGAAAGGCTGAGAGACTTGGGTCTGTTCTCATTGGAAAGGCGGTGACAAAAAGAAAATTTGATAGAGACATGCAAGGTGATCAGAGGATTTGATAAGGTAGACAGTGATAATCTTTTTCCTAGGATGATGATGTCAGCTTGTATGAGGGGGCATAACTACAATTGAGGGGTGATGGATTTAAGACAGATGTCAGAGGCAGGTTCTTTACTCAGAGAGTGGTAAGGGCATGGAATGGACTACCTGCCAATGTAGTTAACTCAGCTATATTAGGGAGATTTAAACAAAACTTGGATAAGCACATAGATAATGATGGGATAGTGTAGGGGGATGAGCCGAGAATAGTTCACTGGTTTCATCGATGGCCGAACGGCCCGTTCTGCACTGTAGTGTTCTATGTCTATGTTCTAAGGAGGCCATTCAATCCTTGTTTGAAATAGCTATCCAGCCCTATCTCTGTCGCCTCAAAATTAATCACTTTCAAATTCATAACCAGCTCTCTTTTGACACATTGTATGGATTTTAACCCATGCCCCCAGAACATAGCCCTGGGGTCAGAATTATTTGTCCAGTGGCATTACTACTGCATATCACTTTCTCATGTTCCAGGATTTTGACCCAGCGACAATGAAGGGATGACAATACAGTTCCAAGTCAGGATGGTGGGGGGGTGGGTTTTGAAGCATAACTCGCAGGTGCTGTTCCCATTCATCTGCCACCATTGTCTTTCTAGAAGGTAAGGCCACAGGTTTAAAAAAATGCTGTTGAAGGAACTTTGGTGAGTTGCTGAAGTGCACCAGTCACGGAGTGAGTGAATGACTGAAATGGTGAATAAGCTGCCAAGTAAGTGGGCTACTTTAACTTGAATGACATTGAGCTTCAAGTCTTAGTGGAGCAGGACTCATCCAGGCAAGTGGAGAGCATTTTCGACTTGTGGTTTGTAGATAGTGAACAGGCTAGATCTGTTGGAAGATCATCTTATTTGGTGAAGAGTTTACAAAAGGGAGGACGGAAAATTCTGATCTCATCAAAAGAAACTATGGGTTTTAAACATGAACTTACATTTCCTTCATCAGCAGAACTAAATTGCATAATTAATTCAGCATTTGGATTACAAGTTTGTTATTGTATTAATTATTCCAAGGGTTTATACTACTTATTCCACTCCAAAATATTAGATGATTGCATGTTTACAGATCTTTGCAAAAGAAACCCAGCACTCAGGGAACCCTTCCTGAGAGGCTAGATAATAAGCAACAAACTGAAGAGAAGCCAGTTCCTGTAATTCCCTAAATATAGCTTTTTAGGAGATATGGTTAGCAAGTTTGCAGATGACACTAAAATTGGCGATGTAGTGAACAGCGAAGGTTACCTCAGATGAGCTAATGAGCTGAGGAGTAGCAGATGGAGTTTAATTTAGATAAATATTTGGTGCTGTATTTTGGAAAGGCAAATCAAGGCAGGACTTATACACTTAATGATAAGGTGCTGGGGTGTGTTGCTGAAGTGCAGATTCATAGCTCCTTGAAAGTGAAGTCACAGGTAGATTAAATAGTGAAGAAGGCATTTGGAATGCTTGCCTTTATTGGTCAGTGCATTGAGTGTAGGAGTTAGAAAGTCATGTTGCTGCTGTACAGGATATTGGTTCGGCCATTTTTGGAAAACTGCATGCAATTCTGGTCTCCCTACTATAGGAAGGATGCTGTGAAACTTGAAAGGGTTCAGAAAAGATTTATAAGGATGTTGCCAGATTGGAGGGTTTGAGCTACAGGGAGAGACTGAATAGGGTGGCACTGTTTTCCCTGGAGTGTTGGAGGCTGAGGGGTGACCTTATAGAGCTTTATACAATTTTGAGGGGCATGGATAGAGTAAATACTCAAGGGCTTTTCCCTGGCTGAGGGGAGTCCAAAACTACACAGCATAGGTTTAAGGTGAGAGGGGAAAGATTTAAAAGGTTGACATTCAGAAGGAGGATGTACTGAAAATTCTGAAAAACAGAAGGATAGATAAATCAACAGGGCCAGATGGGATATACCAGAGGTTACTACAGGAAATGAGGGAAGTGATTGCTGCACCTTTGGCGATAATCGTTGTATCCTCATTGTCCATTAGAGTAGTGCCAGATGATCGGCGGGTGGCAAATGTTATTCCCGTACTAAAGAAAAGGAACAGGGATAATCCTGGAAATTACAGACTTCAGTCTCTGGTGTGCAAAGTATTGGAGAGGATTCTGAGAAGTAGGATTTGTGATTACTTGCACAGTTTGATTAGAGATAGACAGCATGGCCTTGTGAGGGGGAAGTCATGTCTCACAAACCTTATTGAATTCTTTCAGGATGTGACAAAACATGTTGATGAACGTAGAGCAGTGAATGTGGTATGCCTGGATTTTAGTAAGGCTTTTGATAAGGTTCGAGGAGAAAGTGAGGACTGCAGATGCTGGAGATCAGAGCTGAAAATGTGTTGCTGGAAAAGCGCAGGTCAGGCAGCATCCAAGGAGCAGGAGAATCGACGTTTTGGGCATAAGCCCTTCTTCAGGAATGAGGAAAGTGTGTCCAGCAGGCTAAGATAAAAGGTAGGGAGGCGGGACTTGGGGGAGGGGAGTTGGGAATGCGATAGGTGGAGGGAGGTCAAGGTGAGGGTGATAGGCTGGAGTGGGGCGGGGGCGGAGAGGTCAGGAAGAAGATTGCAGGTTAGGAAGGCGATGCTGAGTTCGAGGGATTTGACTGAGACAAGGTGGGGGGAGGGGAAATGAGGAAATTGGAGAAATCTGAGTTCATCCCTTGTGGTTGGAGGGTTCCCAGACGGAAGATGAGGCACTCTTCCTCCAACCGTCGTGTTGCCATGGTCTGGCGATGGAGGAGTCCAAGGACCTGCATGCCCTTGGTGGAGTGGGAGGGGGAGTTGAAGTGTTGGGCTACGGGGTGATTGGGTTGGTTGGTCCGGGTGTCCCAGAAGTGTTCTCTGAAATGTTCCACAAGTAGGTGGCCTGTCTCCCCAATATAGCGGATGCAATAGATGATGTGTGTGGAGGTGCAGGTGAATTTGTGGCGGATATGGAAGTGTCCCTTGGGGCCTTGGAGGGAGATAAGGGGGGAGGTGTGGGCGCAAGTTTTGCATTTCTTGAGGTTGCAGGGGAAGGTGCCGGGAGTGGAGGTTGGATTGGTGGGGGGTGTGGACCTGACGAGGGAGTCATGGAGGGAGTGGTCTTTTCGGAACACTGATAGGGGAGGGAAGGGAAATATATCCCTGGTGGTGGGGTCTGTTTGGAGGTGGCGGAAATGACGGTGGATGATACGCTGTACATGGAGGTTGGTGCGGTGGTAGGTGAGGACCAGTGGGGTTCTGTCCTGGTGGCGGTTGGAGGGGCGGGGCTCAAGGGCGGAGGAGCGGGAAATGGAAGAGATGCGGTGGAGGGCATCGTCGACTACATCTGGGGGGAAATTGGAGGTCCTTGAAGAAGGAGGCCATCTGGGTGGTACGGTTTTGGAACTGGTCCTCCTGGGAGCAGATGCGGCAGAGACGAAGGAATTGGGACTATGGGATGGCATTTTTACAGGGGGCAGGGTGGGAGGAGGTGTAGTCTAGGTAGCCATGGGAGTCGGTCGGTTAATCGTAAATGTCCGTGTCGATTCGGTCACCTGAGATAGAAATGGAAAGGTCTAGGAAGGGGAGGGAGGAGTCTGAGACGGTCCAGGTGAACTTGAGGTCGGGGTGGAAAGTGTTGGTAAAGTGGATGAACTGCTCAACCTCCTTGTGGGAGCACGAGGCTGCGCCGACACAGTCATCGATGTAGCGGAGGAAAAGGTGGGGGGTGGGGCCAGTGTAGCTGCGGAAGATGGACTGTTCCACATATCCTACGAAGAGGCAGGCATAGCTGGGGCCCATGTGGGTGCCCATGGCTACTCCTTTGGTTTGGAGGAAGTGGAGGATTGGAAAGAGAAGTTGTTTAGGGTGAGGACCAGTTCAGTCAGTCGAAGGAGGGTGTCGGTGGAAGGGTACTGGTTGGTACGGCGGGAAAGGAAGAAGCGGAGGGCTTTGAGTCCTTCGTGATGGGGGATGGAGGTGTGCAGGGACTGGATGTCCATGGTGAAGATAAGGCATTGGGGACCGGGGATAAGGTTTGAGAAGGTTCCCCATTGTAGGCTCATTCAGAAAGTAAGGAGGCATGGGATACAGGGAAACCTGTCTGTCTGGATACAGAATTGGTTGGTCCTTAGAGACAGAGGGTGGTAGTAAATGGAAAGTATTCAGCCTGGAGCTCAGTGACCAGTGGTGTTCCACAGAGATCAGTTCTGGGACCTCTGCTCTTTGTGATTTTTACAAATGACTTGGATGAGTGGAAGCGTGGGTTCGTAGGTTTGCTAATGACACAAAGGTTGGTGGAGTTGTGGATAGTATGGAGGGTTGTTGTGGGTTGCAACAACACATTGACAGAATACAGAGCTAAGCTGATAAGTGGCAGATGGAGTTCAACTTGGAAAAGTGTGAAATCATTTGCTTTGGAAGGTCGAATTTGAATGCAGAATACAGGGTTCAAAGCAGGATTCTTGGCAGTATAGAGGAACAAAGGGATCTTCGGTCCATGTCTATAGATCTGACCTTGGCGTAGGATAGCAGGCTGGCACAACATCAAGGGCTGAAGGGCCTGTGGTGTACTGTTCTATGTTATATGGGTCCTAAGGGGCACTTTTTCATGCAGAGGGTGGTGCATGTATGGAATGAGCCACCAGAAGTAGTGGAAGAGGCTTGTACAATTACATGTTTATAATGTTTTAAAAACATTTAAAACATTTAGATGGGTACATGAATCAGAAGAGTTTTGAGAGACATGGTGCCAAATGGGTCTATATTTATTTAGGATATCTGGTCGGCATGGATGAGTTGGACGGTTACAGAGGTCTTATTACATATCATTGCAGCAGGTGGGATGTGAACCTACCATGGTGCTACAAGAGCCTGAAGTATAATCACCTAGTTATTTTTAATCAGCCTTCTTGGATATATTATGGCAGAGGGACCTTGAATCTGGGCCTCACAGATCAGACGTAGGGCTTCTACTTCTGCACCACAAGTCCCCAATTTTACTCGGTTACATGTGATTAGACACCTTAATTAGCTATTAAACACAGTGAGCTCAATCTTACAAATTGCTAGTTGTAAATAAGTTGTGTATAAATGGATTCTGATGGTGGACTCAGCCAGAGATTCAGGTGGGCTCCTATATAAATAGGATCAGACAGGAACTAGGATTTGGTTTAGGAGATACACATGCATCCTTTGTAAAGAAATGTTCATATAATCTGTCAAGACTGATTCTAGTTCTATCTTTCTTTAATTGGTTTTCTGGGTTATAACATAAGTGAACAGCATTGCCCTGTGGTTTGAAGGGCAGTGCTCGTCACTGGCCACCCGGGTGTTTTTCCTATCTTCCTGGTGGTGGAAATTGAATAAAGATTTGTGCACTTTGTGTCTTTTCACTGTGTCTCACACCTGCACACACACACCATGGGTGCAGGGGATAAAAATAAGCACTACCGCACTTAGGTGGTAGTGTGGGGGTTAAATTAAAAAAAAGATTAACAGGAGATTTACGTTAGGGCCCTGGTAAAAAGTAAAAAAAAAATTAACAGGAGATTTACGTTAGAAAAAAAGAAAAAATAAAAAAAAAATAACATAAGTGAATGCAGCAACAAGCTGCCAGGGAATTTCTATAACCCTCGTGACAACATTAAATTACTCACGTAACTTTGTGTCACGAATATGTATACCAGGAAGATGAATATTTATGTCACAAAACTGTAACTTTTGTTGTGATCTGGATCGAATGGAGAGACTCTCAACTAACTGTAAAACAGATGTGCAACTGGAACAGTGTACAAGCACAAGTACAACTGTACAAGTAACTCTGCTAAACTATTAATGATGTATGTAGAGATTATCTCATCCTCCTGGAACAGTGGTGGCCCAAGCATCTACTCTACCAGAAGCAACTTTCATTCTTGCACACCATGAAGAGGAAGTCCACTCTACTCCATATTCCAGCCTCTTACCTTTTTCTCTTTTTTGCCAAAGCTGAGTCCAGGTGTACCTTTCTCCACTAATAAACAAGAAATGCCTTTGGGACCCTTGTCTCCAGTTCTGCACATCAGCACGTACAGATCAGTGTCTCCTCCACCACTGATGAAAGCCTGAGAAGAAGTGAGTTCCAATAAATAGCCAATCTGACAGGCCTGGCAATTCATGAACAGTGACATTCTCAAAGATCTGATCAGCAAGCAATACAAATGGACAACATTATTAAAATTATCAAATGGCTTTAGCAAACACATCTGAACATGTTTCATTACCTTTGAGCCATTGAGAATGTAGGAATCTCCATCCTGTCTTGCTGTAGTTATTAGTGAAGCTGCATCGCTGCCACTTCCTGTTGGGTGCAATGTTACAATAATGTTATACAACTGTCTGCTGATCAAACAAAATCCTGGTCACTGTCTCATCTGTCCAAAAAAAGAAATCAGCAACTGGAGGCCCAGTTGATAGCACCAGAGTCAGTGACAGATGTCCCTTACATTGCCAAATACCAAAAGCTAACATCTTTGATGATTAGATTTCCTACAGTGTGGAAACAGGCCCTTCAGCCCAACAAGTCCAAACCGGCCCTCCGAAGATTAACCCACCCAGACCCATTTCCCTCTGACTAATGCACCCAACACTATGGGCAATTTAACATGGCCAATTCACCTGACCTGCACATCTTTGGATTGTGGGAGGAAACTCACGCAGACAGGGAGAATGTGCAAACTCCACAAAGACAATCACCCAAGACTGGAATTGAATCTGGTACGCTGGTGCTTGAGGCAGCAGTGCTAACCACTGAGCCACTGTGCCGCCCTTAAAGGGTTTGATACAGGGGTTCAGTACACAGTTACTAAACCTACAAAATTATGTAAGAATAAATTCTGCTGCGATACAAGAAATCCATTTGACAGACCATGCTTGTACTGGTTCTCAGAGAGAGCTTCCCACTTTGTCCCAATGCCAAATGCATATTCTTTACTCACATTTTAAATTTGTGCGTGTTAAGTATCCACTTCCCTTTCATGAATAAGTCATTCATAATAGTATAGGAATATTATATATTGTTAGCCACGAGAGAGAGGTCCTAGAAGACTGGAGAGTAGCGAATGTTGTGCCCTCATTCAAGAGGAGCTGCAAAGAAAAGCCTGGGAACTATAGACCAGTAAGTCTAACATCTGTGATAGTAAGCTACTTGAGAAGAGTCTGAGATAAGATAGACACACATTTGGAAAAATAGGATTTGATTAGGAACAGTCAGCATGGCTGTGCGTAGGGGAGATCATGCCTCACAAATTTGTTAGAGTTTATTGATAAAGTGATTAGGAAGGTTGATGAGGGCAGGATGGTAGACATAGTCTATATGGATTTCAGTAAAGTCTTTGCTAAGATTCCACATGGCAGGCTGCTCTGGAAGTTAGATCACATGCAGTCCAGGGGGAGCTGGCAAATTGGATACTCAAATGGCTCAATGGTAGAAAGGAGAGGGTAATAGTGGAAGGATGCTTGTTGACTGGAGGTGCGAGACTAGTTGAGTGCTGGGCCCATTGCTGTTTGTCATCTATATCAATAATGTTGGATGAGAATATACAAAGTATGATTGGAAGTTTGCTGATGACAGTAAAATTAAGTATTGTGGACAGTGAGGAAGGTTATCAGAAATTGCAGTAGGACCTCGAGCAGCTGGGGAAGTGGGCCAAGAAATGGCAAATGGAGTTTAATATAGATAAGTGTGAGGTCCTGCATTTTGGAAATTCAAATCAAGACAGGAGTCTCATGGTGAATGGTAGGGCCTTGAGGAGTGTAATGGAGAAGAGGGACCTTGGAGTTCAGGTGCATGGTTTCTGATGTGAAATCACAGGTAGGCAGTGAAGCAGGCATTTAGCACACTGGTCTTCATCAGTCAGGGCACTGAGTGCAGAAGTTGGGAAGTTATGTTGTAGTCGTACAGGACGCTAGTGAGGCTACACTTGGATTACTGTGCTTAGTTTTGGTCACTTTGCTATAAGAAGGGTGTTATTAAACTGGGAAGAGTGCAGAAGAAGTTTACAAGGATGTTGCTAAGACTCAATGATCCAAGTTACAGAGAGAGGTTGGATAAATTGGGACGTTTTCCTTTACAGCGTAGGAGACTGAGGGGGGATCTTACAGCGGTGTATAAGATCATGAGGCGCATGGATAGGGTGAATGCACTCGGTTTTTTTCCCAGGGTTGGGAAATTGAGGACTAGCAGGCAAGGGAACCTGAGGGACAACTTTTTTTTTTACATAGAGGGGGAACACATACAGAATGAGATGACAGCAGAAGTGGTCAAGGCAGGTACATTAACATCATATAAAAGGCATTTGGACAATACTTGAATAGGAAAGGTTTAGAAGGAAATGGAAAAAGTAAGGACTGCTGATGCTGGAGATCAGAGTCGAAAAATGTGGTGCTGGAAAAGCACAGCAGGTCAGGCATCTGAGGAGCAGGTGAGTTGATGTTTCCCAAGTGCAGGCAAATGGAGTTAGCGTGGACAGACATTTTAGTTGGCACGGATCAGTTTGGGCCAAAGGGCCTGTCTCCGTGCTGTAGGACTATGACTCAATGAACGTGAGTAGGCCATTCAGCCCTCGAGCCTGTTCTGCCATTCAATGAGATCATGGCTGATCTGTGGCCTTATTCCATTCCCCTGCCTTTGGCCAATAACCTTTAATACCTTTGTTCAACAAAACTTTATCTATCGCAGATTAAAAATTAACAGCTGATCCTGCATCCACTGCCATTTGTGGAAGAACATCCCAAACTAGAAGTGCTTCCTAACATCTCTCCAGACTGGTCTAGCTATAATTCTCCAATTTGTGGGTGGCACGGTGGCACAGTGGTTAGCACTGCTGCCTCACAGCGCTAGAGACCCGGGTTCAATTCCCGCCTCAGGCGACTGACTGTGTGGAGTTTGCACATTTTCCCCGTGTCTGCGTGGGTTTCCTCCGGGTGCTCCGGTTTCCTCCCACAGTCTAAAGATGTGCAGGTGAGGTGAATTGGCCATGCTAAATTGCCCGTAGTGTTAGGTAAGGGGTAGATGTAGGGGTATGGGTGGGTTGCGCTTCGGCGGGGCGGTGTGGACTTGTTGGGCCGAAGGGCCTGTTTCCACACTGTAAGCAATCTAATCTAAAAAAAAACTAGGCCGTCTAGTTCTACAATTTCCAAACAGTAAAAATAGTTTATCTTTATCTTTACCAGCTGACTTCACCTGACAAAGGAGCAATGTTCTGAAAGCTTGTGATTTCAAATGAACCTGTTGGACTATTACCTCGTGTTGACTGACTTCTGACCCTGCCCACCCCAATCCAACACCAACTCTTCTCTAACATTCCCACCACAGATGTTCGGCTAACTGGTCTCTAACTTCCTGGTTTTCCTCTTTCAGCCATCTTAAAAAGCAGAGTAACATGCACAATTTTCCAATGCAAAGAGATTACTCTTATGTTTAGGGAACTCTGAAAGAGTGACAAATCCACAGGAATCGATGGTTTCCATCCAAGAGTGTTAAAGGAAATAAGGGATTATGTTGTGAATGCCCTAACTGTAATTTTTTTTTAATTAGAATCCCTCCAGTGTGGAAATAGGTCATTTGGCCCAACAAGTCCATGCTGACCCTCCGAAGAATATCCCACCCAGACCCACTCTCGTACCCTAATTACTGTACATTATTAAGGCAGGGGAAATGGGTCTGAGTAGAATACTCTTCGGAGGGTCGGTATGGACTTGTTGGACCAAATGGCCTGTTTCTACACTGGAGGGATTCTAATAAAAAAAATTACAGTTAGGGCATCCACAATGTAATCCCCTATTTCCTTTAACATCCTTGGATGGAAACCAATTCTTGGGGATTTGTCACACTTTAATTCCATTAATTTCCTCATTGCAATGTTTTACTTAAATTAATTTTATTTAGACCTATCTCCAATCACAATTAATTTTCTTGGGACTTCTAGTAACCCATCCTCCTTTCCTTCTGTAAATATGAGACAGTAATTATTCAACATTTCTGCCATTTCCACAAAACATTTACAATTTCCCTACTTTCAATCTTTAGTGGGCCAATGGTATTCCCACCTCCCTGAAGAAGGGCTTATGTCTGAAACATCGATTATCCCGCTCCTTGGATGCTGCCTGACCTGCTGTGCTTTACCAGCAACACATTTTTCAGCTCTGATCTCCAGCATCTGCAGTCCTCACTTTCTCCTAGTTGATTCCCACCTTCCTGTTATGTAACTATAAAATTTCTTCTTACTGATGTTGAAGTCCCTTGCACATTTCCTTTCACAATCCCTTATAATCATATAAGCTACTATGTGGCCCTTTGCTGGTCTTTGTATCTTTTTTAATTCTGCAGGATCTGTGCTGTTTTTTGCAGGACTCAGTTATTCAGAGAGGTTTAAGGAATAATCCAATTAACCTTAGTTAGATATGTTGTGCCAGTGGATTGGAAGAGTACAAGTGTTTCACTCGTGTTTAAAATAAGGAAGAATAAACCTGAGACCTACAGGCCAATCAATTTAATGTTAACATTAGCCTCTTAAAAGCAATGCTCTGAAAAGCTGGAAAAGCATAGATCTATGATAGTGCATCTACTAATTATAAAATGCATTGCAGAAACTTGTCAAGGCTGCTGAATAGCACCTTTCAAACACTGACCTCAACTTGCCTAGAAAAAAGAAGTAACAACTATTGGAAAGGCACCATTCTGATTTGGGAGTTACATCACTGGTCCTTCACTGGGGTTGGATCAAAGTTCTGGTACTTTCTGTCCAACACCAATGTTCAAGGAAGCTAAAGCACCATAGAGGAGCAGCAGATCATTTGCAGAACCTGCTCTGCAAATCAACAAGATCGGAGCTGATCTTACTGTGGCCTCAACCCCACATCCTAGTTAGTCAATATGAATAACTTGACATCACCTTCTCACAGATACTAAGGTAATATGCATTAAATGCTGGCCTTTTCAGTAAGAGTCTCATACCATAAATAAACGAAGGAAAAGGCCAATCACCACAGATTTGTTAGAATAAAATTGATTGACTTGATTCAGATTATTTTTAAATGAAGCAATGAAGGTGTGTAAGCACGATTTTGAAATCTGAAAATGAGGGAAAACTTGGATGAGTAGTAAACAAAGAGGAAGACAATATTAATCAATTTCAAGAGGATATAGACAGGTGATGGACTAGACAACACAGCAGAACAATTTCAGACAAAATGCGAGATATGAAAAATGTAGGTGTGAAGCACTGTGGTATGATGAATGAGACAATACAATTTCCTCAAACGTTTATGGATAAAAACGATAAGGTCTGGGAGATTGTTTAAATTACAAGGTTTTCCATAACCATTTCATAACTTATATCAAAATCGACTAAGCTCTCCCTTTTGAATTGTTTTAAGGTATTCTTATTTTTCCTATCTTGCCCACTGCCTGTGCTATGAAAACACAGATACAAATCCTCATTTATCCAGACTGCTGTTTCCTTATTGTCCATTATAGCGTCCATTTGAAGATGCCTTCAAATGGCTACATTCTTCTTTTTCTCTGAAATACTAGTAAAAACTGTTACTTGTAGAATTGATATTTCCTGCATATTTCTTTTCATATTGCCATTTTGCATCTCATTCCTTTCTTTGCATCCATTGCTATTCTCTAGCTCTCCCAGGTTTTACACTTCACCTTTTGGAGAAGGAATATCTGTTGCTTTTCCCTTCTTTGACCTCTGACTCTTTTCAACCGTTCACTTGCCTTTTAGCTTAAAATACTATTGAAGGGTGATCACAGAAACATAAATCGTCTTTTCTCCCTGTTGGTGCTGACCGCTTGATGTTTAAACTGCTTGATTTACAGTATCTGCAATTGTTTCTTTTTTTCCCCAGAAAAGTCCAAGTTTATTTCTTCTCCAGAACCTCAGCACAACTTGTAAACAACTGCCCAACTGCAGACTTATCCAACCTCAAACATCAACGTTGGGGATTGAGTGTTGAGTTGCAGGAATTCAAAAAGGAATACAGATAAACTTGAAAATGCAATGCCAAACTTGATTTAAGCAGTAAGTTTCTTTTGAGATTTTTTTAAAATTAAAAGTCAGACCTGGCTCTGTGAGACAGTAGGAAGCAAACTTCTCCATGCTACATAGTTTAGGGCAGTGCATATGGCGTTGCTCCTCACTCCCAAATGCGTCAATCATCCAGGCACACATGCTGCAAAAAGCAAAGAAAACAGCTGAGACTTTTAACATAAATGGACCCCATGCCATTCGAACACCAACTGTCAGACACAGACCAGCCATGCTGCCCCAAATGCACCAAATTTCCTGATTATATCAACATTTTGTTAAACCTCCTGCTCTCGGAGCTAAGTGCTGCTAGGATCTGAGTCAATCATAGAATCACAGAGATGTACAGCACAGAAACAGACCCTTCAGCAGCTTAGGGAAAACATTACATCTCCGCTGCTGGAATATCTGTTTATTTCAGCCTTGGAAAAAGGATAGTTTGGCACTCCACTATTATTCTGCCACACTTGAACTCTGCTCAGAATGTCATCCATTCCTGGACAAGTTCACATGTTTCAACAACAGCTTTAATCTGGGACAGGTGAGAATGTTGAGAACAATGTGACTTAATGGGAAACGGTGATAAAGGTACAACTGATCAAACTTCATAGATATGGGCAAATCAAAACACTAATAACAAAGCTGCTAAGCAACCTGAAAAATGATCACATAAGATGCTAGCCAGTTTTTCTCTCCAAGGTACAAGCTGAATTGTTGGAAATTTTCATTTTAAATTTGCATTTAATTCCAAGAAATCGAACAAAATTTGTTTCTAAGCATGATTTCAGAGAAAGGAAACTGTGACTCAATGATACATTCTTTCATTTTCTTCAGAATCCAGTTTTAAAATGCTGCCTCTAAATCGCTTTTGAGAAAGATGGAAAGGAGCAGACAACAGAAGTTAGAACCGACGAAGAGTAAAAATGATCTAATCAAGTATATATAAATTCTGGAGATGTAAGGTTGAAAGTATAGACTTCAGACAGGGTGTCTGATTCAGCCTGGTGTCAATGATCTTAACCTACAATTTGTTGCTTGGTACTACAGAACTTGAATATTGCCAAAAACAGAGATGTTGCCAAGCTTCACACCTTGCATTCATCATGACAAATATAAGAATGCCAAATTTCAAACAATCACAACAATATATATTAAAGTAAGCCATCATTTAAAATGGCATTTGCATTCTTGAAAATTATGAAAGTGAAGCACAGGTTACCATTGGAATCAGTGTAAAAACTGGAATTAGGTTCTCACAGACATCTCTTGCCCAGAAAAAAAAACAATAAAGAAGCTGAAATATTATACTGGACGTGTAGTACAGTGCATTCATAGCTGAAATAATTTACAGTATAAAATAAATTGCTATACAGGTGATCTATAACTTCTATAACGTGATGGTTACGTTCTTATGCAATCCCACATTATAGAAAAATCGCACTTTAGAAACAGCGCTTAGAGTGTTGTCGATGTAATCACATTACAGCTAACGCATATTAAAAGTTCGCATTTTAGAAACAGCATCTCCAGTTCATCAATTGCATTACAGCGAATTCACATTAACAAAATGCACATTATAGTCGAATGTCATAGAACATAGAACAATACAGCACAGAACAGGCCCTTCGGCCCACGATGTTGTGCCGAACTTCTATCCTAGATTAAGCACCCATCCATGTACCTATCCAAATGCCGCTTAAAGGTCGCCAATGAATCTGACTCTACCACTCCCACGGGCAGCGCATTCCATGCCCCCACCACTCTCTGGGTGAAGAACCCACCCCTGACATCTCCCCTATACCTTCCACCCTTCACCTTAAATTTATGTCCCCTTGTAACACTCTGTTGTACCCGGGGAAAAAGTTTCTGACTGTCTACTCTATCTATTCCTCTGATCATCTTATAAACCTCTATCAAGTCACCCCTCATCCTTCGCCGTTCCAACGAGAAAAGGCCGAGAACTCTCAACCTATCCTCGTATGACCTACTCTCCATTCCAGGCAACATCCTGGTAAATCTTCTCTGCACCCTCTCCAAAGCTTCCACATCTTTCCTAAAGTGAGGCGACCAGAACTGCACACAGTACTCCAAATGTGGCCTAACCAAAGTCCTGTACAGCTGCAACATCACCTCACGACTCTTGAATTCAATCCCTCTGCTAATGAACGATAATACTCCATAGGCCTTCTTACAAACTCTATCCACCTGAGTGGCAACCTTCAAAGATCTATGTACATAGACCCCAAGATCCCTCTGTTCCTCCACCTGACCAAGAACCCTACCATTAACCCTGTATTCCGCATTCTTATTTGTTCTTCCAAAATGGACAACTTCACACTTGGCAGGGTTGAACTCCATCTGCCACTCCTCAGCCCAGCTCTGCATCATATCTAAGTCCCTCTGCAGCCGACAACAGCCCTCCTCACTGTCCACAACTCCACCTATCTTTGTATCATCTGCAAATTTACTGACCCACCCTTCGACTCCCTCATCTAAGTCATTAATAAAAATTACAAACAGCAGAGGGCCCAGAACTGATCCCTGCGGAACTCCACTTGTAACTGGACTCCATGCTGAATATTTACCATCTACCACCACTCTCTGACTTCGACCGGTTAGCCAGTTTTCTATCCAATTGGCCAAATTTCCCTGTATGTGAAAAAAATGCTGTACATTCAGGTACTTTAGGATTTTTCACAGCATTGAAATGCTGAATATCCCTTAATACCTGCATTAACGAAACAACCTTTAAAATATAAATGTAAAAATACAGAATCATAGTCATAGAATCATACAGCATGAAAACAGACCCTTAGGTCCAACAAGTCCACACCAAACCTGATGAAGGGTGAAACGTTGATTCTCCTGCTCCTCGTCTGCTGCCAGACCTGCTGTGCTTTTCCAGTGCCACACTCTTGACTCTGATCTCCTGCATCTGCAGTCGTCAATTTCTCCATGACAAACATAGTCCCAAACTAAGCTAGGTCCACCTGCCTGCTCCTGTCCATACCTTTCCTATTCGTGCACTTATCCAAATGTGGGTGGCACAGTGGCAGTGGCCAGCACGGAGGCACAGTGGTTAGCACTGCTGCCTCACAGCGCCAGAGACCCGGGTTTAATTCCTGCCGCAGGCGACTCTCTGTGTGGAGTTTGCACATTCTCTCAGTGTCTGTGTGGGTTTCCTCAGGGTGCTCCGGTTTCCTCCCACAATCCAAAAAATGTGCAGGTTACGTGAATTGGCCATGTTAAATTGCCCATAGTGTTAGGTGAAGGGGCAAATGTAGGGGAACGGGTCTGGGTGGGTTGCGTTTTGGTGGGTCGGTGCGGACTTGTTGGGCCGAAGGGCCTGTTTCCACACTAAGTAATCTAAGTCTTTTAAACGTTGTAATTGGACCCACATCCACTACTTCCTCAGGAAGTTCATTCCACATGCTAACCACCTTCTGTGTAAAAAAAATTGCCTCTCATGTCTTTTTGAATTCTCTGTCCTCTCACCTTAAAAATATCTGCCCTAGTCTGGAAATCACCCATCTTGGGGAAAAGACAACTTCCATTAACTCTATCTATACCCTTCATTATTTCATAAACTTGTAAGGTTTGCTCTCAAACTCCAACACTTATATAAAAAAAACATAGCCCATGCAGCCTTTAACTCAAACCTTCCAATCTGGCAACATTCTGATATATTTCTTCTCCAGCTAAATAATATCCTTCTTATAAGTGAGTGACTAGAACTGGACACAGTATACCAGAAGAGGCCTCACCAATGTCCTGTACAATATGACTTCCCAATTCCTGTACTCAAAAGGCTGAGCAATGAAGTCAAGCACCAAATGCCTTTTTAAACAGCCTGTTAATATGTGATACCTGCCCCCCTGGGCCCCTTTACCCAACACTACCCAAGGCCCTACCATTAATTGTATAAGCCCGATGCCTGTTTGTAGTACCAAAATGCAATACCTCACATGTATCCAGATTGAACTCCATCTGTCATTTTGTTGCCCATTGACCCATTTATCAAAATCCCTTTATAATCTTAGAAAACCTTCTTCACTGTTTACTATGCCACCAATCTTGGTGTTGTCCTCAAACTTAGTAACCATGTCTTGCATATTCTCATCCAAATTATTTACATAAATGACAAATAAATGAAGACCTCAGAACCAATCCCTGTGGAACACCACTGATGATAGGCTTCCAGTCCGATAAACCAACCCTTCACCATCACACTGTCTCCTGTTGTAAAGCCAATTGCATGTCCAATTGGCAAGGTCACCCTGAATCCTATGTGATGTAACTCTATTAATTAGCTTACGATACTGAACTTCTCAAAGGCGTTACTAAGGTCCAAGTAAACAATATCTACTGCTCTGGCCTCAACAATCTTTTTGGTAACTTCCTCAAAAAAACTCAATGAAGTTTGAGAGATGATTTTCCTTGCACAAAACTATGCTGACTCTTCCGAATCAATTTTTGCCTCTCTAAATTTCCATAAGTTTTATCTTTTATAATCACCTCTGACAATTTACCCACAACTGAAGTCAGACTCACAGGTATTTAGTTCCCAAGTTTCTCCTTACAGACTTTATGTAAGAAATAATATAAATGCAACTGCTATAAATAAATTTTAAAAAGACACTCTGCCACTACAGTTTCAGATTGACCATGGGGCACAGATAGGCGGTTTTATGGGAACGAGAGAGACTCACGTTTGGTATGTTGCCTCCCAGGTGCAAGGATGTCTCTGATCGTGTTTTCCGGGTCCTTAAGGGGGAGGGGGAGCAGCCTGAAGTCGTGGTCCATATTGGCACCAATGACATAGGTAGGAGGAGGGCTGAGGATGTTAGGCAGGCTTTTAGGGAGCTAGGTTGGAAGCTCAGAGTTAGAACGAACAGAGTTATTGTCTCTGGTTTGTTATCCGTGCCATGTGATAGAGAGTCGAGGAATAGGGGGAGAGAACAGTTAAATACGTGGCTACAGGGATGGTGCAGGAGGGAGGGATTTCGGTACTTGGATAACTGGGGTTCTTTCTGGGGAAGGTGGGACCTCTATAAACAGGATGGTCTGCACCTGAACCTGAGGGGCACCAGTATCCTTGGGGGGAGGTTTGCTAGTGCTCTTGGGGGGGTTTTAAACTAACTCTGCAGGGGCATGGGAACCCAGACTGTAGCTTTAGGGTGCAGGACCTGGAGTGTAGGGAGGTTAGGAATATGGCATCAATCTTAAAGGAGGGTGCCTGTAAACAGAAGAGTGGCTTGAAGTGTGTATACTTTAATGCCAGAAGTATACGAAATAAGGTAGGTGAACTTGCAGCGTGGGTTGGTACCTGGGACTTCGATGTTGTGGCTATTACGGAGACATGGCTAGATCAGGGACAGGATTGGCTGTTGCAGGTTCCAGGGTTTAAATGTTTTAGTAGGGTCAGAGGTGGGGGTAAAAGAGGGGGGGGTGTGGCTTTGCTTGTCAAAGATAGTATTACAGCGGTGGAAAGGAAGATGGATGAAGATTTGCCATCTGAGGTAGTTTGGGTTGAGGTTAGGAATAGGAGAGGTGAGGTCACCCTGTTAGGAGTCTTTTACAGGCCTCCTAATAGTCCTAGAATCGTTGAAGAAAGGATTATGAAGATGATTCAGGAGAAGAGTGACAGTATTGTTATGAGAGACTTTAACTTTCCTGATATTGATTGGGAAAGCTATAGCTCAAGTTCGTTAGATGGGTCAGTGTTTGTGCAATGTGTGCAGGAGAGTTTCCTGACACAATATGTAGATAAGCCAACAAGAGGTGAGGCCATACTGGATTTGGTTCTGGGTAACGAACCAGACCAGGTATTAGAACTAGAGGTAGGTGAGCACTTTGGGGACAGTGACCACAATTCGGTGATTTTTAGTCTAGTGATGGAGAGGGATAAGTGTGTACTACAGGGCAAGAGTTATAGCTGGGGACAGGGAAATTATGATGCGTTGAGGCATGACTTAGGATGTGTGGATTGGAAAAGTAGATTCCAAGGCAAGAGCGTAATTGATATGTGGAACTTGTTCAAGGAGCAACTATTGAGTGTCCTTGATAAGTACGTACCTATCAGGCAGGGAGGAAAGGGTCGTGTGAGGGAGCCGTGGTTTAATAAGGAATTGGAATCCCTTGTTAAATGGAAGAGGGCGGCCTTTGTAAAGATGAGGCGTGAAGGTTCAATAGGGGCGATTGAGAGTTATAAGGTAGCCCGGAAGGACCTGAAGAGAGAGCTAAGAGCAGCAAGGAGGGGACATGAAAGGTCCTTAGTTGGTAGGATTAGGGAAAACCCTAAGGCTTTCTATAGGTATGTTAGGAATAAAAGAATGACTAGGGTAGGAAGAGGTCCAATCAAGGATAGTAACGGGAAGTTGCGTGTGGAGGCTGAAGAGATTGGGGAGGCACTGAATGAATACCTTTCGTCAGTATTCACTCAGGAACAGGACATTGTTGTCGATATGAATACTGAGGCACGAATAAGTAGAATGGATGGCTTTGAGATATGTAGAGAAGAGGTGTTGGAAATTCTGGCAAGGGTGAAAATAGATAAGTCCCCTGGGCCTGATGGCATTTATCCTAGGATTCTCTGGGAAGCAAGGGAGGAGATTGCAGAGTCATTGGCCTTGATTTTTGTGTCCTCTTTGTCTACAGGAGTAGTGCCAGAGGACTGGAGGCTAGCAAACGTGGTTCCCTTGTTCAAGAAGGGGAGTAGGGATAATCCTAGTAACTATAGGCCAGTGAGTCTCACTTCTGTTGTGGGCAAAGTCTTAGAGAGAATTGTAAGGGATAGGATTTATGCACATCTGGATAAGAATAATGTGATCAAGGATAGTCAGCATGGTTTTGTGAAGGGCAGGTCGTGCCTCACAAACCTTATTGAATTCTTTGAGAAGGTGACTAAGGAGGTAGATGAGGGGAAAGCGGTAGATGTGGTATATATGGACTTTAGTAAGGCGTTTGATAAGGTCCCCCATGGTAGGCTACTGCAGAAAATACAGGGATATGGCATTGAGGGTGAGTTGGAGGTTTGGATTAGGAATTGGCTGGCTGGAAGAAGACAGAGGGTAGTAGTTGATGGCAAAGGTTCATCTTGGAGTGCCGTCACTAGCGGTGTTCTGCAAGGATCTGTTTTGGGACCATTGCTGTTTGTCATTTTTATAAATGACCTGGAGGAAGGGTTAGAAGGTTGGGTGAGCAAGTTTGTGGATGATACGAAAGTCGGAGGAGTTGTAGACAGTGAGGAAGGATGTGGCAGGTTACAGCGGGATATAGAGAAGCTGCAGAGCTGGGCAGAAAGGTGGCAAATGGAGTTCAATGTAGCTAAGTGTGAAGTCATTCACTTTGGTAAGAGTAATAAAAAGATGGGGTACTGGGCTAATGGTCGGATACTTGGTAGTGTGGAAGAGCAGAGGGATCTTGGTGTCCATGTACACAGATCTCTGAAAGTTGCCACCCAGGTAAATAGTGCAGTGAAGAAGGCATATGGCATACTGGCTTTTATTGGTAGAGGAATGGAGTTCCGGAGTCCTGAGGTCATGCTGCAGTTGTATAAGACTCTGGTGCGGCCGCATCTGGAATATTGTGTGCAGTTTTGGTCGCCATACTATAGGAAGGATGTGGAGGCACTGGAACGGGTGCAGAGGAAGTTTACCAGGATGTTGCCTGGTATGGTAGGAAGATCCTATGAGGAAAGGCTGAGGCACTTGGGGTTGTTTTCATTGGAGAAAAGAAGGTTTAGGGGTGACTTGATAGAGGTGTACAAGATGATTAGGGGGTTAGATAGGGTTGACAGTGAGAACCTTTTTCCACGTATGGAGTCAGCTATTACAAGGGGGCATAGCTTTAAATTAAGGGGGGGTAGATATAGGACTGATGTTAGGGGTAGGTTCTTCACTCAGCGAGTCGTAAACTCATGGAATGCCCTGCCAGTAGCAGTAGTGGACTCTCCCTCTTTATGGGTATTTAAGCAGGCATTGGATAGGTATATGGAGGTTAGTGGGTTAGTGTAGGTTAGGTGGGCTTTGATCAGCGCAACATCGAGGGCCGAAGGGCCTGTACTGCGCTGTAATGTTCTATGTTCTATGCTCTATCTAGGTCTGCTTGCACCATTCAGCTCACAATTAAAACTTGTAACATTAAATAAATATAATGACAATATTTTGGGAATGATTTTAAAGCAAAGCAACAGGAAGTGGGGACATACTATGCAGGAAAAAAAGATGTCAACTCATTGCCCAGAAGAGTCTGGCCAAGGTACTGCCATAGAGAAAACAATTGGAAACTACAGGTTTCCCCAAGCTCTCAAGTAATTTAAAACTAAACTCAAGCTTGAATGTATTATTTTGTTTGCAGAGAGCATGTCCCTATGTATGAATGTAGACTGCTTCTAGAAAGCACATAAAAGCCACATTCCAAGAATGTGGGTGGCACGGTGGTTAGCACTGCAGCCTCATACCACCAGGATCCTAGGTTCGATTCCAGCCTCGGATGACTATCTGTGTGGAGTTTACACGTTCTCCCCGTGTCTGCGTGGGTTTCCTCCGGGTGCTCCGGTTTCCTCCCACAGTCCAAAAATGTGCAGTCAGGTGAATTGGCCATGCTAAATTGCCCATAGTGTTAGGTGCATTAGTCAGAGGGAAATGGGTCTGGATGGGTGACTCTTCGGAGGATTGGTGTGGACTGGTTGGGCCGAAGGGCCTGTTTCCACACTGTAGGGAATCTAATCTAAAAGAATTGACCGATTATTCCAAACTTGTTGTTAATATCTTCAGCAAGTGTTGGCTAATCACATCAAAAAGCTGACACAAGTTGATCATTTACTTGCTGCCTATTAGAAACAAAGGCTGATTGATCAACCATTTCTTGTGACATACAGCCTATGTATTTGGCATCACACTGGCACTGAAATTCACGCTAAACTTCCCTCAATATTGTGGGCAGGCAGCATGTCATTGAGGGTAGTTTTTTTTAAATTCATTATCCATGGGATAAAGGCATCAGTGACTAGAGCACAATTTATTGCCCATTCCTAGTTGTTCAGCGAGTAGTTAACAGTCAACCACACTGTTGTGGATCTGGAGTAACATGAAGGTCAGACCAAGTAAGAATAGCAGATTTCCTTCCTTAAAAGGACACTAATGAATCAAACGGGTTTGTATGACAATCAACAATAGTTAGATGATCACCATTATGGCAGCATTTTATTGCATTCAAATTTTACCACCTGCCATGGAGAGAGCTGAACTCATGCTTCTGGAACGTTAGCCTGGGTTCTAGATGACTAGTCCAGTGATGTCACCACTATGCCACCACTTTCTCCAGTATCCTGTCAGTGGAAAATATCACTTGCACAGCCACTGTAGTGTAGCAGCCTAGAATGGCTTGGTTAACCTGTTGTTCAAATCGGAGATACTTTTCCTAACCCATGAAATTTGAGGTAGACCAAACACTTGTAGATCCGAATGTGATACTCCTTAGCATGCATAAGTTTCCAGCACTATTGCTAGAACGTTGTCAGGGCATCTGTAATGATGGAAACATGAAGAATAAACTGGCTGTCTACTCAACAC
Organism: Chiloscyllium punctatum; assembly: GCF_047496795.1. Classification (NCBI taxonomy): domain Eukaryota; kingdom Metazoa; phylum Chordata; class Chondrichthyes; order Orectolobiformes; family Hemiscylliidae; genus Chiloscyllium; species Chiloscyllium punctatum. The sequence continues at coordinate 51,243,382 of NC_092761.1, read as the reverse complement.
TGCTGGTTAAAGGTGGTTGCAACTCTTCCAGCTTTGACCTCATTATTACCAAGGCTGCTATGCTGTATATAGCAGGCGGTACCAACAGTTATAAATGTAGCAGCCACCTGGCTGCTACAACACAGATGTGATGTGGAGGTGCCATTGGACTCGGGTGGACAAAGTTAAAAATCACACAACACCATGTTATAGTCCAAAAGGTTTATTTGAAAGTACAAGCTTTCAGATTTGAAGGAGCAGCGCTCTGATTGCTAACTTGGCCAAACTGCAGGGGATGCTGAAGACATTGGTCAAGTGAAACTCTGAAATCACAAAAACCCAAACACTAGACACACTAGCAGCCAGGTACTAATGATATTAACATAATATAAAAGGCAATGGTTACTCTGCACAGACACCAACAACTTATCCACTAAACAAAGGACAGCCTAGATAGAAAGACACTGGGTACTGCCACACAAAGGAACAAAAAGTAGCATGCCGCCTAAGTAATTGACTCATTTCAAATTATTAATTGTGTCTCCCTGGTTGGCCACAACTATAACATTTCAGAAAACCATCTGAAAGATATAAAAATAAGGTTCTCCTGCAAATGTCACTGTTGCAATCGCTCTTGGAATTGTTTGAGGCTTTCCGAGGAGACCAGCATGACAAAAGGCAGAAACTAGCTGACCATACACAGAGGGACAGGAAGAAAGCAGCTGTGCAGACCCAGAGGCAGAGCCACAGAGAGCACAACTGCATCAATCTACAAGAGATGCAGGAAGCATTGTAATCTTAAGGGCCAAATAGGATTAGGGATAGTAGGTTTAGTATTAAAGGTTATTGTAATTTTGTTCCTAAAGTGGGACTGTTTTGTTTTGGTACTGGCTTGCGTTCAAGCACTTTGATATTGTGGGACACCTGGGTAAATTCATTCATAACAGATTTGTCCATATTGTTTTAAGGAGACCAGACAACACAGATTGATGTCAACTATGTGCTCTAAGTCAGACAGATCATACCCAGATTGAGTAACCCTTGTGCAAAACATTTCCGTTCAGTCCATGAGTATGACCCTAAGCTTTTAAATACCATCATAGAGATCCATATGCAATTTTAATTCTCAACCTTTCTCTCTGGGCTCAACTGACTGAAGTGTTCCAATAAACTCAATTTAAGCTACAGGAAAACCATGCCTTTCAATCAGAAAGTCCAAAGCTCTCAATTCAACAATTAAGACCTCTGTCTTTCTCTTGTTTTTTTTGTATCTCTTTAGGTTTTGATTTTCTGGTGACAATTGTTCATCAGTCTTCATCCTTACCTTCTAATTGTTTCTTTACTTGTCCCATTACCACTTGAACCATTCGCCTTTTGGTTGTATAAGTTTTGATCCATTGCTGACCTGCTCTTTCATCCTTTTTCACAAGCAATCCCTTTCACTTTTAAAAATATTACTTATTTAACTTTTTCCAATTCTGTGAAAAGTCATCAAATCTATTTTCCTCGCTACAAATGGTGCCAAACCTGCAGGGCCATCACAGCACTTTTTTATTTTGGGATCATTGGTAGAACTTGGTTGTAAGTGCAGTTTTTTTTGTCTAATAACTAGCTGTGTGAAGTACTAGATGAAAGCCCAAATGATAGCCTTGGGTAAAGCAATGATCAAGCCAAAGTTAGAGCACCGTGTGCATTTCTGAGTGCTCATTATAGCCATATGTGGATGGAATATATAGCAATGAGCAAAACTGTGAGACACAAGGAATATTTCCACATGTTATGATCCCAGCTGATGTTAACACTGGAAAAGTCAAATCTAAGATTGAAATCTGACTTGATATATTATGTTTCGTTTTGGTTTTAACAAAATGGTCTTTCACTGCAACAGAGCTGCAGATTTTGTTTTCACAATAAAACAGAAGCTTATTACAAAATAATTAAATGAAGAAAATTATAAATCCAACCATCCACACAAGTTTTTTTTTAAATTCACTTGTGGGATGTGGGTGGTGCTGGCTTGTCAGCATTTATTGCGTGTCCCAGTTGCCCTTGTAAAGGTGGTGGTGAGCTGCCTATTTGAACCATGACAGTCCATGTGCTTAGGTTGACTCACAATGCCCTTAGTGAGGAAACATCAGGATTTTTATGCAGCAATAATGAAGGAACAGCAATACGTTTTCAAATCAGGATGGACAGTGGCTTGGAGGGGAACTTGCAGGTGGGAGTGTTCCCATGTATCTGTCGCTGTTGCCTATCTGTATGAATGTTGTTATGGATTTGGAAGGTGCTGTCTAAAGATCTATAATGCCATTAATCTCAAAACACTCTTTTATAAATTGAAAAAGAAATCAACAACCCAGCACAGCACATAAATAGACTTGAACAGCACCCAAAAAGCACAGCTTCTACAGGAGTTACACCAGATTGTCTGCCTCGAATGCCTTAGAATAGAATAGAACAGTATGAAAACAGGCCCTTTGGCCCAACAAGTCCAAACCAACCCTCCGAAGAGTAACCCACCCAAACCCATTCCCCTCCCCTATTACTCTACGTCTACCCCTGACGAATGCACCTAACCTACATATCCCTCACCACTATGGGCAACTTAGCATGGCCAATTCACCGAACCTGCACATCTTTGGACTGTGGGAGGAAACCCACGCAGGTATGGGGAGAATGCACAAACTCCACACAGACAGTCACCCGAGACTGGTGCTGTGAGGCAGAATGCTAACCACTGAGCCACTATGCCGCCTTGTTAGATGTAAGTCATCTTGTGACTTTAACGTTTTTACACTTCTGGTCTGAACCATCACTATCTTTAATATAATCTAGTTTCACTATATCCTTTTCTTCCCGGTTGTAATGATTGATGCAGCCATCTTCATCCAAGGATTTCATAGCACTGCTTAAAATGATAGTAAGCCTGAAGCAAAATCTGTCTAAGCTATGGGTGTTTTACTTAAGCCTAAATAAACCTCTCAATCTTCTAAACTGGAGCTTATTTTATCTTGTGCATTTGTAAAACCCTATCAATATACACAAAAGATCATGAATGATAAAGCTAGGGCTCAAATTGTTTTGAAATAAATCATGGTTACAGAAACACTTAGAAATAAATAAACTTCAGATACACAGAAAAACCCACTAACATAGAATCCAAGAACCCAAATCTGCAATCATGATAAATATATTTATAAATATAGATATAAACAGTGATATATCACACAGTTTACACAATGTTCTGTTTTGTAGTCCATAAAGACATTTACTAGAGGTTTTCAAAACATAGAAGGATTTTGATAGTGAGCACACAGGCTATTTCTGCTAACTGGAAAGTCAACGATGAACAGTAATCTGTTTGCTAGAGAATCAAAAGAAGTTAGGAGAAATTTATTTAGTACAGGACTACAGTATGAAATATAAAAGGATGAAATATAAAAGGACAGAGTGAGACAAACATTCCACCTTCGATGAGAAATTATGTAAATATTTAATCATCTGGTAGGATAGAAGGGATGCAGCTTGGAGGAGGGAGTGTATGCAACATGTATCATGCTGTTCCTGGGATTGCAGACTTACTTAAGAAGTTATTATGGTTGGTTACTGTGACTCCATTTCACTGATAAAAGACTTTTTATATATTTTGTTTCCTTAATGCTAAAAAAACTCAAAAAACCAAACAAAAATAATCGATTTCTTTCAAATGGAATTTTCTTGAGAGTTTTCAGGGGCCTACAGTGAACAGCTGAAGATTTTTTTAAATTCTAAATTTAGAAGCTAAAAATCTATACCCATTTTACAGATTGAAAAATAAATCATGATTAGCACTTGCAATGTAAAAATGAAACTCCCTTTAAAACTCCCTTTTTAAGCTTCTAAACTTAGAAATAAAAAATTCAGCCACTCACTGTAGGTCTCTGAAAAGCTAGTTTAAATATAATCCATTTGAAAAAAAAATGTAACACTTGCAAACTGAAGTTTTTCAGAAGCCTACAGTGAACAGCTGACATTTTTTAAATTCTACATTTAAAAGCTTACAAAAAACTAAATGCGTTTTAAAAGGCAGGCTTTTTAAACATTGCAAGAGTTTCTTTTGAAAAGCCGAACAGTTGTTTTAAAAATAAAGCTTTTTTTTTCATTTGGGGAGCCCTGCACATGGTTGGTGTTGGAGAAGACTTTTAAAAAATTCGATGAATTAATTGAAGAGGAGTCATTTAGTTCAGTTGATCAGCCATGTGCTTCATTTTATTTAAGATTTATGTTTGATATTGTATTTATTTTAATTTTTTGCATTTTAACTTTCTGCAGGTTTATTTTATATATTGAGTATAAGTGCTATTAAGGCCACATAGGAGCTGCAGAATGAGATGGCAGATAGACTCAGAAGGGTTATTGCACAGCAGGATCAGTCAGACAGATGTCAGGAAAGGTAAGCGGTTGGTTGGGAAGTCTGTTCCTCTATCAACTAGATACAGGTAGTTCTCGTATAAAGCATGTTTTAACAGCGCGATTTAGATATAACGTTCCTGAAGAATTAAGGATTGGTATTTTCAAGAATGCTGAACTCTGTTCACAATAGCACGTTTCCAGTGGCGATCGTTTTGCATGCTTCTTTCTGCACCGATGCCAGTGTCAAAATCTCTGTGCATGTCCTGATGTCAGCTGTTGTCAGAGTATGTGAGAGGTATAGTACTATACATTGTGCAGCTTCATACCAAAAATTAAACAAATGAATGTTCATTGCTCTCCATCTGAGACAAGAATATCCATACCATTTCCCTTCCTAATTTGCTCTTGTATCTGCATATCACACAAACTAAAGCAATCCCATGCAAGAGTCAGAAGACAATCCACAACTACAGGTGGTGATGATGGTGACCGTGTGTCCCTGCATTAACAATATTTTTTTTCGCAATGTAATGCATTCAATTTACTTTCTAGTGAAAGAAATGGAAGCTACAGAATGCAGGGACCTAAATTTTCATGTTTTTAAAACTGTTCACTTTACATAAAAGGAAGTCCTGGAAGTCTTAGAGGATATAAGGATGGATAAATCTCCGGGACATGATCTAATGTATCCCAAAATGTTGTGGGATGTAAGCGAGGAAATTACAAGACCCCTTGCAGAAATATTCACATCATCTATAACTGTAAGAGACATGCTTGATGACTGGAAGGTGGCTACTTTTGTACCTTTGTTCAAGAAGGGTTGTAAGGATACACCATGGAACTATAGATCTGTAAGTCTGATTCAGTTGTGGGTAAGTTGTTGGAGGTGATTTTAAAAGATAGGATTTATAGACATTTAGAGAAGCTAAAATTGATTAGTGTTATTCAACATGGTCTTGTGCGAAAAAACTCATATCTCATACACTTGGTTGAATTTTTTTTGAATAAGTTACCAAATAGATTGATGAGGGCAGTGCAGATGTTGTTTATTTGGATTTTAATAAGGCTTTTAACAAGGGTCTGCATAGTAGACTAATTAGTAAAGTTAGGTCACATGAGATTCAGAGTGAGCTTGCCAAATGGATACACAATTGGTTTACTGGAAGGAGACAGTGTAACGGTGGAGTGTAGGAGTTTGAGAGATGACCATAAAGAAGTTTATAAAATCATGAGGGGTATAGATAGGTTTAATACTAGGTGTCTTTTTTCTAGGAGGGGGGATTTCAAGACCCCACAGAGCACAATTTTAAATCGAGAGAAAAGAGATTTAAAAAAGACAAGAGGCAAATCTTTTACACAGAGGGTGGGTCACATATGGAATGGACTTCCTGAAGAAGTGGAAATGAGTACAATTACAACCTTTAAAATATATTTGGTGAAGTACACGAATAGGAAAAGTTTGAAGGGATGAGCCAGGAGCAGGTAGGTGGGATTAGTTTAGTTTGGGATTATGTTCAGTACTGACTGGTTGGACTGATGGGGTTGTTTCTGTGCTGTGTGACGATGACTCTATAACGTAAAATGGTGTGGAAATAGACACTTTCTTCAAGTTTTTGTATGGTAATTTGCAGGAAATACTAATTTTCAGCGGAAAGCAACATATACACTGTATGAGAAATATGCCAATTGATTGACAAATGGTCTCTAACTGGTAGAAGAGTTATCATAAAAAATGTACAAGTTAGGTGATGATGGATAGTTAACTAATTTTTGCTTGAATTTTAAACCATACACATTGACTCCAATTAATTAAGGTACTATCCTGCAAAATGAATGGCTGTCATCTATATTTTTGAAACAGATGCAGTGCATGCACATGTTCTTTCTGTCGGCAAAGAACAGGGCCCTACCTAGATATACATAGTTTCCATTTTATGCAGATGTGCCACAGTGAATGTGAATGATAATCTTAAATTGGTAGTCAGCAAAGTTCTCTTGAAGGTTGTTCAGTGTTGGACAATATCCAATGTTGGGCACCATGTTTTGAATTTTACATGGATGGTCTGATTGGGTACTGTCAGTACTTGTTGCGAACGGCCAAAGGGATTTGCTGTTTGATAATATCTGCCAGTCTTTGGGACATCTGGCTTACATACCAAGCACTGTGCAGGCACTAAAATTCAAATACCACATTACTCAAACGTATGACAGGCTGAATATCTGTTTGGCTTGATAGTAGCATTCTGTCAGTGGTGAACACCACTCTCATGCTACTGGAAAGAGCTAGCTTCACTTGTTACTCAAACCTTTGAGATATGTTGCATTTCCAAGGTAATTCAAGATAGACTGGACACTTTTCAGGACCTAGAATGACTGCCTTAGGGCTATGAGTCTGCATGATATAGATTATAGAACAGTAGAGGAACATGGTGAATACAGATGGAAAGAATTCACTCACCTCCTATCGTACCAAACAATATCCCTCCTTTGTTGTTGAGTGGACCTACCCTTTTCCCTAGTTATCCTCTTGCTCTGAATATGCATATAAAATTTCTTAGGATACTTCAATGGCCCTTCCAGCCCTTCTAATTTCTTTTAGAAGTGATTTTCTGCATCCATTTTATTCCTCAGGGGTTTTGTTTGATTTCTGTTTCTTTTCTCTTTTTATCTAAGCGTACAACATCCAAGGTTCCAAAAACTTGCCGTCTTTATCTTTCATCCTCAGAGTAACATGTTGGTCCTGAACTCTGGTCAACTGGCTTTTAAAAAAATTCCAACATGTCATATGTGGATTTACCTTCAACCAGCTGACCCCAATCAAATTTTTCCAGTTCCTGTCTAATATTATTGGAATTAGTCTTCCACCAGATTAGCACTTTCACTCGGGGACCAGTCTTATCCTTTTCCATAACTATCTTAAAACTTACAAGTTATGATCATGTCCCCAAAAATGCTCTCCCACTGAAATTTCAATCACCCAGCCAGGTTCATTCCCCAATACAACAGCCCCTTCCCCAATTGGAATATTGATATATTGCTTCAAGAATCCATACTGGATGCACTTAACAAATTCTGCCTCATTGAAGCCCATGGCACTAAGGGAGTCCTAGTTCCAGGAAATTAAAAATCAACATTACCACAAAAAAACTGTTGTTTTACATCATTCAATAATCTGCTTACATATTCATTCCTCCAATTCCCATTGGCTATTGGGAGGCTTATTGCATAACCCCATTATAGTGATTGCACCTTTCTTATTCCTAAATTTAACCCATATTGATTCCCTGTAAGAGCCCTCAGAGGTGTCCTCTCTCAGTACAGCTGTGACATTTCCTGAATCAGTAAAGCAACTCCTCCACCCCTTTTACATGCTTCTCTATCAAGCCTGAAACATCTAAACCTTGGAATATTGAGCTGCCAGTCGCAGAGTTGTAGAGCTTGGAAACCGACCCTATGGTCCAACTTGTCTATGCCAACCACACATCCTAAATTAATCTAGTCCTATTTGCCAGCATTTGGCTCATATCCCTCTAAACGCTTCCTATTCGGAATGCTTTTTAAATGTTGTAATTGTACCTGCCTCCACAATTTCCTCTGGCAGCTCATTCCATTCACACACCACCCTCCATGTGTAAACATTGCCCTACATGTCCATTTTATATCAATGCCTCTCATCTTAAACCTATGTCTTCTAGTTTTGGACTCCCTTACTTTGGGGAAAAAACCTTGGTTATTCACCCTATCTATTCCCCTCATGGTTTTATAAACACTACAAGGTCACTCCTCAACCTCCAATGTTTCAGGGAAAATAGCCCAGCTTACGCCCAATTTCTCAACCCCCATATAAGATTTTTGCAGTGATTATTTCTAAATTGGAGATGGTGGTGTAAAATCTGTTCCTAAGAATGGTCACCTGGGGCAAAGTTGGTGTGAGAAGAGATCTGCCACCCTACCAACCCACATTAGGCCCACAAAAGCAAAATTGGCCAAACTCTACCAAAAACACCCAGAATACCCAAGCAGGCTCACAAGCCAAACCAAACAGCGCACACAGACAAAGGAATACACTTCAAGCTCACTAACAATGACAGAGCACCACAGATATCCCAAAACCCCAAGGGCAGTTTCACAACCCAACAATACCAAAGCCACACAAACAGCAGGTCAGACAGAGGTAACAGCAAGGACATTGCTCCCAGAACAAGACAATGGCAGCACCTCCCCACTTCAGAGGAGACATTAACACCTATCTGTGAAGAGGAATGGAACTATCGATAGTCAGGATGTAACACTGTGTGAAGGGACAGGACATTCACCCAATAACTGTTTTCCAATTAGCAACCTTGTAACTAGATTACTCCACTTCCAGATACATTGTATTTTCCCCATTTCTTAATCAGCGTTATTGTGCAGCATTAATATAAAAACTGGTCTCATCCTCAGCTCTGGGAAGAGAATCCTTGACTGCCTGGGCAGACTGTCTGTACTGTCTCAGTTTAGTCAGTTTCTCTTCCGAGATATCACGGTACTAATAAACAGTTTGTCAATTTCACTTCAAGCTGTGCTTTGTGATCTCTAACCTATTGGGCAAAGTTCTCCAACAGTTTGGCATTTTTTTCTCATTTTGGCATTTAAGCCAACCTCACATTTTAAATTTAACCCGATTCGTACCTGGTGGCCAGCCCTGCACGAGCGGGTCAGACCAGGGAAAGGCTGGATGACTGCAGAGGGTGTCAACAATTCTGATCTGCGGCGAATTGGCTTCAGCTACTGCAATTTGGAACATTAGTGGCTTTGGTCTGTGGAGGTAGTCACTTGGGTCCTAAATTGTTAACTTAATTTTAAACTGCCACAACTAGGCCTGTGGAGGTAGTCTGGTGGGAAAGTAAATTAAACTGGCAGCTGGTAATTCAGTATTGAGCAGCATGGACTGGGCTTGTGGAAGTTGTCAGCTGTGCTAAATTAATTACCGAAAGTTTTTGCAACAAGTATTAATTTGGCCCACGTGTGCTCCACCTTGAGCCAGTACTTCTGTCACGAACCTGATCTAGCCAGGAGAAAGATGGTCGGGCAGAGAAAGTTAGGCAAAATACATGGGGAGACCGTTCATCAAATTCTCACTTTACTACTGACAGACCCACAGCTCCAACGAAATTGACTGGCGCCCCATCTGTGTTGTCCTGTCCTGAGCTGTCTAAGTGTGTTTTGGGTGTGTCGGTTTGTTGCTGGTTACTGAGTGCTTGCCTTGTTAATTTCAGGTGTCCTTTCTGGCTGTGTTTGTTCAGCTTGAGTAACTTTTATTGCCTAACCTGTCAATCACCCATGCCTGGGTGTTCTGTTAGCTCTCTATCTCTGTTTTTTTCCTCTAAACCTAAATACAGCACTTACAAATCATCCCAAGATGTCCAGGACACCATGGGGGCATGGACATCCACCCTCTGCCAGGAGATACAAGCTGTGGGAGCTGGGCCATTCTCGTGGTGAGAATGTCCCAGGGCCAAAAATGAACAAGAATACCCTGAAAAGGCATGGTAAATACGTAGACTGCAAGAACAAGGTAGGGGGTGCTCTTGTTACAGCTGGGTCACCGGCAGACACCGTGCTAAAAGACATAGGGGCAAGGCGTACACAAGGGACCTGGTCCCAAGGAAATTGGCCATATTGGGGGGTCCATCAAAGTTGATAAAATTGATTACTGCACCACAGCCATTACAGGGGGCATGGGGATCCCTCATGGGACACTGTCTACATGGTGCAGTATGTCACAAAATTTCGGGACATTGCCAAACACCATCAGCCCCCTAAAGTTAAAAACCGCAGCAATAAAACCCAGCTGCAGAGACCCCTACCACCCAGAGTACAGCACCCATCCACCCCGGCCCCCATACGCCCCGCAATACCCTAAACTTCTCCTACCGGCCCCAGAGCCAGACCTGCTGCTAAATGAAGCCTTTGTTACCATGCAGCCCGCAGCAGGACACAGCAGCTGCCAAGCAGTCTGAGTCACTGCCACTGCCCAATTCAGATAATAACCAAAAGCTCACACGCAGCATGGTTGCTGCCCTCAAAAACCAGAGCACTGAAAATCAACTTCCTCCTAATATGATTGGATCTAATCCCCTTGATAAGCCCTGGACCCACGCAGAGGTCCGGGCCATGTTGCAAGATGCCCCAGACCCAAAGAAAAGACCACTCGCATTTTATAATACACTGCTACAAATTTCCACCATTTACAACTGTCTGCCACAGGATGTGCAGACCCTGTTACAACTCGCCTATGGTATCCACTGGGAGACGATTCGCTTCACCATTAACTTCCCCACCCAACCCTGGGACCCTACTGCAGACCGGGACAGATAGCTGGACAGCACTGTGAAGGTGTCTGCAAAAAACAGACGAGCCCTGCCAGACTTTAATGCCCACTTTAAGGAGGTCTGGGTTTAATAACTGGATTTTCTGATGGGAAATTTTGTGGATGTTCTTTGTTGTATGCTCTTTTTTTTGTTTATTCTGTTTCTCTTTTAGTCACAAGTAGGGGTGATATGAAACCGGGGATGGGTGGAGTGCTCATCCTGACTTTGTCTTTTCTGTTGATTTAAGGATAAATCAACAGAATTTTTTTCTGGCCTAAGTCTGGGGCACGGTCCGGGTTTGAAGGAACTGTGAAGGAAGGAATGGGTAGGGTGAATGTCCCCTATGGGCAGGGGGTAGAATCTTCCATTCCAAGGTTTTATAGTTGGTTTTCTTTGTAGTTTTTTGGTATTAATAGCTGTTTATAGTTTTGATAGAGTAGTTTTTGTATATATAGTTCTTCGACTCTGAGCCTTTATTTACTTCTGCTCGGCGCTTTGTAAGCAGGGTTCTCCCTCCCGGGGTTCAAGGGTGTCTGAAAGGGCTAAGTGTCTTATTAAATGATGCACCTGGAACATCAAGGGAAGTCATTTGCCTGTTAAAAGGAAAAAAGTGCTTTCTAGCCTTAAGAAGGAAAGGGTTGATATAGCTTTGTTGCAGGAAGCCCATCTTGATGATGGGGAACACATGAAATTACAACAGGGGGGTTATGACCAGATATTCTTTTCATCCTTTACTACTAAAAGTAGGGGAGTGGCTGTACTTATCCAGAAAAATCTTCCGTTCACATTATTAGAGCAGGTGAAAGATGATTAGGGATGGTTTGTGATACTAAAAGCCCTGATACATGGGGAGGAATATGACATTTTAAATGTCTACTGTCCTCCGGTGCATCCCCTCACATTTTTGATTAATGCTTTCTCTAAGCCGAGTGCTTTTGGAACATGACACATTATTATTGGGGGTGGGGGGGGGGGTGGGGGGGTCAGGGGGAGATTTTAATTGTCTTTTGAATCCGACAGTGGACAGGATGCCTTGTGGGTCCCCAACTATTTCTTCCCAGGTGGTTGACTTATGCAAGGAGTTGGGGCTGGCGGATATTTGGAGATGTATTCACCCTACCAGCAGAGACTTCACCTTTTTTTCAAACCCACATAAATGTCACACGAGGATTGATCTCTTTCTGGCTCCCTTGGCCCTTCTGGATTCGATTATAGGTTGTAAAGTTGGGAATATAGCTATCTCTGATCACGTGGCAGTATATTTGGAGGTTAAGGCCAAGAGTGAAGGGCTAGGTGTGCGGCACTTGCATTTGGACCCTGTTCTTCTTAAGGATTCCAAATTTGTGGTATACTTTTTGAAGGAGTTTCAGGAATTCTTGACTATCAACTCAAGCACGGCTAGTAGTCCATCTGCTATGGGAGACTGCTAAGGCCTTTGCTAGGGGATTAGCTATTTCCTATTCGGCTGGCCGGAAACGACAGAAGGAGGAGCAGCAGCGCCTACTTGAGACATGATTAAAAGCCGCCGAGGTGGCACATTTTGCACGGCCTTCGGTGACTAAGCTACAGAGGATCACGGCCCTTCGGGCTGCCTTGAATTCAATACTGACACAAAACGCAAAGAAAGAACTTGCTTTTGTTAGACAAAGGCTGTTCGAATATGGGGATAGGCCAGGGAAGTATTTAGCGTACCTGACTAGGAAACATTGTGCTCCCCAATCCATTACTGCAATCAGAGGTCCTTACATACAATGCTAAAAAGATTAATGAGGCTTTTTGGAGCTTTTACTCTGAATTGTATCAGTCTGAAGGTTGCGAGGACAGGAGGGCTAAAATGGAGGCCTTTTTTAAGAACCTGGACCTCCCAGGAGTGACCTTGGAACAGGTCTCTCTCCTTAATGCCCCCTTGACAGTTCAGGAAATACAGGAGGCAGCTGGGCAACTTCAGAGTGGGAGAGCGCCTGGCCCTGATGGTTTCCTGGGTGAGTTTTATAAGGAGTTTATAGGGATTTTCTCAGGGCCAATGTTGGAGATGTACAATCACTCCTACATGCATGAATGCCTACCACCATGTTTGAGAGAAGTTAATATTTCCTTAATACTTAAGAAGGGGACGGTTCCTGAGGATCATTCCTCATACAGGCCTACCTCTTTATTAAATTCAGATTTCAAGATTCTGTCCAAGATCCTGGCGCTGAGATTGGAAAAGGTGTTGCCCCATACTGTTAAAGAGGACCAGAGAGGCTTTATAAGGGGCGGTAGGTCCTCTAATAATATTAGAAGTTTGCTGAATATGGTCCAATCATGTCAGCAATGATCGATTCAGGGGTTGGTGATTTGGTTGGGGTTTGACATGCAGATAAAGTATTTGATTGGGAGGAATGGCCGTATCATTTTTATGTCTTAGAACAGTTTGGGTTGGGTGGAGTCTTTGCTAGGTGGGTGGTGGTTTTATATCGCCACCCTCTGGCCGCAGTCATCACCAATGGGGAGAAGTCTGGGAATTCTAGGATTGGTAGGGGTAGTCGGCAAGGCTGTTCCCATCACCGTTGTTGTTTACGTTGGTGATAACGATGCTAGCAGAAGCCATTTGTCAGAATGTCCACATAACCACTCTGGAAGTGGGATCAAGAACACACAAGATTACACTGCATGCGGACGATGTCCTTCTGCTTTTATCGAATCCGATGACCTCCGTACCCCATTTGATACAATGTATCAATTCATTTGGGGCTATTTCAGGATATAAGATTAACTTTGCAAAATCGGAGGCTATGCCTTTGGGGAACCTTAAGGATGTGCCCGAAGTTGAAGGTGGTCCTAAGTTCCCTTTTAAGTGGTTACAGGGAGGGTTCCGACACCTAGACATTTTTATTACCCTCAAGTTTGATCTGTTATTTTGGTTCCTTTGTTTGGCATCGTGGGTGACCCCTCATCAAACTAACTAAATTGCAGTTACCTCAAGGATGGGGAGGAGTAGATTTCTTAGACATCAAGAGGTATCAATTGAGTTCCCTGCCGTCCTTTGTGTGCGTTTGGGTAGGTAACAATCTGAACTCAATACGGCTGGATATTGAGGCCTCCCAGGCAAAGTGCCCTCTTATTAAGCTGTTGTTCATGGGTAAGATGACAGTTATGGACCACTGCCGGAACCCCATTGTCATTAGTACAGTCAGGGTATGGAGGGCGATGCGCCAGAGTGAGGGTTGTTTATCCAAGACTTCACCACTTACACCTATAGTTGGCATGCCAGGGTTCTGGCCAGGGATGATGGACTCAGGGTTTAAACTATGGGCAGCAAGAGGAACTTCTCGTTTGGGAGAATTGTTTGAGGGGGAGGTTATGATGTATTTTGAGCCGCAAATACGGGTTGCCCAGCAGAGATCTTTTCTGTTTTTTTCAGGTTAGGGATTTCATCCAGAAGAAGACTACGCTTCTCACTAAGTCCGGTCAGCCCAATACAGAGAGGTTTTTGCTACGCTCCACAAGCACCCTTTCAGGTTGTGCCCTTTATCGCCTGCTGGACGACAGGGCCTGACAGGATATTAACTAGTTATGTGAGGTCTGGGAGCAAGAGCTAGGAGTGGAGATCTGTTCTGAAACATGGGAGAACATATGGGAGAATGCTTGAAAGATCTCAATCTGTAATAGGACATGCACTACGCAGTTAAAAGTTCTGCACAGGGCTCATCTGGCACCAGACCATCTGGTGAAGTTTAAAAAAGGGGATCCTCAGTGTGCCTCAAATGTAAGATAAGTGCAGGGACTCTTACCCATTGCTTCTGGACATGCCACGGGCTCCGTGTTTATTGGAACGTTGCATCGGGCAAGATAGGGAGGGTATTGAGGACTGAAGTCAAAGTAGACCCGACATCTCTCCTCTTAGCTCTACCGAATTTACCATCTTTAGATGGGCATGGCAAGAAACTATTTAATATTCTTGCACACTGTGTACAGAAGAATATTCTGATGAATTGGGATGAATTGAGAACCCACCGGGCTTGCTGGGATGGCAGAAATTAATTAAGGAGCACATTCCCTTGGACTTTTTTTTTTTACAAACATGGTACACCACACAACAGATCATTTTTATAAGACATGGCAGCCCTACTTGAGTTATTTGGATATAGATTTGTCAGTTGTCTTCACTAGGACATTTGTTTAACCAGGATGGTTAGGTTTGTCAAGCCCTGGGCCCTGGGGGGGGTGGGGGGGGGGGTCTCCTGAGTTAATACAGGTATATATATAATGCTCCCGTTCCTCTGCTTGGGAGCTTTGCACGCATTCTGTGTGTGTTTTTTTTAGCTTTTCTTTCTTTTTTTGATCTATTAGTTATTTACTTATTTATTGGTGCTGCTTTGCACAGTGTTAGGGTTTGTTTTGTATTATAGAGTAGGTTAGTAGTTGGTAGACAGTAGTTGCATTGTAATTTGTGTGTTTGTTTTCTTTTTATTATGCTGATATTTGTTATTGATTGTATTTTTCAATAATTTTATATGTTTGCAAAGTTAAAAAAGTTTGCTAATAAATATATTTACAAAAGAAAAAGGAGGTCTGGGACTCTTCAGCAGGCATCCCCTTAACAGAGAACGAGAAGCTGGCTGTACAGACTCTCATCAATTGCATACTCACTACATATGCCCATGTATACAAACTACATAACTTAACCTGGCAAACAACATCTTGGGGGGCACACCTTGACCACACTTACTAACCTGGATGGGAATGGACTGTTCACCACACCAAGACAGATGGGGGCATTCCCCGAATTGCACAACTGGACCACCGTAGGAACACAGCTAAAAATGTGTTGCTGGAAAAACGCAGCAGGTCAGGCAGCATCCAAGGAGCAGGAGAATTGACATTTCGGGCATCAGCCCTTCTTCAGGAAACCTAGGAACACAGCCAGGCCAGCACAGAGACCTATAGGGTTCTTCAAAGGACATGTTGGAACTGTAGCAAAATGCTGCCAGGGTACCATGCAGGCAGGGACAGCCAGGCCCCTCCATCCTCCCTCTCTCCCCACAGGCACAGCAGCCACAGCCCACCACCCCATCAATCTGCCTACATTATGGCTGATCCCTTCCTCATGCCTCTGAAATAAACTAGGGCTGTCAAGAGAGAGAGATTCTGCAGGCGGCCTCAACACACCTCTCCAGCTCCACATCAGCAAGTCCGATGATGGATGTGGAAGTGCGGGGGGCAGTTTTCTGGCGGATTCCGGGTCCACCCACTCATCTGCACCTCCCTCTGCGGAACTTTCCCCGAGTTCCAAGACTGTCCGTACAGTCGGGGTTTCGGGAATGCACATGACAGAACCACTCTTCCCAACCCATGAACTTTAGTATCGGACCAGCCACTGTTCCTGATGTGACCAACATTTCTGCTCCCTGCCCAGTCACCCTCCTGCAGACTTTATGCAAGCTAAATGCCAGCATTCACTGTTCCCCGGAGGGTCTCACACTGGAGATCCCAGACACCCACTATTCCATGTTACGTGCGGCAATCACCCGCAGCCTGTAATTCCCTAACCAGACAAGCTCCTGCTATGCCTGGTTTTGTCCCACCACCCCTACCCGCGCTCTTCTCAATCCCCTGCTTTCCCTGTTACCAATAGCCCCTTCAACCCCCACTTTATCTGTCCTTCGCTGGATGATACTGACAGGCCATTTTGTCAGTTTCACTGTGCAGCTACCTGCCTGAGAAACTGGCATCAGCATATGCTGCACTCGCAGACCCTCACCTCCCCGCTAGCACTCACTGGCCTGTACTTTGTGGGAACGGCAACAGAGGTACAACTTGGCAAGGAACAGGCTGTACTGTTCTCGACGGCCCGACGGCTGTTCCACACATTCCCCTCATTGTTAAGAGTCCATGGGTCCCTAAGGATTTAGGCCACATGACGATGCGCCTCAGGGAGTACCCCCTTCACTTCGCACCCCTCAATCCAGCCCACACCCCAATCAGTGCCCATTCATCCATTCCGACCCGGGGACTATGTCATGATAAAATCACTAAAAAAAGATTCGCTCTCCCATAGATGGAAAGGCCTGTACCTGATCCTAATGACAACCCAGGCTGCTGTGAAACTGGAAGGATGGCCTAAATGGACACATGCCACCCACTGCAAGAGGGCTCCACAACCTATGAACAGGAACCACACAGAGGAAGAAACCACTCCAACTACCAAGGATGGATCCAGCTGCTCACAGCAGCCATCACCATCAACACCCTTGGCCTGATCTGTCTGACCAACACACTGTGGCTTGCTGCTAAACAGGGACAAGGGGCAGCACATTTCATAACTCGCCATGACTTACAGGCCAACACCTTCCTCAAAATAGCCCATGGGCATGCCCAGAGATTTAATCAGACCTGCTGCTGGGTCTGCACTAGGGTCCCTGTCCACTCTCACGGGGGCATTCCTTTAGCCTTAAACATCTCTGACATGGCGGAATGGTGGCTAGACCCAGACAGATCCCCTGAAGTTACCACACTGGCCACGCCCAAATACAGTGAAATAGCTCAGCCGCTGGAGGTCTGTGGGGTACTGCCTGGACAAATGTAAAGGGTGGTTTTACCCAGTCTACAACCTCTCCCATGAGCCCCCCAGCTCTAACCCATTGCTGACACTATCACACAAGGGCCACCCGGGGAATCCTTTTGTTTAAAACCACACAGCCATCTGGATGGGAGGCTGGCTGGAGCCGGTTCACCGACTCCCTGATCCTAACTACCGCAGCACGCCGATCCGCTGCAGAAGGCAGTATGTTAAACCTACAGGTCCTCAACAGCACCAGAGAGAACCCCACCTTCCTTATTGTCTGGACAGGGACCCAGACCCGCTGTCTCCGGACCAACAATGGCACCTATTCTATCTGTGGCCTACCCATAGCTGCCATTTTCCTGGACTGGGAGCTGCTATGTCAGGTACGCCGTACCATTCATTTATCACTCTCAATCCCCTCCCTTCCCAAAGCCCATGACCCACAGCAGACAAGCCCTCGCTGCCATTGAAGCAGCTCTCTACCTGATGTCACCCCACTCTGCAACCCTACGGTTACAGGTAGAAGCCCACAAACTCACCGCCACACTAGAGGAGGTGGCAAACTCCACAGCAGGTACACTCACCCAGCTGAATGCGGAGGCTGTTGCCATCCGTACTGTGGCTCTGCAGAACAGGATGGCCCTGGACTACCTGCTCACTGCGAAAGGGGGCACATGTGCCCACATTGGTGCTGACTGCTGCATTTACATTCCTGACCCCAGTGAAAACATCACAGACCTGGCCCAACATGTCTGGCAGGCAGCTTCAGTCCTGCATGATCAGAACTCCTGCTGGGACTTATGGGATTGGGCAGCCTCCTGGCTGGGGTCATGGGGCACAGGCCTACTGCAGGGACTGATAGCCCTCATTGCTAACATTGACGGCTTGAAAGCGCTAGCCATGGCCATCCATGTGATGCTCACGCCTATGTGCAATCCTGCTACCATCTGCCCTCCTCACCACTCAGCTAGCACAGATCCACTGGGAGAACAACCCTGCCACTGAAATAGCCTCTCCTGGACCAGACTTGGACACTGACAGCTACATGTCTGATACCAAGCCCATTTCAAGTTTAACAACATCTTTCCTATAGTAGGGAGACCAGAATTGAATGCAGTATTCCAAAAGAGGCCGAACCAATGACCTGTACAGCCACAACATGACTTCCTAACTGCTATACTCAATGTCAATAAATATAGAAGTTGCTGCAGGTGTGGCAGCATCTGTGAAGAGAAATCAGAGTTAATGCTTCGGGTCTGGTCGCACTTCTTCAGAACCGTTCAGATTCATTGAGCTTTTCCAGCAACTTTTGTTTTTGTTTCTGATTTACAGCATCTGCAGTTCTTTCGGTTTTTATGTCCTATACTCAATGAATTGACTAATAAAGGGAAGTGTACCAAATATTTTCTTCACTACCCTGTCTCCTTATGACCACCGTACTACAACAAAGCCTCACTGAACTATAAAATCCAGTGACATTCCTACTGCACCACCATCTAACCTACTGTGCTTTCATTTTTTTTTATTTCACCTATTTTTTCTAATGGTGTACAGTGGTGTTTTTCACACTTCTGGAGTAGTTTGGACTTGAACCCGGGCCTCTCGATCCAGAGATACAGTTACAACCAAGAAGGCCCCATTAAATTATAAGTAAAGTGATATTATCACTGTACAACCATCTAACCCGCTCTGCTTTTCATCTATGTCCTGATATATGATGAAAACCAGCTGCGTAACCTAGTCAGTAAGTTTGACATCTAAGTAACATTCCAGCTAAGACTGGAACACGGAATAACAACACATTCAGTTCAGAGTTGGTAATCACAAGCTCCAAGCTTCGTTTGCATTATGATAAAAAAAAGGACTAAAAGCCAACATTGACTTTCTATTTTTGTCATGAATTGATTTTGACATAGTACCTCTTATGTCCTTAAGCCACATCATTTACCCACATTGAGGAGAATAGTTATTCCATCACTGACCCCTAGGGAAATCACCTGTGATCAGGTTAGGGTTAGGTTATATCTTCCAGTCTTGAAAATAGCCACTTTGCCCATTCAAAGTTAAAAATCACACAACACCAGGTTATAGTCCAACAGGTTTAATTGAAAACACTAGCTGTTGGAGCACTGCTCCTTCAACCTGAAGGACTATAACCTGGTGTTGTGTGATTTTTAACTTTGTACACCCCAGTCCAACGCCGGCATCTCCGAATCATGATTGTCCATTTAACAACATCCTTTGTTGAATTGCTATATTCCCTTAATGTGTCTTCAATTTGATTTACAAGCATTCTAATTAGTACTTAATCAAATGTCTTCTATAAATCTAAAGCCATGTTACAGATTCTACTCTCTTGATCAGTAGAATCTTTTTGACAAGAACTGTCTTTTACAAAACTGTGCTACTAGCTTTAATTAACGAATGACTCTCTTGGTGGTTATTAATATTACTTTTCTGCTGCGGGCTATAGTAGCTTAAAGACTGCTCACGTTAGGGCTGAATGTTCTACAGTGACATGGTTTATCCTATTCTCTACAGAACAGCCCTCAGGATTCTACAAAGCATTTTTAAGGGTGCAGTTCAACATTTTTTGAGAGAATTTTCTTCTATCGAATCTCCCTCATCTCATTTCACTCTGACTAATGTCTTGTAAAAACCTTTAACTTAATCTAATGGAAAAACAAAATTCTACAGTAGATACTGAAAACAGTAAAATAGAAAATACATAAAAAAAACAACAGTCTGGCAGCTTTGGTGTCTGGAAAATCAGAGATACTAGTTTTAAGTCTGTCATCTTAAATCAGAAAAGTTAGAGATATAATAAATTTTGAGGAAAGGTTGCATAGGACAAGAACAAACAAAGGTCTGTGGTTAGGTGACTAGCAGGAGAGATTGAATGACAGCAGCTCAGATATTGATTATATTCAGAGATTGATAGATTTCTGGATATTATGTGGATAGTGTAGGAGAATGGCTTTCATCTGAATGAATGGCAGAGCAGGCTGGAGGAACCAAATGACCTACTATGGTTCTTACGTTGCTGAAACCTAAACGGCCAAAGGGAATAGTGATGTGACAAAGAAGTTATATACTTATACTATTTATTCATGAGTTACTTCTTCATTTCAATTGACTTTTCAAATCTTCTTTTTCATTCTTATTGTTTACAATCCATTTGATTTCCATTAGCATTTAACCCAGCTTTTTTTTTAATATATAAAACTATTTCAAACTATTTTAAGCACCTCATCCAATCTTCACTTTTTTTCTACAGGAATATGCCAATTCCATTCATCAGCAAAGGAGATTTACAAAAATAATACCAAGAATGAAGGATTCCTTATACAAGGATATAGTAGAGAAATTAGTCTTACTCTCCTTGCAGCAGAGAAGATCAAGAAGATTAAGAGGAGGTAGATTCTATAGAAAATTTCAAAAGTGAGTTAGTTATATATTTGAAAGTAATGAATTTAGAGGGCTATAAAAATCGGGTTGGAGAATGGATCTAGCTGGGTAGCTCTTTCAAGAGCCAGTACAGACATGATTGGCTAAATGGCCTCCTTCTGTACTCCAAAATTCTATGATTCTATTGATAATCATCCACCTGATCAGCTTCATTTCCAAAGTCTAAATCTAGAATTATGCCGTCTCTTATTGGGCTTATCGTATGCAAGGCTAACAAAGTCCTCTTGAACACAATTCAAGAATTGTGCACTCTGCTTTTCACATTTTGTATCCTAGTCGATATTTGGGTAGAATTGTACGGTACAGAAGTGGCCCTTTTGAACATCAAGTAGTTGAAATCCTTATCTATTATTAGACTTTTCTTTCTGCACAAAAGTTCGCCTCCATATTTGTTCCAACATTTGACTGTACATACCTAGTAGTAGAGCTGCCTTTTCCTGTTTCTGAGCTCAACCCATTTGGCAGATTTGATGCTTCGTTTAGTATATGCTCACTCCTCATTGCTACAATTGGTGTTTTAACCATCAATATTATGCCCTGACATTTTTCATCCCCTTCTTTATCCTGCCTGAAAACTATCTAGAGCTGTCAGTCTTGCCTGTCTTTAAGCCAAATTATTGTTATACCAATGACATCATCTTGCCACGTGTTGATGTGCCCTCAGCCTATTGGCTTAATTTGTAATACTGCTTCATTTGCATGTACACCTTTTACCACTGCCAAATTCCTGTGCTGTATAATCTCTGTTTCCTTTGTCTTTCAGAGTCACTTATTAAGTTTCTGTCTTTGATTCCCTGCTGAGTTTACTTAAGGTTTCCATTTCTTTCCACGGCACGGTGGCACAGTGGTTAGCACCACTGCCTCACAGCGCTAGACACCCGGATTCAATTCCCGCCTCAGGCGACTGACTGTGTGGAGTTTGCACATTCTCACCTTGTCTCCGTGGGTTTCCTCCGGGTGCTCTGGTTTCCTCCCACAATCCAAAAAAGTGCAGGTTAGGTGAATTGGCCATGCTAAATTGCCTGTAGTGTTAAGTGTAGCGAAATGGGTCTGGGTGGGGTGCGCTTCGGTGGGTCGGTGTGGACTTGTTGGGCAGAAGGGCATGTTTCCACACTGTAAGTAATCTAATCTAGTTTAAATCCTTCCTAACAATAGTGGCAAATTTCCCTGCAAAGATAGACAGTCCAGCTTCTACAAGTTCCATCTTCCCCCAGAACAGGTCCCAATGCTCCAGAAATCCAATGCCCTAACCTTATGTACCAGCTCTATGTTCAATCGCTCATTTTTTCTGTTTCGATGCTATGGCTTGGAACTTGGAGTAATCCTGTGACTACACACTTAGAAGCCCTTCTTTTCAATCTCCTACACAGCTCCCTGAAATCTGCTTTCAGGAGCTTGTCCTCATTCCTATCTAAGTCTTCAGTACTAACATAGGTTATGATCTTTGGCTGATCACCCTCCCTTCAGACAGTGCATCCATTATCTTGGCACAAGATAGGCAACATACCATTGTGTAGTCATGTCTATAGTCGCAGAAACACCTGTCTGGTCCCCGAAAATGGAATCCCCTGTTAATATTACTCTTCTATTCATATTCCAATTCTCCCGTGTAGCTCAGCCATCCATGTGCCACTGACATAAGACTGGCAGTACTATTCTGAGGAACCATCATCCTGACCTGTATCCAAAATGGAAATAGATTCGCAAGCAGGATCAACTCAGGGGACTCCTACAGGTTTGAACTTTCACCTCCTCTGTTCTCAATGTCTAAAGCCTATATCAGATAAAGCCATGACTTCTTTCAGTTTAATACAAAGCATCAACTGTTCACAATGTGGTCCACTTTACAATAAGGAGATCAAATACTGCCCCATCGATAACTCTACGTACATGCTACAGGTCAAGAGTTATCAATGGGGCAAGGACAATTATGATGCGTTTAGGCAAGAATTAGGATGTACAGAATGGGGTAGCAAAATGTAAGGATGCAGACAATGGAAATGTGGAACTGGTTTCAGGAACAGATATTGCGTGTCCTTGATAGTTATGTCTCTGTCAGACAGGGAGGATGTGATAAGGTAAGGGAACTGTGATTTACTACAAAAATTGCACCTCTTGTTAAGCGGAAGGAGGCAGCTTATGTGTTGATGAGACAAGCTGGCTCAGATGAGGCAATGGAGAGTTACAGATCAGCTGGGAAGGATTTAAAGAGAGAGTTAATAAGAGCAAAGAGAGGACACGAGCAGTCTTTAGCAAATAGAATAAAGGAGAACCCTAAAGCTTATTCATCATGTATGTGAGGAATAAAAGGATGACTAAGGTAGGAATAGGGCCAGTCAAAGACAGAAGTGGGAAGTTGAGTGTGGACCCTGTGGAGATCAGAGAAGTGCTAAACAAACATTTCTCATTGGTTTTCACTCAGGAGAAGGAGAATATTGTAGGGGAGAAGAATGAAATATGAGATATTAGACGATAAAGGATCAAGGTTAGTTACGAAGAGGTGTTATCAATTCTAGGAGGAGTGAAAGTAGACAAGTCCCCTGGGCCGGATAGGATTTATCCAAGGGTTCTCTGGGAAGCTAGGGAGGAGATAGCAGAGCCTTTGCTTTGATATTGGAGTCATTGTCTACCAGATTTAGTACCAGAGGACTGGAGGATTGCAGATGTTGTGCCCTTGTTCAAGGGCAGTAGAGATGACCCAGATGACTGGTAATTATAGACCAGCGAGCCTTACTTCTATTGTAGGAAAGGTTTTGGAAAGGATTATAAGAGATAGGATTTATAATCATCCAGCAAGCAACAATTTGATTTCAGATAATCAACTTGGTTTCGACAAGGGCTGGTCATATCTCACAAACCTCATTTTTTCTATGTGAGCAAGCTTGTAGATGAGGGTAGGGCAGTTGATGTGGTATACATGGACTTCAGTAAAGCCTTTGATAAGGTTCCACATGGTAGGCTAATGGACAAAATGTGGAGTCATGGGATTGAGGGTGATTTAGCAGTTTGGATTAGAAACTGCTTTTCTGAAAGAAGGCAGCGAGTGGTTGTTGATGGAACATATTCAGCCTGGAGTCCAGTGGTGTTCCACAAGATCTGTTTTGGGACGACTGCTGTTTGTCATTTTTATAAATGACTTAGACACAGGCATAGGTAGATGGATTAGTAAATTTGCAGATGACACTAAAGTCAGTGGAGTAGTGGACAGTTTGGAAGAATGTTACAGGTGGCAGGGGGAACTGGATAAACTGCAGAATTGGGCTGACAGGTGGCAAATGGAGTTCAGTGCAGCTAAATGTGAGATGATGCACTTTGGGAAGAATAACAGGAAGGCAGAGTATTGGGTCAATGAAAAGATTATTGGTAATGTGGATGTGCAGAGGGATCTTGGAGTCCATGTACATAGATCCCTGAAAGTTGCCACCCAGGTGGATAGTGCTGTTAAGAAGGCATATGCTGTGTTAGGTTTCATTGGTAGAGGGATTGAGTTCTGGAGCCGCAATATCATGCTGCAACTATACAAAACACTAGTGTAGCCGTACTTGGAATATTGTGTACAGTTCTGGTTGCCATATTTCAGGAAGGATATGGAAGCATTGGAAAAGGTGTAGAGGAGATTTACCAGAATGTTGCCTGGTCTGGAGGGAAGGTCTTATGAGGAATGACCGAGAGACTTGGGTTTGTTCTCATTGGAAAGAAGAAGGCTAAGAGGGGATTTAATAGAGACATACAAGATGATCAGAGGATTAGATAGGGTAGACAGTGAAAGAGTTTTTCCTAGGATGATGACGTCAGCTTGTACGAGGGGGCATAACTACAAATTGAGGGGCGATAGATTTAGGACAGATGTCAGAGGCAGGTTCTTTACACAGAGTGATAAGGGCGTGGAATGCCCTACCTGCCAATGTAGTTAACTCAACCACTGGGATAGCGTTGGGGGACGAGTTGAGAATAGTTCACAGGTCGGTACAACATTGAGGGCTGTAGTGCCTGTTCTGCGCTGTGCTGTTTTATGTTCTATTGCCTGGGCTTACACGCTACAAAACACCTCCATTAACTCTTTAAGTGTGCCTCTGATCATCAAGACTGTAGCTTTGCTATCACATAAACTTGCCTGCCCATAGCCTACTACAGTGCTTGAATGAAGTTCAATGTACGCTTAAGAAACAGCACTTTGAATGGACGCAATGTCCTTCTGAACTGAATACTTTTGAAGAATTTCAGATAACTATCAGCACAGGTCTTGGTTTTTTTCTGAACAGCAGCTGTTGTTAATAATTTTGCCTTTATCTATTTACATCACTGGATTTTTTTTTGTTATTTAATTGTCCCATTCCCTGTGACGCCTCACCCTTACCCCTAGCCTTTTAGTATCACTTGTATTCTACCAACAGAGAAATTCTTTTCTTGTTTTCCTGAAACTCCACCATCCCCTTTCTTTGCTTTAGTACTTAAAACCTTTTCCAATTGTCCTAATCAGTCAATGACCTGAAACATTAGTGTGCCAGATCTGCTGTGTTGTGTGTATTGTATTTACAGAGCATCTTTAGAGGTGCTTCCCAGGAGCATTATAATGAAAAATAAAGCATCTAGGCACAGATATTAGCTCAGATTGATCAGCACATTATAAGACAAGCACGAGATTGAGGTTTGGAGTGTAAAGATTGGGTGTGTTGCAGAGCTTGGAGACTAGGCACTGGAAGCAAGGTCAGCAACAATGGAGCAATTAAAATCTGGAATGTACAATAAGTTAGATTCAGAGGAAGGTAGATATCGCAAAGGGCATGGGAAACATTCACAAAGTTCGGGAAAAGAGAGAGGTATTTGAAAAAGTGGATGAGAAGTTTAGAATTCTCACAACCAATATGGATCAGCACACACAGAACTGAAAGTAAAATGAGACATGGACAGCAAAGTTCTCGATGATCTGAAGTCTTTCACAGATAGAATGCAGGAACCTAGCCAGTTGTGTGCTGAAACAATCAAGCATAAGGTTAACGAAGACATGAATGAAGGCCTTAGCAGCAGACGAGCTGAGAAAGGGGAAAGGCTAGGTGATGTTATGAATGGAGAAGTAGGCAGACTTAGTGATGGCAAAGGTAATGAGATTGGAATTCATCTTGGGAGCAAATATGACATCATGATCACAAACAGTCTGACTTAATCTCAGACAATTATCAGTGAAAGGGATGGTGTTAGTATCGAGGAAACAGAGTTTGAAGCAAGGGCAATGACACTTAATTGGAGAAACCATCTGTTAATAGAAGGTTAGACAAAGTCTACTAATTTTGCAATAGAGCAAAGTGTTGTTTTTGTTTCAGGTTTCCATTATTTAGTATTTAGCTTTGCATTTACATAACTCATTTTGCGCAGGAAAACATCCTAGCACGCTTCAGGGACACAAACAGATAAAAATGGAAGACACCTAATAGGATCGAAACCTAGGAAAAGAGGGGCAATAGAATTTCAGCAAGGAATTCCAGGATTGCAAAACCAAAGTGACCGAATTGGAAATCTAATGTGGTAAAGAAGGGGATGATGTTACAAGAGGCTAAAGTCAGAAGAACAGATGTTTGAGGAAAGTTAGGGAGATAAGGTGATAAATTCATGCAATTAATTAATTCATTAACCAGGTGTCTACCTGGTGTTGCTGGGTATCAAAGAGCCAACATACTCCAAAGGGTACAAGCAAGTGTTACTTAGCATGGGACAGAAAAGGGTGGAAGGGTTTGGAAAAAGTAAACTTTTTTGCAGGATAGGGAGAAGAGGTCAGCCAGAAAAACACTAATAGAGAAGGCTGAAGGGCAGAAGACAAAGAAGGAGCCCTTAAGTTATATGACCGAATAGCGTAAGTCTGCTCCATCAGGTCTGTTCTGCCATTTGATCATGGCTGATATGCTTCTCAATCTCATCCTCCCACTTTGTCCCTGTAACTCTCAATCCCCTTATCAGTTAGGTGCATTAGTCAGGCATAACTTCTCCTTGACAATACTATGCTGACTCAGCCCTATTTACCATGCACTTCCAAGTACTCCAAATCTCATCCTGAATAACAGATGCTAAAATCTTGCTAACAACCAAAATTAAAGATTAGGCAAACTTGTCAAGTTTCTTGTCTTCTTCCTCCCTCCTTAAACAGAGATATTGCATTGGCCTCACCGACTCCAGTCATTTCTGAACCACTACCACTAATGACTCCATAATCTCCTGAGCTACCTCTTTCAGAGCTCTGGGGAGTAGTCCGTTTAGCCCAGGTGATTAATCCAACTTCATAAGTTTCAGCTTCCCCAGCATATTCTCCTTAGTCTATTGCACTCACTTCTGTTCCATAGCTCTTGAAGGTTTGGTAAACTGCTGGTGTTTTCTACTGTGAAAACTGATGCAAAGTACCATGCATTTTTGTTCCTCATTTTCCAGTGGTACAATGTCCACTCATTGCTTTCTTTTGTCTTAATGTTAAAAAAAATCTTGTAATCATCTTTTATATTACAAACTAGCTTCTGCTCATATTCCATCTTCGAATCCGTTTTTTTATGAAGTTATCCTCTGCAGGTTTTTAAAGGATTTCTAATCTAATGCTTCCCAATAATCTTCTTCACATTCTATGTTTTGTTCTTTTGCTTTTATGCTGTCCATCACTTCCCTTGTCAGCCTTTCGTACATTGTTTCATCCTTTGGATGGATTTCTCCTGTGTGTCCTGAATTATCCCCAGAGACTCCTACCATTGCTGCTTCACTCTCTTCACTGCTCGGCTCTCCTTCCAAACAACTCTGGCCAGCCCATGACTTTGTAGTCCCTTCACTCAACTATAATATTGTTACATCTGATTCCAGCTTCTCCCTCTCAAACTGCAGGGTGAATTCTATCATATTATGGGCACTGCCCCCTGGGGGATTCTTCACCTTCAGCTCCCTAATCAAGTCTTCCTCATTAAACATAATCAAATTCAGAACTGCCCGATCCCTAGTGGACTCTTCTACAAGCTGCTCCAAAACAACCCATTTCACAGAAATTCCATTTTCCTAGTCTACCTGCATATTGCAGTTCCCTATGATTACTGTAATAGTCGTGATTTGGAGATGCCGGTGTTGGACTGGGGTGTACAAAGTTAAAAATCACACAACACCAGGTTTATTTGGAAGCACAGCTTTCGGAGCACTGATCCTTCATCAGGTGGTTGTGGAGTACTTTTTAGTTCTACTTTCTAATTTAGCACAAAGAAGCTCATATTCCATCACCAGCGATATTATTGGTATCTATATAGATCACGACATCTGAATTTTTCCCCTCCTACTCCAAATTCTTCTGTATCCCAGATTTGATACCCTGAATCAGGCACCAGGCAGGCTCTACAGCCTTCAGTACTCTCGATCCTGGCCACAGAGAACAGCATCTATTCCCCCAACTATACAATCCCTGATTACAACTACACTTCTTTTTCTCTCTCTAGTCTTGAACCACAAGTGTACCACAGTGCCATGGTCAGTTTGTTCATCCTCGCTACAATCCACACTTTCATCTACACAGGGAGCAAGAATCTCACACTTGCTGGACAAGCTCAAGAGCTAATGTTTCTACAACATAATTGTCTGGATCCCTCTACCTACCTCACTCATAGTCACACAATCCTGTCCCTGACCAAATTCAAGGCAACTAATATAAGGTGTGACTGCCTCCTGAAACACAGAGGATAACCTTCTCCCTTTCAATGTGTCGCAGTGTTTGAAAATCAGACTGCCAGAGTTCCTCAACCAACGAACAGTTCTTACAGATGTGGTCACTATGAACAACAATAGCTTCCACATCATGCAGGACAGCAGATCACCCAAACTTGAATATCTATTTTATTTACAGTACTTAGTTCTTAATTTGACTTAGAAATTTTCCTATTGGTCATTTAATTTGTAACCTATAAACATTTCCCCTATTTACCTTCATTTTGAAAGTAACCTAGAGTCGATAGTCATATTAGAAGCTATCAACAGGTTTACCTGCAATGTCACTCTTGTGCTGAGCCCCTGATCCTGGGCTTCAATTTATTCTGTTAAAAAATATCTTACAAGCTATGAACCAAAAAAACAAGCAAACAACACCGCTTGCCTGCTGCACCAAACTTTGATACTACCTCCAAATTCCCCACACCATATACTCACTTGGGCTGTCTCTCATTCTGGACCTCTCCTTCCACAGTGTGTGCAGCTTATTGATGATAAGTTGTGATTGTTGTGTTAAGTTGTGATTGATGTCCCAGAGTTGTTTCAGGGTTATTTCTAACTTCAAAAAGTTCTTATCTGGACTCAGGAATTGAGGGAACACTGTCATAATTACTGATGACACAAAGGTGAAGGCAATATGGAAGTAATGGTGCCTTAAAGAACCCACTACTCATTTCATAGAACATAGAACATAGAAGAATACAGCGCAGTACAGGCCCTTCGGCCCTCGATGTTGCGCCGATCAAAGCCCACCTAACCTACACTAACCCACTATCCTCCATATACCTATCCAATGCCCGCTTAAATACCCATAAACAGGGAGAGTCCACTACTGCTGCTGGCAGGGCATTCCATGAACTTACGACTCGCTGAGTGAAGAACCTACCCCTAACATCAGTCCTATATCTACCCCCCCTTAATTTAAAGCTATGCCCCCTTGTAATAGCTGACTCCATACGTGGAAAAAGGTTCTCACTGTCAACCCTATCTAACCCCCTAATCATCTTGTACACCTCTATCAAGTCACCCCTAAACCTTCTTTTCTCCAATGAAAACAACCCCAAGTGCCTCAGCCTTTCCTCATAGGATCTTCCTACCATACCAGGCAACATCCTGGTAAACTTCCTCTGCACCCGTTCCAGTGCCTCCACATCCTTCCTATAGTATGGCGACCAAAACTGCACACAATATTCCAGAAGCGGCTGCACCAGAGTCTTATACAACTGCAGCATGACCTCAGGACTCCGGAACTCAATTCCTCTACCAATAAAAGCCAGTACGCCATATGCCTTCTTCACTGCACTATTTACCTGGGTGGCAACTTTCAGAGATCTGTGTACATGGACACCAAGATCCCTCTGCTCTTTCACACTACCAAGTAGTCTACCATTAGCCCAGTAATCCATCTTTTTATTACTCTTACCAAAGTGAATCACTTCACACTTAGCTACATTGAACTCCATTTGCTACCTTTCTGCCCAGCTCTGCAGCTTCTCTATATCCCGCTGTAACCTGCCACATCCTTCCTCACTGTCTACAACTCCTCCGACTTTCGTATCATCCGCAAACTTGCTCACCCAACCTTCTAACCCTTCCTCCAGGTCATTTATAAAAATGACAAACAGCAATGGTCCCAAAACAGATCCTTGCGGAACACCGCTAGTGACGGCACTCCAAGATGAACCTTTGCCATCAACTACTACCCTCTGTCTTCTTCCAGAGAGCCAATTCCTAATCCAAACCTCCAACTCACCCTCAATGCCATATCTCTGTATTTTCTGCAGTAGCCTACCATGGGGGACCTTATCAAACGCCTTACTAAAATCCATATATACCACATCTACCGCTTTCCCCTCATCTACCTCCTTCGTCACCTTCTCAAAGAATTCAATAAGGTTTGTGAGGCACGACCTGCCCTTCACAAAACCATGCTGACTATCCTTGATCACATCATTCTTATCCAGATGTGCATAAATCCTTACAATTCTCTCTAAGACTTTGCCCACAACAGAAGTGAGACTCACTGGCCTATAGTTACTAGGATTATCCCTACTCCCCTTCTTGAACAAGGGAACCACGTTTGCTAGCCTCCAGTCCTCTGGCACTACTCCTGTCGACAAAGAGGACACAAAAATCAAGGCCAATGGCTCTGCAATCTCCTCCCTTGCTTCCCAGAGAATCCTAGGATAAATGCCATCAGGCCCAGGGGACTTATCTATTTTCACCCTTGCCAGAATTTCCAACACCTCTTCTCTACATATCTCAAAGCCATCCATTCTACTTATTCGTGCCTCAGTATTCATATCGACAACAATGTCCTGTTCCTGAGTGAATACTGACGAAAAGTATTCATTCAGCGCCTCCCCAATCTCTTCAGCCTCCACACGCAACTTCCCATTACTATCCTTGATTGGACCTATTCCTTCCCTAGTCATTCTTTTATTCCTAACATACCTATAGAAAGCCTTAGGGTTTTCCCTAATCCTACCAACTAAGGACCTTTCATGTCCCCTCCTTGCTGCTCTTAGCTCTCTTCAGGTCCTTCCGGGCTACCTTATAACTCTCAATCGCCCCTATTGAACCTTCACGCCTCATCTTTACAAAGGCCGCCCTCTTCCATTTAACAAGGGATTCCAACTCCTTATTAAACCACGGCTCCCTCACACGACCCTTTCATCCCTGCCTGATAGGTACGTACTTATCAAGGACACTCAATAGTTGCTCCTTGAACAAGTTCCACATATCAATTACGCTCTTGCCTTGGAATCTACTTTTCCAATCCACACATCCTAAGTCATGCCTCAACGCATCATAATTTCCCTGCCCCCAGCTATAACTCTTGCCCTGTAGTACACACTTATCCCTCTCCATCACTAGACTAAAAATCACCGAATTGTGGTCACTGTCCCCAAAGTGCTCACCTACCTCTAGTTCTAATACCTGGCCTGGTTCGTTACCCAGAACCAAATCCAGTATGGCCTCACCTCTTGTTGGCTTATCTACATATTGTGTCAGGAAACTCTCCTGCACACATTGCACAAACACTGACCCATCTAACGAACTTGAGCTATAGCTTTCCCAATCAATATCAGGAAAGTTAAAGTCTCCCATAACAATCACCCTATTACTGTTACTCTTCTCCTGAATCATCTTCACAATCCTTTCTTCAACAATTCTAGGACTATTAGGAGGCCTGTAAAAGACTCCTAACAGGGTGACCTCACCTCTCCTATTCCTAACCTCAACCCAAACTACCTCAGATGGCAAATCTTCATCCATCTTCCTTTCCACCGCTGTAATACTATCTTTGACAAGCAAAGCCACACCCCCCCCCTCTTTTACCCCCACCTCTGACCCTACTAAAACATTTAAACCCTGGAACCTGCAACAGCCAATCCTGTCCCTGATCTAGCCATGTCTCCGTAATAGCCACAACATCGAAGTCCCAGGTACCAACTCACGCTGCAAGTTCACCTACCTTATTTCGTATACTTCTGGCATTAAAGTATACACACTTCAAGCCACTCTTCTGTTTACAGGCACCATCCTTTAAGATTGATGCCATATTCCTAACCTCCCTACACTCCAGGTCCTGCACCCTAAAGCTACAGTCTGGGTTCCCATGCCCCTGCAGAGTTAGTTTAAAACCCCCCCAAGAGCAATAGCAAACCTCCCCCCAAGGATACTGGTGCCCCTCAGGTTCAGGTGCAGACCATCCTGTCTATAGAGGTCCCACCTTCCCCAGAAAGAACCCCAGTTATCCAAGTACCGAAATCCCTCCCTCCTGCACCATCCCTGTAGCCACGCATTTAACTCTTCTTTCTCCCTATTCCTCAACTCTCTATCACGTGGCACGGGTAACAAACCAGAGACAACAACTCTGTTCGTTCTAACTCTGAGCTTCCAACCTAGCTCCCTAAAAGCCTGTCTAACATCCTCAGCACTCCTCCTACCTATGTCATTGGTGCCAATATGGACCACGACTTCAGGCTGCTCCCCCTCCCCCTTAAGGACCCGGAAAACACGATCAGAGACATCACGTACCCTTGCACCTGGGAGGCAACATACCAAACGTGAGTCTCTCTCGTTCCCACAAAACCGCCTATCTGTGCCCCGAACTATCGAGTCCCCAATTATTATTGCTCTGCTCTTCTCCATCCTTCCCTTCTGAGTAGCGGGGACAGGCTCCGTGCCAGAGGCCTGAGCCCCATCACTTACCCCTGGTAAGTCGTCCCCCCCACAAGTATCCAAAACGGTATACTTGTTCTTGAGGGGAACGACCACAGGGGGTCCCTGCACTGGCTGCTTCCTCCCAGTCCCCCTCACTGTCACCCATCTATCTGCCATCTTTGGAGTTACTACTTCCCTATAGCTCCGATCTATGACCCCCTCTGCCTCCCGAATGATCCGAAGTTCATCCAACTCCAGCTCCAGCTCCAGTTCCCTAACACGGTCTTGGAGGAGCTGGAGATGGGTGCACTTCCTGCAAGTGTAATCAGCAGGGACGTCCATGGCATCCCTCACCTCATACATGTTGCAGGAGGAACATTGCACTGCCTTCACTGCCATCCCTCTAAAGCTAACCTTTATTTTAAAAAAAACTGGGTCTAAAGAATACAACAAGCAAAATTCGGCACTTACCTCCTTACCACAACGGATCTTATTATTAGGTTAGAGGAGGAGGGTGGGTGGGAGGCACTACCTCCGTAGTGCCTCGGGTTCTTCAGCTGCAGTAGATTGTTTGGATGTTTCCTTCCAAACAAACAATCTACATTTCTATTGTGTAGAAACCCACTCAATCTTTCCTCATAAGACGAGTATTTCTATTCCTGGTATCAACTTCATAAACCTTCTCTGGACTGCCTCCGATGCCAGCATATCCTTCTTTAGCTAAGGGGCTCAAAACTGTTCACAGTATGTCAGCTGTGGATTAACTCATACCTTATGTAGTTTTAGTAAAACCTCCCCAACCTTTACACTCCAGCCCATTTGAAATAAAAGCCAACATTCCATTTGCCTTCCCTATTACCTGTTGAACATGGAAGTTAGCTTTTTATGACTCATGCATGAGAATTCCTAAATTCAGTAGCTTCCTTCAGTCTTTTTAAATAATATGTGGCTCCTGTATTCTTTTTGCCAAAGTGCATTACCTTACATTTTCCCACATTAGATTCCATCTGCCAAGTTTTTGCCTGCTCGCTTACATTGCCCTATATCCCGCTACAGATTATGTTATTCTCAACACTCTCCTTTCCATCTATTTTCTCACCCATAAGTGTGCCTACAGTACTTCGACTTTCCTCATTCAAATCATTAACATATGTTGTAGATAATTGCGGCCCAAGCACCAATACTTGTTGCACTCTACAGACCTTCCCCACTACTCTTTCAAGAACTTTTTCAAAAGGTGCCTCTTCAATCATGTCTTCATTCAAGTCCTCAAATTCCCCTACTATTGCTAGTTCCTTTTTACTCCTGCAAAACCTCTCCACTCATATACACTGTTGTTGCTGTGATGAGCGATAACACTACAGGGAGAGGATCAGTTGCTCTGAAAATTTTAAAGTACTTGTGGGTTGGGTGCAATTTTCAATGCTACTTACTTATGAATGCTGATGTAAGCAGTGGTACTTGCACAGCCTGTTGATAATGCTTCAAATATGATTGAGGTGTCCACTCGTGATAGTCCTGATCCCCCAACATCTTGACGAACATAAATCCCACCAAATCCAAGTTGTGCAGCTTTCCTCATTGTCTCCACTGGAAAGATTTCCTGCTCAATATTAAAAGACATAAATGATAAAAGACCTTTTAAAGAAAGGAAGCAAAAACCTACAACATGGAATAAAATCAGAAGACTGAGGAAGTTTTAACAGCTATCATAAGATGACCAAAATAAACTATAACGTCAAACCAGAAGGTAACAAAAACAGACAGTAGAGCCTTCTTAAAGATATAAAAAGTAAGAGAGAGACAACAGAGAACGAGGCAAGGGAAATAATGGGGTAACAAAAAACAGTAGAAGAGTTAAATAAATATT
Source organism: Chiloscyllium punctatum (assembly GCF_047496795.1). Lineage (NCBI taxonomy): Eukaryota > Metazoa > Chordata > Chondrichthyes > Orectolobiformes > Hemiscylliidae > Chiloscyllium > Chiloscyllium punctatum. The sequence continues at coordinate 51,208,887 of NC_092761.1, read as the reverse complement.
TCCCGGTCTTCGCAGGACAAGATACTATTGGCATTACAAAAATACTAAATTGGGGAAGAGGAGGAAATAAATATAATTACCAGTGAAGAGAAAGTTTAAGGAAACTACTGGGGCTAACCATCCACTGGGCTTGATGGGTTACAACTAGGTTTTAAAAAGAAGCGGCTACAGAAATAGTGGATGCACTGTCTTAATCCACCAAGAATTGTTGGATCCTAGAAAAATCTTAGAGAATTGGAAAACTGTCTATGGAACACCCTTATTTACAATGGAAAGACAACAACAGGCAAGTTGGACTAATCTTCAAAATTACAAATTTTAACCTATTATAAAAGATTTAATAGTGGAGCAAGTAGAAATGTATAATATAATCAAGTAGAGTCAACATGGCTTCATGAACAAGAATTCATGCATGACAAGTACATTACAGTTTTTGAGGTTGTAACAAATAGTGGGTAAAGGGGAACCAGAAGATGTAGTATATTTGGATTTCCAAAAGGCATTCAATAATGTACCATACATAAGACTACTCAATAAGAACCCTGATATTTGAGGTAGTATAAAGGGTTGAGGAGATAGGATTGGCTAACTAACAGAGCAGAGAGGTGGGATAAAGGAGTCATTTTAAGGATGCCAACTGTAAACCAAGGAAAGATACAGCAGCCACAATTATTTACAAAATAGCGACTTGGATAATAGAAGTACATATACTATCGCTAAGTTTGAGATTGACAAAAATAGGTGGAATGGCAAGTAGTGATGATGACCTAAGAGTCTACAGATAGATAAAGACAAAGCTAGCAACTGACCAAAATCATAGCAGATAGAATATAATGTGGGAAAATGTGAGGTTTTGCACTTTGATGGGAAGAACAGAAGAACTAAATATTATTTAAAACAGAAAAGATTGTAAAAAAGCTGCACAGAGGAATTTGTGGTTGCTGGTATACAAATTACAAAAAGTTAGCATCCACTAGCCTTAATTTCAAAGGGAATTTTTATTAAAAAAATAGGAAAGCTTTGCTTAAATTATACCAGTAACTGATCAGACCACAGCTGAAGCAGAACCATAGAATCCCTACAATGTGGAAACAGCCCTTCGGCCCAACAACTCCACACCGACCCTCCGAACAGTACCTCACCCAAATCCATTCCCCTACCAAATTACTCTACATTAAACTCTAACTAACACTATGGGCAATTTAGCACGGCCAATTTACCTAACCTACACATCTTTGGATTGTGGGAGGAAACCGGAGCACCCAGAGGAAACCCACGCAGACACAGGGAGAATGTGCAAACTCCACATAGACAGTTGCCAGAGGCTGAAATCGGACTCGAGTCCCTGGCACTGTGAGGCAGCAGTGCTAATCACTGAGCCACCGTGCCACCTGAGTACTTTCAACAGTCTCAGTTGCCTTATCTTAAAAAAAATCCTGGTATTGAGGGTAGTCTAGAGAAGGTTAACTAAGTTCATTGCAGGTATGGAAGGACTTTAGGAGGAAAGGTTGAGTAGTTTGGGCTGGTACTTACTGGAGTTCAGAAGAATGAGAGAGGACCTTATAGAAACATGCAAAATTCTTAGGGGTTTGACAAAGTCGATGGGGAGATGTTGTTTCCCCCTCTGAGATTCCAGGTCCACAGAGCAAAATCTCAGGGTAAGCAGTTGTTCATTTCTCAAGTTTTCTATCAGAATGGTAAATATGTAGAATTCTTTACAGCATACGGCTGTCAAAGCTGGGTCGTTAAGTATATTCAAGGCTGCGTTGGCCACATTTCTAATGACTAAAGTAATCGAGACTTGCGGATAAGCCAGAAAAATTGAGTGGAGGATTATCAGAACATAGATCAGTACTGCACAACATGTCCCAACATGTCTGCGTCAACTACAAAAGCATTCTAACCTAATTCTATCTGCTTGCACATGGTCTATTCCCTCTATTCCCTGCCTGTTCATGTGTTTGTTTAAACGCTTCTTAAATATTGCTACTGCCTCTCCTTTTACCATCTTCCCTGGTAGCACAAGCCAGGCACCTACCACTCTTTTTCTCATGCATCTTCTTTAAATATTTCACCACTCGCCTTAAAGAACAGCCATGATTTCACTAAATAGACTACTTTTGCTCCTACGTCTTATAGTCTTTTACTTCAGAACAAAACCCAAAAGGAAATACTGAAAATATACAATCCCTGAAATTGATAGGGGACTATGTGTAATAATAATAATTATTATTATGTGTAATAATGTATGAAGTATAAAGTATATCACAGCACAAGGATCGGTGCTGGGTCCAGTACTTTTTGTCATTTACATAAATGATTTGGATGTGAGCATGACAGGTACAGTTAGTAAGTTTGCAGATGACACCAAAATTGGAGGTGTAGTGGACAGCGAAGAAAGTTTACAACAGGATCTTGACCAGATAGGCCAATGGGCTGAGAAGTGGCAGATTGAGTTTAATTCAGATAAATGAGAGGTGCTGCATTTTGGGAAAGCAAATCTTAGCAAGACTTATACACTTAATGGTAAGGTCCTCGGGAGTGTTGCTGAACAAAGAGACCTTGAAGTGCCGGCTCATGGAGTCACAAGTAGATAGGATAGTGAAGAAGGCGTTTGGTATGCTTTTGTTTATTGGTCAGAGTATTGAGTACAGGAGTTGGGAGGTCATGTTGTGGCTGTACAGGACATTGGTTAGGCCACTGTTGGAATATTGTGTGCAGTTGTGGTCTCCTTCCTATCAGAAAGATGTTGTGAAACTTGAAAGGGTTCAGAAAAGATTTACAAGGATGTTGCCAGGGTTGGAAGGTTTGAACTATAGGGAGAGGCTGAACAGGCTGGGGCTGTTTTCCCTGAAGCGTTGGAGGTTGAGGGGTGACCTTATAGAGGTTTACAAAATCATGGATAGGATAAGTAGACAAAGTCTTTTCCCTGGGGTGAGGGAGTCCAGAATTAGAGGGCATAGGTTTAGGGTGACAGGGGAAAGATATAAAAGAGACCTAAGGGGCAACTTTTTCACACAATACATATATGTATGAGCTGCCAGAGGAAGTGATGGAGGTTGATACAATTGCAACATTTAAAAGGCATTTGGATGGGTATATGAATGGTGGGCGGCACGGTGGCACAGTGGTTAGCACTGCTGCCTCACAGTGCCAGAGACCCGTGTTCAATTCCCGCCTCAGGCGACTCTCTGTGTGGAGTTTGCACATTCTCCCCATGTCTGCGTGGGTTTCCTCCGGGTGCTCCGGTTTCCTCCCACAGTCCAAAAATGTGCAGGTTAGGTGAATTGACCATGCTAAATTGCCCGTAGTGTTAGGTGAAGGGGTAAGTGTAGGAGAATGGGCCTGGGTGGGTTACGCTTCGGCGGGTCGGTGAGGACTTGTTGGGCTGAAGGGCCTGTTTCCACACTGTAAGCAATCTAATCTAATCTAATCTAATGTAATCTAATAGGAAGAGTTTTGAGTGATATGGGCCAGGTACTGGCAGGTGGGACTAGATTGGGTTGGGATATCTGGTCGGCATGGATGGGTTGGACCGAAGGGTCTGTTTCCATGCTGTACATCTCTATGACATGCCTTCAGCTTGTGTAATATAGACCCATATTACACCTGTGGAGATTTAAAACCAGTAAATTGCACAGATTTAGTAATAGATGAACTGCAGTGATTACAGCTAGCATTCTCAAAACAACAATAACCACTGAAGGATGCCGCAAATTACCAAATAAAGATAAGTAGCTGATGCTGGGACTCAACATCCATTTTGCATATACATTTTCTGCAAGGTGAAACAGGCCAGGATTTTGTGGTTAGCTGCAAAGCAGGTGAGCTGACTACTGACTGAATAAAGCTGGCTGGTGACTTACGTCAAGATTTCTACTCACCCAACAACTCTAGTTCCAAATCTAGCCCTTGACGACAGAAAATGGCAATTTGTGATTTCTGTCACATCCTCATAACAAGTCAGGATGTTAAACGCACTTAAAAATCCACCACTTTTCACTTCTATTTCCAAAGAGCAAAAATGTAATAACTGAATTTAGCACTAAAAATAAGATTTCTATAAAAAGGAAAATAATTTTAAACTATGGAATTTTTAATCAGAATAATGACTTTCCATAACTACAGAGTTAACTTTTCAGGGAGTGTGAGGATGTTTTATGGTAATTGTGACACTAGTCTGCTATGAAAAGCAGTTACACTCCAGTCAACAATCTCCAAACTTTTCCAGGATAGCTCAAGTGAGACAAATAGTACCACTGATCAGGACCACAGTCGAAATTACCGTCTGGGGGAAACCTCTGCAGTGCAACTTCTGAAATAGCAGAGATACACTATTTATTCATGAAGGTGTGGATGTCAATAGCAACATCATTTATTGTTACGCACAGGCACGTCTGGATTTCATGTTACCAGACTTCTGAAGTTACTGTTAGGATCAATGGTATAACAAAACACTTCGCTGTCATTATCACAACAAAATTCAGGCCATTGTAGGATCTACAATCATTCCCTTAAGCATTCATTCTGTTCAGTTTGAAAGGTGGCTTTGTTCTATTCTAAATGCAAAAAAGGACTTAACTGATGATAGCAGTTGTAGTTAATGTGATTGCAAACATTAAAATAGTAACACCAACATAATTAATCCTGACTTAACAAATTTAATCGATAATGACTGTACAAAACCTAATTTATTTAAATGAACACACTACAGAAAAGCACCAATTATCCATTCTTAAAATGTAATTTTAAGAATCGATAGGTCAAATTTCAGATCCATTGGGTAAAAATATATATTGACAGGTGACATTTGTGTCACTGTTTATCCAGTAAAAAGGGTCAGGTGGCTAGGGGATCCAATTTGCACTTCATCATATCTTATTTAATTAATAATTCTCAAATCGTCAGCAGGTAATGCTCATTCTGGTTATCAGAAAGTGACAGCAAACATTCTCCTTGAATTGCCAAAGTCATTATTTGAGTACTTCCTGTACTCAGGATACTTTGAGACTGGGAGGGGAACTTGGAGGTGATAGTATTCCCGAGCACCTACTGCCCTTCACTTGAATTGTGTATGTTACAGAATAATTTAATGCATGCTGTAGACAGTACACATTTCAGCTATATTTTCTCCATCAGGGTACTAAATGTTCAGATGCGTGTACAGCATCTTAGTCGAATGGACAGCTATATTCTGGATGGTATTAAATAGAACATAAAATAGTACAGCACAGTACAGGCCCTTCAGCCCATGATGCTGGACTGAGCATTTACCTTAATCTAAGATAACCTACACATCCTCAATTCACTACTTTGTTTGTCAGTGTTTGTGCAATGTGTGCAGGAGAGTTTCCTGACACAATATGTAGATAAGCCAACAAGAGGTGAGGCCATACTGGATTTGGTTCTGGGTAACGAACCAGGCCAGGTATTAGAACTAGAGGTAGGTGAGCACTTTGGGGACAGTGACCACAATTCGGTGATTTTTACTCTAGTGATGGAGAGGGATAAGTGTGTACTACAGGGCAAGAGTTATAGCTGGGGGCAGGGAAATTATGATGCGTTGAGGCATGACTTAGGATGTGTGGATTGGAAAAGTAGATTCCAAGGCAAGAGCGTAATTGATATGTGGAACTTGTTCAAGGAGCAACTATTGAGTGTCCTTGATAAGTACGTACCTATCAGGCAGGGAGGAAAGGGTCGTGTGAAGGAGCCGTGGTTTAATAAGGAGTTGGAATCCCTTGTTAAATGGAAGAGGGCGGCCTTTGTAAAGATGAGGCGTGAAGGTTCAATAGGGGCGATTGAGAGTTATAAGGTAGCCCGGAAGGACCTGAAGAGAGAGCTAAGAGCAGCAAGGAGGGGACATGAAAGGTCCTTAGTTGGTAGGATTAGGGAAAACCCTAAGGCTTTCTATAGGTATGTTAGGAATAAAAGAATGACTAGGGAAGGAATAGGTCCAATCAAGGATAGTAATGGGAAGTTGCGTGTGGAGGCTGAAGAGATTGGGGAGGTGCTGAATGAATACTTTTCGTCAGTATTCTATCAGGAACAGGACATTGTTGTCGATATGAATACTGAGGCACGAATAAGTAGAATGGATGGCTTTGAGATATGTAGAGAAGAGGTGTTGGAAATTCTGGCAAGGGTGAAAATAGATAAGTCCCCTGGGCCTGATTGCATTTATCCTAGGATTCTCTGGGAAGCAAGGGAGGAGATTGCAGAGCCATTGGCCTTGATTTTTGTGTCCTCTTTGTCTACAGGAGTAGTGCCAGAGGACTGGAGGCTAGCAAACGTGGTTCCCTTGTTCAAGAAGGGGAGTAGGGATAATCCTAGTAACTATAGGCCAGTGAGTCTCACTTCTGTTGTGGGCAAAGTCTTAGAGAGAATTATAAGGGATAGGATTTATGCACATCTGGATAAGAATGATGTGATCAAGGATAGTCAGCATGGTTTTGTGAAGGGCAGGTCGTGCCTCACAAACCTTATTGAATTCTTTGAGAAGGTGACGAAGGAGGTAGATGAGGGGAAAGCGGTAGATGTAGTATATATGGATTTTAGTAAGGCGTTTGATAAGGTCCCCCATGGTAGGCTACTGCAGAAAATACAGAGATATGGCATTGAGGGTGAGTTGGAGGTTTGGATTAGGAATTGGCTCTCTGGAAGAAGACAGAGGGTAGTAGTTGATGGCAAAGATTCATCTTGGAGTGCCGTCACTAGTGGTGTTCCGCAAGGATCTGTTTTGGGACCATTGCTGTTTGTCATTTTTATAAATGACCTGGAGGAAGGGTTAGAAGGTTGGGTGAGCAAGTTTGCGGATGATACGAAAGTCGGAGGAGTTGTAGACAGTGAGGAAGGATATGGCAGGTTACAGCGGGATATAGAGAAGCTGCAGAGCTGGGCAGAAAGGTGGCAAATGGAGTTCAATGTAGCTAAGTGTGAAGTGATTCACTTTGGTAAGAGTAATAAAAAGATGGATTACTGGGCTAATGGTAGACTACTTGGTAGTGTGGAAGAGCAGAGGGATCTTGGTGTCCATGTACACAGATCTCTGAAAGTTGCCACCCAGGTAAATAGTGCAGTGAAGAAGGCATATGGCGTACTGGCTTTTATTGGTAGAGGAATTGAGTTCCGGAGTCCTGAGGTCATGCTGCAGTTGTATAAGACTCTGGTGCGGCCGCTTCTGGAATATTGTGTGCAGTTTTGGTCGCCATACTATAGGAAGGATGTGGAGGCACTGGAACGGGTGCAGAGGAGGTTTACCAGGATGTTGCCTGGTATGGTAGGAAGATCCTATGAGGAAAGGCTGAGGCACTTGGGGTTGTTTTCTTTGGAGAAAAGAAGGTTTAGGGGTGATTTGATAGAGGTGTACAAGATGATTAGGGGGTTAGATAGGGTTGACAGTGAGAACCTTTTTCCGCGTATGGAGTCAGCTATTACAAGGGGGCATAGCTTTAAATTAAGGGGGGGTAGATATAGGACTGATGTTAGGGGTAGGTTCTTCACTCAGCGAGTCGTAAGATCATGGAATGCCCTGCCAGTAGCAGTAGTGGACTCTCCCTCTTTATGGGTATTTAAGCGGGCATTGGATAGGTATATGGAGGATAGTGGGTTAGTGTAGGTTAGGTGGGCTTTGATCGGCGCAACATCGAGGGCCGAAGGGCCTGTACTGCGCTGTATTGTTCTATGTTCTATGTTCTACTGTCCATGGGCTTGTCCAGCAGTGGCTTAAATGTCCCTGATGTTAGAATATCTTAGTGCAGTTCCAACAATAACTATCTGGGCAAGTGAGGAGGGCTCCATCACTTGCCTGGTTTGTGTTTTGCAGATGGTAGTGAATTATCTGTTGCAGAATTCACATTCTCACCTGGTTTTAAATATCTTAATCAAAGCGTTTATACATGTTGTTTCACATCTCAATGGCAGGTAAGACTCAGAAGTAGGGACACCAGTGCATCTCAAGAACCTTACCATGGTATCCAAGAGAATTTGGCAAAGTGGACCCACAATTGGCTAAATGGCAGGAAACAGTTAATGGTTGGGGTGTGCTTTCCAACTGCAAGTTGATGTCTCACAAGTGGTTCATGTTGGGGCCTCTGCTGTTTATAGTTTTTTATAAATGATTTAGACTTCAATCTGAGAGGGTTAATCAGTAAGTTGTAGAGGGTTTTGACAAACTGTTTAGAAGAGCTGATCAGTAGCAAATAAAATTCAATCATGATAAATGTGAAGTGATACACTTGGGTAGGGCAAACAAGACAACTGAATACTTGACCAATAGAAGGACTCTGGGAAATACTAAGGGTCAGAGGGACCTTGGTGTGCAAGTACATCAGTCCCTTAAGGTTTTAGGACAGAAGGATAAAGTGATTAAGGCAGCCTATAGTATGCTGCCTTTATTACTTGGATTTTCAAAGGATCTATGGCTAATGTCTGAATAGATGGAATCAGCAAGTAACAGACTGAATAATTAACTACAAAACAAGTTAGAGTAGTTTTAAACTGTTTACTCAGATTGGCAAAAGGTGGGAGAATGGACATGTAAATGGAAAATTAATTTCAACAACTGAGTTGGTGCTTTAATATTATGAAAGATTTCAATAGAACAAAAGATTATGGTTCCATTTGCAGGCACTTGTGGATAACTTTGATCATGATTCTTTGTTTGGAACATAAACACTGTGGTGGTCCAGTTAGACCAATTAATCTATTGTTCGTGGCAAATTTCATGTTTTCTGATAGCACGTGGAGTCAAAATCAAGTTGACTAAAAGCTACAATTCCTGAAGAAGGGCTCATGAAGAAGGGCTCAGAAGAAACGTCGATTCTCCTGCTCCTTTGATGCTGCCTGACCTGCTGCTCTTTTCCAGCAACACATTTTCAGCTCTGATCTCCAGCATCTGCAGTCCTCACTTTCTCCTAAAGGCTACAATATCTCTATAATAATAAGGCCTCAAGAAAAAGATTGTGCACTCTTCACTTCTGGATGAAGACAACTGTGAGCTCTTCCACCTTGCCTTTTTATGATTCACTATTGTCTTCATCATTTGTAAATGGATATGGCAGAGGTCTGATCCAATTCAACAGCTGTACATCACTGTGTTTTATACAGTGTTCTACTTTAAATATAAGTTGGTGCCATCAACATGAACATGTACATGTACATGTACATTTAGCAGGATGTCATTTTACCTTCTGATCCCACTCTGCCATGTGTGGACTCATTTCATTCAAAGCAAAACTAAAGGCAATTTTCTGGAATTCTTTTTGATCGTCCGAGAGCCCTATAGAAGCTGTAAGAGAAAAACAATTCAGTCCACTGTGCTTGTGTCAGTTCTGTGGATGCTATGCAATTAGGTCTATTCTTTTCTTATTAACCCCAAAATCTTACCTTTTTCAAATACTTATCTGATCTCACCTGCCTCTACCTCTTTTACTAATGAGCCTAAACCGGTATCACCAAGTTCTGGATTAGTGGTGCTGGAAGAGCACAGCAGTTCAGGCAGCATCCAACGAGCAGCCACCGCAGGAACTGTAAAACCTGCGCCCAGACCTCCTCCCTCACCTCTATCCAAGGCCCTAAAGGAGCCTTCCACATCCAAAGTTTTACCTGCACATCCACTTATTGTATCCGTTGCTCCCGATGTGGTCTCCTCTACATTGGGGAGACTGGGCGCCACCTAGCAGAGCGCTTTAGGGAACATCTCCGGGACACCCGCTCCAATCAACCAAACCACCCCGTGGCCCAACATTTCAACTCCCCCTCCCACTCTGCCGAGGACATGGAGGTCCTGGGCCTCCTTCACAGCCGCTCCCTCACCACCAGACACCTGGAGGAAGAAGCCTCATCTTCCGCCTCGGAACACTTCAACCCCAGGGCATCAATGTGGACTTCAACAACTTCCTCATTTTCCCTTCCCACACCTCATCCTAGTTTCAACCTTCCAGCTCAGCACTGTCTCCTTGACTTGTCCGGACTTGTCGAACCTGCCTATCTCCTTTTCCACCTATCCACTCCACCCTCTCCTCCTTGACCTATCACCTTCATCTCCTCCCCCACTCACCCAGAGTAAACGTTGGATGCTGCCTGAACTGCTGTGCTCTTCCAGCACCACTAATCCAGTATTTCCTTTCCAGCATCTGCAGTCATTGTTTTTACGGTATCACCAAGTTACCAACCCTATGACTACAGCAGTTTCGCATTTACTTGTCACGGCTTTGAACGCGTCCATTAAACTTTCGTTGACGTAAGAAGAACCTTCTCCAGTTTCCCCGCAGCTGAATGTCCTCTGACTCCTCCAAAAGCATTTACCCGGCTCCTGCAAACAGAGCTGCCCCTGGCTGACCGCTATCGCCCGGACTGTCCCCAAAGCCGCCACCAGCATACACTCCACTCACGGTCAATACAGCTGGAGACGGTCCTGCTGTACACCGGGCTAAACAGCGGCACGCAGGCCCTAACAAACCCCGAAACTGTAAAGACGCGCTTCCACAGCAAGCGCTGAGCTATAAGCGCCATCGTACTGAAGAACCTTCACACCCAAACAGAGCAGTGTCACCATTTGGCAGGGCTAGAGCCGGGGGCGGGGCTGGACACGCTGTGATGACGATCCGTGGAGGGACAGGGTAGAGGGTAATAGTGATCATAGCATCCCAACAGTGGAGAGGTAGTCCATTTGTGACCCAACAAGTCCACACCAACCCACCCAGACCTATTTCCCTATATTTATCCCTGACAAATGCACCTAACCTACACATTCCTGAACACTACGGGCAATTTAGCATGGCCAACTCATCTGACCTGCACATCCTTGGATTGTGGGAAGAAACCGGAGCACCTGGAGGAAACCCATGTAGACACGCGGGGGGTTGGGGGAAATGTGCACCTGGAGAAAACTCCACACAGTCATCCGAGGCTGGAATCGAACCTGGGTCCCTGGCGCTGTGAGGCAGTGGTGCCAACCACTGAGTCACCATGATGCCCTGGTTGGTGCATGAATGCAATGAGCTGCCAGAGAAAGTGGTGGGGGCTGGTTCAATTACAACATGTAAAAGGCATCTGGATGGGTATATGAATAGGAAGGGTTTAGAGGGATATGGGCCAAGTGCTGTCAAATGGGACTAGATTAATTTATAATATGTGGTCGGCATGGCTGAGTTGGACTGAAGGGTCTATTTCCATGCTGTGCATCTCTATGACTCTAACTAAACACCTCTGCCTGATCTTCTACCTATTCAGGTTTTTCCTGTATTATTTCATCAAACAGGGTGTAAGGTAACTGGACGTCAACTCCTTCATCTTTCTCTTTCGTTTTTCTTTTTTGCTGTAACTTATATTAGATTACTTACAGTGTGGAAACAGGCCCTTCAGCCCGACAAGTCCACACCAACCTGCCGAAGCGCAACCCACCCAGACCCATTCCCCTACATTTACCCCTTCACCTAACACTACGGGCAATTTAGCATGGCCAATTCACCTAACCTGCACATTTTTGGACTGTGGGAGGAAACCAGAGCACCCGGAGGAAACCCACGCAGACACGGGGAGAATGTGCAAACTCCACACAGTCAGTCGCCTGAGGTGGTAATTGAACCCGGGTCTCTGGCGCTGTGAGGCAGCAGTGCTAACCACTTTGCCACCATGCCGCCCATGACTGTGGGATTGTGTTACCATACCATCTGGAAAAATTCCAGGATATATTTTTCTTTAAAATCCTCTATTCCCTGGTTTTCTTTCACCTTGTCCATTATAAGGGGCATCGCTCCCACCTTTGATCCTGCAAGGTCATTTCCAATGTATTCCTGGAACAGACACACTTTCAATCACTCCCACTACCACTTCCCTGGTTTTGAGTGGACATTCCAAACTGATCTTACACAGGGGGCTATCTCTGTCCATTTATTCCACAAATGATCACTCTCTCAGGTAACAAGTCAGAAAGATTGCAAATACTTTCATTTCTTGCTATGAGAGACTGATCAGTTCCTGTATCTGTCAATATGGTAATGTCTTTATCTTCTCCCCCATCCTTCCTAAGTAAACTTTACCCAGAGAGGTGAAATCTTTGTAGAGATCAGGCACTATCTCACTATCCAGCCCCACGCTAAGCTGTGCATTCTCCTGCAATTCCTTTTTTCGATTTCTTTCACTACCTTCACTTATCCTACTAGTTTTAACGTCTTTTATCACATTCTTTTCCCCACAGCCTTTCCTCAATGATCAGCACTATCTCCCTTTTCACAGTGGACACACCTGAGGCTTTTTGTTTCCTTTTCATCCTCTTGGGCTTCTTTTCTTTTACCTGTGGTAAGCTATTTCCAGTGTGATCTACTTTTTGTTTTGTAGTGAAGAATCTCCTCTTCTCCCAATTTCCATGCCTCTCAGAATCAAATTCTTATCAGATACTAAATTTCAACTTATACACCAATGCATATTCAACCACCATCTCTGCAACTCTTCTCATTTCTTGAGCTTTCTGGTCAACCACATAGCTTCTCACCCATCTATCAAAGTTGCTATGTTTAATTCTTTCAAACTCAACATAAGTCTGACCTGGTTTGTGTGCCGATTTCCTCCCACAGTTCCAAAGGTGAATTGGCTATGCTAAATTGCCCATAGTGTTCAGAGCTGTTTAGCATTGTTCAGGGGTAAATGAAGGAGAATGGGTCTGGGTGGGTTGCTCTTCGGAGGATCGGTGTGGATCTGTTGGGCCAATGGCCTGTTTCCACACTTGCAGGGATTTTATGATTCTATGAATGCATAGAGTCTAGATATGAACAAAATCCCAACAACTTGAAAGACATCAATTGGAAACAGTAGACTTTTGGGGCGCCGTAGTGGCTGGCATTGCTGCTTCACAGCGCTAGGGACACGGGTTTGATTCCAACCTCGAAGTGGAGCCTCTATTCCAGTCCTTGTGGGGTTTGCTCATCCTCCGTGTCCCCATGTCTAGGTAGAAGGAGAGGGAGAGCAGAAAAACAGAACAAAAAACATAGGCAAACAACGGATTATTAACAGGAACCAGGGAGCAATAAAAGCTAGATAGGTGATAGTGAGGACTATTGTTGAAAGTTGGTTTATTGTAGTAGATTATTTTACAAAATAATCTCAGGGGCCTCAAGGTACAGATCAACAATTTTACTGAGCTAAATTTAAGAGACACCCCAGAGAAAAGATTCTCAGGTAGCAGTAACTCAAGGATTTGTCCAGTATTTATACATTGTAAATCACATAGACAATACATAACTAAATTCCAAAATTCTGTTTTAAACAAACCTTTTTTTACACATTCCAAACATGGTGAGGGACCATGTAAAATTCGTTTTCACACTCCTTAACTTTTAAAACAAAACTTGGATGAACTTCAACAATTGTACATCCCTGTTTGGCATAAGACTAAAGAGGGAAGGTGGCTCAACCATGACTAATAGGAAAATGAGGGATATTGTTAAAGCCAAAGAGGACCGGCAGGAGCCTGGAAGAACACAGCAAGCCAGGCAGCTTTAGGAGGTGTCGAAGTCAATGTTTTGGATGTAAGGACTGCAGTCCTGAAGAAGGGTCATACCTAAAATATCAAATTCTGCACCTTCTGATGCTACCTGAATTGCTATGTTCTTCTACTCTCCTGCCTGTTTACTTTGGATTCCAGCATCTGCAGTTTTTTTTTGTCTCTTGTCCAAACCCAAGAGGAAGCATATACATTGGCTAGAAAAAACAGGAAACCTGAGAACCAGAAGAAATTTAAAATTTAACAGAGAAGGACAAAAGGTTTAATTTGGAATGGGACATATTCATGAGAGCAAGCTTGTGGAAAGATATGTGAATAGAAAAAACATTAGTGGAAACAAATGAAGGTCCTTTACAGTTCAAATCAGGTGAATTCATAATAGATAACAAAGAGATGGTAAACCAGTTGAACTATTACTGGTTCACCAAGGAGGACATAAATAATCTACCGGAAATGCTGTGGGTCAAGCACAAAGGATGAACTGAAGGAAATCCTTATAAGTGAGGAAATGGTATTGGGGAAAATGAGGGGATTAAAACCTGCTAAGTCCTGATGTTTTACATCCCAGAGTACTTAAGGAAATGGCCTTACAAGTAGTGGATGAGTTGGTGATCATTTCCTAAAATTCTATCGATTCTGGAAGAGTTTCAATGAACTGGAGGGTAGCTAGTGTAAAAGGAGGCAGAGAGAAAATGCGGAATTATAGGCCAGTTAGACTGGTATCAGCGATGGAGAAAATAGAGTCATAGAGATGTACAGCATGGAAACAGACCAACCTGTCCATGCCAACCAGATATCCCAACCCAATCTAGTCCCACCTGCCAGCATCCGGCCCACATCTCTCCAAACCCTTCCTATTCATATATCCATCCAAATGCCTCTTAAATGTTGCAATTGTACCAGCCTCCACCACATCCTCTGGCAGCTCCTTCCATACACATACCACCCTCTGCGTGAAAACGTTGCCCCTAGGTCTCTTTTATATCTTTCCCCATTCACCCTAAACCTATGCCCTCTAGTTCTGGACTCCCCGACTCCAGGGAAAAGATTTTGTCTATTTATCCTATCCATGCCCCTCATAATTTTGTAAACCTCTATTAGGTCACCCCTCAGCCTCCGAAGGTCCAAGCAAAATAGCCCCAGCCTGTTCAGCCTCTCCCTATAGCTTAAATCCTCCAACCCTGGCAACATCCTTGTAAATCTTTTCTGAACCCTTTCAAGTTTCACAACATCTTTCCGATAGGAAGGAGACCACAATTGCATGCAATATTCCAACAGTGGCCTAACCAATGTCCTGTACAGCCGCAACATGACCTCCCAACTCCTGTACTCAATACTCTGACCAATAAAGGAAAGCATACCAAATGCTGGAATCAAGTATTATAGATGTAATAACTGAGCATTTAAAAATTGATGACAGAATCAGTTGAAATCAGCATGGATTCACTAAAAGGAAATCGTACTTGACAAATTGTTTGGAATTTTTGGTATGTGACCAGTAGAGAAGGCAATGGTGAATCAGAGGATGTTATGTATCTAGACTTTCAAAAGGTTTTTGACAAGGTTCCACACAAGAAATTAGTAAGGAAAATTAAAACTCTTGTTATTGGATATAATTTATTGACATGGATAGAGAATTGATTGGCATACAGGGAGTTAGAATGAACGGGTCTTTTTCAAAGTGGCAGGCAGTGATGTGTGGGGTGCCACCAGGGTTCTGTGCTGGGACTCCAGCTGTTCACAGTAAACATAAACAATTTGGATGAAGGAATTGAATGCAAAATCTCCAAATTGCAAATAAAACTAAGTTGGGTGGC